>NC_080072.1:15822956-16422956 GCF_949987535.1 Balaenoptera acutorostrata
CATTCCCACCGTGGGCAGCTAGGAGTTTGCAGATCGTAGGCAGCACCATGCCACACGACAGCACTTGGAGCATGCAGGCTGTGTGCAGGCTGGAAGGTAAGACCCCAGAGGTCCTCAAGTCTACCCCTCCCCTGATGAGGAGAACAAGATCCAGAGAATAGAGGGACTCATCCAAAGCCACTTAGTTAAGTGTCAGGGCTGGAACTGGACCCTGGGGTCTCTTGACATCTGGGGTTCATTTCTTAATAACACCACAGGCCATTCAAGCAGGCAGTTAGAGCCAAGTAACATCTGCCCCAGGACTTTGGTTGGAGTTATCAAGAATAAGGTACTTTTTGGGAATTCCCTGGCAGTCCAGTGGTTAGGACTCCATACTTCCACTACAGGTGGCACAGTTTGATCCCTGGTCAGGGAACTAAGATCCCACATGCCTCGTGGCGTGGCCAAAAAAAAAAAAAAAAGAATAAGGTACAATACTTTCTTTCTCCTGAGGTTGCCCAGCTGGTCAGATGTAACCCCAGATCTTCTGAAACTCATCTTTGTCACCAGTGAGACCGAGGCTACCTGAGGGTTAAGCCAGAGAAACCATAGCTAAGAGATGGAGGGAGATAGACTTCAGATGATATCGTTTGACGCCTGGATCCAGCTATGCCTGAATGCAGTAACATGCAATGGTTTCAGTTACATGAGTCAAAACCCTTTCAAGTCGGAGACCATTTGAATTGGGTTTCTGTCATATGAACCTATAAGAGTCCTGACTAATTCAGTGTCCCTCTTCTGGAGGAGAGAATCCAAGCTTCTAAGAATGGCTTGCAAAGCTTTGAGGACTCAGCACAGCTGCTCCACACCACAGTGTTTGTGGGGCCCATACTCATTCCACCCAATCCTTGTGCCTCCATGAATGCCTCTGTCTAGGATGCATTTTCGTCTTGTGTGCCTGGAAAACTCCTTTTCATTTCCCCAAATCCTTCCCAGTAGTAATTACTTTTCTGTTTGTTTGTTTTTTCTTTGTTCAGACTTCCCCAGAGGGACCATTTTCTCCCTTATGCCACGTCAAGCATTCGGTGTATTTCTGTTGTGCTTTCTCTCCTGGTTTGCAATGGCCATTTATTCATTTGCTTCCCCTAGAGGAAAGGGATCAGTTTTCAAATGCGTTGGTTATCTCCCAAGCTTAATACAGCTCTTAGTATGTAGGATGGAGCAAAACTGAACAGAACATGGAACAGAGAGGCATTAAACCTGTACAACTGGCTGATGTCTTTCAAAGTCAGCCAATGGGAGTCCCTGTCCCCAAATATCTCTCAGCGTCATCTGCCAAACCTGGCCAGGGAAGTCTTTTGGAGAGATAAGCCTTCTGATGCACTTCTACCAATCCCTGACTTGGTTAAGAGGGTTGGTTCCAGAATCTTATCACTTGGATTCTAAGCCTGGCTCTGTCACTTCCTACCTGTGTGTCTGTAGGAAGGATCCTTAACCTCTCTGGGTCCCAGGCTTCTGGGTTGGACTTAGTGACATGGTGTGTTGTAAAGAGCTTGGAACGGCGTCTGGCACATTGTAAGCACCCAATAAATGTGAGGTGTTATTATTCATTGCAGAGGAAACGAGGTGAAGATTAACAAGAACTTTGATGAGGACCTTTTGTACTTTTCACTATCGCTCTGTTTCATATTAAACGGTATTTTATGTGAGTGCTTACCATGTCGCCCTGTTTAATTGATTTAGAAGCACTTCTGAAAGCCTGCTGCTGCCCAGAGCCCAGGTATGCCGTTTCAACTTGACTAATAAAGATGTTTGTGGTCATTTTATAAAATGTCGAGCATCAGGTATTTAGTGAGGAACATCATTACATCGTTTCCGTGGGAGAATTAGATTAGATTTAGATCATTTCGACTAATAAGCGCATTTTACCAGCCCAGGCTCTCCCAAGCCGGGCGGGAAAATAGCTCAGAAATGGAGGAATTCACTGCAGGCTGGAGCCTCCAGACCCTGCTCACTTTCTGGCATTGGTCATCAGAACCAGGCAGAGAAGAAATTTCACCTCCCACCCTTGTGTAGCCAGATAATATTCTCAGCTCCTGGGAAAATAGCTCGTTCCACAGGGCTCTTTCTAATGATTTAAAGCCTAGCCTATGTAGGCTCTGGGCTCCCCTTACAACAAAGGATTCAAGAGGGCTGGAGAGAAGGTCAGTGAGGGCTTAGTTACTGAAAGCCTCCTGAGTGCCAGGCATTCTGTTTTAGGGCACTATCTCATTAAACCCCACAGTATCCCTGGGAGAAATGTATAATTAGATCCATTTTACAGATGAGGAAACAAGGCCTAGAGAGGTGAGCTGACTTGTCCAAAGTCACGCAGCATTGTAACATGGAGTAGAAGCCAGATGTCTCGCCCCAAGTCCTGTGTTCCTCCCATACCTCACCCCCTGTGTCCTGGGGTATCATGTCTGGGAGCCTTTCCCCAGCCTGACTCTGAGCCAGGCTCCGCCTTGTTTTCCACCCTGTGTCCTACTGATTCCTACTGTCAACGCTGGTGGAAAATTCCAGCACAAGTTCTCTCTTGGGTAATATACAAATGACTACTTCTTGCAGTTTTTAAGTTATTGGAATCAACTTCCAACAGGGCCTATGCCATGGATAGAAGTGTTTCTAAGTAGGGGAATCACCCAACCTGGGGAAGAACAATTCACAATTCATATCCTACTATGATTTATTCCCAGGTAACGATGAATGGCAAGTGATTGATCTCTGTGACCGCTGACATGCTCCTCCAAGGGTATTTTTAGATGAACTCGGGACATGAGGTTCAGAGACCTCAGGGGCCAAGAGGAAAATGGTCATCTTGGGATTGGCCCCATGTTTGGGATCTGGCTCATCTCACGTGGATGAGGGACTGTATTGACATCAAGACAGGAGAGGGACTTCCCTAGTGGTCCAGTGGTTAAGAATCCGCCTGCCAATGCAGGCAACATGGGTTCGATCCCTGGTCAGGGAAGATCCCACATGCCGTGGGGCAACTAGCCCATGCGCCACAACTACTGAGCCCACGCTCTAGAGCCCGCGAGCCACAACTACTGAACCCACGTGCTGCAACTACTGAACCTGCGTGCTGCACCTACTGAAGCCCTTGCACGCCTAGAGCCCATGGTCTGCAACAAGAGAAGCCACTGCAATGAGAAACCTGGGCACCACAACAAAGAGTAGCCCTTCCCACTGCAACTAGAGAAAGCCCGCATGCAGCAATGAAGACCCAATGCATCCAAGAAAAAAAAAAGTCAGGAGAGCCCCTGGGGACACTGAAGTGTGAAGTCTACTGCCCGTCAGCAAGAAAGGAAGTAAGCCCCTCTGTCCTAACTCCTTTACACCAACATACAGACCAAGGGTGTCCATAAAAGACTCCTGGGCTACTTCCCTCTGGATGGTGAGGACTCCAAGAACCTTGAGGGGAGCCAAGCTACAATGGATGGAGGGAGTCTGAGCCCCTGATGACTGCATGGAACAGTGCTCTCTCTCTTCCACTGAACTGCTTTGGACTTATGGCATGAGTAATTAAAAAAAAAATTCTCTTCTGGAAATTAAGTGTCTGAGACTTGGGATTGTTTGTTACAGCAATTATGCTACACTGACTGATACACTCTCCCTTCACAGATTTAGTCCTGAGCCTCTCTCTCAATCTCCTCCTCTCCCTGAGCCTTGGGTTTTCCCATCTGCTTTCTGTTTTCTAACCTTTCTAACCTCATCCTGGGGTAATTCTTCTCCTGCTACCCTGATGCCTATGCTAGAGGTCAATGCTGCTCTCTGGTTCTTCTAGTCCTCCTGGGAAGTGACCGCTTACCTCCAAGGAGCAAGATCAGGAGGAAAAAACAAACTACATCTCTGGACTGAGATGTGAGCCTTTGACTCCAATCTGGGCTCTATTACAAACCTGCTGCGTGACTGTGGATAAGTCATTTCCCCCTCTGAGTTTCAATTGCTCCATCTATAAAATATGGAAGAAAGATTTTTTAACCTTTAACAGTGGCAGTTAAGTTGGATTCAACTGCCAAATCAGACTCACAGGATCCCAGATGACAGTGCTCACAAACCTACAGTTTATTACAGGAAAAGGACACGACAGAATGACTGCATTCAAGTCAGGATGTACTTCACAGATAGGGGTTTGGAGAGGCGGGTGCAGGCTGCTACCATCCTCCCTCTGTGAGGGGAGTGGGCATGGAACACCTCTAAACTGGGGAGGAGTCTCAGCTTAGGTATTTTTACATTTTGCTGGTCATGTGGGCTTTTTCCTGCTACATTATCAGCCTCAACAGCAGAGCCCTTCAGGGGTCTCACCAAGGCCAGGTGCAAATCATCAATCCCACTGTTTTATGTTGGGCACGACCTGTGAAATCAGTCAATGGAAAAGTGCATTTTGATCTTTAAATATTTTAGAGCACAGATAAACTCAATATATGATAAAAAAAAAAAAAAATCCCACTGTTTTCCATAAACAGTGTTGACAGGCTGGTCGGAGTTGCCCTGAAACTCCTCCACCCCTGATGACAGAGCGACACTATCACCCAATCATGCCCTGACTGGGGGTCAATGCCATGAAGGGGCTTTCGAAAAACAGCTCACAGCCCAGCCCCCCACCCCACCACTGCCTCCCCATCCTATGGACTAGATATTTTTATGACATCCTTAGTTTGACAGCAATTAAAACACTCACGTAAATGTCAAACATTTACAATAACCAGTGGGGGGTTGGTACAGATTTGAATAGACAACCGAACCATCCGATAACACAAAGTTTCTCATATTTTTGTACTCACTTTATGATTCTTCCGCCTCCCTGATCTACAAGCCATCTGCATTTAATGGTGTACATTTGTTGAGTGATTAAGAACTGTAATCAATTTATCATTAATCAAATCTAAATCTTCTTCAGGCCGATTCTCCTCCATAGGCATAATGTCCGGAAGACGTTTTGATTCACTCTCCTAACACATTTGATCACAAGCATCAGTATCATCATAAATTCTATTAGTTTCTACAATATTAATTAGACCTATGAATCCCATATCATAGCAGATAGCAGTATCATGTGCTACCTTGGATATGTGGTTACAGGATAAATGAGACATAATTACAGTATAATTATTTTGGCCCTCCCAACAAAATCTACCTTTTCCCATAGGCCATGTATTATTTCTTGTAGGAATGTAGGTTAGAGATCACGTCTCTATTATTTCAGGACTCAGAACCTCTTGAGGACACAGCCAAACTCTTTATCGCAGGTTGCTTGATTTGACAGCTACCGGTTCCCAGTGACAAGGATCCCCCAGGAGGGCTCGTCTATCCCTCAGGATGGAAACATTAAAAGTCCTTTGATCACAGTCTTGGGTCCTACAGTTCTTGGATACTTCGACTTGAAGAGAGGCAAGATTCTGGGTTGGGAAGGTGAGTTAAATCGGTAGATTGGGCACGCTGCTATCCAGGCCTCGGAAGAGCAGTTATTCCTTCCTCCTTTTGTGCAAGAGGCCTCGGATCATAAACACATTGATTTCCTATCAGGCAGACAAGCTGGGTTGAGGCATGAACAAGCCGCTCAGCATAAAGGGGAGGCGGGGCAAAGCCCCCTGGTTTTGCTGAATCATCTTGGAAAATGCTAATGCCTTCCCTGGGGAAAGGCCTCATTTGGCAGGGAGGCCGGAGCCCCCCCATTTCCCCCGAGGTGGGCTGCGCCACAATCCCAACAGCCCTTGACTGTGTAACTTGACACCCCGGTACTCTTGCCCTTGGTGTTCTTTTGGCTTAAACCCTGCGCTGAGCTAGCCATTTTCTGAACACCTACTGCGTGCTTGGTCCTTCCACCTGCATTACTTGGCTTAATTCACACATCTCACCAGGTGGGGCAGGACTGTTTATCCTCTTTGAAAGATGACTCTGCGGCCCCCAGAGGGGAAGTGACTCACCCAAGCTACTGACTTTGCAAGTGCTGCAACTGAGACTCAACTCAAACCCGGGTCTTTTGACTCCAACATAAGCTCCCCATTCTGCAGGCCGTCCAACACTGGACTGTCCATGAGACTCAAGGCCTGCCCGTGGCACCAGCACAGCCTGAGCCAGACTGAATGCTCATACAGGGCTTGGGAGACCCCAGAGCTGGCAGAATGACCCCCTGATGAGGTTTCCATACGCTTCTGATGCTAGACAGTCCTTTCCGATGCCCAACTTCTGTTGGCAAAGGCCTTTTCCAAATAATAACACTCTGTTGGTAGGATGCGCACCACATCCTCCCATTTTACAGATGAACAAATGTAGACTGTGGGAAGTTGTGGCTTTCCCAGTGCCTGGTGTAGCCCCTTCCACATTAGCAGACCCTCAATTCTTTTGTCAAATGAATAAATGAACAAAGTACAGATTTTCCATTTCTTTACTTAGTTTTGGGACTTCTGAAATGATCATATCAAAGACTGTTGCCCGTTAGAGCAAGAAGGGGCTGCAGAGATCATTCAATCCCCTCACTGTACTGATGAAGAAACCAAGGCTCAGAGAGGGCCAGTGACTTGCCCACCATCACACAGCCAGTCAGAGGCAAAGCAAGCAGTAGACTCCTCGTTCAGTGTTCAGGATGACCTGACCCATCTCAAAGGCTTCCCATCGTAGAGGGAACAATGATGCTGGGCTTTGCAAACAGCCTCTTTGGGTGGCAGGGGTCTGGTGGAGAGAGGTGACACCTTCTCCAAGCTACCTGTACCCAAAGGAAGAATGGGCAAAGCCAGAGATCAGCAAGCTTTCCTGTGACTCCACAGGAGCCTCCCAGGGGCTTCACCAAGGACCTTGTGGAGTTTCAGAGCCTGAAGGAGCTCAAAGCCAGAAATCAGCCAGCCCAGTTCATTTCTGCAGACACGGAAAGGGAAAAACTAGGGTCCCTGCCCTCGTGGAGCTTGTGGCCTTGTGGGAAGAGAGACAGGCCACAGGGTCCACTCATAAATGTGAAAGTTCAGGAGTGTAGGACCCCCCCCCCCCGACCCCGAGGGAAGGTGCAAGGTTTCTCCAGCTCCCAGTTTGTCTGTTTCCACTGTTCTCTCACCTCCGCCCCTCTGGGCCCTCTGGTCTGACTTCCCCAGCCTGCATTGCTTTCATGTATCTTCTACTGTCTCCATCCCCCGGCCCCGCCCCTCCCTCCCTCCTCAGCATCTCTCTCCTCTCTCTCCATCTCTCTGGGCTCTACCCGTCATCTCTTATCTCCTGCCCTGGTCTGTGTCCCCATCTCTCTCTCTCCTTCCTTCTCCCGTCCCATCCCGTGCAGCATACGGATCCCTCTGTCTGCCTACAGCCTCTGCATGATGCCTTTCATCCTTTTCACTCTGACCAGCGTCTGACTCTCTCTGCTTCCCGCAGTCTTGCCCCCTCTCCCTCTCCTCTCCTTTCTCTCCCAAGACCAGAGCCAGAGCCCTTGTTCCCTGTGCCTTTGTCTGTCTCTGCCTCTGGAGGACCCTCCCCATGGCTGTGAAAACACTTGGGCCTCATAACCTGAAGGGTAGGATTGATGAGGAAATAAATTCCTGATTAGTGTTTTAATTTTAAGGATCTTTAGAGGGGACTAAACAGTAAGGGAGGCTGGTGGAGAAAGTCTGCATTATTAAAACCATAAATCCTCGGTGGGAGGGACAGGGAAAGGGGCTGAAAGGAAAGCAGAGGGGGGCGGACAGGGCTTCCTTTGGGATGGGGGGGGTGAGGGTGTAGGAGGTGAAGGCCAAGGGCCTGGGTCGTCCCCTCCCTCCTCCACCCAAAGAGGCTTCCCTGGGGTGGGGGGCCACAGGACCACCCCCCTTGGCCACTCCTCCCTCCTCCCTGAGTGCGCTGGGCCGCAGATGAGACTGACAGCTCCTGGGGCTGGAGGGCAGGGAGGTGGAAGCCTGCTAGTTCAAGCCTCTCTCCAACTGGTCTGCTCAGCATCGGGCAGAATAAGTGCCCCGTCAGCCGTGACCAGCGGGAGAGGCAAGAGAGTACAGAGGTAAAGCACGTGTGGGGTTAGACTGCCAGCGCTTAAAGCCTGGCTCTGCTCCCTGCCCCAGCTTCCCCTTCTGCTGGATGGAGAAAATCATAGCCACACCCCCCACCCGGCCCCTGCCACCTCACAGGTGTGTGTGACAATGAAATGAGATAATGCACAGATAGTGTTGGCACCCATTAAATGTTAGCTTTTGTTCCTGTTGCTGGCAGACAGCAGTTCCCCCTGTAATTTCAGTTTGATTCTCAGCTCCTTTTACATATGGACAAAAGGAGGGCCAGAGAGCTAAGCCCGTTGCCCAAGGCCACAAGGATGTGAGTGCAGCTCTGCAGCCAGTTTCTCTCCAGGTTTCCCTGGGGCTGCTCTCAGAAGGGGGTCACACTTTATATGGGGGAGTGGGGAGACTGGGTCTGGCCAGCAGCCCTGCCTGGCAAGTGGGGAAAGCAGGGCCAGGAGGTGGGACCGCTTGACTTCACTGACAAGGCCCGGGACCTGCAGGCCAGGTGGCCTGGGGGAAGGATGGGGAGGTGGCCTACCCTCTGCTCTGCCCTGCCCTTGAGCAAGAGAATGAGGCCCTCAGCCCCAGGCCAGCAGCCAGGGGTAAGTAAGCGTGACAGGTGGCACGGGAACATCTGCCTGCCCACCCCCCCATGTACTTCTCCCCCTCTTCAGCCCTCCAGCCTCCCCACCTTCTTTTGGGTGACCTCTAAGTCCCAGGGGAGTCACTGGCATTACACACCCCCGGGGGCATCATTCCCATCGTGTAGAATGTGGATCGCATACTGTAGTGTGGGGAGGGCAGGGGAGGGATGGGTGACTCATCACGATGATGAGGAAGCAGTCCCTCCATGGGAATTTCTCGCCATGGGTCTTCAGGCCCCACTTCAGAGGCAGGAGGGCTGTCCCTCTTGAGAAGGGAGCCTGGAGCAGGGCCCTCAATGAGTAATTCAGAGGAAGGGGCTTAGCAGCCGTCTTGGGAGGAGGTGTGGGTGGTCTCTAGGGGTGAACAGGGCCACTGAGCTCCGCTGTGACGAAAGAGGCATGCCATGGCTGGTAGAGGAAAGAAGAGGAGGAGAAAAAGTCCATCCCCCCTCCCCCTCCCCCCTCCCCCCAGGAAGCAGTCTCCGCGGGTCTGGGTGGCCTTTCCTCTCCCCTCCAGGGCGGCTCTCAACAGCCAGAGTCAAGACCTGGGTAGGACTCTGGGACCCCCTGAGGCACATTCCTGGCTGGTGGTGCTGATTTGTCCGCAACTCCCTTTACAAGCTGCCCAAGGCCCACGCACCTTGGCCTATTTTAATAAAGGGAGTTTGAGTGCCGAGGAATTGGGGCCTGCGGCCAGCCCCACCCCCGCAAGTTCAAGGGCCCAGGCCCCCTCTTGCTCTCAGTTAATTGTTTCCTCTCTTTGGTTTTTGCTAGGAATTGCCTTTGGAGCTCTGTCTTCTTTCTGGTGGCCCCAGGGCAGGTCAGAGAAAGGAAGAATTTGGCTCCCTGGCTGGAAGAGGGCTGGCTGGCCATTGGCCTAGTCTTCCTGCTTCCCTTGGGAATCTGACCACATCCTGACTCAGCTGGGGTCCAGGACGGAGCACATCATGACGTGGTAGTATGTCAGTTCAAACCCGTGGTGAACTGGCGTGGAGAGTATTTGCTTAAGAGACTGCTTGGGTTCTAATTCTGGTTTTGCTACTTTCTTGCTGGATCAACTTGGGAACGTTACTTGCCCTCTCTGTGCCTCGCTTTCCTTGTCTGTAAAGTGGGGATGCAGAACTCCCCTCAGAGGGCTTTCGTGACTCTTTTCCCCAAACTCAGCCTGGCGACCAGGCCTGGTGTGGTGCCCGCTGCCCACCGGCCAGGTGTCCCAGGCTGGGCCTCACCCATCCACCCGGCGGGGCACTTGGCCATTTCCTCTGGGAACCATCTGCTGCCCGTTGGCTAGAAGGCCCTATGGTCTGGTGTCACTTAGACATGGTCCTGGTCACCATTGGGAGTCCTTGCTTTAGCACCCACACCACACCATCCTGATGCTGTTCTGCCCAGGCCCTCATCCTGCCCTTGGTCTTGCTAGCAATCACCCCACCCCCATGCCACCAATATCACCATAACGCAGCACTGGACTGTCTTCCACACAATAGCTCTTCCAATTCCTCCAAATAACCCTCCAAAGCTGGTACTATCACCCTATTTGCAAAAGAGGAAACAGGTTCAATAAGCACTGTGACTTGTTCAAGTTCACACAGCACAAATAAGGTGTGGAAGGACTTGAACTTCCATCTACCTGCAATAGGCAGGATTCCGACAGGTGAAGATGAGGAGAGGGAGCGTGAACTCCACGAGGGTGATGCAGGTGGATGATGAGGGACAGTTGTGGCCCCAGTGTAGGAAGAACAGGGAGGAGACGGAGAAAACAGGAGGCTGGGTCGGCAGAGGGTACCTTGATTTCACCACCACTGACAGCTTGAAATGGCTGTGAACCCTTCTGGAAAAAGACAGGCTGAGGGATGGAGCCCTAGAGAGGAAGCCCAGATTGATGGGTTAAGTAGAACTCCCCCCCACCCCCAGCCCTCAGTGCTAGGTTTCCTGGGTGGTGGCAGTGGTGAGAGAATCCAGCTATTTTGGTGGGTGACCCTGGGTCCACAGACTCAATCTGTAGTAACTGATGGTGCAGCAAAGAGAGAAGAGCCCTGGCTTAGGAGTGAGGACGGGCCTTGGCTTAAATCCCCAAACTATCGCTTTCTGTGTGACCTTGGGTAATCAAGTTTCCTTCTCTGTGCCACAGTGCCCTCATCTGTAAAACGGGAATAACACCCACCTTGCAGGACTGGACTGAGTATTGGATGAACGTCAAGCAATTAGCATTGTTCTTTGCGTGTCCTAAGGCCCTTCAGTGGTGATGGTTTTCAAGGTTTGTCCTGACCCTGCTTTGAGCTCAGTGCTTTTGGGCAGAGGCTTGCCCCTGTTTGCATCTTCATTTCCTGGTCTGTGCAAAGGGGAAGGTGGGACAAGCTGATCTAAACAGTCCTTCCAGCCATGACAGTTGACTGCAGGCCGGGCCAGCCTTCATCTGGAGCTACAGGAATGTGGACAGAGTGTCACCTGGGGGCAAAGGGGTTTCCTGCAGTGGCGTGTTTCCTCTGCAAGCAGAGTGAAGGGAGGGGTCTGTCCTGGGCCTGACGAGACGGGAGCAGCAGGAAGATGCCTGGGGAAAAGGGACTGGCTGTGGGGAGGTCACTTTGACCTCTGAGCTGGAAAGAAAGCTGAGGCAGAAGGCCTGGCTGCTCAGGCCCCTGCTTGTGGCCAGAGTCCTGAGATAGCTGTATGGGTAGAACTGTGCAGGGACTCTGGAACCACAGGCCTTGTTAGGCACGTTTCCCAGATAGCCAGGGACCTCTCAGCTCAGGCCATGAAGTCAGGACACAACCCAAGTTTCCCTGCTTTTAAATCCGGGGAGATGGAGAGGGACCCGTAGGAGCAATTTACCAAAGCTACAGGCACGAATTCTGTAGCCCTGCTTGGGTCCACATCTCTCATCTACTATCAGGTGCTGTGTGACCTTATGCAGTTTGCTCAACCTATCTGAGCCTCAGTTTCTGAGTCTGTAAAATGGGGATAATAACAGTAGCTACTCCACAGAGGGGTGTGCCCTGCATGGAAGAGTGGCTGACACATGGCAAAGGCTTAATAAACGTGAACTAAGTGGTCTCATCCCTTCCTCGCAACAGCTGTGCATACTGGTTGCTGCCCCCTTGCACAGATGCGAAAACTGAGGCTAAAGATGAGCATGATTGCCCAAGGACATGGGGCTCATGAGTGGTGGAGCAGGAGTGGGACCCAGGGCTGGCTGACTCCCAGGTCTGAGACCCGTGCCCCCTCCATCCTTACTCCTATGACAGGTTCCTGAGGCTCTGAGTGGGGGTAGGAAGGGGGAGGGTTCCCCCCAAACAGTTTCAGTAGATCTGAAAGAGGCTCTCAGGGTCCTGGCTGCCCTGGAGCTGTGCTGGGGTTAGGACATCTGCCCAGTCTCCTTTCCCCTTTTTTATAATTCATAACTTTTCCAATTTCCTGAGCGCCATCATACATAGAAACCATGCTAGGCGTGCCACTCATGTTAGCTCATTTAATCTTCACAATATCCCTACGGGGTAGGTGTAATTTCCCCCATTTCACAGTTGAGGAAACAGAGAGGGTAGTCCCTTGCCCCAAACCACACAGCTGGTTAGAGCTAGCGGGGCTGGGACTGGAGACCTCTGCACCTCTGCTTTCCACCCAGCTGTCGTGCTAGAGTGTGATGCCCACAGCCAGTTATGCACCTGTTCTGTGCCTCGGTTTCTCCATCTGTAAAGTGGGAGTGTTAAGGATAGAAGCTATTGGGTTGGCCAAAAAGTTCGTTTGGGTTTCTGTACCCAAAGGAACTTTTTGGCCAACCCAATGCATATCTTCTAGGAATATCATGAGGATTAACTTGGTCCATGTCCAGAGCAACCTCAGCAGAGACCTACTGAGTGAACTCCATGAGTGAAAGCCCATTCCTGGACTCACCCAGGGAGGAGGGGTGTCTGGTCTAGCGTCTTTCTCTTTAAAGAGGCAGGAATCCAGGCCTAGAGAAGGGAAGTGACTTATGCAAGGTCACACAGCAAATTGATGGAGATCAGAACTTCAGGCTCCCTGGTCACTCCTTCTGACCTTAACATTGACAGGATGCCTCACCTTGACCTGGACCCTCAGAGTAACAAGGAGAGGGCGTGGGAGATGGTTCAAGGGAATGCTTCCAGTTCCTGGGACTGTAAACTCCATGAGGATGGGAGCCCCCTGTGTCTTATTCTTTGCTGGATCCCTAGGGCCCAGCACGGAGCCAGGCTCACAGTAGTTGTTCATTAAATATCTTCAGAATGGCTGACTGACTGAATGACCCCATGTGCAGTGAAAGTGGATGAACAGAGGGCCAGTTCATGCACGCTAGGACAGTGGAATCCTTGACCAGAGTGGGAGCTACTGATGGTTTGGAAGACTTCAAACTGCTCACTGTGGTTTCTTTGTAGGAGACAGCTGGGCACGTGCTCCTGGGAACCTTAGAGCTCTCATCTCGGGGCAAAAAGTGAGGGCCAGCTCTCTCTTCTGATAGGAAACCCCTTCTGACCTACCCCCTTCCGGGGTGGATTCAGGATGAGCCAGCAGGCTCCCAGGAGAGACAGGCCCTGCTGGCTGCAGGCAGTGCTGCCAGGGCTCTGCACCTCTAGTGCTCCAAGCTACCTGAGTCCAATCACAGTGGTGATGGCAGCCGTCACCTTTTATTGGAGCCGTTTTGTGCCGGGGTCTTTGCTCTGTGTTCTATGTATATGATCTCACGTAACCTCCCACCACTCACAGGGGCGGTGAGCCCCATTGCACAGATGATGAAATTGAGGCCCAGAGACGTGCAACACCCTGTCCAAGGTCACACAGCCAAAGGGACAGAGCTGGGGCTAAATGAGGTTCTGTCAGACCCCAGAGCCCCTGCTCTGGACCACTCAGCCTAGGACATGGCACTGGTGGCAGGGACCCCAGACCCAGCCCTGGGACCCAGGATGACCCAGCCAGGCCCTCTGCCCTGAGGAGGAGTGGGTGCTTTATCTAAGGCTGGCACAGGAGCTGCCTGGGACACATGTGAGTCTCATCATCTCAGCAGGGGAAGCTTTTTGGGAGAGGAGACACCCCTGGGGCCTCCACAGCACCATATCCAGGGCAGGCTACTGGTTCCAATCCTCATGGGTCTCACTGCTCAACTGGCTCAGGTTTGGGCTGCCTGGTAGATTGGAAACTGGAGCCAAAAGACCTGGTTCTCATCTCAGCTTGGCCATTTTTTTTTAGCTCTGTAACCTTGGGGAGGTCTCTTTGAGGAGCCTTGGTTTCCTCATGGAGGTGTAATGAGTATCAACAGAGGTGTGGGCCCTCCCTGCATTTGTATGGTTTTGGAGTCAGCTGAGAGTATCCAGTATTGTGGCAGGGGAGGAATGTGGACGGCCTGGATGTTCCAAGTCCTAGCTCTTGGCCCCTTCTCTGGCTCTGGCTCTGGGCCTATGTATCAGTCAGCTATTGCTATGATAATGCTGCCAAACAAACATCCCCAAAGTCAGTGACTTACAGCAACAGGCATTTATTCTCACTTTTGTGGACCTGCAGGTCGACTGTGGTTCTCCTAATCTAGGATGGGCTCAGTTGGGCACTGTTTCAGACTGCAAGTTGGGTTCAGGTTACTCCACATAAGGTCATTCTACGACTCTGGCTGAAGGGCAGCAGTCTCCCAGGGGAACCTCTTCTTACAGGCACCACCAGAGTTCAGAGGAGCAGGTCAATCCACAGAAGCACGTTTTCAGCCTCTGCTCTGCCATGTCTGCTCATATTTCTTGCTCAAAAGTGAGTCACATGGCTAAGCCCAACTTCAATGTAGGGAGTGTCCCTGCTGCACAGTGGGAGGAGAGAGTAATAAATATTTACTGGATAATAATCCAGTCTATCATGGCTGGAAGACCCCCAAGTTAAATTCACAAGTAGGGAAAGGCCCATTTTGGCCACTGCTGGCTCCAGGCCTCTTTGGCTCAGGATTCAAGTACAGAGTGAAGAGGCAGATGGGGCTGGGAGAGGGGGCTGCAGACGGGGTCTGAACATGGGGTGTTGTTTTCACGGCGCAATGCTGGGTGAGTCGTCATCCTCTTGGTGCCTCTGTTTTTCACCTTCACATTCTCCAAGGCCCCTTCTAATGGCCCTGCCAGGCCCGGGCCCTTCCTCCCTGTCCTGTCCCCGGTCCACTTCCCCCTCACTGTGGCTGGCATCTTTGGAGTACAGAACAAACAACAAGGCCCCACACCGTACCCAACTGGCTGGCATTTCAGCTCACAAACACTTCTCCCTGGGAAGCAGATCTAATTTCCATCCCATGAAAAAATGGTTGTCTCGCACCCAGGCAGCCCCCGCCGCGGGGCAGCCAGCTGCTTCCATGGTGGGGACAAAGGTGGGTAGAAATCTGGATCAGGACTCGCTGCAGGCACACGGATGCCGACTCATGTGGAATAATCACCCTTCTTCCTGTGGCGTGGAGTCTGGCGGGTGAAAGCTGCAGGCAGGCGGGGTGGCGAGGCTGTGATTGCACAGGCAGGGCCAGGCCAGTCTTTGAGACCATGAGTAACGTGCCCTCTCTAGACCTCAGTTTCCTCATTTGTAGGTTCTGGAAGGCCCTTTCTAGCTCTTAAGCCCTATGGTTCTAAATGGCTCTACCTTTGTTCAAAGATGGATTTCTGTAGCACCAAAGTACAAATCAAATTCCCAAGACTTATCCTTCCCTCTCTTTTTCTGACCCTAGACAGACAGGATTGGAACCATCACTCCTCTCTCCTCTGCTGCCAGGCGGGTCCTCTCTGCAACCACCTGGCTGCTGGGGCTGGTGGTGCCTTTCTGGAGCTTGACACAGGTGACAGGTGGGGCGGATGGGGTCCTGATTCCCTGGAAGGCACCCTTCATGGGGGCTGGCTCCAGAGGGCTCAGCTAGCCAGGGCCCTGGGGATGGAACAGGCTTTTCAAAGAAAAGGTCACTCCATTCCCAGACCAAGCCTCCCTGGATAATCCCGAGGAAGCTCCACGTGCCCTCCTGGGCCGTCTGAGAGCACAAAGTCAGGGCTGCTGAATGCACCGCTGGAGAAACCCCTGGAGGCAGGGCGGATGAGACCAACCAGCTGGTGGAATTCACCTCCAGGGAGGGCGAGTGCTCCCTCCACAGACTGGCAGACCTCGTTTCACAGTCCTCCAGCACCCTTTTGACAAAGGGGTTGGAGTGAGTGAGTAACAACACGAAAGGGAGGCTCCAGCCCCATCTAGCCTGAGCTGCCCAGTTGGCTTCCCAACTTCTGAGGACTCTTAAATGTCAGCGTCCGCCTGAGCTTGGTCCCTGGGCGTCATCCTCTGCACTGTCCCAGGGTAAATCATCCATCCCAGTGATGACATTACCAGCGTTATAAGCTGCCGCCTGCTGCCCTGTCTCCTGAGGTCCAGACCCCACAGACAGCTTCATATTAAAAAAAACCAGGTGCTGTCACCATACCCAGGCTTGAAAGGGCAAGAGAGGGAGCAGCTCCCAGAACCTGGAGAGAGCTGTCTAGAGAGGGCTGCCTGAGGAGCCGTGGTTGTCAGTAGAGGGACACAGCCCACCTGAGGCAGGGAGGCAGCAGGGGAATAAGGTTCCCCATACACTCTCCTACTCCATCTGCTCTCCCACCCCAACGATGGACCCAGCCAGATGCTAACGGGCACGGACCAGACAGCCTGCAGATGCCTCCCACGCAGCAGCCTCATGGGACATAGAGCAGGAGGCGGCAGAGGGCGGAACGTGGGTTTGGAGGGGCAAACGGAAGATGCCCAGCTCAGGGATTCTGAGGACGGAAGAAGTCGTCAGGACCTGCTGAGCTTGCTGCCCCACCTCTCTCTCCACCTTTGGGTCTTCTCAGCCTTGGGCATCAGGGTCTGAGAAGTATCAGGGCTCTGGATTCAGACAGACTAGGATATGAATCCTAACTCTGCACCTCACTGGCTGTGTGACCTTGAGCAAGTCACTTAACCTCCTTGCATCTCAGTTTCCTCATATGTAAGATGAGAACAAGAGTACCTAACTCAAAGCGCTGATGAAGGTCAAGGAGGAAAGGTACAGAAAGTCCTGGAAACATAGGAAGTGCTCAATGAATTGGTCACATTTTTATTTAGATCTGTCTGTTCTTTATCTCTTGGCTGGACTTGTAGAACCTCTGAGCTGGTCTCTGCCCCCCATCTTAGCCTCTTTAATTCATCCTCCACACTGTCCCCAGAAAGCAGTCCCCAAGACTCTGGCCAGATCATGTCACAACTGTCCTCAAAAACCAGTAATGGCTCCCCTGTGCCCAGAGGATAAACTTCAAGGTCTTTAGTGTAACAACCAAAGCCTGTCTTGACCCTCTGATCAGATCCTGCCAACCTCTCCCTTGGTCCCCTTGTCCACCAGACATCGATCTACTCTGTCCTTACTGTCCCCAGATAGCCTTTAGGTCTCCACACTTTTGCCCACGCTGTTCTCTCCACCCGGATGCCCCTTCTCCTTCTACCCCACTGCTGGGACTCATATGCCCCCTCTTCCATGAAAATTCCCTCACCAACCCAAACGTTACTGCCCGCTGCGCGTTCTTATGCTTCCACACAGAACTTTTCCCATTTGCCCACCGTAGAAGCAGCTGTGGCGTGTCTGTCCCTCTGCAGCCAGAGCACTTTGAAGGCAAGTCTTGCGGCACCTCGTTTGGCTCTGTGCGATTCCTAAGCCAGTGCCCCAGGGGGGCGGGGGCCGTCTGTGTACCGCGGGGATCCTGACGCATGCGCCCTGACCCTCAGAGGAGCTTCACAACGGGCGAGTGTCATAATCCTTTTTTGAGTAATAAGGAGCAAAGCAATTTGTCTTGGGCTCCTTGGCCAGGAAGTGGAGAGGCGGGCTCTGAACCCGGGGTATCTGGACTCTGAAATCTGTGCTTTTCCCACTCCCTATGGTGTTCAAGAAGTATTTGAAAAACGGACGAATGAATGAATGAAAAGAAGATGGTGATAGCAACATGCCATGGGAGTTAAAAGCAGGAAAGACTTGGGTTCAAGTCCAACACTTACGACCATGGGGCAGTTGCTTATCTTCTCTGAACAGAGAGTAGGTGCTCATGAAATATTTCTTTCCTGCCCTTCTCATCTTCCCCTAGCACCCTGTCTTTCCACACGATCCATTTTCCTGGGTCTGTAGGTGAAGCGGGCAGCTCTGGGCTCCTCCCCGGGGCTTTCCCAGTGGGGAGCAGAGAACCCCGTGAGTGAGACTGATGTGGGGAGGTCCGCAGTCCGCGGGGAGCCCAGACAGCCGCTCAAACAGCCCTTCAGCCCGCGTGATGAACATCCCAAGCCGGCTTTTCCAGCACCCAGAGCAGGACACGGGCCGGTTAAAGCTGTTTATATCCCACCTGCCACCGACTGACAGCTTAATCACAGCGCCTCCTCCCTTTGATTTTTATTTGTCAACCACAGTTTTACCTCCCAAGTGCCACAGAGAGTGACTCCAGGTGGCTTGGCTGGACAGCCCGGCTCTCCCAGTGAAGACTGGAGATTTACAAGAAGCCCCAGGGGGCCCACCATGGCTGCTCCCCTGCAGGTGGGCTTCTGGCACTGGTTGCCAAAGAAGCCTCGTTGGAAGGTTCTGGGCAGCCCAGGGGTCTGCAACCAGGGCTGGGCTGGCAGCATCTGTGGTCTGGGATTGGCCTGAGTGTCCAATGGCAGGGCAATGCCTCAGTAATTGAACAGACTGCGATTACCCTCCCCTGTGAGAGGTACCATCGCCTGGGCTATAAATCAACCACTTTAAATTCTCATCAGGGACAAGTTTGGCAAGAAGGTTGCTGGCTCCAGTGTGAATGGGATGAGTGGTCAATGAGCAAAGCTGGTTTAAATGGTGTCCTGCTCTGAGGCCCGGAATTGCCTGTTCACAGGGCCCAGGTCACCCTGTGGAATGTTCCTGCTACTGATGGAAGACCATGATGGAAGTTATTTAATATGTGAGACTCTGGCACTGACACCATTCAAGCCTCAAAAGGTACCACAGCCAGCTGTAAAGAGGTGGGAAATCCAGACCGAAAGATTGATCTTCCATTCATTCATTCATTCATTCATTCAGTGATTCATCTGCTGAAGTACTCTGCCCTGAAATCTGACTCCTTCTCAACAAGGAGTCAGGCTGCAAGTCTGACTCCTTCTCAACATTCAGGTCTGAGCCCCAAGGTCACCTCCTCAGAGAGGCTGCCCTGACCACCCTTTCTAATGGAGTCCCTCTTTCTCCATGCCACCCAGATGCTATTACATCTTTGTGTTTTATTTCTGTCACAGCACTTTCCAGTAGTTGAAGTTCTCTTGTTTATTTATTTGTTTGCTAGTTTGTTGTCAGCCATCCCCACTGGAAGTAAAATCCTTAAGAGGAGGGATCTTGCCTTCCTATCCACTGCTGTGTTCCCTAGTGGCTGGCACTGTGCCCGGTCCATAGTGGCCCCTCATCCATCCAACATTTGCCAAGAATCCCCCAGTTGCCAGGCCAGTGCTGGGGCTCAACCATGGCTTGTTTGCTGCCCTCAGGAGAGTCTGGCTTTGGGGTAAGAGCCCTGTATTAACCACGTGTTTCTGATGCTTAGACATCTGGGGCCTTGTTGATCCTGGACTCCAGAGCCCGATTGAATTATTCAGTCTAGACTACCTACGCTGCCTTGCCTGTTCTTTTCCAGAAACTGCAGTAAGGGTTCTTGCCCATGTTTTCCTCTCCCTCCCTCTGCCTCCTGACCAACCCTGGTGCTTCCCCATGTGGTTCCCCGTGGCATGGCAGGCCCCTTCCTCTTGGGATCTATAAGTAACAAACTATCTTCTCAAAGGCAATTATCTCCTGATCTGTTGGCCTCTCCATACCTGAATAATAATAAAAACTACATTTTAAGACAGGCCATGAGGGTGAAGGCAGACCCGAGGTGAATGGGGGAGGGGCACATAAGCCACACCTGCCATGTATCATCTGCAGGGCTGGTAGTGGAATGACATCAGCTGGATGGGAGTGGGGGTGTTGGTGGGCCTTCTAAGTGAAGGGCACAGCATGGGCAAAGGCTTGGCAGCTAAGGAAGGGATGGAATTCTCTGGTAACTCAGATGGTCCCATATGGCTGGAGCAGAGTTGAGAGGAGGTGCAGGACAGGAGTCTTGGAGGACTTGGAATGAGACCGGGTTTTGTTTGTGGCAGGCAACAGGCACACGGGGAGCTGTGGATGGAGCCCATCGGCTGTGGGTTCCCTTGGGGTGTCTCCTGCAAGCAGGAGTCTACTTGGATGCCATGCTATGTGTGGGATGAAGTGGGTCACAGCCCTTGACTCCCCCTTGCTCAGCTCCAGTCCCGGCCGACACCAGCCCTCGCACCCCTACCATACCCCAGCTCTTTGCTGAGTCACGGAAACAGCTGCTCTTTCTGCTGGGGCCCTTTAGACTGAGTCACACCTGCCCATACGTTCCCATCTCCCACTCTTCCCTCCTCCAGCTCCCAAGGGTGGGGGCCGTGGGCCTGATTCAGTAGCTAGGGGAATCATCCTTGCATGTGGCACCCAGGAGCTCAGATCCCTTGGGACTCTGGCTCCAGTACTAATTTCCTGAAAGAAACTGAGATGGAGCTGGAGTGAGGAGCAGGGCCATGCAGAAGGGGTGACAGCTGTGGTCGTCCATCTCTGTTATCATCCCTCTTCCTCTCCTACGGTGTCCTTATGGGCCTGGCTGGTATCTAAGAACAAAGATAGGGGTCCCCTTTGCATTGGCCTGGAAGGAGCACAGAATGCATGGGAAGAGGCCCAGCGCCAAAGGAGAAACCCCCAGGGCTGAGTGTCCTCAAGCCAAGGTTGGGATGGGAGAGGAATTGGACCTAACCCTTGACTGTCTGCAGCCTTGGTCTGGAAGAAAATAACACAGACTCTCTGGAGAGATTGCTTGTAGCTGCAAACATTTATGGGCATTCACCCAATTCCTTTCTTCCTTCCTTCATTCATTCACTCATTCAACCAATATTTTTCTACTGCTCTGAGTTAGTCATGTTCTAGACGTCAGACATACAGCAGTGCACAAAACATCCTGAGCCTCTGTCATCTGGGAGTTTAAATTCTGTCTGGGGAGGCAGTCAATAAGTGAACAAGGAAATAAATATAATGTCTATAAGTGATAAATATTAAGGAGAAAAATGAGGGCGGTTAAAAAAAAGAAGAAGAAAATGAAGGAAGGGTTGGGGAAATGAAAGGGAGGGCTTAGACAGGGTGTGTTAGATCTGACAGGACATAAAGTATACCTTTCACTGTGATCCATCAGCAGCTGGGAGGAAAAGCCAAGTGCCATGGTGGATAAAGAGAGGACTGACTGAGAGGTGGTGTCGCCTCCTCAGGGAGAAAATGGCCTGGCCGAGGGGGAGGTTCTTACCAAATATAATTGTCACCATGTAATGGGAATATATTATGTGCCAGCCCTTTACATGGATTATCTCATTCAATCCCCACAGCCACCTCTTGATGTAAATATGATTATTTCCCCATTTTCTGGGTGAGTAAACTGAGGCTTGGAGCCATCAGCTCACTTGCTCAGGGTCACAGCAGGTGCAGAGTGAGGATTTAGCAATTCAGTGTCTAACAATTTAGCAGCTGGGGCAAGGGGCTTGACCAGAGTGCCACAGCCGGGGCACAAAACACAGAGGTGCTCTTAGATAAGGGCCAACAGGAGCCACTGCATTCAGAGGAAGAGGGCTCCGGAAGGTCTGTGAGACCAAGAGGCCTTATGGTGGGGTAGGACTTGGACAGGCAGTGATGCAGCCAGGGCATCCCAAGAAGAGGCACAGCATGAGCAAATGTGCAGAGGCTGGGAGAGCAAGATACGGCGTGCTGCAGGGAGGAACGAGACATAGGCTCGTATTGAGGAGGTGAGGGTCATTCTGGGGTGACCTTGACTGTGGGATAAACCATGACTCTTTAGCCATTTGGCAATGGGAGCCACTAAAGGGGTTTGAACAGAGGATTGACTCCAAATGAGGGCAGGAGCATAAATTGGTGCTAATGGGCAAAATGGTGGAAGAAAGGCATGTGATAGGCTTAAGAGAGGCAGGCCACCACATCATAGCTGGCAGAGCATGTGGTTAAAGGCATGGGCCCTGGACCCATGCTGCTTGGATTTGGTTCCAGTTCTACCCTTGTTGTGGGCACTGTTGGTTCCCTGCCCTGCATCCTTGGCCCTAACATTTGATTGCATAGGTCTGACTCCCAACTCCTAGCCCCAGTATTGCTTTGCTTTAGGGCTTTCTCAGACTGCTGGATCACATTCCACCTGTACCAGGAATGCCAGGAACTTAAATGACCCCAGGAACAGCCCTCAACCGTGGGCTAACAGAAATTGGTATATCAATACCTCAGCTCCCTAGTGCATGTTTCCCAGGGTTCCCCAGAGGGATTAAGCTCCAGTTCGTGCAGTAGTAACTTGCTTGCTAAGACATTTCTTACTGCCTGCCTTCCCTGTCTCACTCCCTCACTTCCCTACCAGTGTTTCCTGGACTCAGTGCCCAAATATACTTCTCTCAATGAAGCCTTTACTTGGAGTTATTTTCTTGGGAAATCAGAATAAGACAACCAGTTTTTAACTATAGGATCTTGGGTGAATTATTTCACCTTTTCATGTTTCAGTTTCCTCATCAATCAAATGGGGATAATGATAATAATTCATCAAAGGGTCATTATGATGAGTAATTGAGTTCATAAACACAGAGAACTCAGAGTCTCTCATGTAGTAAGTTTTTAGCAAGTGTCTGCCAAGATTGTTTTAAAACCAGTGAGGTGGCTGAGGGAAAGAGGTTGGTGGCTGGGAGAAGGCGAGGGTGGTGGTGGTGGCAGATGTGAGAGAGTTGGCAGCTGAGCAGGGAAGAGAAGGAATCAGGACACAGCCAAGTTTGGAACCTGGAGAGCTGGAGAGAGGAGTGCCATTTACAGCAGCTGGTGGCCAGGAGGAGGAGCTGGGTTTGTGGAAAGATAGTGAGTGCAATTTTAGAGCGCTATCAGGAGTGAGACAGTCACATGCAAGCACCTAGCAGGCAGCTGGGACAGCGGGGCTGGGTGGGAGAGAGGGCAAACATGGCAGCCGTAAGGATTTGGGAGTTACTCGGAGGGAAATGAGTGCTGTTGCTATGGGAGTTGGGTGGGGAACAGGTGGGGTAGGTCAAGCAGAGTTGAAGGTGGCAGGGAGGGGAAGGTTGGTGAAGCGAGGTCCTCTGGGAGAGCAGGGAGATTGGGAGGGGATGGAAAGCAGTTTACAGGTAAGGGGTAGGGTAGGGGAGCTCTTCTTCCCGAGGTTCGAAGGCAATGGGCATTTCTGAGACTTGAATCATGGAGAGCCTATATCTTGGGTCTGGGTCCCAGGAAGCAGAGCCTGAGGCAGGGATTCACTACACATGACTAATTGGGAAAAGAGAAGGGAAGCAAGGTGAGAGGACTAGGGCAGGGCAGGTCTCAGCTGGAGACTCACTTTAGCCTAATCCTGTGGGGAGTTCTGTAGTACAAACTAAACCACATGGTTGGTCCCAACTTGAGGCAAGGGAGCTGGCCTGTTGTATTCACGTGTCCCTCAGCCGTTGGCTCCTGTTGGGTCAAGGGTGAGTCTCCAGATTAGGGGATATCTGTGAACCATTAGCAGCCAATACTCACAGTAAATGAGCAGTGGGGCATGGGCCCCAAAAAGCGATCTGGATGGGGCACCACCAACATCCACAACAGCCTGGCCTAAGTCTCACACAGCCAGGCTCACCCTGGCCTGACTGAAGGTAACTGACATTTGATCTTCACTCAGATAGTTTGGCTAAGCAGGGGGCCCTGTGTGCCAAGTTTGACTATGACCAGTGTTCCATACCCCTGGCTACACGTGCCAGGCATTGTGCTAATGGCTTTGCTTGTACTGTCTAATGGTCCATGAGAAAGATGCTTGATTACCCCCTTTTACAGGTGAAAAAATTGCAGCTTCCTTGCTCACAATTAAGCAGCCAATAAGAGAGAGTGGAATTGAACCCAAGTCTGTGTGACATCAGAACCCAAGTTCTTAACCTCTTGCTGCTCAGTACAGTGGTGGGTGATGAAGGCTATAAACTGCATTTGCCTTGGCAGGACACAAGAGGGCCAGCAATCCCGGGCCCCCAGAAACCATCATCCAATCCTACACACCCCACCCCATCCCAGTCCTGATGTTTTAAAAGAAGCAAGCAAGAAAAGGAAGGAGAAAGAAAATTCCATCATGAACCCTCCATGCTGAGGACCCACACACCTGATCAATGCTGAATTGAGATGCCACCCACAGGTACCGACACTCCCCCCGCAACCCCCAGAGAGGAGCACTTGGGTTCAGCCTGGGTCCCAGAGGCAGACCATGGTCTGTGTGCAGACCTCATCCTGTAAAGCTTCTGGACACCATGCACAGCTTTTGCCTGGCAGGGCTTCCCTCAATCCTACTGACCCCCAGCCTCTGATGAGCACCCCTGAAACAGACCAGTTTGGGCTGTGGAAGGGCTAAAACCAAGCACAGGGAACCTTCCAGCTCTCACGGAAGAGCCCACAAGCCTGCCCCCTGGAAGGCTGGGAAGCTGTCCTGCTTTGAGCTCTGCTGGGCCCAAGCCCACAGCTGGCAGAGGAGGCCATTCTGAGCTGCAAAGACCCCTGACCAAGTGTCTGGAGCCCTGGATTCTGGGCCCTCCTCTGTCTTAAATTCACTCCATGGCCCAGGACCAGCCACTTAACCCCTGGAGCTGCACTGCCCTCATCTGGGAAAAGGGGGTCATTCGGGTGGCCTTCCTTGCAGGTGGTCACAGGGACCAGATGAGATCAGATGAGAAAGGACACAGTACGTGAACACTGCCTCTCTGTTGCTCCCTGAACCCAACAGCAAGCACAAGACCACCTCTGGGCATCCCTGCTGACTGTTCCCTCTGCCTAGAATGCTCTTCCAGGGATCTGCAGATTCGCTCCTGCACATGTCAGGTCCCTGCTCCAATGTCCCTTCTTCAGAGAGGTCTTCCCTGACCACCCATCTAAAAACAGCATCCCCAGCTCTGTCCCTGACCTAGCTTTGCTCCTATTACCACCTGGTATATTTTTTATATTTATATATAAATGTAAAAAATACACACATATATATATTTCCTTTTTATCCATCTCTTTTTGCAGAATAGGTCTCGTTGCGGGTAACAACTTCATCCCCCGCCATGTCCCGCAGCCGTACAGCACACTCTCTAACGATACTAAATGACTGCATTTCCCCTGAACTCACTGTTCCCTTGTGCTTCTGTGCCTTTGCTACTGCTGTTCCCTTACTACAGAGTAACTTTTCCGGCCTTCAAAACCTTCACCTGCTTTCTCAGATGTCTCTTCCTCTGGGCTAAATGTTGTCTTTCTGCTCTTGCAGTGCCCTGGGCACCCCAGTAACAGCGCTCTCCACGCAGCTATAACTGGAAGTTTGCCTGTGATCCTCCGGAGTTTGCTCCTGTCTTTATCGCTAAGCTGATGCCTGGGCTGGCCCCGGAGAGTGAGCGGTCACAGAAAACAACGTGTGGCCCCGGCCTGGGTCCTCTTGGTGGTAATGGTAGCAGAGGGGACTCCTGCCCCTTGATTCCAGGGGCTGAGCTGCACCAGAGGATGCGCAGGTTCTTTCCTGCTGTGGTTTGCATCCCAAACAAAGCTCCTTCTCCTGAAGAAGGTCAGTGTGCAGACCTCATCTGATCTCATCTGGCCCCATGCAGGGCAACCCCAGGTGACGTTCTCTCTAGAAAGGATCTGGGTCTCGTGCAACAACTGGTGGTCCGTGGGTGGTGGGCAAGGAATGAGCTGGTGAGCGATTGCTGGACGCTGATTAGGAGAATGAGGTCTAAGAAGACAGCGAATAAAGGGGCGAAGTCTAGGAAAACCCTGGGATCAGCAGAAAGAGCAGTGCTGCCAGTTTCTGTCTGGCCACGGACCAGCCATGGGACCTTGGAAAAGCCACTGCATCTCTCTGGGATTCAGAGTTGGCTTCTGAGCTTCAAATAAAGTGTTTGTATAATAGGTTTTGTCTCACAAAAAATGAGCTATCTGGAGTTGGGAAGGATCCCTAGGTAGACACTGAGCTTAATGGGACAGTACCATGATTGATTAGTAATGTCTGTCAGGGTATTGTCAAGGAGATGTGTGTCATTCCTGGTCCAGAGTATCTTTCATACGCTGACATTTCATGATTCAGTGACTCCATAGAGCTAAAGATGAAGAGTGTGCATACGTGTGTTGAAGGAAGAGGGATCTGAAAGGTTAAAAAAAAATGTAGGCTAAGAAACTTGGGTCAGACCCATAGAGAGCTCCAAAATAGATAGAGAATGGAAGCAGCTTTGCACCCACACACAGCACAGTCTAGCACGGTGGTTTGTTTTTTCAAACTGAGTCCCTAACCATTAGTGAATTGTAATAAATTTAGTTGGCTACAAGCAATATTTTAAGAATGTACAGGGAATTCCCTGGCGGTCCAGTGGTTAGGACTCCATGCTTTCACTGCCAAGGGCCTGGGGTCAATCCCTGGTTGGGGAACTAAGATCCTACAAGCTGTGCAGTGCAGCCAAAAAAAAAAAAAAAAAAAGAATGTACAGAGTAGAATAGATAAGTAAATTAAATTGAATGGAATGCTTTAGATTTCAATGTGAAGGGGTTCAAGACACACTACCTGAAAATAGGCATCTTGCCGTATTGCGTATCCTAGGCTGAAGGAGTTAGAGGCAATGGCAGAAGTAGAAAAGTCACTCTGACATCCCTCCTCCGCCTTCTTCCCGTAACAGGCTATAAAACTCTCATGTGAGAGGTTCCCATTCCTGTACCTGGAGGAAAGGAACATTCTTATCCCTGAAGAAAAGGGATCACCAAGAAGAGTCCTAACAAACAAAGTTTGCTAGGTCTCCCTGTTTACTACGTCACCTCACGCTCCCTAAACCTATCACAGACCTCAATGACTGTCTACTCCCTTATCAAACCCAGTATAGAAATACATAGGTTGGACTATTTCTTTGGGTCTTCCTTTCCTTATGAAGTGTCCTGTGTCACATAAAACTTACATGAAATAAACATGTGTGCTTTTCTCTTGTTAATCTGTCTTTGTCAGTTTAACTTTCAGATCCAGCCAGGGACCCTCAGAGGGGCAAGGAACACTTTTTCCTCTCCTAAAAATGCGCATGGCCAGGTTAAATGCTGCTTTGTGAACTTTTGTTTCAGTTGTATATGTATATGTGAAGAGGCCATGATGGATTTTTAACTGTGGCTCACGGTCTGAACGTTTGAGAGGCCGTGAAGGAGTTGGGTGAACAAATGTACTTTGCACAGGACAGTCCTGGTTCAAGTCCATCAACCTGGTGTGATTAGATAGTATCTCCTTTCACTCACTGGTCATTTTATCTGTCAACACATTTTTGGACCCTCCATCCTTCAAAAGGTGAGACCTGATTCTCCTCCCCTTGAGTGTGGACTGGACTTAGTGACTTGCTTCTTGTGAATAGAACACGGTGGAAGTGGCAGTGTGTCACTTTTAGGACTATGTCACAAAAGGCATTGTGGCTTCCTCCCTGTTCTTTCTTGGATCACTGCTGGAAGCCCACTGCCACATCATGAGGTAAGTCGAGCTGTGCTACAGAGAAGCCCAGGTAGTGAGAAACTGAAGCCTCCTGCCAACAGCTACGTTAGCCATCCTGGGAATGGATCCTTCAGCCCAGGCCAGCCTTCAGATGACTGCAACCTGGCCAGCATCCTGTATGTAACTTCATGAGAGACCCAAACCCAGAACCTCCCAGCTAAGACCCTCCCAAATGTCTCACCCACAGAAACTGAGATAATCAATGTTTACCGTTTTAAGCTGTTAAGTTTGTTATCCAGCAATTGATAACTGATACACTCTCAAAGTTACCTCCTTTGGTTGAAAAATTACATGGTTACTCTCTACAGGAAAGACCTCCAAGACCCTGTGGGGTGTCCAAGAACCAGAGAGAATGACAAAATTCCAAGGAGACCAGAGAGGCACAAAGCTACCTTAGTTTGCCGAAAAAAGCAGGAAAGGTAGGAGACTGAATTCTGATCACGACAGAAACAGCCTAGACTGGCTGACTAGACGGAAAGCCCAGAGCATTTGGAAAAGAATGTGACATGGGGGGCTTCCCTGGGGGTGCAGTGGTTGAGAATCTGCCTGCTGATGCAGGGGACATGGGTTCGAGCCCTGGTCTGGGAAGATCCCACATGCCACGGAGCAACTAGGCCCGTGCGCCACGACTACTGAGCCTGCGCGTCTGGAGCCTGTGCTCCGCAACAAGAGAGGCCGCGATAGTGAGAGGCCCGCGCACCGCAATGAAGAGTGGCCCCCGCTTGCCGCAGCTAGAGGAAGCCCTCGCACAGAAATGAAGACCCAACACAGCCAAAAAAATAAATAAATAATAATTAAAGGTGCTAATAATTAAAAAAAAAAAAAAAAAAAGAATGTGACATGGTCCAAGGGCCAGACTGGGCTCATCAAAGTCAAGTTTGCCCCAATGAAACATTTCCTCCCTTTTCCTAGGGTGACTAGATTAGCAGATCAGAGAATATAGTGCCAGTTTGTGGTGGTTTGAACAGCCCTCACCCAAGGAGTTTGTGTGGACTTGCAGTGCAAACATTACCCAAGTTCCAACCTGCAAAAATTTTGCCAGAGACTTGAATGAAGACACAAAAGATGTGTTCATCTGAACCTCGAAAGCACAAGTTATTTTGATACAGTCGATTTATGACCCAAAGCTCTCTTCCCAGGTGGAATACTGGGCCAAAATCAACAAGAAGAAATTTAACAGTAATCGATGTAAAGTCAGGCCCTTTCCGACCAAAAAAATCAATGATCCAAGGAACAAGCCTAGGGTGTATAGGTGAGGCCAGCTTGGCAGAATTCCACCTGAAATGATCTGGTCGCTTTTCTTGACCCCCAAGGTCAATGTAAGCACAAACAAGGTGACGTGGCTACTAAAACCGTGGACCTAGAGGTGGGTTCCTAACTAAATGGGGCCCTGGTGGTGGAACGGAGGCCCCTCTGCCTGCTCCCTGCCCTGGTCAGCTACAGTGGGAGCTGTGGGTTCAAATACGGACCCCATACTTTATAGGCACAGAGTGTCCAGAGGAGGGACCCAGATGCGAACAGCAGGACCTGATGTCCTCAGGGGAGGAATGATGAATGGAATCTCAGGGAAAGCAGCGTGGAACAGGAGAGAAGGCTTAGCAGGGGCAATCTGTCTGCCTTGGAATATCGACCCAGGAAGGAGGGAGGAGCTGAGACCAGTGGGTGGAAGAAACAGGGCAACTGCTTTGGGGTTACTCAGGGGAAGGGTGTTTTCATGGGCGGGCTTGTCTGTGGGTGATAGGGTGACACGAGCTTCCCATCACTGGGGTGAGTGAGCAGAGGCCAGCTGGAGCCCAGTCTGATCCAAGCGGGAGACTGGACAGTAGGAGCCCAGAGCCCCTCCCCCTCCTCTGTCCAGATGCAGCCTCTGGTTTCCATGGGGGCTTTCACAATGGTAATGGATGGTCTTTGGATGGGCAAGGGGGCAGGTGAGCAGAAGAGAGGGGGGCAGAGAGTGATGGCAAAACCTCCCTGGGCCACCTTGCAGGGCTACGTGGACACTCCCCGAGGCAAACAACATTGTTTCCTCCTGCATCTTACAGGCCAATCAGTGAGAGGAAGGGAGAAGCTGGGGAAGCTTGCAGGGGAACTCCCGCAGCCTCAAATGTCATCTCCCATAAGGCTCTGCGGAGCTGCAGTGAACACACTGACCATATGCATGCACACACACACACACACACATATACACACAATCCTGCCTACATGTGTCCAAACGTCCGCCCTCACACAAAGATTCACACACTCATGTTCATATGCAATCACGTGTTTGCCCCCTAATCCTCACCTGCCTACACACTAACTCACCCTCACCTATGTGCACACACAACACACACACACAAGTGCACACACACACGTAGACCCTGGACAGCAATCACAGAGAGATCAAGGTGGCCCAGGAAGAATGGAGGTGGCTTTTTTACCAGTCTCATCCTAAGAAATCTCTGCCGTCTCTCTTTCCCTTCTTTATACCCTTGATCTGGCTAAGGAGCCCAGGAATCATGGAACCAGTTCTCAAAATTATCCTCTGTGAAATCTCGGCCTCACTCTCTCTGGTGTCTGACATCTCTAGTCTCAGTGTCTCCCAGGCCAATGCTCAGTCAAATTTTTAGTTTACTATCTGGTTGCCCCAGTGTGGTTTAGAGCGCATCCCCAAAACAAGACCACCTCCGTTCAGATACTTCCTCTGCCCTCTCTGCAGGCCCTTGGTCGGGTTGCATGATGTCTCTGGGAGTCACTTCCCTGTCTATAAAATGGGTAATAAGCTCACAGCGTCAGCACTGGTAGTCCGCGCAGAACCGCCTGGGACAGTCAATGCTCCACGAGCTCCATGCCATGGTTCTCTTCCAGCCCCTCCTTAATCTCGCTCAGCCCAGCTCAGAGCTCACCCCTCCCCACGTCTCCTTCCCTCCCCTTCTCACCCCCAGGCTCTGCTTGGCTCCTGGAATAGATCTTAGCAACTGTGGCCTTAATTGCATGTGTTCGATAAATGGCTCTGCTGGATGTATTCAGGACACAGCTATAGACCTGAGTCAGGATGGAAATGGCCAGGAGGTAGGTTGGGAGTGCAGAGCCCAGGCTGGGCTGAGAACGCAGGGACCCTGCCCTGCCCTCCTCGAATCTGGCACACTGGAGACCAGCTGGCCCACTCCCTGCTCCTCTGCAATCACTCTTACGGGTGGTGCTGGGAGGGTGATCCGAGAGCCTACAAGGATCCTTGGAGAGCTGCCTCCCTGGCCCTTATTTTCACAAATGAGGATATCAGATATGAGGCTCAGAGCTGCTGGGTGACTTGCCCAGGGATACACAGCTGGTAAAAGGCAGACTTGAAAGTCTAACCTGGGCCTCCTGGCTCCCAGGCCAATGCCTGCCACTGGCCCACCCTACCTCATTCCGCAGCCCCCAGCCAACACACTTCCTCCTCTCTGCTGATTTATTTGCTGACCGTGTCTCATTGCCCTTTACCACTCTTCTCTCTTCTGAAATATCCTGAGTGGGAGGCGTTTTCTGTGGCACCCAATGATGGGAGCTCAAGCCTGGACCTTTCACTTATTTGCTGTGTGGCTTTAGGCAATTTGCTTAACATCATCGAGGCTCAGCTTCCACATCTGTAAAATGGGGATGATGCAGATTACATCTACCTCACAAGATTGATGTGGTAAAGAAGAGAGTGCAAGCAGCATATTTAGCACAGTGGTGGCTCAGAGTAAACTAAATGTTGGCTGTTATTATTCCTGTTGCCGAAACTCAGCCTCTGTGCACTGGAGCCAAATTGAATCTCGGAGACAGAGTTTGTGGGGTAGTAGAAAAGAATAGCTTTATTGCTTTGCCAGGCAAAGGGAGACACAGGGGGCTAATGCCCTCAAAACTGTGTGTCCCAACCTGGGGGTGATTTGGTGAGGAATTTTATAGCAATGGATCAAGGGCGGGGTCACTGATAAGGATCAGGGTGTGTGCAGGGCCTGCACTCCTTTAATCTGGTCTCAGGTGGTCTCCTTATGAGCGTCTGTGGTTCTCAAGGTTATCAAACTGTGACCTTCCCTCTGGAATGAAGAATGCTTCATCAAGTAGTTAACATCTTTCGTTTGTTGGGGGTTTTAGTTCTGCAGAAGAGCTCAAAGATATTGTTATGTGTATCCCCTGAAGCAGAACCAGGACCCTGTCCCAAGGCTGCGCTGTTGTCTCTAGACTGCACTGTCCCTTGTCTCTGCCTCCCCTCCTTTCCCTGATTAGCAACTGTTTGAACCTGCCCCTTGGAACTCGGGGAAGGTCATGGAAGCTTGAAGCCTATTTCCTACAAACAAGAAGCAGGGGACACAGAAAAGCTTCTGTGGCCAGGAGCCCTACAGGGTCCTGCTCGGTTTTATTACTAGCCGAGGTCCCTGGGGCCACCTTGTACAGCCAGGCAGTTTGTGCATTGTACAAAGGCACTTGGCAGGAGTAAGTGCGGTCTGTGCTCACCCACAAGCTGTGTACCCTTGGAGCTGTGTCTGCCCCCAGAAAGTGCCATTGTCTAATTCACCTACGCAGAGGGGATATTTTTCCTAATTTGTGCAAAGAGGCTGTACAGTGTAGCCGCACTTGCCCTGACAGTAATTGAAGGGTACAGGGCAGGATTCCAAACTATTCTCATCTGGGAATCACAGTGCCTGAATTCCACCACTCAAGCTTTCCCCTGGGTCCCATGGTCATTTCTGATGTTCCAGAAATCCCCTTTAAAATGAAACATCCCCCAAAACAATAACACGCTAAAAATAATAACACCTTATCATCATTTGCATTATCATCATGCCATTATTTTAAACCTTGAGTGGATTAGCCTTCATGCAGCTGAGATAAGCCCTCAGGAAGCAGTGGGGAAGGAGCCAGGAGCCGGGGCAAAGGCACTGTTTTCTGCCTTCCTAATTTTGTCCAGGCCCAACTCCAGAGGGATGAACCCAGCCAACTGGTGTCACCATAGAGGCTGCAACAGCAAAAGGTTTCTGATTTACTGGGAAACCCCACTCCAAGAAGCAGTATTAATGCCAGTGATAAAGCTGATCTCCCAGGAGTAACTCCATTATAAGAGGAGAGAGGGACACATTCCAAGGGAATGAATCTCAAATGGTGGGATTTCGGGCCTGGCAGAGGCACCGTGGAAGAGATTATGGGGCCCTTGGTCCTTCAAATCACTCCCCAGAGGTGGCTGCCAGCGTCACTGATACAAAAGATCTGCCTTGCATGTGGGGTTCAAATGACATTCCAGAGGTGGGGTGTCTGCGTCCAGCGCCCCAAAAGTAGACCTGACATGAGGATTCCTGTGCAAGTCATTTATCAAGAAGGTGAAACAGTTGGGAAAACAGGAAGGAAAGGTGAAGAAAGCAAACAAGGATGTGACCTCAGTCGATGTCCCGTGGAGTATGGCTTTAGCTGGCAGTGATAGGGGACCTCTGGGTGGAAGTTACGCCCTGAAGTAAGGATGCTGGGGCTTTCATACCCCTAAACCCATCAGCCGCTGGTTAAGTGCAGCCCAGGGAGAGGCTCGAGGATGTAAATTCCCAGGCAATTCTGTCTCCTTGCCTTTGTAGAAAGCAGCTCTAGAAGCTGGAGGGCAGGCAGTCCTCCAGGAAGTCACAGGCACTGGTTACTGGAAAGTAAAGCACATAGAAGCTCATAGAGCTCTTTCCAGCTCCCATCTTCCTGCATAAACAGGGTAAAAGGTCACAGGGGGTCTGGACCGAGTGCCTACAATACCTGCCAGATGGGACAAAGGGAGGTGGAATCTTGAATGCCCTCCTCCTTCACCCATGGAGGAGTCTTATCTCTGGGGGCAAAAAGTTTTCTAATATTCCAGGCCCAGCCCTCTACTCTCCATGTGCCATTGGAAACATCCCATTTGATCCACTCCCTCCCTGTTGAAACCCAGGGTCAGTGGGTAGATGGATAGATGGGTGCCCCCAAGGGTCCCAATGCCTGTTCCCGCTCCAGCCAGGAATTTCTACCTCTGACATCTGGTTCCTAGGGCTACTGCAGCTCTCCCATTGTTTTTTTGTTTTTCCTAATGTCTATTTTTGCAAATATTATTGATTGGAACTGGATTACTAATGTAAGTCTACAAACCCCCCACAACAACAACAACAAAACCCCCCACAACCTCACATCAGCGAAAGAGGGTATTGCAGATACACATGCTCCAACTAATTTTCAATCCCTCGGAACCCTCTGCGGTGTGGGCTGCATTTTAAGACACCAGCAGATTCCCAGGCCAGCCTGGAAAGAAGCAGGATAAATAGAGCTGTCGAAGGTAAAGAATTGCTCTCCATTTGTCCTGGGGCTAAATTGCCCCAAAACCTCCAACACAGGTGTATTGAGCTGAGCGGTGTCATCCCCAAATTCATGCCAACCCAGGACCTCAGAATGTGAACTGTTTTGGATGCAGGGTCTTTGCAGATGTAATTAGTTAAGATGAGGTCATACTGGTTGAGGGTAGGCTCTAAATCCAATATGACTGGTGTCCTTATAAGAAATAGAGGCGACACACACCCAGGGTGAACCCATGACAGGATGGAGGCGGGGATTGGAGGGATGCGTCTACACACCAAGGAACGGCAAGGGTGGCTGGCATCTAGCACGAGTTAGGAGAGAGCCATGGAGCAGATGCTCCCTCAGAGCCTCCAGAAGGAACCAGCCCTGCCAACACCTGGGTTTTGGACTTCTAGCCTCCAGAACTGTGAAAGAATACATTTCTGCTGATTAAAGCCACTCAGTTTGTGTAATATGTTAAGGCAGCCCCAGGAAACGAATACAAGAGGAGTGCAGAAGGATGGAGGTCAGCCCTCAGCCCATGGTGGACCCACGTGCCTTCCTCCTGGTGGCACTGAAGGCCCCTCCAAGCTCTAGCAGGATGAGGAAAGGCGGGTCTGAGCCCCCCTCCCCACGGTGGTACCCCTTTGCTGGAAGCTGGAGAGGACTTTACACCCCCGGACCTCTCTGGGCCCTGAGACGCAGGGGCCTGTAACGGCTCCATTTTGACACCTGGATGTGTGGGTGCGTGGAGGTACTCAGCTCCTCACTGGATTTTCTGGGACCCTGTGAGTAGGGTGGGTGTGTTAGTTAGGGTTCTCCAGAGAAATAGCACCAAAGAATGTATATAAATATACATACCTCCAGGGAAATATATAGAATGTATATAAAAGAATGTGTGCATGTGTGTGTGTGTACACACACATATATATATATATATATATATACAGAGAAGGGGAGAGAGAGTTAAAAAAAAAAATAGTTGGCTCACACAATTATGGAGGCTGGCAAGCCCAAAATCTGCAGGGCGGGTCAGGAGGCTGGAGACCTAGGGGAGAGCCAGTGTTGCAGTTCAAGTCCAAAGGCCACCTGCTAGCAGAATTTCCCCTTACCTGGGGGAAGTCAGTCTTTTGTTCTATTCAGGACTTCGACTGATTGGAAGAGGCCCACCCACCTTATGGAGGGCAATCTGTTCTACTCAGAGTCCGCTGCTTTAAGTGTTACTCTCATCCAAAAGCACCCTCACAGAAACATCCAGAATAATGTTTGACCAAATATCTGGGCATTTTGGCCCAATCAAGCTGACACATAAATCAATCGTCACAGAGGGCAAGGATTATGATTTCCATTCTAGAAAGAGGAAAACTTAAGGCCCAGAGAGGGTGAACAATTTGCCTAAGGTCACAAAGCAAATTTATTGCCATGAGGAGTTGTGAAAAAGAGGCTGACAATAAGGAGAACTTGGATGCAATTCACATCCACTCTGGACCAGAGCTTTAAACCTCGTGGTACTCCTACACAGACATTGGATAAGGGATAAACATGCCCAGGAGGTATTTTCATTCATGTGGTACATTTCACTTATAGGTTGCGAGGCAGTAAAGATACCGGCCACCATGGAATGATTGTCTTTTTGTGCCAGAAACCATCCTCATGACATCATCACAGTAACACTGAAGCGACTATCATTGCCCCCACTTTGCTGATAAGAAGACTGAGGCTCAGAGCACCGAGGAAGCTGGCCAGGGTCACACAGCTAATGAGTAGTCTGCTCGCTTATCCACGGCCCACTCTCCTCCTCAGCAGGCCCTGAACAAGAGCTCTGGGCAGAGTGTGGCCACACGCATGGCTTCGTCTGCTTTTCCCAGCAGTCCTGTAGGGAAGAGGGATTGGTTCCACCTTTCAGAGCAGGAGCTGAGGTGTAAAGACGTTCACTGACTTGTCCATGGTTGCACAGCTAACCAGTGTCTCGCCCAGAATTGGAAATCTCTCCACAGCCCTGATGCTGGGGGTAAAAGAAATCACGGTTCCTTCATTTAGTTGAGTGTTTACTGTGCTTGAGGTATACATACCATCTTATTCTACCTTCCCCACAACTTAAATTTAATAGTTAACAGGGATTTAGCATCCTTCTATGCACTATGCCATTTAAGGCTCCCTGCAAACCCATGAGATAGGTAAAAATATGACTCTCATTTTACAGATGAAGAAACTGGGGCACTGAGAGGTCAAGAAACTTGCCCAAGGTCACACAGCGACCAAGCGTATGGCTGAGATTTTAAAGCAGGCAGCCTGATGCCAAGGCCCAAAGCCTCAACCACTGTTCTAGGATGTGTTCATTCATTCATTCATTCAATAATTTATTAAGTGTACTATGTGTCAGGTCCTCTTCTACACATAGGTGACATGGTATTGTGACTGATATCGCCAAATATTTTCTTCTTTTTTTTCCCTTTTCCTTTACCATTCAGAGAGAAATAAGGGATGGAGAGATAACCTAAGTCTAGTACTTTCCCAGCTTTAAACCTGTTGATCTCCTAGTAGAGGATAAAGATAACAAACAAAACTTTTAGACAGTGGTAAAGGTGAAAATAAGATAAATGAGGGAGGGCTGAGGGCAAGCTCAGCTGTTGGGGAGGCCTTTTTGGGGTAGAATCTTTTGAGCAAAGCTCTGAGTGATAAGGAAGATCCACGTATGTGGATATCTGAAGAAAGAGTGTTCCAGGCAGAGAGAAAAGCAAGTGCAAAGGCCCTGAGGTAGGAACAAGGTGGTATGTTCGAGAAGCAGAATGATGGCCAGTGAGGAGAAACCTACAGAGAAATGAGGTGCCTGGTCATGCAGGGCCTTTCTTCAGATGTTCTTGGGGGCCGGCAGCCATTTCTCTCCCCTTCATGGTAGCAGTGGTCTGTCCTTGTTCAGGTGCCCCCTCTCTCTTCACCCCACAGTTCAGGGGTTCACTGTCTAGTCTAAGCCAGGAGTCAGTAAACTTTTTCTATAAATGACCGGACAGTAAATATTTTAGGCTTCGGGAGCCTTATGATTTCTGGTGCCACGACTCAATTCAGCTCGTGTCCACGCTCTGGAGGTCGAAATTCTGCCTTAAGAGAAACATTCCACTACAGGGCTCTTTGTCTGATTTCCAAAGTACATAGTAACTTACAATGTAGGCACCCAAATGCCTGACACGTAGATGATCCTGACTAGCACAAGAGCAGGTGTAAGCGATGCAAAAACAAATGGGCATGACTATGTTCCAATAAAATTTTATTTACACAAGTTTGCCAGCCTCTGATCTAAATGAGAGGGATTGCTGGTGCTGATGGGCAGGTGGGTGCCTATGAGAGCAAATCCTTGAGAAGGTGACCGCCCACCCCACACTCCACACCGTCTCCCTCTGCTCTCACAGCTCAGGGTCTCTGTTCTCCAAGCATCCCCAACAGATGTGAGGGGCTACAGTGCCCTCCTCTTTAGGAATGATGGAGGTAACTCCATGTCACAACGCTTAGCCCTCCCGGAAAAAGAGCTGCTAAGGATGCCATGCCCACAGGAGTAGGAGGCGAGGGCCTGGGGTCTGCAAAGATTTCTTAAGATCCAAAGAAGTGGAGTGGTGGCTTGTATACCAGCACAGAGGCCATCCTTGGGACACATCTGGCTGTCTCCATTACCCACCTGTGGCCTCTCCCCTCTCTGACAAGTGAGAGGAAATAGAGTACAGAAGAAGGAAGGAAGGATGGAGGGAAGAGAGCCCCTCTCCCAGCTCTGGCAGCTCCCACAGTGAACCTTCCACACATGACAGATGCTTATGGCTTTAGACAATGAAATGGATCATCGCCTTCTATCTTAAGCTGGGGTCATTACCCCTCAATTCTGCAGAGGCGCGCATCCGAGGCCTCATTTTTTTTTTGTTTGCATATGAGATCATCTCAATTAAAGAGAATTGGAAACATTCCCCTCCATTTCTTTAGCAAACAGAGTCTTATTGCCTCCCACCCAAAAAAGAAAAACAAAAGCCAATATTGCAATTTTAAAAACAAAACAACTCTTAAGCAGAGATAGGCAGGTTCTGGGTGAAAAGACATTTGTATATATAGGGATTTTATTAGGAAAAACACAGCTGTCACCTTCTGCCACAGGTCACCGGGCAGTGGAACTAATTGAAACAATCTAACACAGTGGGATTGCCCTTCTTTGCTTCTTGGTGTTATTCAGATCTTCTGTCAATCTGATGTGATGCCAGATTGACTTTTCCACGTGTGGAAGGGAAGTGATTGGGGGCAGGCACAGCCCCAATTGCTGGGTCACAAGAACAACTTGGGATGATTGCTTAAATATGGGTTCCTGAGCTCTGCCCATGAGAACAGAATCTCCAGGGAAGGGGGCCAGACAATCAGTATCTTTAACATTGCCCCTGACAAGTGTGAGGAGTTTGGTGTATGATGCAAAAAATGCACAGGCAGAACCAGGAGGTTGATTTGATTTCTGAGAGGTCAAGGGGAGCCAAAGTTATAAGGCAGCAAAACCCATAAATAAGCAAAAACCTCAAGGTAATAGAAAGAGAATAGAAGGTGCAAACGCCAGTTCATCATGAAAGGAGAAACAGATAGACCCATAAAAAGAAGCAGAGACTAAGAGTAGCCAAGACTCGGGCTTCCCTGGTGGCGCAGTGGTTGAGAATCTGCCTGCCAATGCAGGGGACACGGGTTCGAGCCCTGGTCTGGGAAGATCCCACAAGCTGCGGAGCAACTAGGCCCATGAGCCACAATTACTGAGCCTGCACGTCTGGAGCCTGTGCTCTGCAACAAGAGAGGCCGCGATGATGAGAGGCCCGCGCACCGCGATGAAGAGTGGCCCCCACTTGCCACAACTGGAGAAAGCCCTCACACAGAAACGAAGACCCAACACAGCCATAAATAAAATAAATAAAATAAATAAAAATTAAAAAAAAAAAAAGAGTAGCCAAGACTCATGAATGGAGAAGCCTCAGAAGGAAGGTACATGACATCAGGCAAACGCAAAACCAAACAAACAAGCAAGCAAGAAGGTGGCGCAATGTTAATAGTAGACAAAGTGGAATTAAAGACTAAAATTACACTACAAAGTACAATAATGTAGGACATATTTTAAGAGAAGATATTATAATCATAAACATGTATGTGGCAAATAACATAGTAACTAAACACAAGGGTAAAAAGTATTATAGATTGAAGGAGAATTGCCCCTCAAATATAATTTAAGTTGAAGATTTTTTAATACAACCTTTTCAGGATTAGACAGGTCCAGTAGTCCAAAAAGAAGGATGTAGGGATTTCCCTGGTGGTCCAGTGGTTAAGACTCCATGCTTCCACTGCAGGGGGCACAGGTTTGATGCCTGGTTGGGGAACTAAAATCCCACTTGCCATGTGGCATGGCCAAAAAATAAAAATTAAAAAACAGAAGGGTGTAAAGCAATGCTGTCCATTATGGAAGCCACTCACCACATGCGGTTACTAAGCACTGGAGGTAAGGCAAGTTCAGTTGACATGTACTTTCAAGAGTAAGATATAGGGGCTTCCCTGGTGGCGCAGTGGTTAAGAATCCGCCTGCCAGTGCAGAGGACACGGGTTCGAGCCCTGGTCCGAGAAGATCCCACATGCTGCGGAGCAATTAAGCCCGTGCGCCACAACCACTGAGCCTGTGCTCTAGAGCCCATGAGCCACAACTACTGAGGCCTGCATGCCACAACTACTGAAGCCCGCGTGCCTAGAGCCCGTGCTCCACAACAAGAGAAGCCACTGCAATGAGAAGCCCGTGCACCGCAGCAAAGAGTAGCCGCCACTCGCCACAACTAGAGAAAGCCAGCGCGCAGCAACGAAGACCCAACACAGCCAAAAATAAATAAATAAAATAAATAAAAATTTAAAAAAAGTAAGATAGAAATGCCAGATTCCAAAGACTGTACAAAAAAAACAATATAAAATATCTCATTAATAATTTTTATATTAATTATTTGCTGAAATGATAATATTTTGGATGTATTGGGTTAAATAAAGTACATTGTCAAATTAATTTCACATGTTTGTTTTTACTTTTTAATATGGCCAATAGAAAATATAAATTTACGTATATGTAATAATAAATTCTTATTACATTTCTATTCAATAATACTGACCTAGAAGAATCAAATAACATCAGCAGCAAGTGATTCTGTGAGGCCCCATCATTTTCTAGTTCCCTCTATGGATTCCAAAACCCTCCTCGTATTCCATATGCGTCCTTTCAACCATTGCCTCTCACTGGAGCTTGGCAAGTGGAGGGTTTGTTGTGTTACAAGGAGGAGAAGCTATGGATCCTAACCTCCTTTGTGTCTACCTACTAGAGGAATTTGGGCTTTAGATTTGTTATTTATAAGATAAAAATAAATCCTGCCAGCAGGGTTGTGGTGAGGATTAAATGAGATAACATACTCTCACGTTTTCTGAAAAAAAATTAAAAATCAAAGCGAGATGAAGGGGGTCCATTCCTGTCCCTGTGTCCCTTGCATACAGAGATGTCAGTGAAAACTCAGAACCAGAGCTCCTCAGGATACAGGGCTGGAGAAGCTGCGGTGGTGGATGGAGGGTGTGGTGTGTTGGGATCAAAATTCCTGACCCTGAGGATTTCACCCTGTAGCCTTCAGTCAGGGCACCAGTCAAGAGACCTCATCCCACCATGAATTAGGATAGCTTTTTATCTCACGTTAGATTCCTTAGAAATAAGACACGGCAACTTCAGCTGCTCTCAGCAAAAAGGATTTATCTTGTATGATTGTCATTGTAGATTCACAGCAAGTTCAAGCCAGAAGGCCCTGAGTGGTCATCTGGTACAGTTAAGATGACCAACGTCTCCCAGTTTATCTGGAACTTTCCTGATTTTAGCGCTGAAGTCCCACACTCCAGAAAACCTCTCAGTCTGAGCAAACCAGGACAGTTGGTACCCCTGGTTGTGATGTTCCTCAAACCCAGGTTTCATAGACCTGCCCTTGTTAGAATTACCCTGGGACATTTGTTAAGACACAGGTAGATCTCTGGACCCACATCCCTCACTCAGAATCACCAGGGCAGTTGTCCCAAAATTTGGACCCCATTTCCCCAGGTGACTCTGACACCCAGCCAGGTTTGGGAACACAAATGAGCACAACTGTTTCGTTTTGTGGGTGGTGAAACTGAAGTCCTAGTTAAAGGTCTCATGCTGAGATGATTATGGTGCCTCCTTCCTCATAGTACTTCCAAATAACAACAGTATGAAAAGGTTTGTAATAAGTATAAGAATGTTAAACAAAGTTCTGATGTTCTCTTTTAGGGTCTATTTCCATCTTTTTTTTTTTTCTTAATATAAAAAGTATTTTGTAGTGTTCTCTTCCTTTGTTGATGCCCAAAACCCATACTTGGTCTGTTTGTTGGGTGATTCAGCCTCAGGCAGAGACATGCCCAGGTGGGAGCCTGGACCCCGGTGCTTCACAATGAGAGGTGGTCCCTGCAGCCAGAGCTGTTTGGAGAGCTCTGGATTCCTCTCCCAGACCTGGGAAGTGCCTAAGCGCAGACAGCAGAACAAGAGGACCCTCCAGAAATGCTCGTGTGAGAGTAGAGGGTGGTGGTGAGAAGAGTGGAGAGACCTGGCTCCGCCAAATTCTCTGCTGTGGCTGACACCACAGGTGAAATTTAGGACCTTTTGGTTACCAATTCATTGAAAAGAGAGTCATCTTTTGCAATACACAAGCCACTTACTGCATGTCCATTTCCTGCTCCATCCTGCTCAATCAAACCCAGGCCATAGTCCCAACACCTGGACTCTGGGTTGCCAGATTTTTCTTTTCTTGGAAAAGAAACAGCATGTAACATGGAAACAGCTCCAGCTCTGGAGCTAGACAATCTGGATCCAAAGTGTGGCTTTGCCACCTACTAACAAGTCACTTTGCCCCTCTGGGCCTCAGAATTCCCCTGTGTGAACTGGGGTAATGGCACTGGACTTGCCGCATCGTTGTGAGGATTAAAGGTGATATATGTAAACATCTTGGGCGCACAGCAGGAAGCCATAAATAATGACAACTGCATGATCAAAATAATATACATAAGGTGCTTGCTTTGCATTAAGGGCTCAGCTGGTGTCTCTGACACAGTCTCCACTCCCCAGAGACCCTGGGTCCCCAGTGGGAGGGTTCTACACGAATAAAAAGAAAAGTATGCTACCCAGAGAGAGAAGCAAGCAGATAAGCAAAGACATCCAGGAAGTTGGTATTTTCTGGCTGTGAGGGCTGCCCTAGTTTATTTTGGCAGCTGCCTCCACCATCAGTGATGGAGGGAGAAAGGAAAGAGAAATGGCAGTAAAACAAATGGATCAACCAAGGAGGGAGGCTGGTTCCAGCTTCCAAAGGAGAACCCAGCTGTCCCGGTGATGGAGATGTGATGTGTCCCTGGATTCTGGTCTGGCCTTTGCATGCTTGCCCTCAACATGGAGAGATGTTTCTGGAATAACTGGGTTGGGAGGAGTTCAGGTCCTGTGTTTTTGTTTTTGTTTTTTAAGAAACAGGTATATCCTTTTTTTTATTTTAATAAATTTATTTTATTTATTTATTTTTGGCTGCACTGGGTCTTTGTCGCTATGTGCAGTCTTTCTCTAGTTGTGGTGAGCGGGGGCTACTCTTCATTGAGGTGCGCGGGCTTCTCATTGCGGTGGCGTCTCTTGTTGTGGAGCACGGGCTCTAGGCACGTAGGCTTCAGTAGTTGTGGCGCTCAGTTAAGATGACTTAGTTGCTCCGCGGCATGTGGGATCTTCCCGGACCAGGGCTCGAACCCGTGTCCCCTGCATTGGCAGGCGGATTCTTAACCACTGTGCCACCAGGGAAGCCCCAGGTCCCAGACTTGCTCCAAATGGCAACTGTTTTAGTAAGAGTTGCTGTGTGACAAACCACCCTAAAACTTAGTGGCTTAAAACAGCAACAGCCATTTACTTGCTGAGCATTCTGTGATCAGGGCTGGGTGCAGCTGTTCCACGAGGGGTCAGCTGGAGTCACTCCTGGGTGGCTGCAGTCAAATGGCAGTTTGGGACAAAGATCCAAGATGGGCTCATGCACGTGTCTGGCGCTTCATGGTGCTTGGGCTGAGATGGCTGAGGTGGCTGGGAGAGGGAGTGACTCTTCCCCACGTGGCCTCGCATCCTGAAGGAGCCTAGCCCATGGGTCCTCACGCGGAGTCTCAGGGCAGCAGGAGACTGAGATTGGAAACTGCACACTTCTTAAAGTCTGGGCTCTGGAACTCTCATGGGACCACTCCTGCCATATTGTATTGGTCAAAGCAGTCACAGGTCAACCCAGATTCAAGAACTGGGGGAATGGACTCCACCTCGTGAAGGAAGGAGGGGTGATCCACACCGCAAAGGGTGTGGATGTTGGGAGAGGTGATTCATCAGGGGACATCCTTATAACAATCTACACAGCTACATAGAACACTGCCTAGGGCATGACATTCAAGGCCTTTGTCCTCTGGCTCCAATGCCCTTTCACCCCCCTGGTGAGCTTCTACACTCCAACTTCCTTCTCTGAGCAACTTGGGGACCCTTTCCCTCCTTGGGGTCTTTGCTGGTGGGTCTCCTTCGGCAGGGCTCAGTGTGAACAAAATCCAAGTCCTAGAGTCAGCCAGCCCTGGGTGGCAACCTGGTTCCATCACTCACGCCCAGCTGTGGGATCTCGGGCAAATCTCTCAGTGTGTCTGAGCCTCATTTCCTCCCCTGTTAAGTAGGATGCTGAGGCCTTCCCCCGATCAGGCTGCTGTGAAGGTGAAATGAGAGACAGCAGGTCACGTGCCTGACATAGAGCCTGCCTGGCACTGAGGGTGACCGCTGAGTATTGGTCCCGATCTCCCTCCATCCTCCACTGCGCCCACTTCTCTGCCTGGGAGACACCTGCTTGTTTTTCTATGACACATTCTTTGAAAAGTTTTCCTTGGATTCCCCTAACCCTTACCCCAAGGAGAACTAGTCACTCCCTCCTTTTATCTCCCATAGCCTTTTGTAACACCTTACTGAGGTCCAAGGTCACAGCGACATAAACATGTGTGTCTCTCCTAAGGTGGAAGTTCTTGCATTCATCCTTTTATCTTCAGGGCCCAGAACACAGTGGTGCTCTGTGCATTCATTTGGTGAATGAATGAGTGAAGGCCTGGGCTCCCCAGAACTCTGAGACACTCTTCATTTTTCTAGGACCCATGTCTCGTACCCCCAATTGCCCCAGAAGAGGAGTGGAAGGAAAACAGGCATCAGGCTTTCGTCCCTTTAGACGTGTGGTGCTTTTACACATGTGATCCAGTGCCATGACGTCTGCTCTGGGGTAGAAGGCCCAGCAGTTGCTGCAGCCCCATCTGCCACCCCGATCTAATGGGGGCTGTCCATCCCAAAGGAAGGAGAGGCATGCTCTTCCTGCAGGGTCATTATGCATGAAAAATTAAGGCATCAAGTAGGAAGCTTAGCTCAGTACTCATGAGATAAACACGCATACCTCGTTCGCACAGAGTGAGCACCCTGGCTCCTGTCGGCCTGGTGGGACCAGGGAGGCTGGCCTCAGACGGCAGGCCCTGTGGCTCAGCAGAAAATACTTGCAACTGAGGCTTCCAGGGGTAGGAGAGACGGGGTTCAAATCCCAGCTCTGTCACTTGAGGTTGTGCAAACCTGAGCCAACCTCCTCACATTTCTGAACTTCCATTTGTTCGTCAGTAAGATGGAGATAAAGAGAACTCTCGAGAAAGACCACTGTGAGGATTAAGTAAGGTAACGTAGGTCCCTGGTCCTTTTGCTGCTCCCAAACCATCTGGGTCTCAGATCTGTGACCACTGCTCTAGCAGTTAAATTGTTCCATAAAGTAAATAACTGAACTTGTTCACTGCCTTTCTGGACCCTTAAGGAATATTATTGGAGTTTGGAAAATGACAAAATGTAGGTGCTGGGCAGCTGCTAGTTTCACTGACTGGGCAGTAAACACCAATCCTAATAATAGTAGAGCTAACAGATGAGCATTTCACGTGTGTCAGGGACTGTCCTAAGCATTTTACACACATTCATTCATTTAATCTCGTCGACAATACTGTGAGGCTGATGTATTATTTTCCCCATTTTACAGAGGGAGAAATTGAGGCCCAGAGTGGTTGAGCAACACGCGCGGTTATACAGCTGGTTAGTGGCAGAGTTGGGGTTAAAACTCAGCTGGTCACACACCACAGCCTGTGCTCTGAACCATGAGGCCCTCCTGCCTGGAAGTGGCTCATTGCGCTTTACCAAGCCGATGGCATTTATGGCTCTGACTGCTGTAGCAAACGACCACAGAATACCCGGTGCTCGGGGAGCACTTACCATGCAGAACACACCTTGCTGAGGCTTTTCTTTGAATTGTTCCAACAGTCTTATGAGGTCAGGACTATTATTTGGATCTTCTAGATGAGGAAACCCAGATACAGTGAAGGCAAGGATCCCTTCCAAGGTGACACAAAGAATGGGTGGGGGAGTTGAGATCTGAAATTCAGCAGAAACCAAACTTAACCTTTACCCAGGTTATTACAAGTAGAGGATGGTGTGTGTGCATGAGTATTTGAAACTGACCAAGCTTAAGTCCCGGATGTCAGTTACTACTCAACTGCTATAACTCAAGTCCAGGACACTGAGCAGTGCATCTGTCCAGACCTCACAGCTCTCCCCTGCTCCCCAGCAGCCGCTTGAGGTCGGGGCTCCTTCCTGATCCCCTGCAGTTCCTCCTACATGGCCTTCAGCCTCATACCCCTCCTCCCCTTAACCAGAGGCTCTCCCTGGGGCAGGACTTAGCCACCTGGGTCCACAGCCTCCAGCAGGGCCTTTGGCTGGAATTCAGGAGGTCAGAGAAATTGGAAGGGAAAATTACATCTCTATGCTCACTGATGTTAACTGAAATCAGGCATTTCCTTTAGTTGTAGGTCACCCATGGAAATAACTGATAAATTCCTTATCACTTTATATAGTTCCAATGGTATTTCCAGAATACCATTCATACCTATCATCACTTCGAAATTATGGTGCTTATTAGACCTGCCGTTGCATCTTATTATCTAGTGCCTTAATAAAGAAGCATGTATATTGCTAAACTATAAATGTGTTTTTGATACTATTTTAAATATAACTAGTACACTTTGTAATCTGTGTATTTTTGTCCTGTGCCTTGAAAACAATATCCCCAAAAGGAGTCTATAGGCTTCAGTAGACTTCCAGAGTCCCTGGTTCATGAAATATTTATAGCAATACTTTGAGATAGGACTCTATTATTGTCTCTTACAATTCCCATTATATTGAAGAGAAAACTAAGGCACAGAGAGGGCAGGAAAACTGCCCAAGGACACACAGCCAGTAGGTGAAGAGCAAGGATTAGAATCCAAGGCAATCTATGTCAAAGCCTGCCCTCTTGGCCAGCACTTTGGGTCAGGTCCCCTAAGCCCCCTTGCAGGCCTCCAGACCATCCCTCCATCTGGCACTTTCTTCACTGGAATGTAATTATTGCTTTATCTCTTGGCAATCCCTGAAGGACCCTTGAGGGCTGGGACTGGTTTTATTTATCTCTGAATCCCTGGAAACTAACCCAACACTCAGCGCAGAAAATGTTCCGAATAAAAGGTTTGAATGAATGTGTCTCCAACCCATAAAGCCTCATACATGGTTGGTGCAAAGACCCTTTTTTTCCTGACAGAATTTTACAGCATTAAAAAAAAAAAAACCACCCAAATAATTTGTCCACATTTTATAATGACATTATTACAGAGTCGTACATTTTTATAGCACTTTTGATGTTGCCAACAATTTTTATATCCCTTTGACTTGAACCTCAAGAGTAAATTAGTCTGGACAGGGATGAGGAACTTAGTTTCACAGAGAAGTCAACAGAGGCTCCAGGCAGTAAAGCACAGGGCTGAAGGGCATAGGCTGCGGAGGCCGGCGGTGGCCCGGGTTCAAGCCCAGCTCCACCACTCACTCCCTGGCTGACCTCCTGCAAGAGCCTCAAATCTCTGAGCCCAGTGGTCTCATCCATAGAATGGGTCAGTAATAGCTACCTTATGGAATTGTTGTTAGGATTACCAGAGAGGATGGGTACCGTTTAGAACGAGTTTCTGGAACACTGTCAGGACACAGTAAACTGTAGCTCTCCTCCAATACCAGTGGAAGATGTTCCAGTGCTGGCATTATCACAGGGCTAATGTGTGTGAGATCACGCACTGTGGCGGCATTAGAACTGGATTCTGGTTCTGGCTCAGCCACATGTCTGGAACAAGATTCTAAACTTCTCTGGAACTTATTTTCCTGATGTGCAAAATGAGGAGGCAGGATGGGGTCAGGTGCAGGGGCTCACAATTCCTTCTTCACCTGTGCACAATCCATTAGATAGTCCAGTTTACTTATTTTTATTTTTATTTTTTTTGCTTATCTGTTTTAAATTTTATTTATTTATTTATTTATGGCTGTGTTCAGTCTTCGTTTCTGTGCAAGGGCTTTCTCCAGTTGTGGCAAGTGGGGGCCACTCTTCATCGCAGTGCGCGGGCCTCTCACTATCGCGGCCTCTCTCGTTGCGGAGCACAGGCTCCAGACGCGCAGGCTCAGTAATTGTGGCTCACGGGCCCAGCTGCTCCGCGGCATGTGGGACCTTCCGGGACCAGGGCTCGAACCCGTGCCCCCTGCATTGGCAGGCGGATTCTTAACCACTGCGCCACCAGGGAAGCCCCTACTTATTTTTTTAATGTATATTTTATTTTATTTTTGACCACACTGCGTGACTTGCGAGATGTTAGTTCCCTGACCAGGGATTGAACCTGCGCCCTCAGTAGTGAAAGCGCAGTCCTAACCACTGGACAAACAGGGAATTCCCTAGAAAGTCCAGGTTAGAGAGAGGGTGGGACCCCTTGCCCTGAGCCCCGAGGAGCTTTTGGGGCACTGCTTGAAGACAGAACAACTGGTTTAGCCACAGGTCAGCACCAGGGAGAATGAGGGCAGGGATAAGGCCTGTAGGCTTGTCTCCTTTGGGGTGTGTGTGTGTGTGTGTGTGTGTGTGTGTGTGTGTGTGTGATGTGAGAGGTGAGAGGAGTTAGCAGATTTTAGTGTCTTTAGATGGGTTCCCCCTCTAGAAGGTAACCGAGTTTGATCCACGTTCAAGCTTCTCCAACCCAACTCTTGGAGTGTATAATTCTTTAAGGAGAGTCAGAATCTCCCCCATTCATCCTCCACTGCAGCCCCCTTCCCAGCCCGGATCTGCTTTCTTCTTTCCCCGCAACCTCTTATGATTATGAGCCTTAGAGACTCCCACTAGCATAACACTGCTGCAAAGGGCTGACTACCCAGGGCCTCTCTGCCAAGGGGCTCTCTTGGGAGCCACCCTTGACCAGAACTGGTGGAAGCCTGTCCTGTAGTTGCATCCATGAGCCCCCATATAAACGGCCTCCTGAACTTTATACTGTTAACCGTGACAGGGGAGACCAGAAGTGTGGGAGTGGAGAAGGGGGTCATCCCAGGCCATAACAATACTGGAGAAAACCTATTGAATAGACCTACTTCCCCAAATGACTTTCCTCGTGCAAAATTGTCTTCTATTATTGCTGGAAAAAAGGTTTTTAAAAGAGGTTAACATGTGATTTAATGAATACGGTGTAATAATGTTCCTTGTATCAAATTAAAATTCTAAGATGGCCACATGAAACAAGTGCATTTTGAGTATCCAACGTTATGCATTATTATTATTGGGCTGCTTGATTGCCCTACGTACTTGGGAATAAAAGAAACAGCTCCAAGTCCTGCATTTGAATTGGTAAGCATCACCTTCAGAAAGCGAATCTGAACAGACCAGGAGCAGGCCCACCCAGCTAAGAAAGGTCCTGGGATATTAAGAAATAACTTTATAATAAAGCAGAGGTATAATGGAGCAGAGAGACAACAGCACTGGTTTCGTGGGCACAGCAGATAACAAGGGGTATGTCTGAGTCTGGATTCTAGTGGCTCTATCCTTTTGCTGTGCTACTTTAGGCAAGTCACTTCACCTTTCTGAGCCTCCGTTTCTTCACAGTGTTATTTAGTCTGGATAAAGGACTGTTGTGAGTGTAGGACCACTGTGTTGTTGAGCTGTTGTGAGGATAAATTGAGGTTATAGATGTGAAAGCACTTTGTAAAATATGGGCCATTGAGTTCCAGGATTGAAGATAACTGAAAGATCTTATGTTGATTTCTTCCTTATTCCCACCCCTCCCCCACTTCTGAAGCCCAGCTGCTGTCTATAATATTTAATAAGAGTAAGCCATATTTATTTAGCACTTACTAAGGGCCAGGTGTTATTTCACTCAGTTCCACTGTAACTTTATAAGTATTATTATTAACTGCATTTTATAGACTAGGAAACAGAGGTTCAAAATGGCTCGTAAGCTGCCCAAGGTCACAGGAGCAGTAAGTGGCAGGGATTTTTTTTTTTTTTTTTTTTTTTTTTTTATGTAGTGGAAAGAGCACCGGTGTGAAGGCAGCTTAGGGTTTGAATTCCAGGGCTTATGCTCTCTGTGGCCTGGGGAGGTTACTTTTTTTAAAAAAATTAATTAATTAATTAATTTATTTATGGCTGTGTTGGGTCTTCGTTTCTGTGCGAGGGCTTTCTCTAGTTGCGGCAAGTGGGGGCCACTCCTCATCGCGGTGCACCGGCCTCTCACTATCGCGGCCTCTCTTGTTGCGGAGCACAGGCTCCAGACGCGCAGGCTCAGTAGTTGTGGCTCACGGGCCTAGTTGCTCCGCAGCATGTGGGATCTTCCCAGACCAGGGCTCGAACCCGTGTCCCCTGCATTGGCAGGCAGATTCTCAACCACTGCGCCACCAGGGAAGCCCCAGTGGCAGGGATTTAAACCCAAGTCTTTCTGACTCTAAAACCTCTTAGTTCTTAGACTGTATTTGCCTCTAAATAGGCCTGACAAGCTGCTTCCAAACTGTGCTTGAATACCTCCAAGGAAGAGGGGCTCATTACCACCCCTGTTCCATCCTCACAATGAGTGCTCTCCCCTGACACATAAAGCATTATTGCGGTGATCTGTAAAACAGAGTGATTGGAGAGGATGCTTACTTAAGATCTATTCCAGAAACATCATTTTAAGAGCACGTGCATTTACAGACAAATTCAGCCTGGCTACAGAAGAAAGGATTAAGAATCGGTATGAAAATGGAACACAGCGAGCAAGAGGTGTGTGTGAATGGGGGCAATTAATCCTCTTTTGCCAATCGCTGTAAAAAAAAAACATTGGCTGGACAGGAGGCATTTATTCCCTGCAGACACATAGTGTGATTTTGAAATATCTCCACAGAAGGAAAGATGACTGAGGAAATACAAATCTAATAAATGTGCAGGGCAAAAGAAAAAAGGGGCTTCCATAAAAGGATTTCTAAACCATATCAAAGGCTTGTGAGGTCAGGGAGGGCTGTCGGAACATTACCAATTAGAGCTAAATGGGAAACCGGCTTAAATCTCAAAATTAAAGATGAAGAGCAGCAATTAACCTGTCTTCTAACAGCAAACGCAGCCCTTAATGCTCAGGGTAATTTAATATTTCAAAATCATGACCACAAGCATCTAAGGCTCCTGTTCAACAATATAACATGGACAATAAAAGGCTCAGCGGGACTTTGGCTAGCATGGGTGAGATGGCACGGGGATAATGCCGGTCCAGGGTGACTCTGAAGTCACAATGGCACAGACACAGTTAGAACTCACCCCAGGACATGAGTCCACAAGGCTCGGCTCTGCTTTGCAAAGACCCATTCTCTGGCCAGCAGGAACCTTTTGATTTGTGTTTCGTGGGCTTTAATAGGGTGGATTATGCTGATGTGAGTGGGCACACAGGACGTACACCCACCGTGCTCAGAGGGTCCACAGACTATTCCAGTGGATTTCTCTAAAGCAATGTTCTTACCCTTGGGGAGCTTTGAAAATGCCTTACCCCAGGGCCTTCACACAGACCAGAAGTCCGGGGCATCAGTATTTTCTAAGGCTCCCGGTTAATTTTCATTGGTACCCAGGGCTGAGAACTGCTGCTCTGAAAGATTGTGGGCCCAACAAAGAAGAGAAAGTGGATGTTTGCAACATGGTCAAGCCTTGATTAGACTCCAACCAACGGGACGGCACCTGATATACTGACCATGAGCTGTGCAGATGAGAAAATGGGTCCACGGAAAATTTTCCAACAGGAAGGCAGGAAAATAGGGAGCTGAATAGGACAACCACATAGAGTTCAGCCCCTGACAGTCTCAGAGCATAAAATCTACCGCTGAGAGTCTGGGTTTCCTTGTTGCCAATGGATATTTGTGGCCACTCCAAATGTGCGAGGCCCCAGTGAGTGGCTGGCCTTCCACAAGAGGGATGAAGCTGAAACGCCCCGCCGGAGGGCTCCAAGTCCCGGGGCCTGGTCCCCAGCCAGCTTCCCCTTCCTTCTTCATGACTCTTCTTCCATTGCCTGGGTGACAGCATGGGGTGCTGGGAAGGTCACCAGCTCTGCAGACAGATGGACTCCACTGATGCCCAGAGACACCATGAGAGTGATCTTGGGCAAGGAGCTCCACTCTCTGAGCGTGCACAGTTTCCTCATTTATGAAATGCAGGTAATAATAGGACTCACAGGCGTGGTGTGAGGAGTGCATGAGATCAGCTATGAGAGCCCTCAGCGTGGTGCCCGGCACTCTAGGCCACACATACGCGAGGCACCACAGAACACCCCTTCATGGACCCTCTTGCCACATGGACCAGGTATGTGCCCTTCCGTGTACCACCCCACGCTTCCTGTCTCCATGCTTTTGCCCAGCCAGATCCCTCCTCCTGGAGCACCTTTCCTCCTCATCCCTTCCTGTCCAATCCTACATTATTTGCCCTGAGGCTGCATTAGGCTCCACCTCTTTCTCCTTTTGTACCTTCCTCATCCCAGAATTTTAGGTTTTAAACCCTCCAGTGGGCCTGTTCTCTCCTCTGACCATTTACCTGGGCCCCTACTCTGCAATGACCATCGTCTGCCTGATACACACCATCACTCTCACCTACACTGAGAATTCCCCTGGGATAACATCTGTGATGTTTCATCCCCCGGAGGACAGTATGGAGTCCCAGAAAAAGTGTGGGCTTTGGTACCCAATCTTCTCCGCAAGCCTAGGAGGTAGGTCCTACTATTATCCCCACTTTACAGATGAGGAAACTGAGGTGTAGGTTAAGTCACTTGCCTCAAGTCAAATAGCTAGTTCATGAGTGGGACCCAAATCCAGCAGCCTGGCCCCAGAGTCCTGGCTCTTAGCCACTTTGGGATATATCCTTGCAGAGTGAGATTCTCCCTGTGGATGAGAATGAATAGAAGGGAGGGAGGACCAAGGAGACTGGGAGGTGGAGACACTGTGAGTTCTAACTGGAGCAGGGAGGCCTGTCACCAGCATCAGGGGGCCTCAAGGAAGCCACAGGAGCACTGAGTTTCCCTTTTCGTTCCCGTCAGTGTGAACCACCAGGGGGACAGGGTCAGAGGCCATTGGTCAAGCATCCAGTCTGGAGTGACACCCGCTGGAGCCCAGAGACTGCCCAGCCCTCCTCCAACCCACCCCAAACCCTTCCCCCAACCAGAGGGAAGGGGCCCCGGACATCTAGAGTGATGGGGGTGGTGACATGAAGGGGAGGACCACACCCTGACCAAGGCCAGACCGGAAAGAAGAAAGCCCCTGTCCAGCAGGGTGGCCATGGGACACAAGCAGGGACGCACCGTGTGGTCAGTGATTCTGTGGGCCAGAGCTCTGCTACAACACCCTCCGCCGTCATCCTCCCTTGGTTCTCACGGCCGGGCTCCGACAGCCTCCCCCGATGCCCCGGCCGTGCTCCTCTTGACCGCGGCCCTCCGCACATCTCTGTAACAGCACTGCCCGTCCAGTGTTATACTTACTCCCATGGCCTGTTTTACCCTCTGGACTGTGCTCTTCCTGAGGACGCGTCTGCTCTGCTCATCCCTACCTCCCCCGTGTCAGCCCAGTCGGGCCTCAATAAGCCATGGCCGGCGGCATGGATGGTACTTTCCATTGGTCAGCTGGGCCTGCTGCTTCAGATCACCTTGACCTGAAGGGCACAGGAATCCTGAGACCCGGCCCGGCCCCTGTGTACCCCCTTCCCAGTGTCTCCTGGCTCCATCGTAGTCATTAGTTGTGGGGTCATGGGTTAACTTCTCTGAGCCTCCATTTCCCCATCTGTAGAAGGGAGCAATCACACTTGCCTTCCCGAGCCATTCCAGGATATAATGAGCTACCATTTAGCAGGAGCTTGCACAGGCCTGGCAAGAGAGACCCTGGGCAGTCACCGGTTCCCTGCTGGGTCTTCCCTCCCAAACTGCCATAAGCAAGTGGCTTCCATTTGGCCCTGCTGGTGTCCCTCTCCCAGTTTCTGGGTGCAGGGCTCCAGGCCCATCCTGCAGGCCCCCTCTCCCAGCCCCCTTCACTATGAGGGGTGTGAGAATTAAGCCCAGCCCTTACGGGTGTCCCTGGATCCCTGCAGCGGGACTCAATTCCTCCACGGGTCCCCCTGCCCAGTGAGGGCCCTTTGCCGCCCCACTGTCACCTCCTCCAGGAAGGCTGGCTTCTTGGAAGGGCATCCAGGGAGGGGAACACCTGGGCAGAACCCCAAACTGCTGCTGCTGGTGGTTGGGTGCTCCCGTCCTGCTCTGAACCCCAGCAAAGCTCCTGAGGGGCCTCCGAGCTACAGCCCCAGTGGCTGGAACCACTCCTGTGTGGAAACAGGCAGCACAGACAGAACCAGAACAGGGACAGATTGGAAACTGAGAGCGGCTTTAGGCCCAGGAACCCAATGTTCAGAACAGAGTGCAGAGCAGGCTCGGCTCCACGGAGGAGGGAGGGAAAGCATTTGTCTTTTTTTTTTTCCCAAGCCAAACAGAAGCAGTTTTTTTCCAGGACTTGGCCTCCTCACCAGTTAATGGATATAGGTCTGCTTCTGCCACCTATAACCTTAAAAAAAAGAAAAAGGACACAAAACTCAACAAGGTGTTGTTCCAATTCCCAGGACAGCCCCTTGGGGCTTGTTTTTACATTCACAAATTCCTTCTGTCTTCATGGCAACACAGAGGTAGGTGAAGATGATTGTTTTCCTTGTCTAATAGATGACTAACTGGAAGCTCAGAGAGGCTAAGTGACTTGTCCCTGGTGACCCAGCTAGTGAGGGCTGGGCTGGGATTTAAACCCATCTCACCACCAACCAGGAATTTTCCCATTGTGTCCTGGGGGTTCTGGGGGTTCTCAGGGAGGGGAAGGGAGTTGCCGGGAAGAAGAAGGAGCAGTTTTGGGTTGCAGTGATTGCTCACACAGAGCAGAGCCCTTGAAAGGCTGTCCAGAAAGCAGGAAGCGCGGGACGGGAGGAGATGCAATATTCACACATGGGTTAATTTCTGTTCCTGTTACACATTAGAGATATTTTTCCTCTGACATATCAATTGGGCTTCCACATAAGATTTCATTTGAAGAAAGGGATAAACAGCTTATAAATAATTGGAAACCAGTGCACCGAACCAAGTCAGGTCTGCGGCTTGTGCCTGCTGTATTGGTTTGTGATGAGGTGATTTTCTGCACGATGGTGTAACAATAAACTTAAAGATCTAGAGAGGAGGCTGCATGGTGGAGGAGAAGGCCCGCATGAGTGGGGTAGGGGCAGGGCCTCTTCACTGAATTTGAATTTAAAATCTTTAGCTATTAAAAAGTGGGCAAGAGTCCCCTAGATGTTGGCCAGACCCAAGCAGCCACTTCCCAGGACAAAGCTCAGGGGAAGGTTTTGTAAGATTTGGGCTGCGAGGCGTGGCCCTCCAGGCAGGTCAGCTCCCTAGCCCCTGCCCATGTCTCTGAGCTCCTGGCCGGGCTAAGAGGCAGAACTGGCATCAGCCAATACCCAGCCATTGAGCCCTGACCCTCAGGCAGTGGGTAACGGGGTTTCCCTCATCCAAGCAAAACACCTCAGACTCCTTGGGCACCTCGGGTCAGCTGGGCAGATGATCTGGCAAGGCAACTTAAGAAGTTCAAGGAAGTCTCTGAAGTTGCTCAGACATCTGCAGAGGCTAAAACAGCAATTTCCTCTCGGTGGCTGGACATGGCGTTCCCAGAGGAACACGTGGCCCCCAGGTGCTCGTGGGTAGCCCCTGTCGCTCCTGACCCTTTTCCTGCTGCCTGACCTGCTCCAGAGCTGATGGTTCACACAGCAGGAAGGACCAGGGCCAGAGTCACCGAGATCAATAAGGCATGGTCCCTGCCCCTGAAGATCAGGGGCCATGCCAGGAACATCTGTCCCACCAGCCAGTGGCTCCTGGAAGTAATGACTATAGTAATGAGTACAGTAATGACTACAATTTATTGAAGTCATTTGTATGCATTACCTCATTGAATTATCATTACCCTCCAATGTAAGGTGAGTCCTGTTTTTAGCTCCATTTAACAGATGAGGAGACTGAGGTACAGAGAGGTTAACTCAAACAGTAAGTAAAAGAATGGGGACTTGAACCCAAGTCAGAGGCCCAACATTTACTCTTTTTTTTTTTTTTTTTTTAATAGTTACTTTATTTATTTATTTATTTATTTATTTTGACTGTGTTGGGTCTTCGGTTCGTGCGAGGGCTTTCTCTAGTTGCGGCAAGTGGGGGCCACTCTTCATCGCGGTGCGGGGACCGCTCTTCATCGCGGTGCGCGGGCCTTTCACTATCGCGGCCCCTCCCGTTGCGGGGCACAGGCTCCAGACGCACAGGCTCAGCAGTTGTGGCTCACGGGCCAAGTCGCTCCGCGGCATGTGGGATCTTCCCAGACCAGGGCTCGAACCCGTGTCCCCTGCATTAGCAGGCAGATTCTCAACCACTGCGCCACCAGGGAAGCCCCCAACATTTACTCTTGACCAAGCTCCACTGTCCAGACCCAGGGTGTCTGGAGTGAGACCCCACCCCCACCAAGTCCATATGTCTTAGTTTCTCTACACCAGACATTCTCAGTGGGGGCAATGTCATCCCCAAGCGGGCAACAATTGAATTGTGGGAGGTTGCAAAAAATTTACTTTTTTACATATGAAGCACACATATGGATACATCGTGTATCGGTAGGATTAAAAATTAATGTGGAGTGCAGTTAAGAACTAAGTGCCTGGAATATAATAGGTGCTCAGTAAATGGTCACTCCCTCCTTTTGCTGCCCACTGGAGCCAAATGTGAATTGGTCCCACTGGGAGCTTTTGTGTATCAGCCCCAGTCTCCACCTAGTCCCACCCAGCTCCCCCTTCCATCCTTCAGCCCTTGAGGCTGAGACCCTGGCATGCTCCAAGCCCGAGTCTGCACCCAGTAGGACCTGAGTTCATTCCCAACACCCCTGGTTCCTCCTTGGAAACCCCAGCTCCCCAGAGTTCCCTGTTGGGACTTGTTATAGGTTAAACAGGTACAGGCTTAGCTCAGCTCAAATGAAACTTGAACACTTTAGGTCGTTGTTGTCAATTCTCCCAACACAGGGAAAAAGGTAATTGTCAATTAACGAGCCCATCAACTGAGGCGGGAGGAAAATCAATAACATGGACCAATACAGAGCGTTCTAATGCCAGTCAGGATTCCAGGAACCGGAGACTTTCAAATAGGTACATGGAGTAATTGGCTTCTCCCTTGTGACCCATCCCGCGGACTCTACAACTCTCCAATTAACATGTACCATTGACAGGCACACAATTATTTGGGTTCACTGTGCCCCAGCCAGTGTTTGTTCAATCAGAACTTGCAAATACGTGGGAAGTGCACAGAATAGCAAATGCAGGATGGCTCTGGGGGAAGCCAAACAGTGAGTGGGTCTTAAAGGAACCCTGGACTTGGGATTGCTCTTTCAGAGAGCTGCCCTGAATCTCAGCTCTGATGCTGGCTCAACCCCCCATTCTGGCCAGTCCCTAACTAGACCTGTCCCCATCCCCACTGACAAACTCAGAGGGGGTTGCCCATGACTTAGAAGGTATTTTCCCCTCCAGTCTAACAGAGAGGAGACCATCCCCCTCCCAGTCCCATTAAATAGCTGGGTCTGTGCCTATACACAGGAGGCTCCTTCTGCCTGGAAGATCATTCTGACCCATCCATAACAGCCTCTACATCCTCAGAGATTTTTTCCTGGACCTCCCTAGGCTAGTTCTGGGGCCCTTCCCCCATTCAGCCATAGCACCACGGGCTCACTTTGATCTTAGTACTTACACCATTGGGTTACCCCACTGATTCGTCTCCCGGTTTCCCCTCACAAAAGAGTAAGCCATTTGATGTCAGAGACTGTCATTCATTCTAAACATCAGCACTTAACATAGAAGGTGCTTAGTAAACGGTTGTTGAATGGATGGATGGGTAGGTAGTGTAAAAGTGAGTGGGCAAGTGGATGGATGGATTTGTGGGTACACGGCACAGGTAAGGAAAGAGATAACTGGTTGGGAATGAAGATGGGTGAGAGGGTAGAGGATAAGTCGAGGGCATGCACTGGGTTGGGTGGAGAGAGTGGGAGGGTAGGTGGGTGGTGGATGGAAGGATGGGTAAAAATTCTAATGAGGGGTTGGATGGATAGTATGTGGGTAAGTATTTAAGGCCATTTAAAAGTGCAGTGTTTAGGTGTGTGGGTTCTGAAGCCAGACCTCTTGGGTTGAATCTTAGCCCTGGTATTTCCTGGCTGTAGGGCCATGAGCAAATGAATCATTCTCTTTGGGCCTCAGTTTTCTTATCTGTAAAGTGGAAATAAGAAGAGACCTCTTAAGCTTGCTGTGAGGACTAAATTATACCTATGAAAAGCTTAAAACAGTGACTGGCACAAAAAAGGACTGAATAAACATTAGCCACTATAATTTTTACTATTATCATTATTACTATTAATAAGATGAGAAGTGAATGGATGCATGGAAGGATGGGTGAATGTGCAGATGGTTGGGTGGATGGATAGACGGAGGGATGATTTGATAGGAGAATGGGTAGATGGATGAGTTAATGCATGTATAGATGGGTGATGGATGAATGGATGGATGGTGAGGGAGGGAGAGAATGGAAAGAGGGATGGATAGAGGAATGGATCTCTGTGCCAAGGGCAGTGGATGGAGCTGTTGCACGGGAAGCCCCCCTCTGAACTCACCCCGAAGGTATCAGAGACTGCTGTCTACTGAACTCTCTCCACTTATCCAAGTTTCATTGTTCCCACTGGGAAGTCCTACTGGATTCCTCATTCCCAAATACACAGGCCAGCTCCTGGTATGGTTCTTGATAATTCACAAATGCAAGCTGTCTTTCTCTGAGGGTCCTCCTGGTACTGATCAGCTGAAAACTCATAGAGCCATGCCCCACAGCTCAGACTGATTCTCCTCCTAAATGCTGACACCCCATGAGCCTGGTCTGAATGTGCTGGAAGTCCAAGTTTGAACCCGAGGGAGCAGGATACAGCTTTGCCTCTATCACTCCGTATTACTTTTAGGTCATGTAATTGCCCTCAGACTCCCAGGCAATTGAAGGAATTGACTGAGCATCTACTATGTACCAGACTCTTGGCCCTTATTATCATATTTAATCCTTATTACAACCCTAGAAGGTAGAGTGTAATTATCTCTGTTTTACCCACAGAGTCAAGGACTCACAGTCACAGAGATTAAGTGGAAGAGTGAGGGTTTGAACCTGGGTCTCCTACTCCAAAGCCCAGCTCTTTCTACAATCCCAGCCCTCTTGGGGTCCTCAGAAGGACTCACCCCATTTCCAGGGTGCATACAAACTGCTGCTTGGGGACAAAAGCTGGAACTGTGCCACAATTCTAGACAAAACAAAAAATGCCTTCTAGGGATAAAATCATATTTCTTATTGATTTTATGTTAGAACAACTTGGCCGGAAGACATTCTGTTTATCAGTTTAAAGAGTTCAACTATCACCCTCTCCCCCTAAACCTACTCCATATGATGGTGATGGACATGAACATATATCCCCTTTAGTTGCCAAGGATACCACTCTCTGATGTGTTATCTCCCCAGTGGAAGTGGTCCTTGTACTGGTAAAGTGGGTGAATCAGCTCTTCTCTGCCCTGTCTCATGGGTTGGCAGCTAATCCTGAAATTAGCTTCAGTCGTGACCCACTCTCAGGGCTTCTGAGGCCTTAATGGAACTCTTGAGGACCAAAGACCCTCAGAAATCATGGGTGAATCCTGAACTGTTGAATTCCAGGCACTGTGCCAGCCAGGTGTCTCTCACATTGTCTCATGTATAGAGTCTAATACACCTTCTGGCCAGGCAGAGCCTCCTCCCTGAGCAAGACTAGAGACTCTTTGAGGTAATTATTAAATATCTAAAAATTTGGAGTGCTATATGATGTTCAAAGCACCATGTCACCAGATCCTCAAGATAACCCCAATACAAAAAAGAAAATTATAGACCTGTCTCACTTATGAACTTAAGCAGGAAAATTCTAAATGAAATATTAGCTAATGGGATTCAGCAATACATTTTTAAAAATACGGGGGCTTCCCTGGTGGCGCAGTGGTTGAGAATCTGCCTGCTAATGCAGGGGACACGGGTTCGAGCCCTGGTCTGGGAAGATCCCACATGCCACGGAGCAGCTGGGCCCGTGAGCCACAGCTACTGAGCCTGCGCGTCTGGAGCCTGTGCCCCGCAACGGGAGGGGCCGCGATGGTGAGAGGCCCGCGCACCGCGATGAAGAGCGGTCCCTGCACCGCGATGAAGAGTGGCCCCCACTTGCCGTAACCAGAGAAAGCCCTCGCACGAACCGAAGACCCAACACAGCCAAAAATAAAGAAATAAATAAATAAAGTAGCTATAAAAATACATCATGATCAAGTAATGAGTAATTCAGGAATTCAAGTTAGTTCAATATCAGAAAATTTATTATATAATACAGCATACTAACATATTAAAGGAGAAAAATCAGAGCGTCATCTCAAAAGATGCAGAAAATGCACTTAATAAAATTCAACACATATTCATGATTTAAAAAAAAAAAACAAAAATTCTTGGAAAAGTAGGAAAAGAAGGGAATTTTCCTAATCTGATCAAGTGTATCTACATTAAAAAAAAAAGTAAGCAAACATTGTACTCAATTATAAAGTTTTAGGCATAGTTCCACTAAAGTCAGGAACAAGATAAAGATGCCCTCTATCACTGATTCTGTTCAACATTGAACTAGAGACCCTAATCAGTGCAATCAGAAAGAAAACATAAGCAAATTGCATATGAATTGGAAAGAAGGAAACATAACCGTCTTTACATTTCTATATAGAAAATCCCAAAGAAAACACAGTGTTCTAGAATGAGTAAGAGAGTTCGCTATGGTTGCCCAGTACAAGTTCAATATCTAGATATCAGTTGTATTTCCATTCACTTCCAATAACCAATTCAAAGCTCTAATAGGGCGGGGGACTTGGAGGGTGGAGGGTAGAGCCCCAAATAGAAAAGAAGAGAAGATGCTTCAGCTGAAGACCAGGCTTAGCGTGATGCAATTGCCATTATTTCTTCATGGAACCCATCCTGCAGAATATCTGTTCAGGTGTTGTGGAGTGTTAAACCTTAGCTGGGTTTTGGCCAGGAGTCCCCATTCCTGGCAGAGTGCTCTAACCTTGCTGAGGATGTGGGGCATCTGAAGTCAGTCAATCAATGTCACGACACATCTTTTTAGCATAACTGCCAGCCAGAAACTAGGAAACGCTCCCTCAGTTTTTGCTTGGAGCCTGCTTTGTGGAAGTTAACTTGCTCCTGGCCCTTTTCAGCCCTCTTCTCACTGAATCACAGGGTTTTAGCAACGCGAGGGAATCCAGAAGCTATGTCCTTCGTCACTGGAGAAGTTGAAGCACAAAGTAGTGAGGTGACCAACCCAAGTTCCTATAGCCAGGAGCAGCACAGCCTGGATTACCCATCCATCCACCCATCCATCCATCCATCCTTCCATCCACATGTACGTGCATGTGACCCCTTCAATACACACGCACACCCACCAAGTGCTAGGCGCTATGCTAAATCCTGGGGTAACCGTTGTGAGTAAGACAGACCCCATCCCTGATCTCTTAAACTGCACAGTCCTGAAGAAAAGACAGCCATGAACAAACACATTGCATTAATAAAATGTGCACAAAAAAGAAATTAAATGACCCCAAATGAAAACTGTGAGAGTTGTGAAGGGAGACATTCATGGTGCTGGGAGGCATTGCGGGGGGAGTCAGACGTTGCTCCAAGATGGGCTTAACATATAAGCTGTGACCCAAAGAAGCCTCCACTAAAAGACAAACAAACAAACCAAGCTGTAATAGAAAAAAAAAGACTCCTTTGAAAATAGCAAGCCAACCTGAAAGATACCTGGGGATAAATCTAGCAAAAGATGGGCCTGACTTTTATGGAGAAATTTATAAAGCATTACAGAAGGAAATAAAAGAGCTGGGAAGACTGAGGGGACGATGGGAAATGAGGAGGAGGGAGAAAAGGCAGGCAGGAGGGCTCCCCGATGCCCATGCCAGGTGGACTCTGTATGCACTGAGATAAAAGTCAATGGAAAAAGCAAAGAACATTTTGGATTCTGGACTCTGGGCTCTTGAGGAAGATTTTCTTTCCGGTAATGGGCTGTACTTTCATGCCTGCTTGTTACAAGCATAGCTAATGCACAGGCGATTTTGTAACCAGCTTTCTTCCCACTTAACAATATAGCACGGATATTTCCCATATCATTAAATAGCGTTTGATGAAAAACCATAAGAACGATTCCCCAAGGCAGACAAGCATGGGTGTTTCCTCTATTCCAGAGATGAAGAGGACCCTGAGGGGTGGAGGAAGGAGGCTAACATTCATGCAGCATCTATTACATGCCATCTAATTCTCACACCCACACTGGGATACAGAGCTTTTCCCTTCATCTTGCAAAGGAGGGAAAGGGGGGCAGGGTGCAGGTTCCAGCTGCTCGGTCACAGGGCCAGGACTTGAACCTGGGTCTCCAGGAGTCTTGGCTCTGTGCTCTTTCCCAAGCTGAGGGAGCGGACACACCATGCCAGTCCTTCTTTGTCTCCCTTAGAGTGCTGTCACCCTGCTGGGTGAATGGACGTTCGTTCAGTCACTCAACACGTGAGCGATGAGGGCCTACTCTGCCTGGCATTGTGCTAAAACTGGGGATGCAGCGGGGAACGAAACCAAGATCCCGCCTAAGGTTCCTAGGACTGATACAATCAATTACCACAAGCTTGGCAGCTTAAGACAAGGGAAATTTATTGTCTCGTAGTTCTGGAAGCCAGCACTCTGAAGTCAAGGTGTTGGCAGGGTCTTGCTCCCCCTGCAGGCTCTAGGGGAGAACCTTCCTTGTCTCTTCCAGCTTCTGGTGGCTCCTGGAATCTCTTGATTTTTCCCAGCATCACCTTCTCTCTGCCTCCATTTTCATGTGGGCTTCTTCCCGGTGTCTCCGTGCCTCTCTCTTTTCTCGGATGTGGCATCAATCATTGGATTTAGGGTCCACCCTAATTCCAGAATGATTTCGTCTCGAGACCCTTAACTTAATTATATCTGTAAAGACTGTTTCCAGATAAGGTCAAATCCCAGCTATAGGGGTCAGGACTTGGACATATCTTTTGGGGAGACAAAATTCAACTCATTACACAGACCCACATTCTAGTGGAGGGAAATGAAGCACAAGTAAATATATAGCATGTTAGATGGCAAGAAGTGCTATGCCAAAGAGGGGGGAGAAGAGAGAAAGAAGACAGAATACGTGGGGGAGGGCGTTGCAGTTCTAAATGGATGCTTAGGGCATCCATTTAGATGGATGGTAACATTTGAAGCAATGATGTGAAGGTGGTGACAGAAAAAGCCATCTGCTTGGAAGGTGTTCCAGGGAGAAAGAATAGCAAGTTTAAAAAGCCCCAGGGAGAGAAGAGATCTGGAAAGAATCAAGCACGGAGAAGAGAAGGAGGGAGGAAGTCCAAGCAGTCGTGGGACCAGCACTAGGGAGGGTCTGTGGAGCTTGGTTACTCCAAGTGAGATGGGGTCACTGCAGGGTTTGGAGTCGAGGTTGATATAACTGGCGTGGAGACCAGTGAGGAGGCAACTATAAAAATCTAGGCGAGAGAGGCTGACTTGGACCGGGGTGGCAGGAGTGGGGGTGGGGAGGGTTGGTGGGGTTCCGGGTACCTTTTGGAGGTAAGGTCAACAGGATTTCCTGACGGATGTGAAATGTGCAAAAAAGAGAGGAGTCCAGATAACAGCAAGGTGTTTTGATCTGAGCAACTCAGGGACGGAGTTGCCATTAACTGAGTTGGAGAAGGTCTGCGGGTGGGGCAGAATTGTGGGAATGATTAGGACCTGAGTTGTGGATGTACTGAGTGTGAGGTGTCAGTTAAGAAGAGATGCTGGCTGGGGAGTCGGATATTTGAAGCTGGGGTTTGGGACAAGGTCTGGTCTGGAGCTAGAAAGGTGGGCGTGGTCAGCCAAGAGACACAGTTTAAAGTCACCCCAGCATGAAGAGACTGAAGAGGGGAACCAACAAAGGAGGCGGGAAGGCATGACCAGTGAGGTGGGAAGAAAGCCCGGGAAGTATGGAACCTTGGAAACCAAATGAAGAATGATTTCAAGAGGAGGAGGTGATCAATTATGTCAAACGCTGCTGCTGGGTCAAGGGAGATGAGTGCAGGGGAGTGGCTCTTGGGGTCTTAGAGGTCTTTGGGGTCTTTGCTGAGAGCAGTTCCACTGGAGTGGTGGGGTGGAAGCTGATTGGAGCGGGATTAAAGGGAGTGCAGGAAAGAAACTGGAGAGAGCCCACAGAGACAGCTTTCATAGTGTTCTGATGAAAAGGGGAAGAGGGAAATGAAATAGTACCAGAGAAAGGAGTGAGGTTCAGAGATGTTTTATAACTTTTTAGGAAGGGAGAAATAACAGCCTGTTTGTATGCTGGTGGCAGTGATCCAGCAGAGAGCGGAAATTGGCGACAGAGGATAAAACAGAAAATCTCTGAACGATGTGCTCCAGGGAGCCAGAATGGGTGGGATCCGGGACACAGAGAGGGGTGGCCTTAGACTCAGAGACAGTCCGTGCCGGTAATGGGGGGAGAGGGGGAGGCAGAGGCCTCGGGCTCATGTGCTGGAAAGTGGGTACATGGGAGGCAGGAGCTTGTGGAAAGTCTCTTTTTCGATCGCTTTTATTTTCTAAGGGAACCAAAGTAAGACCTTCTGCTGAGGATGGGGATGGAGGAGGAAGTGCTGGGGGTCTGAGGCAAGAGGAGATGGCGGGTCTAGGAGAGGGGATAGGGGAACGTGATGGGGAAATAAATAACTCGATCACAGGTAGCATCAAGGGCCCGCTTGAGAGTTGTTTTCTATGTGCTGGTTGGAAGAATAAGTGAATGAAAGAGTGATTTTGAGATCCACGAGGACAGGAAACCCTCTCCTTTTTTTTTTTTCTTTTTTTAAACATCTTTATTGGAGTATAATTGCTTTACAATGGTGTGTTAGTTTCTGCTTTATAACAAAGTGAATCAGTTACACATATACATATGTTCCCATATCTCTTCCCTCTTGCATCTCCCTCCCTCCCACTCTCCCTATCCCACCCCTCTAGGTGGTCACAAAGCACCGAGCTGATCTCCCTGTGCTATGAGGTTGTTTCCCACTAGCTATCTATTTTACATTTGGTACTGTATATATGTCTATGCCACTCTCTCACCCTGTCACATCTTACCCCTCCCACTCCCCATATCCTCAAGTCCATTCTCTAGTAGGTCTGTGTCTTTATTCCCGTCTTGCCACTAGGTTCTTCATGACCTTTATTTTCCCTTAGATTCCATATATATGTGTTAGCATACTGTATTTGTTTTTCTCTTTCTGACTTACTTCACTCTGTATGACAGACTCTAACTCCATCCACCTCATTACAAATACCTCCATTTCATTTCTTTTTATGGCTGAGTGATATTCCATTGTATATATGTGCCACATCTTCTTTATCCATTCCTCTGATGATGGACACTTAGGTTGCTTCCATGTCCTGGCTATTGTAAATAGAGCTGCAATGAACATTTTGGTACATGACTCTTTTTGAATTATGGTTTTCTCAGGGTATATGCCCAGTAGTGGGATTGCTGGGTCATATGGTAGTTCTATTTTTAGTTTTTTAAGGAACCTCCATACTGTTCTCCATAGTGGCTGTATCAATTTACATTCCCACCAACAGTGCAAGAGGGTTCCCTTTTCTCCACACCCTCTCCAGCATTTATTGTTTCTAGATTTTTTGATGATGGCCATTCTGACTGGTGTGAGATAATATCTCATTGTAGTTTTGATTTGCATTTCTCTAATGATTAATGATGTTGAGCATTCTTTCATGTGTCTGTTGGCAATCTGTATATCTTCTTTGGAGAAATGTCTATTTAGGTCTTCTGTCCATTTTTGGATTGGATTGTTTGTTTTTTTGTTATTGAGCTGCATGAGCTGCTTGTAAATCTTGCAGATTAATCCTTTGTCAGTTGCTTCATTTGCAAATATTTTCTCCCATTCTGAGGGTTGTCTTTTAGTCTTGTTTATGGTTTCCTTTGCTGTGCAAAAGCTTTTAAGTTTCATTAGGTCCCATTTGTTTATTTGTGTTTTTATTTCCATTTCTCTAGGAGGTGGGTCAAAAAGGATCTTGCTGTGATTTATGTCATAGAGTGTTCTGCCTATGTTTTCCTCTAAGAGTTTGATAGTGTCTGGCCTTACACTTAGGTCTTTAATCCATTTTGAGTTTATTTTTGTGTATGGTGTCAGGGAGTGTTCTAATTTCATACTTATACATGTATCTGTCCAATTTTCCCAGCACCACTTATTGAAGAGGCTGTCTTTTCTCCACTGTATATGCTTGCCTCCTTTATCAATGATAAGGTGACCATATGTGCGTGGGTTTATCTCTGGGTTTTCTATCCTGTTCCATTGATCTATATTTCTGTTTTTGTGCCAGTACCAAACTGTCTTGATTACTGTAGCTTTGTAATATAGTCTGATGTCAGGGAGCCTGATTCCTCCAGCTCCATTTTTCGTTCTCAAGATTGCTTTGGCAAAACCCTCTCCTTTGATCACCGCTATATATGTTTCCAGCCCCCAGCACACAACCTGGCGCTTGATTCACGTTTATTCATGACTGAACAGGTGAACAAGCATGTGACTGGCGAAAGGAAGGGGCTGTTCTGTTTGAGAGTGTTTTTCTCTTGACCACAATAATCTCCTCTTAGAAGATGGAGTGAGACCCTGGGCAGCTGTAAGACCCATAGCACCAGCCATCTTGCAAGAAGTTAATTACCTCTGGGGTGTTTCTCCTTTCTGTTCTTGGTGGTGGAGAGTGAGCCTTTGTTCCTGGCAACCTCAATTAGCTCCTGCTTCTCCTGAGTTCCCTTCCTTGACTAGAAGACTGATGCTGTGGTCGCCAGCCTGTTTCTGGGCAAGTGAGGTAGCCTGGCTTTCCCTGAGGCCAACCCACCCTCTCAGACCCGAGACACCCCTTGTGCTGGGTGTGCCCGGGCACGACAGCAAGATGGTGCCTGACCCCTCCTACTCCATCCCCGTGGATCAGTGGTTTGGACAGTGAGGGACTGACCTGGGCTCACTCCAAAGCCCAAGCTCCAGGCCCCGCCCATAATCCTCCCCACCCCTGAGGAAGCTCCTCTCCTGGGCTCTTCCCCCAAGGCAACCAGGTCCTGCCTGAGCATCTGCTTCTTCAGCACCTTGGGCAGCAGTTCCCATCCTGTCCAGACAGGGGGCCTTTGACCAAACACACTGGGGCTAAACCCCAGGAAGAGTCTGGGGGGTGGGTCTCCAGCATCTGTAGTTTAAAAAGTTCTCCAGGTGTTTTTGAAACACAGTCATGATTGAGAACCACTTCATCATCCATAAAATCAGACTAATAATACCTTTTTCATTATGAGGAGTAAAAAGCAAAGCAGTGTGGACACTATTTATCCAGCAGTCATGATGTGTCCAGAACGTTAGTTATACCTTCTTTAACCTCCATAGCTGTTCTATGAAGTAGGTATCATTAGTCCCATTTTACAGATGGGGAAGCAGGTTCAAAGAGGTGAATGAACTTGCCCTTGGGTATTGAGCTGGTAAGTGGCAGAGCAAGGGTTTGAACCCAGATCCATATGCCTCCAAGGCAGCTTCCCATCTATACCTGGCACATGGTGGGCCTTTATTCACAGGGGCTGTTTTATCTGTCTTCTATCAAGTATATAGATAATGATAAATCCAGGCAGAAAGAGTGAAGTGGGTTTTTTACTGGACTATAGACATAGTCGTATAGTGGTCAGATAGATGATGTAGTCCATCCTACCTGGAAGGTGTGAGGAGGGCTTTGTGAAGGAGGGGAGAGGGTATTTGAACTGGGAATTTAGGAGCCACTGAAGGCCTAGGAGGAGGAAAGGGATGTGATCAGAGCCAGAAGAATCAAATTGGGGGAGGAAAGGAGAACAGGCGGTAGGGAGACCAGTCGGGAGCCTACTGCATGGGCAGGCTACTGCAATGGTGCAGGCGGAGAAGAGGGGACAGGCGGGAGTCCAGCTGCAAACAGGCCAGCAGAAGGCATACAGGGCAGGCCCCTGTGCCTGGTTGCCTCTCTGCTGGAAAGCCAAGCTGTTTTCACAAGGCAGCTGGAAGCGCTCTTGGCCAATCTCATCTCCAAACGACAGCATTTCATTATCATTTTAGCTTTTCTTGGGCTTCATCAAAGGCTGCGAGTGTCTTGAAATAGAGAAGCATCTCTTTCCTCAGGTGAGGGGAAAACACGCCAGAGCTTTCTCTTCTAATATAACCTAGACAAGGAGATGCTGCTGAACTTGACAGAGCCTGCTGGAGAAGGCTAATAGACTCGACGAGAAGAGAATTATAGGAAGAGACAGCTCCAGAGGGTGGTGGGGTAGGGAGAGAAAGAGGCCCTAGGACTGCCAGCCCCAGGTGGGCACATGGGGAGCTGGGATCAGTGTCAGCAGCAGAAGTAGCCCCAGGGCCTGGCTGGGCTCAGCTTCTCACCCGGCTAGAAGCTTCTCCATCCGAAGAGCAGAGAGATAAGACCCCTCGCCCCCAGCATCCTCTTGGTGGCTTTCCAGTGATCCCATTAATTATGGAGGCTGAGGGACTAGAATGGAATCCATAGCGTTTCCTGCATGGGAGTTCTCCGTGGGGGAGGATGGAAGTGACCTAGAAACATTTTGCCAGGAAAAAACCAACCAACCAACCCACGCAGCTTTGACACTCCCACCAGAGGCGGGGAAGGGGGAGGAGGCTCTCATGTGTATATGTGGTGCTGTAAAATATCATCTCAGGCAGTTAGCTGTCCCATGGAACATTTGGCTTAGACCACGGTGCTTTGCGTTTATAAAATCAGGTTATTTTCCTTCTGCCTTTCATAAAAACCAGCACTGGTCTCCGACTCACAGGCTCAAAACAGCCTGCGCTGGTTGCAGAGGCCAGGAATTCAGCGGTGGCACAGGCTGGAACTGTCCTCAAATAGGAAATCGAAGACTGGGAGACAAAGGAGGGGAGAGGGAGGGGGAAGGGAAGGCAGAGCAGGAAATAGATGCCGAGTTAATGTTCAGCCAGGACTCTGAGGCTGGCTCCTGGGTGCCCCTGAAAGGCTTCTCAGACCCAGGAGCGAGGAGGGCAGGGCCTCGGCCCCCCACCGGCAGCCCTCAGTCCCCCACCAGCACCACCAGGCTGCTCGTCCCAGCTCCTGAGTTTTAGGCCTTTGCCCTGTCGCGCTGAGCGAGGGGCTGTCACCTCCACCGGGAGGGCACCATCACTCACAGTTGATATGGTGGCAGCAGGGCTGCGGGTCAGCTGGGGCTGTGGAGGCAGGGCTGGTGGGGGCAGAGGCCAGGGGAGGCCAGGGGTGGCTGCTGAGAGAGGTGTTCCGTGTTCTGACTTGCCTCTCTCTCCCCCTGCCCCCCTTTGCTTTGTCTTCCTTTTTCCATCTTCCTTTGAGTCTCTGGCTCATTTGATCTCATTGCCTCTGTCATTCTTTGTCTCCACCCCTCTTCTTCTGAATCTCTGACTCTCTGAAGAAAAATGGCTGAACTTGTTAAACCAGAGACCGAACACCCCAAAGGGCCGGATGTATGAGAAGGGAGCACGGCTTTCACCGCTGGGCTCTTCCTCTGCCGCGCAGTGGGTTCCCGTGGAGAGGAAGGGCAGGGAGGGAATGGGGGTGGCTGAGAAAATCAATGCAAACCATGTCATTTTCCAGGTCTGGTGACAGGGGCTGGAGGGCTGAGAAGGGCAGGGAAACCGAGAAGGGCCAGACACTGGCTCCAACCAAGGCCGGACAACTAGTGTGGCCACCACCCTGCAGGAGGAAGCAGCCTGGGACAGGCCACGATGCCCCAGTGAAGTCAGGAGGCGCTGAAGCTGCAGCCTGACAAGCAGCGGGACCCGTCTGCCTTTGCGTGGAGTGAAGCGGGGCATTTCTGGGGGTGAAGCACAAGGACAGAAGGACAAGGAAAGAAGGCGCCAGAACCAGGGGCATTAGGAATGTCATTTCATCAATCCTCCTAACTGCCCCGTAAGGGGTATTCTTCTCATCCTAAAGGTCAGGGAGGCTCAGACAGGCCACGGACTGTGTCCAATGCACCCAGCTGGGAGGAGCAGGGCCAGTTCCTCGGCCTGGGCTTTTTCTAGTAGTACTTCTTCCTGTAGCTGATGGAAACCCAGCCCGTGGTAGGTTCAGAGTAAAGGCAATCAGGTGAGGATGAGCCCAAAGGCGGGGAAGATGGAGGGAGGAGGGGGAAGGGAGGAAAATGCTGTGGAGACTTGTGTCAAGAGAACTGTCCTCCAGAGCTCACCTTTCAGAGGCCGCTCAGGAATGCAGTTCATTGTGCCCATGTCCATTTTGAGAGGTGGAAATGTTCTGTTGCTCTGAGGAAAGCAGAGGGGGGAGGAGGGAGGAACTGACAGAGAGAGACAGAGAGAGGGAAGCAGAGTCTTTCCTGCTTTCTCCCTCTCTGTCCCCCCCTCCTTGGAATGTGGGCTTGTGGGCAGCCAGGACAGACAGAAGAGAACATTTACTGAGCCTATTATGTGCCTGTGCTGTGCTAGGTGTGGTCACAGAGGCGCTCTTTTCACTGTCATAACACCTTCGTCCTTATTTTACAGAGAAGTAAACTGAGGCACAGAGAGGTTGAGCAATTTGCTCAAGATCACACAGTAAGTGGCAGAGCCAGAGCTGACCCCCTCTATTTTCCATGGCCCCAAGCTCTGTCTTTCTGTCTCTCTCTCTCATCTCCAAGCATGGAGCTGGGGGCAGGTGGTCAGGGTGAGGGAACACATCAGCCAATCTACTCAGCCCCCAGGCTGGTTGGGAGCAGCAGAGACTGAGCCAGGCCTGCTGGGGCGGTGCCCACCCCTGGGAGAGGAGGAGACAAATGACAGAGCCAGCCCAGGGGCAGCCCAAGCCGCCTCCTTCCCGGCACCCCGTGCAGTCCAATGAACTATAATTTGTAGTAGCGGCAGGCCTGTCTGGGCCCCTCCTTGGCCGGCTGGAGGAGCAGGCTGTGTCGGGCATCTTCTCCAGGGAGCGGGACCGAGGTCACGCGTGGCCGTGGCAGGTGGGGCGGCTGAGCGTGGGAGGGCTCTGCAGTGGGCAGGGCCCCAGTGAGTCTGTGCTACTGTCCCCGGCTGAGAGCTGTACGCCTTCCTACCCTGGGCTAGGATGCAGGGTGTGCTTTGGGCCCCCAACCCCATGGGAGCTTCCACAGCTCCACCTGGAGAGGCTCCGAGAGGGAGAGGGTACCATCTGTGAGGGGTGCAGAGAGCCCGACGAGCGCTGGCTCCAGGCAGGCCCGAGGCGCATGCTCCTTGCACCTCCATGTGAGCTGACATCTGACCCTGAGACATTCGTGTGACGTAGTGGCACTCACCACGTGGCTCTAACATGAGCCCGTCGCGTAGCGCTAACATATGGCTGCTATACCCCTAGCATCACGCCCAGCCCGAGCGACATGCACCCAACTCTGACACGCTGGTAAGAATGAAACTCGAATATGTGCTCCTGACATTCAACGCTGTTTATTTCACCCATGACTGATATATGGCTCTCACCTATGTTAAAAATTTTGGAACCAATTTTTCAAAATCAGGAGATTCACGTACAAATTGGAAGCTCTGGCTCTCTCGGGTGCCTGTTCCCACGGGGCTACACTGGCTGATGCTGAGCATGGCGCCCCCTCCAGGCAGGGCAGGGCTCTCACGGCTGACCAGGAACTCTGCCCTGCCCACTTCTCTCATTCCCACTGCCCTCTGGCCCCGCAAAGCCCAGGGCGTGTGGTCTGGGTCTAGCACATGCCTGTGGTGGCCCCCATAACACAATCCTTCTGGTCCTTGACAAAAATGCAGCCACTTCCTAGCTCAGGAAAGGATGGAGGCAGGCTGCTACAAGCTAGGAAGCCGTATCCTGGGTCCTTCATTACTATCACTCTGCAGATGAAAGATGATGTATTTCTCCAAGGGACACCCGATTGGACATGCAGAGCCTGTCATGGTAACAGATGGAGTCCCCATTTCCTGCCCCTGAGCTGCCAGGGAAGCCTCTTGGCCTGTCCATCGTGCTCAGAGAGTCAGATCAGGCCATCCTGGGCCTAAGGAGGTGGTTGCCATGGGAACCAGGGCTGGGGCTGGGCTGAGGAAGGCACGGTCTTATCCCTTCACAGGTTGCATCTCCTTTTTCACTTCTGCTGCAAGGAATGTTTGTTGAGCACCAGTGATGCGCCAGGCCCTGTACGAGGAATGGAAAGGGGACTAAGATTCAGACCCTTCCCTTAAGAAACTCATGGTTCGGCGTGGGCTGACAAGCATCTCCGGGGCTCTCAGGTGTGCGCACTTTTCAGGCTCCGCAGCTGAAACTCCGCCGGCAGCCCAGGCAGCGCCCACCTGCTCTCAACTAGCCAGCGTCTCCCTCGGCCCGCGTAAATCCAAGGCCCCAGATCCTGCCCGCTCCAGATACTGCAAACGCTGACTGCGCCAACAGAAACTCAGAGGCCCTTTTCATCTGGTTCAAGAGAAGCTCAACAGAAAGTGAAACAGCTCCCATCCCTTGGGGGAGAAGGCTCCAGGACAGCCGTGTGGACGAAAGGCTCTTGGTGCTCCAGCCAGGCATCAGGGCCGTGCCTCTGAGGTGGGAGAGCCAACTTCAGAACACTGGTCCACAAGAGACCTCCCAGCTCCACGTAATACCAAACGGCAAAAATCTCCCAGAGATCTCCATCTCAACATCAAGACCCAGCTTCACTCGACGACCAGCAAGCTACAGTGCTGGACATCCTATGCCAAACAACTAGCTAGACAGGAACACAACCCCATCCATTGGCAGAGAGGCTGCCTAAAATCATAATAAGGCCACAGACACCCCAAAATACACCACCAGACGTGGACGTGCCCACCAGAAAGACAAGATCTAGCCTCATCCACCAGAACTCAGGCACTAGTTCCCTCCACCAGGAAGCCTACACAACCCACTGAACCAACCTTAGCCGCTGGGGACAGATACCAAAAACAACGGGAACTACGAACCTGCAGCCTGTGAAAAGGAGACCCCAAACACAGTAAGATAGGCAAAATGAGACGACAGAAAAACACACAGCAGATGAAGGAGCAGGCTCAAAACACACTGGACTTAACAAATGAAGAGGAAATAGGTAGTCTACCTGAAAAAGAATTCAGAATAATGATAGTAAGGATGATCCAAAATCTTGGAAACAGAATAGACAAAATGCAAGAAACATTTAACAAGGATGTAGAAGAACTAAAGAGGAACCAAGCAATGATGAAAAACACAATAAATGAAATTAAAAATACTCTAGATGGGATCAATAGTAGAATAACTGAGGCAGAAGAAAGGATAAGTGACCTGGAAGATAAAATGGTGGAAATAACTACTACAGAGCAGGATAAAGAAAAAAGAATGAAAAGAACTGAGGACAGTCTCAGGGACCTCTGGGACAACATTAAACGTGCCAACATTCGAATTATAGGGGTACCAGAAGAAGAAGAGAAAAAGAAAGGGACTGAGAAAATTTTTGAAGAGATTATAGTTGAAAACTTCCCTAATATGGGAAAGGAAATAGTTAATCAAGTCCTGGAAGCACAGAGAGTCCCATACAGGATAAACCCAAGGAGGAACACGCCAAGACACATATTAATCAAACTGTCAAAAATTAAATATAAGGAAAACATATTAAAGGCAGCAAGGGAAAAAAAACAAATAACACACAAGGGAATCCCCATAAGGTTAACATCTGATCTCTCAGCAGAAACTCTGCAAGCCAGAAGGGAGTGGCAGGATATACTTAAAGTCATGAAGGAGAAAAACCTACAACCAAGATTACTCTACCCAGCAAGGATCTCATTCAGATTTGATGGAGAAATTAAAACCTTTACAGACAAGCAAAAGCTGAGAGAGTTCAGCACCACCAAACCAGCTTTACAACAAATGCTAAAGGAAATTCTCTAGGCAAGAAACACAAGAGAAGGAAAACACCTACAATAACAAACCCAATACATTTAAGAAAATGGGAATAGGAACATACATATCGATAATTACCTTGAATGTAAATGGATTAAATGCTCCCACCAAAAGACACAGGCTGGCTGAATGGATACAAAAACAAGACCCATACATATGCTGTCTACAAGAGACCCACTTCAGACCTAGGGACACATACAGACTGAAAGTGAGGGGATGGAAAAAGATATTCCATGCAAATGGAAATCAAAAGAAAGCTGGAGTAGCAATTCTCATATCAGACAAAATAGACTTTAAAATAAAGACTATTACAAGAGACAAAGAAGGACACTATATAATGATCAAGGGATCGATCCAAGAGGAAGGTATAACAATTGTAAATATTTATGCACCCAACATAGGAGCACCTCAATACATAAGGCAAATACTAACAGCCATGAAAGGGGAAATTGACAGCAACACAATCATAGTAGGGGACTTTAACACCCCACTTTCACCAATGGACAGATCATCCAAAATGAAAATAAATAAGGAAACACAAGCTTTAAATGATACATTAAACAATATGGACTTAATTGATATTTATAGGACATTCCACCCAAAAACAACAGAATACACATTTTTCTCAAGTGCTCATGGAACATTCTCCAGGATAGATCATATCTTGGGTCACAAATCAAGCCTTGGTAAATTTAAGAAAATTGAAATCGTATCAAGTATCTTTTCCGACCACAACGCTATGAGACTAGATATCAATTACAGGAAAAGATCTGTAAAAAATACAAACACATGGAGGCTACACAATACATTACTTAATAACGAAGTGATTACTGAAGAAATCAAAGGGGAAATCAAAAAATACCTAGAAACAAATGACAATGGAGACACGACGACCCAAAACCTATGGGACACAGCAAAAGCAGTGCTAAGAGGGAAGTTTATAGCAATACAAGCCTACCTCAAGAAACAGGCAACATCTCGAATAAACAACCTAACCTTGCACCTAAAGCAATTAGAGAAAGAAGAACAAAAAAACCCCAAAGCCAGCAGAAGGAAAGAAATTATAAAGATCAGGTCAGAAATAAATGAAAAAGAAATGAAGGAAACAATAGCAAAAATCAATGAAACTAAAAGCTGGTTCTTTGAGAAGATAAACAAAATTGATAAACCATTAGCCAGACTCATCAAGAGAAAAAGGGAGAAGACTCAGATCAATAGAATTAGAAATGAAAAAGAAGTAACCACTGACACTGCAGAAATACAAAAGATCATGAGAGATTACTACAAGCAACTATATGCCAATAAAATGGACAACCTGGAAGAAATGGACAGATTCTTAGAAATGCACAAACTGCCGAGACTGAACCAGGAAGAAATAGAAAATATGAACAGACCAATCACAAGCACTGAAATTGAAACTGTGATTAAAAACCTTCCAACAAACAAAAGCCCAGGACCAGATGGCTTCACAGGCGAATTCTATCAAACATTTAGAGAAGAGCTAACACCTATCCTTCTCAAACTCTTCCAAAATATTGCAGAGGGAGGAACACTCCCAAACTCATTCTACGAGGCCACCATCACCCTGATACCAAAACCAGACAAAGATGTCACAAAGAAAGAAAACTACAGGCCAATATCACTGATGAACATAGATGCAAAAATCCTCAACAAAATACTAGCAAACAGAATCCAACAGCACATTAAAAGGATCATACACCATGATCAAGTGGGGTTTATCCCAGGAATGCAAGGATTCTTCAATATACGCAAATCAATCAATGTGATACACCATATTAACAAATTGAAGGAGAAAAACCATATGATCATCTCAATAGATGCAGAGAAAGCTTTTGACAAAATTCAACACCCATTTATGATAAAAGCCCTGCAGAAAGTAGGCATAGAGGGAACTTTCCTCAACATAATAAAGGCCATATATGACAAACCCACAGCCAACATTGTCCTCAATGGTGAAAGACTGAAACCATTTCCACTAAGATCAGGAACAAGACAAGGTTGCCCACTCTCACCACTATTATTCAACATAGTTCTGGAAGTCCTAGCCACAGCAATCAGGGAAGACAAAGAAATAAAAGGAATCCAAATCGGAAAAGAAGAAGTAAAGCTGTCACTATTTGCAGATGACATGATACTATACATAGAGAATCCTAAAGATGCTACCAGAAAACTCCTAGAGCTAATCAATGAATTTGGTAAAGTAGCAGGATACAAAATTAATGCACAGAAATCTCTTGCATTTCTATACACTAATGACGAAAAATCTGAAAGTGAAATTAAGAAAACACTCCCATTTACCATTGCAACAAAAAGAATAAAATATCTAGGAATAAACCTACCTAAGGAGACAAAAGACCTGTATGCAGAAAATTATAAGACACTGATGAAAGAAATTAAAGATGATACAAATAGATGGAGAGATATACCATGTTCCTGGATTGGAAGAATCAACATTGTGAAAATGTCTCTACTACCCAAAGCAATCTACAGATTCAATGCAATCCCTATCAAACTACCACTGGCATTTTTCACAGAACTAGAACAAAAAATTTCACAATTTGTATGGAAACACAAAAGACCCCGAATAGCCAAAGCCATCTTGAGAACGAAAAATGGAGCTGGGGGAATCAGGCTCCCTGACTTCAGACTATATTACAAAGCTTCAGTAATCAAGACAGTTTGGTATTGGCACAAAAACAGAAATATAGATCAATGGAACAGGATAGAAAGCCCAGAGATAAACCCACACACATATGGTCAACTTATCTTTGATAAAGAAGGCAAGCATATACAGTGGAGAAAAGACAGCCTCTTCAATAAGTGGTGCTGGGAAAATTGGACAGGAACATGTAAAAGTATGAAATTAGAACACTCCCTGACACCATGCACAAAAATAAACTCAAAATGGATTAAAGACCTAAGTGTAAGGGCAGACACTATCAAACTCTTAGAGGAAAACATAGGCAGAACACTCTATGACATACATCACAGCAAGATTCTTTTTGACCCAGCTCCCAGAGAAATGGAAATAAGAACACAAATAAACAAATGGGACCTAATGAAACTGAAAAGCTTTTGCACAGCAAAGGAAACCATAAACAAGACCAAAAGACAACCCTCAGAATGGGAGAAAATATTTGCAAATGAAGCAACTGACAAAGGATTAATCTCCAAGATTTACAAGCAGCTCATGCAGCTCAATAACAAAAAAACGAACAACCCAATCCAAAAATGGGCAGAAGATCTAAATAGACATTTCTCCAAAGAAGATATACAGATGGCCTACAGACACATGAAAGAATGCTCAACATCATTAATCATTAGAGAAATGCAAATCAAAACTACAATGAGATATCATCTCACACCGGTCAGAATGGCCATCATCAAAAAATCTAGAAACAATAAATGCTGGAGAGGGTGTGGAGGAAAGGGAACCCTCTTGCACTGTTGGTGGGAATGTAAATTGATACAGCCACTATGGAGAACAGTATGGAGGTTCCTTAAAAAACTACAAATAGAACTACCATACGACCCAGCAATCCCACTACTGGGCATATACCCTGAGAAAACCATAGGTCAAAAAGAGTCATGTACCAAAATGTTCATTGCAGCTCTATTTACAATAGCCAGGACATGGAAGCAACCTAAATGTCCATCGACAGATGAATGGATAAAGAAGATGTGGCACATATATACAATGGAATATTACTCAGCCATAAAAAGAAATGAAATGGAGGTATTTGTAATGAGGTGGATGGAGTTAGAGTCTGTCATACAGAGTGAAGTAAGTCAGAAAGAGAAAAACAAATACAGTATGCTAACACATATATATGGAATCTAAGGGAAAAAAAAAAAAAAAAAAAGGCCATGAAGAACCTAGTGGCAAGATGGGAATAAAGACACAGACCTACTAGAGAATGGACTTGAGGATAGGGGGAGGGGGTGGGGTGAGATGTGACAGGGTAAGAGAGTGTCATGGACATATATACACTACCAAATGTAAAATAGATAGCTAGTGGGAAGCAGCCGCATAGCACAGGGAGATCAGCTCGGTGCTTTGTGACCACCTAGAGGGGTGGGATGGGGAGGGTGGGAGGGAGGGAGATGCAAGAGGGAAGAGAAATGGGAACATATTGTATATGTATAACAGATTCACTTTGTTATAAAGCAGATGCTAACACACTATTGTAAGGCAATTATACTTCAATAAAGATGTTTGAAAAAAAAAAAAGAAACTCATGGTTCGAGGGGCTTCCCTGGTGGCGCAGTGGTTGAGAATCTGCCTGCCAATGCAGGGGACACGGGTTCGAGCCCTGGTCTGGGAAGATCCCACATGCCACGGAGCAACTGGGCCCGTGAGCCACAACTACTGAGCCTGCGCGTCTGGAGCCCGTGCTCCGCAGCAAGAGAGGCCGCGATAGTGAGAGGCCCGCGCACCGTGATGAAGAGTGGCCCCCGCTCGCCGCAACAAGAGAAAGCCCTTGCCCAGAAACGAAGACCCAACACAGCCATAAATAAATAAATAAATAAATAAATAAATAAATAAATAAATAAATTGTATAACTTAAAAAAAAAAAAGAAACTCATGGTTCGATAAATTAGGAGCTTGGGATACACACTACTGTATATAAAATAGATAAGCAACAAGGACCTACTATATAGCACAGAGAACTACATTCAATATCTTGTAATAACCTATAATGGGAAAGAATTGGAAAAAGTTATATACACATATATATGTATATATATAACTGATTCACTTTGCTGTACATCTGAAACTAACACAACGTTGTAAATCAACTATACTTCAATCAAAAAGGAAGAAAGAAAGAAAGAAAGAAAGAAACACATGATTGAAGGAAGAGACAAGAACAGACCACATGTGCCCACACAGCCTGGCTGGCGTTACAGTTCAAGGTCAGGGAGAAGCCCAAGTCAAGCGCTGAGGTTGAGAAAAGCCCTTCAGTGGGGGCAAAATCAGGATGATTTCATGGGGAGTGTGGCTTTTGAGTTGGGCCTTGAAATGTTTCACTAGGGAGAGGGGGTGAGAGAGGGTGTTTGGGCAGGGGCTGGGAATCGGGGGAGGGAGAACGGGAGAAAGGTGTGGAGGTAGGCAAGTACGGCATAGGGAGGGCCCATCTGGCTACAGGAGCATGTTCAAAGGGGCTGATCTGCAGGATGTTAAGATCCTCCCTGGTCAGATACATATGGGGAAGATTGGGTTCATTTCCAGGAAGGTGTAGCGCATACAGAATCTTCCAAGTTTATTTGCACACAGGCCCTCCCTCTGCCCCCTCTCTTTATATTTGCAGCACCCACTGGGTAGGGGAAGGGGGTGGCAGAGGAGGTAACGTGCAGAAGCCTGGAAAGGAGGCAAAGCCAGGTCGTGCAGGGCCTCGGGAGCCAGGTAGCAGCTTTGCTCTGCAGGAAATGGGAACATGAAAGGTTTCTAGGCAGAAGGTGACATTAGCAGGTTTGCTGACGTTTTAGAAAGATCAGGGGCCACTGGAAGAGGAAGAAGAGCAAGGAAGGGGGGTGAAAGGGGATGGGATGAGGAAGAAGGCTTCGGCCCTGGACCAGCAAGAGGACGGGAGAGTGACAAGGTAGGTGGCAGTGGACGTGCGGAGGGGCTGGAAGGGAGAAACATTTGCTGGCATCTCCATGGGGTGGCAGGGCTTGCTGGCTTTCCTCAGGGAGGAAAGTGGCCAGTGGTTGCCTTCTTAGCGATGTGGAGCATTCCAAGCCTCTGAGAAAGCTGACCACCCACATGGGAGAAGCATCCTCCAAGGCAGGGGAGCCCGTGTTCTCTGCAGGAACGGAAAAGCCAACAAGAAGGACGCCCTAGTTTTGCATACTTGACCTCCTGTACCTCCATCTCCTCAGCTGAAAAGGGGATAGAGACAAACTGGGGTGCGGGGTGGCTTCGAGGGTCAAGGAGCCGTGTAGCACCTTGTAGATATTCAGGGAAAGTTATTCCCACGATGCTCAGGACAGCGGCTTCTTAGGAGCTAAGGTTCTGGAGTGGGGCAGATTTGGGATCACACTTTAGCTTTACTCTGTGCTAACTGCATGGTCTTGACCAAGTCACCTCCTCCCTAAACCTCAGCCTCCTCATCTGAAAACAGAGCCAATCACAGTATTCCCCTTGGGAGTGGTAAGGATTAAGTGAGAGATTGCACTATCGTATAAGGTGCTAAATGGTGCCTGACGCAGTAAGCGCTCAATAAATATTAGCTATTATTAATTTTTAATATTAATGAAGAGTTATACTATTTGTAATTAAAGTCCAATTTGGATTTATATTACAGAACTTTTAAATGCGGTTGTATTACTTTCAGGTACAAACAGTGACCCCTGTTGGGCTACTGCAATATTGGCAAGGAGGGTCTTCGGGGGCTGTCTTAGCCCCTTTGGGCTGCTATTATAGAACACCACAGACTGGGTGGCTTACAAGTAACAGAAGTTTATTTCTGACAGTTTTGGAGGCTGGGAGGTCCAGGCTCAAGATGCTGGCAGATGCAGCCTCTGGTGAGGTCCTGTATCCTGGTTCATAGATGGTGCCTTCTAGCTTTAAACTCACAGCGGGGAGGGGGCAAGGGATCTCTTCCGGGTCTCATTTATAAGGGCACTAACCCCTAAAGGCCCACCTCCTAATACCATCAGAATGGGCATTAGGATTCGATCTATGAATTTGCAGGGGGACACGGACATTCAGTCCAGGGGTCTATGTTAATCAATGGATAATAATAATTTGAAATGAATGATTCATTCCTATATCTTAAAAGGTGCTTCTCAAGTGCTTAAAAGTTTCTCCTGTTGGGGGCTTCCCTGGTGGCGCAGTGGTTGAGAATCTGCCTGCCAATGCAGGGGACACGGGTTCGAGCCCTGGTCTGGGAAGATCCCACATGCCGCGGAGCAACTAGGCCCGTGAGCCACAATTGCTGAGCCTGCGCGTCTGGAGTGTGTGCTCCGCAACAAGAGAGGCCGCGATAGTGAGAGGCCCGCGCACCGCGATGAAGAGTGGCCCCCACTTGCCGCAACTAGAGAAAGCCCGCGCACAGAAACGAAGACCCAACACAGCCATAAATAAATAAATAAATAAATAAAAGTTTCTCCTGTTACATAGTTCCAGTGAGCCCTTAGAATATGGACCCCTATGCTTACTTGCTGCTCAGGGCTCTTTAGGGAGTAGTAGGGCCAAGATCCAGGTCTGGCCCAGAGTCATCACCAGCCAGGAATGAGTGTCAGGCAGGAGAGGGGCTGAGGAGAGGCCCGACCTCTGACAGCATTGTTCAGAAAAAGGAGCAGACTGAGGTCAGGGGAACCCCAGCGGCCTCTTCCTGGCAGCCAGGGACAGGGCCAGAGCTCGTGGCTCCGCTCCCTGAGTGATGAAAGCACGAGGGACCTGGGGTCACCCACCAGCCAAGCCTCCAGCAGCCTGCTCCTGGTGAACTGGAGTTTCCTGCAGGTCCTCTGCTAGCTTTCCACTAGATTCCATTCTTGCTTCCTTCAGAGCAGCAGAGTCATAGGTGGGTACCTTGTCACCCGGCTAGACTACCCTTCTTGGTCCTCTTTGCAGTAAGGTCAAGTTCTTGCCAATGGGATGTCAGCCAAAGTGATGTGTGCTTCATCTGAGGCAGAGCCTTTAAGACAATAGGCCCACCTCCTCCTTGATCTCCTCCCCCTGACCCCCCAGCATCAACCAGGACATGGCTGACACCCAGCCTCACCCATGAAAATGTACGCAACCCTAGGGAATGGTGGGGAAACAAGATAGAAGGAATCTGAGTCTCCAAACGACTGAGTACGGTGATCTACCCGCCCAAAGCTTTACCAAAAAAAGGGAAAGAAATTTCTTTGTTCTTTATGGTATTGGGTTTTGGGGCGGCGGGGGATGGGAGAGAATTTCTTTGTCATAGCGGCTTAGCTTCCTCTAACTAATACAAGGAACTTCCAATAAATATGACAGAAGAGAATAAGAAAGTGCAAGGCAAGTCATTTCTGAATCTGGGACCATTGGTGTCCCTTCTATAAAACAGAGCTAACATCCAGTATTACCAGTTTATGTCTAGTATTTTTCATTGAACTTCGACCATATGTCCAGGATAAAAGGAAGAGTAGGGATACAAAGAAATAGAAAACAACAAAAATCTTCTAACTCCTTGACCCATCCTAGTAGGGCCTAGCTCACCTTGACCAGTCTCATGACACACCCGTGTCCCGGTTTCACAGGGTCCACACACTTTCTCCAAACAGGCTGTGAACTTTAAAGGCTCTAGGCCTTTGCTCAAGCTGTATGCTCCACTGGAATGCCCTTTCCCTTCTTCCTTGCTGGTGAAATGCCCCTCATCCTTCCAGACTTCCCCTGGGGTACAGTTAGCTCTTCCTCGCTGGGTCATATTACCAGGAAGGTGCACATCCCTCTGGTTTCTTTTTAGGTAATAATCAATTTCCAACTTTCAACTACTAAACTTTTTTTTTTTTTTTTTTTTTTTAATTTATTGATTGGTTGATTGATTGATTGCTGGCTGGCTGTGTTGGGTCTTCGTTTCTGTGCGAGGACTTTCTCTAGTTGCGGCAAGCGGGGGCCACTCTTCATCGCGGTGCGCGGGCCTCTCACTGTCGTGGCCTCTCTTGTTGCGGAGCACAGGCTCCAGACGCGCAGGCTCAGTAATTGTGGCTCACGGGCCTAGTCGCTCCGCGGCATGTGGGATCTTCCCAGACCAGGGCTCAAACCCGTGTCCCCTGCATTGGCAGGCAGATTCTCAACCACTGCGCCACCAGGGAAGCCCTCAACTACTAAACTTTGAATGTCCAGTACTGAGTGCAACGCCTGGTACAGAACACGTGCTCAGAAATGTGCACTCATCTGACAAACACTGATGAGGTCCCGTACTAAGGATAAGAGGCACAGTCGTGAAGAAAGCATACACCTCTGCCCTCAGGCAGCTTACATTCTAGTGGGGAAAACAGACATTAAACAAACACACACACACAAGCCAATATATAATTACACATAGTGATGCATGATGAACGGAAACAAACAAGACATGGGACGAGAACACCGTGGCTGATGACGGCTTTTCAATGGGATGTCAGGGCACGCCCCCCTGAGGAAGTGCCACTTAGGCCAAGACTTCAAGGGAATGGGCACTGGGGAGGTGAAGGAGGGTGTCTGGGGTGGGAACGGTGCTCTAGGCAGAAGCCACAGTATGTACAAATGCTCAGGGTCAGGAAAGAGCTCCATGTGTGATTTGTGGGTAATGAATGGGGGAGCGTGGCAGGAGATGGGGCCGGGCAGCGTGAGGATTTGGGGTTTTCTCTGCTGAGCACCCAGCAGCCACGGAAGGGCTTTGGGTAGAGGAGTGACCCTCTGTGGCTTCCATCAGCAAGAAAGGAGGTTACCGCAATGGTCCAAGCCCAACAGGGTGGAGATTTGGACTCAGGAAGTGACCATGGTGGAGGAGAGAGATGGGCAGGGGGGTGTTATGGGAACAAAATTGAGGTACTGGATGTGGCAGTTAAGGGAGAAGTTTTCTGGAAGAGGGGAAGGATGGATGGAAGAGAACAAGGAAGGGAAGAGGGCTTGTATCTTCAAGAAATGTATCTGGCAATCAGTTGGAGCTATAACTGATGGTGTGTAGGGAAAGCTGGATGACAGGGCAGAGTTTGCAAGAGAACGATACCATTGGCCCCTTTAAACAAGCGCTGTCAATAGCCGGGTGAGGGGGAACAGAATTTGTGAAAGACTCAGGCCTATAAAGAATGGAAACAACCTGCACATCCATCACTAGGGGACTGGTTAAATAAATTCAGGGCCTCTTTATAAAAGATGGTGTAACTATATGGATGGATAAGGAACTGTCTCCAAGACTTACTGTGAAAAAACAAGGCACAGACAGTGGGCATTGCACGTGACCATTTGTATTGATATTAGAGAGGGGGAAATGTAGGAATATAAATATACAAATATAAAATATAAATATATTCTCTTCTGAAATAAAAATAGACTATCTCTTAGAAGTACCCAAGAAACTGAAAACATTAGTTGCCTCCAGGAAGGAAAACAAGAGGAGAGAGAGACTTTTCACTCTATATCTTTTTGTGCTTTTGGGTTTTCAACCATGAGAATGAATTAACTATTAAACAATTAATAATTATCATTAAAGAATAGGTTCCGGCTTAAAGATTAAACAGCTGTTACACAACATGTATAGATCTAAGGAGCTGCTGTCAGGCAGGACTTCTGCCTGCTCTGACGAGGCCCCACCCACTACTTCCCCTCCACCCCCCATTGCCTCACTCCCACTCTCTGGTGCTGGGGACACAGCAGTGAGCTGGGGGACTCCTGGCTCTTTGCCTTCCTGTCCTATAAACCCAGGTGTAAAGTAGGACTCTTGTACCAGTTGCAGGGTTCTACAGCTTTGACTGGTGCTATTAAAATTGATTTTTTTTCCTTGAAATCACCTAATATACAGAAAATATATGGTCAGTTCCACAGCAGCAAATAGCCTAAATCAACACACTCCAAGGTCAGAATCCCAAAGCAAAAAGTTTCCACTGAAAACAGTTCCACGTGTCACGCACGGGAGCAAACCCGCTTGTGCCCTTGGGAGCCCAAACCTGGTGAACCCAGGGAGGACCCAGCCCCTGCTGGGGAGCCCCCTGAATTCTGCACATGGGTGGCCCCTAATGGACCAGTAATGGGTCCTGGTGCCCAGTCCAGAACAGGGCAAGGCACGAGATGGGAGAGGAGGAACATGCGACATGATCTGCAGGACCCAGAGCTGAATGAAAAGGAGAGGTCCCTGCTCAAGACTTGGTAGAGACTCCAAGATGGCGAGAACAGAGCATTAAAGCAAGCACAGTGCCCCATGTGACTACACAAGTCCCACACCCACAAAGCTGGTCTTGCAACCACGCTCCAGGGTAGGCAACGCAGAGGAGGCTCAGATGAGGTTGAGAGAGACACCTGAGGTCACAGGCACCTTAGTGGAGGCATCAGGATTTGAACCCAGGTAAAGGCCATGCTTCTTGCACACACTGCCCCCTAACAATAGTAATCACTGTCACGGGCACTCACTCCATGCAGGGCCCTGTTCTCAACACTATCCACGTATTTGTTTAATGCACACAACCACCTGCTATGTATATTAGTATCTCTGTTTTTACAGATAAGGATGTAAGCACAGAGAAGTGCAGTAACTTTTCCAAGGACACACAGCTAGTGAATGGCAGAACAAGGGTTCAGGTCCAGGGGGTCTGACCCCCAAAGCCCACTCTCACCACCACACTCTCCTGGGAGAGGTGGTTCAGGGGTTCAGGGGGCTGAAATCAACCCAGCCATCCAGAGTGGGTGGGTCAGACTTGGGAGCAGAGCAGAAGAGGCCAGAGAGGGCTTTCCTGTGACCGGTTTCTAGATTTGTCTGGGACCACTCAGGAAGTGCTGCATCACCGCCACAGGCCCATCGTGCAGGTCCTAAACACTCTGACTGTTTATAGGAAAACGGGCAGCCACTTCTTCACTGATGGCCTCAGGCTGATGGGACAGCAGCTTGCAAAGAGGAGGGAAAAGGTAACGGAAAATGCCGAGGGAAGCTTGAATGTTTATTCCTGTTCCAGCGTTTCTCCCATGAGGACAGGCGGTGACTAACACCAGGGAGAAAAGTCCCCACTCCTCCCACAAGTGGCATCTCTATGCGATGGACACATGAGCCCGCCCAGCCCACAGGCACCTGCATGTCCTTGCCGGGGCAATGGGACACTGCAGAGGGGCGAGGAGGAGGCGTGGGCGTCTGGCAGGTTAGGGCAGGAAACCGGCCTTTAATAACCTGTGGCTAATGGGAAAAACAGTGCTTTCGTGGGAGGCATGGCGGACCCCAGAGAAGCAAGAATTAGACTGGTTAAATCCTCTCTCTCTCTCATCACAGTTCTGTGGGAGCCCCGAGCTGTGTTTACCACATGGTTCATCACATCCTCACCCAAAACTTGAGGAATAACTATGTTAGTATTCCCATTTTATCAATGGGGAGGCTGATACCCTTGAAACAGTAAGTAACCTGTCCAAGAACACCCAGACGACAAGGGCCAGAGCTGGGATCCCAAGACCGGTCTGTCTGACTCCAGTGAGTGAGTGGGTAACCACCGTGTTATGCCACCACACTAGGTCACCTGGGCAAGTTTCCACTTCTGCATCTGAACCTGAGGGCTGAGTAGCTACAGCATGTGGAATTGTGTGAAAGCTAAAATAAGACACTGTATGGAGAGCTCCTAGCACGGCAGCTGGTATATAGTAAGTGCTCAAGAAATGAGCTGCAGAAAAGAGCCTGCTTGGCTTCAGGCTAGTCAAACCTCCCATATTGGGTATGAATCCACTTGTAGCAGGTTGTATGATTTTATTTTATCTCAGACACCCAGAGTTTGGACCTTAAGCTTCAGCACACTAATGGATGTAAATGAGATGCAAATTAAGCTGTCCCCGGATATTCAGGAAACCAGCTGTCTCTGACTATAGCTCTCTCTTATCCTTCTTCTGGAGATCAAGGGGATGGGCTGTCTCTGAAGACAAGCCAATGCTCACAGCTGTCTGAGTTACTGGTCATCACCAGTAAATGGCATCTCCAAGCACTTACCATAGCAGAGGTGCTTTCAGGGCCCGATTCTGGGCATCTACCTTTCCTCTCTGTGCTCTTTCAGGAGCCAGGTCCTCACAGGTCTTCATCAGACCCACTGAGAAGATATGGTGAAACTTCCTACTCAGGACTCAGTGACTGAGAACCACTCCAAGTGGTTAGCCCTACTGGAAGTGTTCACACGACAAGGGAAATTAGCACAACCACAGGGGTAGATGGAGCTCTGCATAGTAGGATGAGATGCAGAGGGGCAGTATGCTAACGTCATGCAAATGCCTAGAGGTAACATGCACAACGAAATCAGGTGGGTGGAAGGAAAGCACCAGCACAGCCCAAGGACCCTCAATGTGTGGAAGCAGTAGGATCTGGGGTGAAGGTGAGCACTTGCCCTGTGTCCAGCTGGCCTCCCCCACTATGCAGGAGCTGCAGGCCCAGAGAGCCTGGTCTTTCTAAGGAAGCTGTACATCTTGGCTTTGAATTTGACATTCTTCATTTCTGGTTCAATTTGTAATACCATTAAGCTTAACAAAAGTTTGAGGTTTTCTGACTCATGGGCCTCCTGTTTATAGAACCTCTTATATGAGTGGTTCTCAACCTTCCCTGGGGTCATGGGACCTTTGAAACCACGATGAATAAACTCGAAAGGAAAGCCATGGTATGAGAAGATAGTTGCAACTCATATAACTGCAAAGGACTGGTGTCTAGAATATATTAATACAAGAACAAACCAAAAGTCCGATATGAATCAATCATAAAAAAAAAAACATACAACTTAATAGAAAAATGAGTAATAGACCAGAACTGTGCTTTACAGAAAGGAAACCTGGATGGCCAATAAATATACAAAAAGTGCTCACTCTTACTGATCATTGAAGAAATACAAATTAAATAACATTACCAATACACACACACACACACACACACACACACACACACCAGATTGGCAAAAATCAAAATGCCTGACGATAAGGACAACAGTGAGATGTGGAGGAAACGGAACTCTCATCCACTGCTGAGGGGAATGTAAATTGGAAAAGCACTCTGGAAAAGAATCTGGCACAGTCTGCTAAAGCTGAATGTGCATACACCCCATGACCCAACAATCCCTTTCCAGTTACTTTCCTTACACAAACTCCTGCATGCGTGTAAGACAATGTCCACAGAACATTATTCATAAAAGTCAAATCCTGGAACTCTCCCTCTTTTCCAGAAACCGGTGAGCTGTGGCTGAGTTACGCAATGCAAGACAACAGAGCAACGGAGCAAACGTCCGGGTTCACACACGACCTCAAGGATCGCAAAAACAATGTCATGTGGCCCTCGGGATGCAAGTCCGAATATTCACCTTCAAAGTTCAAAGACAGGCAAGACCGAACAAGATGTTGTTTAGGAATAGGTTCATAGGTGGGAAAACTATAGAGAAAGCCAGGGAATGATAATTTTTTTAAAAAAGGAGAGTCGTTACCTCTTGGGGGAGGAAGGTGGTACTGTTAAAGCAGGGCTCACCGGGGGCGTCTAGGATACTGACAGTGTTTCTGAAAGGAGAGAACTGGTACACAACAGTTGTTCCATTGTTCTTTCCATTATAGAGTACACTTTGTATATTCCTCTTTGTGTATATTTCATCACCAAATAAACATAAAAATCAATCTTCCTTCTTTCTGCCATTTTAAAAAAAAGATCTGATGAAATGTAGGGATCCTTTTTCCAGAACTATGAAAAACCATCCAAGTGTTCCATCTCAGTGCAGAGGGCTCAGAGAGCCCTTCGAGGTCCTCTGTAGGAAGAGCTCACATATGCTGCTACAGCTGATTCACACAACCGTCATCCCGGGAGGTGGGTAGCCATCCTTATTCCACCAGCGCAGTGATGCAGCTCAGGCAGCAGCATGGAAGGGAATGTTCCAGTGCTGGCAGAGCCAAGCCGGCACCCCTAAAGAGGAACTCTCCACATCTGCACGGCCTCCCACCACCAGCCTCAGGACCCTTCCCTCCCTTCCTGGAGCATTTCCAGCTCCCAGATCCTAGCATGCCCGTTGCCCCCTCAGGGCAGCAGCTTCGGCCCGCATCCCTACTTGCTGGGTCTTCTGCAACCCCCCAAACCTCAATCCTTTGGGGGAGAGAGAAGTATGGAAACACCAGAAGGTAGCTAATTGCTCGTGTTACAAAGAGTAATCTTGCTTTTTAAACCTTAGGAGGATAATGATCTGTTTTTGGTGTATTAAAGTTTATTAAGTGGGGGAATAAAAATCAACTTCTAAACAGGGGAGCCTAGAAGGAGAACAGACTTCCTAGAGAAGCAACACTGCGCGGCAGAGGAAGAAGACTTGCCATGTGGCTTGGGGAAGCCACTTATTGTCTGTGGGCCTCAGTTGCTCACCTGTTCAGTGGAGAAGCTGGGCTTCTAGAAGATGCCTGAGAAATTTCCAGCCCTGACATCCCAGGGTTCTAACCACCGGCTTCATCTGCTCCCTTCTGGAATTATATGAGACAAGAACAGTCTTCCTCATCACAGCCCGGTGCCTGGCACGTGGTAGATGCCAACTAAGCTTGGGCATATATCTTAATTTCTGTGAGCCTCAATTCCTTCATCTGCCAAATGGTGTTAATAAAGAAGTGTCTTGGGACTTCCCTGATGGTGCAGTGGTTAAGAATCTGCCTGCCAATGCAGGGGACATGGGTTCGATCCCTGGTCCGGGAAGATCCCACATGCCGTGGAGCAACTAAGCCCGTGTGCCACAACTACTCAGCCTGCGCTCTACAGCCCGCGAGCCAGAACTACTGAGCCTGCATGACACAACTACTGAAGCCTGCGTGCCTAGAGTCCATACTCTGCAACAAGAGAAGCCACTGCAATGAGAAGCCCGTGCACCGCAACGAAGAAAAGCTCCCGCTCGCCACAACTAGAGAAAGCCAGCGAGCAGCAACGAAGACCCAATGCAGCCAAAAACAAATAAATAAATTTATTTTAAAAAAAAAAGCGAGGGCAATAAATCCATCTAGTAAATGAAACACTCTGTAATAGATCTATCAAGTTCCTTGAAATGTAAAGAAAAATGAAATAATGAAACAAAGAAACGAACAAAAAAGCAAGAGCAATTCTGACTGGAGAGTGGTTCTTTTAAGGTGTTGGCTATTAGGGGAGGTCAAAAGAGGAGGTCTGGGGGAGAAGGGCAGAGAGAGGAGAGAGCAGGACAAAAGAGGAGGAAGAAGAAGGGCGGGAGGCAAAGAGGTGGAGGGAAGAAAAGGGGGTAGAGGGAGACAGACGTAGGAAGAGAAAAGGTAATTTCGGGTCCTGGTGCTAAGAGCTTTGAATAAATTGGATTTGGCATCAGCAGCTTGCCTTGGCTTCTCTGTCTGACTTGGTCTGGGTGAGGAGGCAGGGGTCAAGACTGTGAATCCACACTGACCTTCAGATAAGCTGATTGTTGGCTAGAGCTGCCCACCGCGTCACTCACACTCAAGAGGAGACACACACACAATCTCTTGGGGGCGCAGACTGCCGAATGGGGGAGGGGGGGCGGCTGCATTCCTAGACTGAAGGTCACAGCTCCTGCCAGGTGGCCCTCCCCACAGAGACCTGGGGGTGGTAACCGGAACCACTGTCACCCAGGGCACTGAACTGTCCCTTGAGATTTCCCTGCATCCCACCCAGATCTTCGTGAACAGTCCCTTTATTAAAGTCTCCTCCAGTTACCCAATTTGAGTGAGACCCCTGTCTCCTGCTGGGACCCACCTGAAATAAGCACACAGTTAGTGATCCTCAAGTCAGCCCTGCCTCCAGGTTTTCCCATTTCCAGATAAGGAAACTGAGCCCAGAAGCTCAGAGAGGGGAAGTGACTCGTCTGGGGTTGCAGAGCTGCTAACGGAGAAGCTGGAGTTGGAACCTGCATCAACTGGTCCCCAACCTGGCATCTTTATATAATTCTGGTTTCCTAACCAGAGACAGACACAGACACAGAGACAGAGGTCCAGCGATGGAGGACCAGGCCAGAGGTCAGGAAGCTCAAAAGCTAACACTGTCACCACCCACCTGGGTCCTCTCTAAGCTGGAACCTCAGAGGCAGCTGGAAACCTACCTTCCTCATCTTCCAAAGTCCTGTCAATTCATTCCATCCAAATGTCTCTGTGAAATCTTCCATCTCCACCGCCAGTGTCCTATTAGCCTCTTCCTCATTCCCTCCTGCTTGGACACAGCCAAAGCCTCCTGCCACCATCAGCCTCACTACAGTGGGACGGATCTTTCTAGAATGGCTACCTCACTTTGACGTTTCTTCCTAGAATCTGTCTCTGCTTCTTCACTGCCTATGGGATAAAGTCCAGACTCCTTGGAATCAAAACCCTTCCCAGCCTGGCCTCTGCCGACCTCCCCCAGCGGCCTCCTGACTACCCCACAGGGCAGTCACCAGAACATCTGCAGTTATGCACGTGCCCTGCTTTCCCACCTCCGGGCCTATGCACAGACTTTCTCCTCTACCGGGAGCGCCCTTCCAAGTTCTCTGTTCCGGGTAAACTCCCATTTCTCTTTCAAGATCAAGCTGAAGCATGATTAAGAGGAGGGTCTCCTTAGTTCCCGCTCCACCACCACCTCCCTCGCCTCACCCTAACAGCCCCACCCACCAGACCATCTCTCCCACTATTGTCCCCAGAATCTTTCTTCCTGCCTCTGATACAGCATTTTTTTCTGCTATGTCAAAAATCCCTCAGGGAGGGAACCCTGGCAATAAATCTAAAATTAACCATGGATTTCTTTATGCCACATAATAATTGCTATTGTGCCTTTCCCCCTTGCTGTTCCATGAACTTCTGAGGGCAGGGATGTATCTCTATGTCCCCAGGTCAAGGCCTGAACCCTAGCAGTGCTCAGTACATCTTGCTGACTAAGCCACTAAGATGAATGATCCCCGACTGTATGAATAAGGAGTCTTTGGACCTGAGGCTGCTGTGTGGCCTGGGGCAAGTCCCTGAACCTCTCTGCTCCCATTTCCTCTTCCAGAAGTCTGAGTAGTAAGACCTGCCACTTGCTCATAAACATATAACTACCTTTTTCCTCCCCTTCCTCAGAGCTCAAGCCTTCTCCCAAGTGCTACAGCACTTTATGTTTTATGTTTATCCAGAGCCTTCTTTTAAATTCTCCTCTTTGAGTTTCCCTAAGTCCTCCTGCAGTTGATTTATTTATGCTCAGAGGAGAGCTTGTTGGATCACAGACGTGCCGCTGGCAGAGCCTGGGAGCCCCCATGCATGCCCATAAGAGTTCTCTCATCCATAAAGGATTCTGGCTCCTAAGCAAGCATGATGGGCCATGAGAACACACAGGCCTCCTTGGTACCCACAGGCATATGACGGCATCCCGGACTAAGACCCCGAGCTCTGTGGAAACCCAGCCGGGGGGGGATCCTGGACAGCACCCCACCTCTTCATAGAATCATCAGGCAGCGTTTGGGGTGACAAACATCATTCTCCTCTTGTGATACACTTTTCCCTGTTTCCACCCCTGCCCCCCACCTCCCCCAGTCTTCCAATAAAGGTGCTGCCCCTCCCTGAGGTAGAAGTCATCCAGAAGCAAGGCTGTGTGAAGTATCAGGCTGGTGGCGGACACCCCCTGGGAAGACCTGTCCTCCCCTGCTGCCTCATTATAGCAAGCTTTCTCACACACTGCCTCCGATTCACAGATCCCAGGAAGCCATCCACTTACAGTAACGTGACTTATGATTTATGGTTGTGATTATGATTCCCTTCTCCCCCCTCTCTTTTTTTTTGGCAAAACATCTGATTTAATGGGGAAAACGCTATTCAGAGGAGCTGTGGGCTGTAAAAATGCAATAGCAGGGAAAAAATGCTGCTAATGGTCTCTCCTACTAACAGCTACAGAGATCAGCTCTCAGGGCTGAAACAGAGGCTTCTCAGGAACTGGCCTGTGACATTCCTGCCAGTGGCTGAGAGAGACCCAGGCTCAGCCCCAGCCTGGTGTGGTGGCCCAGGAGTCTGGGACTCCCTCTAAGGCCTGTCTCTGCCTCCTAGCCAGCCCATGCCTTTCGTCACCTCCTGACCCCTCCTGGCCCCCACTGTCAGTGATGGGAGGGGGCAGGGACCCTAGACTCGGGCCAATAGCCTCTTGCCAGGGTCCTTGGCTAAAGGAGACAGCCAGCAACTGCTGCCAGAGCTTTCAAGCCTACCTCTTTCCTCCAATTACAAGATGAACAATCCTGACCTAGAGGTGCTTTTACCTACTTTAACTCCTCTGAGCAGCCTGGGGTGATGGGAGCCCTGTTGGGTAGCACCCAGGACGCCTGGGTTCCGGGACGTGCTATATGACCCTGGGCAAGTCCCTTCCCCTTCTGGGTTTGCTTCTCTGTAACATGAGGCAGCTGGACAAGATCTCAGGGGCTTCTGGGTAAGCGGGGTAAGCAGTATGATGCCTATTCTCTCTTCATTGGAATATGAGCTCCACGAGGGCAGGATTCTCTTACCTGCTGTGTGTCCAGCACATAAAGTATAACACCTGTCACCTGGAAGTCATTCAAAAAATATTTGATGTATGAATTCTGCAGAGCAGCAAACTGATGGCCTGAAGGCTCAGGGGCAGAGGTTTCGGAAGGAACTCAGAGCAACTCAGAGGTCCCAGCTGAGGTAAGAGCTTTTCCAGGGTTCCCCGGCTCCCCGGCCTACCCCCTCCTCCCCCATAGGAATCTCCTTCATTTTGCTTGAAAGAAAGTCACATTCCTGGGGCTGATGCTCCCAGCCTCAGGTCTGCCAGTGGGGTTGAGACCCCATGATTCCTGCTTCCCACACCCTATCGAGAGGCAGGCCTGGCGCGTGGGCCTGTGGCTCAGGTCCCGGGGGCTGCTGCGTCCCTTCTAAGAGGCTCAGTCCTGACTTCAGGAGTCAGTTGCTCCGAGCCCAGGTCTGGATGGGTCTCTTGAAGCTCTGGCTGCCTCGGCAAGCAGAGAGCAAATGGGCAGTTTCCAAAATCCAAATCTTTGGCCTTTGATGGTTGAAGGTCAGGATGGATAAATGGACTAAGGAGACCTCAGGACAAGGGAGGTTATGAGGCCAGGGGCCTCGACTGGATGGGCCTTAAGTGTCCTGCTGCCCTATGTGTACCAGCTCGAGGGAGCTGCAGTGACCTGAAGGGCCAAAAGGAGAGCGCAGAGGACCCAACAGCCTTCTCCAGACCCAGCTAGTCTTCTCCCCTCTCCACGCTGACAAGCTCCACCCCCCAGTGTCCAGGCATCACTTGGCAGAGGCGGGTCAGGCTCTCCCTTCATCCAGGCCTCTCCCCTGAGCTCTGGTAATTGGAGACTTGCCTCCTCTGCTCCTCCCTGTAATGTGTCAGAAATCAAACTCAACATCTCCCCCCAAACCTGCTCCTCCAGGGGCTCAAGACGAGGCTGTGGGGGATCTTCATAGGCTCCACCCTCACCTTCATTTCCTGCCTCCAATCCCCCGTGAAGCCCTGTGGATTCTGTCTCTTATTCACCCTCAGTGTGCCCCTCCTCTCCATCACACTGCTATTGCGCCTCTGCTGGCTCTATCCCCCTCTCCTGCCTCCATCCCCCATCTCCTGTTTCCGTCCCCCCTCTCCCGGTTCCATCACCCCGCTCCTGGTTCCGTCCCCCCTCTGCTGGTTCCACCCCCCTCTCCTGGTTCCATCAACCCTCTCCCGGTTCCATACTCCCTCTCCCAGTTCCGTCCCCCCTCTCCTGGTTCCGTCCCCCCTCTCCTGGTTCCGTCACCCCGCTCCTGGTTCCGTCACCCCGCTCCTGGTTCTGTCCCCCCTCTGCTGGTTCCATCCCCCCTCTCTTGGTTCCATCACCCCTCTCCTGGTTCATTCACCCCTCTCTTGGTTCCGTTCCCCCTCTGCTGGTTCTGTCCCCCGTCTCCTGGTTCCGTCCCCCTTCTCCTGGTTCCATCACCCCTCTGCTAGAGAATTTCCTGTCAAGCCCTTCCCGGTGGCCTCTGCCGCTCCAGTCTGGCTCTTTCACCAATGAGGGGCCTGAGGGCAGTCCTCCAGCTGAGATCCTTTTCTGAGGGGGATGAGAGTGTGGGTGGGGAGGCTGCTGAGGCAGGGACAGTACTCAGAGGCGGGTGTGAGGCACGAAGGTCGTCTTGTTCTCCACAGCCAACGTAGGAGTGGATTGGAGAGAAGGGAGGAAATGGAGGATGAGGGAGGGACCTCAGAGGCCCACCCTAGACCACCTGGCCAGCCCAGCTTGAGAGGATCTGTACCTTCCTCTGCCCTCACACAGGGAGCTCCAGGGGCCCTGTGAGGCCTGGGCGCCAGTTTGCAAAGCCCAGAGGGAGAAAGGTTGCTGCCTCATCCCTGCATTCGGAGAAACAATCGGGTCTTTGTAGCAATCACTTGTTCACGACTGTCTCAAATTCTACTGGTGGAAACACCGTAATTGAACGGGCTGCAACAGGAGAATGCTTATGACAGGACAGCGAGGGAAGAGAACAGATGGCAAAGTGGTACATTCATTCCGGCTATAGCCACTTAATAGGCTCCCCCAGCCCCGCTCCCCCAGCCCCACCCGTGGAAGGGGGTTGGCCAACAAAAATGCTGTTTCTGGGCAGCCTTTTCCTGCAGGGTTCTTTAATATTCTTGCTGCACTGTGCTTTTGTTTTTGTTTTTAAATGGTGTTTGGACCTTCCTGAAGCCGTGACAACCTTCCAGCCTCTTTTGCAAACTCTAAAAGTGACTTTGGGGGAAAAAGAGGTGGAAAGAGGGCAGAGTTGGGTTTCAGTAGAGAAGCGGCTGAGGCCCAGAGTGAGTAAATACATGAGCTGGCGAGAGCTCCTCCACCTCCTGTTGGCAGCGGGGTGCAAGTTGGCGCTGAGTTAGGATTCCCGAAGGGGAGAGTTGGGGAGTTGTTGGCTACATCCCTAACCTAACTCCAGGGGCCTCATGGTGCTGGGCTGCCAGGGCAGGGGCCTCCTCGGGGCCAGCCTCGTGACAGATGATGGCTTTCCTATGTCAGGGGTGACAGCCAGTGGGAAGGGAGGACCGTGCCTAATTGCTTTTAATTTTAAAATCCTGATTTCACTAAAGGAATCTCCTGCCATAGTTCCATAACTATCCCAGGGGCTCAGGGAGAGGAAGAGATGCCTTCCCCTCCGGGAATAAAATCGTATTCCCACAGAGGTGCCGTCAGGACTCTGAAGGGAAGGGTGTAGCCGCTCACCCAGGGATCCCAGAGCTCTGACCAGCATCTCCGAGAATGAGACTTGCCCCTGGGGGGACACGTGGAGCCACCCAGGACAGGAGGCAGGTCCCCTCTGTGACCAGATAACCTGGGGCCAAATCCTGGCTCCTGGAAACCAGGGAACCTCTCTGAGCAAAGTGTCCTCATCTGTAAAATGGGGCTGCTAGTTCCTGGCCTGACCACCTTCCAGGAGCCTTGTGAGGCTATCGAATATGAGCATGGATGTGACAGTGCTTTGGCGGTGGTTAAAACTTGTGTGCTGTCAGCAGGGTTTGTTCCTCTGCAACTGGCAGGCTCTGCTCGCCAAAAATTGCAGTGTTTGTGAAATTTGCACCAGTCAGGTGCACGTGGCCTCAGATTCTAGCTTGTTTCCCTCTGCCGGGGTAGGGGTAGGGGACGTGGGGGTGTCCTGGCAAAGGCTGCAGACAATCTGGGCTTTGGGGGAGGGGGGGAGGATTGATCACCAACCACCACAAATAAACGACAAAAAATGTCATTTTGATCATTTCTTCTGTGCCATGCACTTTACATCCAATATCTTTTCTAATCCTCACCACAACCCTATGGCAAAGAAACTATGTTTTTTCAAATGGGGACATTGAGGCACAGAGTGACTCAGTAACTACCTGCAGGTCACACAGCTGGGATGGGATCCCAGGAGTGTCTGAGTCTGGAGGTCACACCCTCCACCACTAGGCAAACTGCCTCTCTGATTGGACAGTGGCCCTGGTGACCCACAGGGAAGAGGACACCAGGTGCTGCTCTATCTCTTCAAGGAGAGTGCAAAGATCAAAGAGGCTGTGCGGCAGATATAATCACTGTATCAGTTAGCTGCTGCCGCGTAACAAACCATCCCCCAAATTAGTGGCTTAAAGCAATAGCCATTTGTTACTGCTCACAATCTACAGTTTGGCTGGGCGACTCTTCTGTTCTCTGTGGTGAGGCACAGGTTGGGAGAGGACCCTGCTGTCCTTGGCTGTAGGCTGATCTGGGATGCCTTGATGCTTCTCCATAGGTCTCTCCAATCCTTCCAGCAAGCTAGCCGAGCACATTCTTATGACAAAGGCAGAGGAGCAAGAGGGACATGGAGATACAAGTGCTTTTTCAAGCCCTGCTTGCGTCAAGGTTGCTGCTGTTTCATTGGCCAAAACGAGTCACAGCCATGCCAAGAGTCAGCGTGGGAGGATGCTACCCAAGGGCAAATGAAGAAACCAAGGCCAGGGGAGGCCAAGGCCACCCACTCGTAAATATCAGAGCTGTCAGGATTCTGAGGCCAGGATCCCTAACTTGGGGTCTGTGAACTTGGGTGGGAAAGAAATAAACTTTATGTTCACTCACCTCTAACTGAAATTTAGCATTTCCTTCAAGTGTGAATGTTAAGCAACATACCAGTTATATTAACAGCACCTCTGACTTTGTCACCAGTCAAAATCACAGAGATTTTCATGTCACGCTACACTTGTGGCAGTTATCCTGAAATATCGTCCGTGCGCATTACTGCTTTGAAAGTACAGTGGTTATGACACCTGATGTTAGGTCTTGTCACGTAATGCGTTAATAAAGAAGCACATACATTGCTATGGCCCAATTTAAAATTGTTTGATAACTTCTTTTTTTTAAACAAATAAAATTGGCTTGTTTTGTAATCGTGAATATTTTATGCATTTAAAAACACTGATCTGAGAAAGAGCCCACAGCCTTGACCAAACAGTCACAGGGATCATGGCACAGAAAAGGGTAAGACACCCTGCCCCCAGCCTGGGCTCCTAACCCCTGGCTCATCTTTCCTTTTCCTCCTGAACTCAGCAGAGTGAGAAGCTTGGACTAGCCTGGGGGCTTGGCACACTTGGGCGAGGCCTGCCTCTCTCTTTCTCTTCCTGTCCAACTGTCCCCCGCCCTTTCCCATCCCTCGGCCGTGCAGGAGTTAAACGGCCAGTTCTCTGGAGAACCCACTCTTCCCCTTTACAACCAAGTCAGGTTTGTGCCGATTTCCAGGCACCAATTATGGGCCAGCTCTCTCAGACCAATTAAAATGTGCAGGTGCAATAATGTCGACATCAACAGTCTGAGGTTATCTCAGCAGATATTTTTTCATGAAATATTTATAAGAGACTCTGGGGATGTTAACCCCTTCCGTGACCATGCCTCCCCTCTCAGGCAGGGCCCTCACCAGTGGAGTGAGAGCCTGCGGAGAATGAGGGCAGAGAGGTGCCCAGACTCCTGCAGTGATGCGGGGAGCGGGCGCTGAGAATGCCCGGGAGGGTGGGCGGGGAAAAAGACTTCTCTGAAGGTGTTTAAAAAAAACAGAATCCATAGAATTAGGCTAATCAAGTGGCTGGTGTTCTGGAGAGCGCCCATGTGGGTTCCAGAAGACCCGGGTTTTAGTCCGGACTCTGCCATGCATCTGCTGTGTGACCCAAGGCAAGCGAGTCACTTGGCCTCTCTGGGCCTCCGTGTCGTCATCTGTAAATGGAAGGAAACAGCCCCACCCGGTACACCTCACATAGCCGCGGTGGGAAGTACACAGCAGAGCAAATGGGAGAGGCTTTGGAAAGAGTTCCTGCCTGCAGGAGCTTCTCTCAAGGGGCTCCGGCTCCCGAAGCAGGTGACCTGGGCTCTTCAGCTACCAGGAGTGGGACGTCGATGGCACGAAGTGAGCGTTGATGAAATGTTTGTGGAATGAATGCATGACCAGACTTGACCACTTTCTAGCTCAGTGACTGGCTGTTAAGGTCTGTCAGCTTCAGTCCCCTTGCCTGTAGTAGGGGCTCCTGGTCCCAATACCTCAGGGTCGTCCTGGGGACGAGTAAAGACACTGGCTCTTTGTGAAGCGGAAAGACGTTCCCTGCTTATAAGGGTATTGTCTGTGAGACTGGACAAGCTTCCTCAGGACCCTCCAAGGAGTGTCTCATGATCCAGCAGAGACAGAGCTGCCAGATGGGGCTGACGGTAACACTGGCCCCGTTTTGCCTGCCTCCCTGTCTCCTTGAAGGAAATGCTAAATTTCAGTTAGAGGTGAGTGAACATAAAGTTGTATTTCTTTCCCACCCAAGTTCACAGACCCCAAGTTAGGGATCCTGGCTTCAGAGCCTGACAGCTCTGATATTTACTAGTTGGTGGCCTTGGCCTCCCCTGGCCTTGGTTTCTTCACTTGCAAAGTGGGTTTGGGAGGTGGGCTGAGCGGGCTTTAAAAACTGCTCTGCCACTTGGGTGTGCCCTGGGGAAGTGGCCGGGCCTCACTAAGCCTCACTGGCTGCAGAGTGGGGCTCCTTGGCAGTACTGTCCTCAGGCTGCTCTGGGGCTGGCCGAGATAGTGCAGGCAAAGTGCCCAGCAGAGGAGCTCAGTACGTGGTAGCAACCCCAGGGTGAACCTGGTGCTTTGACGTTCAACCCAGGCTGCCCAGAGGCAGATGGGAAGCCCGTGTCTCCCCCACCAGACCTCGAATGCTCAGTACTTCCAATCTACTGTCCCGTGTGCATCTACTGTCCTGGCCTCTGTTGCTTCCTGCCATCGCCCAAAGAGGGTCCTGAACTCTGGAACACATCATCTCCAGAGCAGGGCTGCTCTGGGACATTTTCAAGTCAGTACCCACCAGGCAGCTGTGATGGAGAAGCCAGACAGGCCCATGTGGTGACTGGCATGTCCCTGCCTTGGGTGGAAGTGCCACCTTTAGGATTGTAAATAAGTTCCCAGCTCTCCCACGGCATGTGCAGTGATGTCGCCTCCCCTCCCGCTCCCCGTGCCTGCTGTGGGGCCTCATGTTCGAGCAGCAGGCCTCACCCCGACTCTGTGCTAGTAATGGGGAGGCCGGACCGTCCTCCAAACAGACAACCCCTTTAGGTCAGTAAGGTGGGAGCAGTGGCTGACCTCGGCCCCACCAGCCCTCTCTGGGCCTCTGCCTAGACACGGAAGGCAGAGGGGCATCTCCTGTTTTGGAGTGTCAGGGAAGGTTGCCATGGCTACCTGCCTGTTCTGAATCCCATCCAGCCCAAGCCCCACCCCCTTCCTTGACTGGCAGCTGCAGAGCTGAACAACAGCCCCTCCGCGTCCTCCTCTGCTCTTAAGTGCAAAGGCGTCCAGAGCCCTCTGGAAGGGAACCCCCCCATCCCTGATCCTGGGGGAACCCTCCATTCCCCAGGAGACCCCTCTTCCTCTGGGACTTGCTGTGGGCCCTGCGGCGGAAGCCATCCCCTCATTTTGGAGGCACGTAGGGCCCATTAGTGCCAAAGTGAGCAGAGAGAGGGTGCCTCGGGGGAGCCGTGGCTGTGGGGCTGAGATGGGGGGGTGGAAACATCCGTGGGGAGCGCATCCTGCAGGTCCAGGCTGGGTAACCGCGGGGGGACAAGAGGGAACGGATGGGCAGGGGGCAGAGGGCCAATCGCCCCTCTTCTGCCTGACCGAGTGGCCCTGCCCCTGTCCCAGGCCCCTGCTCCCCGGCTCCCCTCAGTCCCTCTGGAAGAAGTTAAAGGGGAGCCAGCGGGCCTGAACGCCTGCTCTGCCAGTTACTGTGCCTTGCTTTATGGACACAACCCCACGCCATGTCACAGAGACTCTCTGCGGTGGCAGGAGTGCTGTCTGAGCCCCATTTTACAAACAGGAAACTGAGGCTCAGAGAGGTTAGGTGATTTGCTTAAGGTCACGGAGCTAGGAAGTGGCAGCGGCAGAATTCAAACCCAGGCCTCCCTGACATATGAGGCCTCCGTGAACCACAAACTTCCCACTCTGAACCTGACCCTCAGAAGCCTGCCTACCAGTAACTGAGATGTGTCTGTGTGCCAGGCAGCGTTCTGGGCTCCGCAGGCCTCACACCTCCTTAGATCCCCATGGATGCTCTACTTTAGAGCCCAGCGTCACACAGCCTGGAGTGGGAATTGAACCTGATTTGTCCACCTCCAAAAACAATGATCTTAGTTCAATTCAACCAATGCTAATTAAGCATCTACTATGTGCCCAGCCTAGACCTAGTGGGGCTATGGCAGTAAACAAAAACAAGACACCCCAGCCCACCCCACCCCCGCCCTGGGGAGCTTACTTTCTAAGTGGGAGAACAGACAAAAACAATAGAAAAAGGTAAATCACCTAATATATTAGAAGGTGGTAAGTGCTGGGGAGAAAGTCGAGCAGAGTAAGGGCGGGTGGGTGAGCCCGGAGTGGGGTAGGAGGGGGACAGTATTAAAGACAGCAGACAGAGGAGACCCCAGTGAGAAGGTGACATGTTAGCAAAGGCTTGAAAGAGTTGAGGAAGTGAGCCAGGTGTATAGCAGCACCTGGTACATAATAGGTGCTTAGTAAATATTTGCTGAAAGAAGGAACAAATCCCAGGATCCACAGGTGGAGGGGTAGTTGCAAGCTATTCATAAATAGTAACAGTTACGACACATCAGCTAACATGCTGCTCCCCTTGGCATCCTGCAGACTTTATTTATGGCGTGTGTGGACACGGCATGGCATTCTATGCTCACTAACTGTTTGTGGACTTAAAGATGAAAGGCATGCAGGCCCAGAGGGAATGCCTAGTGCATCGCCTGGGACCAGCTCTGGTGTGAGCTCCTCCCCCAAGACGGCTCAATCCTGCGCTCTCTGCGACTCCTGACTTTTCTGTAAGGGGGAAACTGCCAACCACAGACATGCGTGCTGGGCAGAGACCTGTGGGCAGGCCAGACGGGCTGGGGTGGCGGAGTAGGTGATTGTGGCTTTGTGGTTGGGAGCTGATCAAGGGGCCAGGCCCCTGGCTCTGAAAGGGGACCCGGGTTCCTCTCAAGCCTGCTCAGGGCATTTCAGCACCGCGTGGCTCACTGTTTGCTGAGAGGCGAGCCGAGATGGTATTTCTGAGGCTAACGCCCATCGAGATGTGGGCAGGGGCATGGGGGTTGGAACATTGTCTGCAGACTCGGCTCGCAGGGGAAATCCTGATAGTGCTGCAAAAGTAAACTCTGCTTTCCTATAATTAGATACATATTTATTTTAAAAGGTTATAATTTCCTACCGGTTTGCTGCTTGGTAAATACAGAGTTTATTTTATTTTATTTTTTCCTTAACTGAAGCTCAGGAAAAACAAATCCAGGTTTGGACTTGAATAAGGATGTCATGATGATCCTGGGCAGCAGTTTTCTTCCAAACCCCAGCAAAGCCAAGAGCGAGATGGGATGGAGCTGGAGTCAGTTTGGGGTAAACAAGATGTGGGGGGCAGGCAGAAGGGTCAGAAAGAGGCCTGGGTGTAACTGGAGTGACATCATTACTGCCCTGCAATTCCCTCCTCTGTGCTTTCACTCCTGCATCCCCCTCTGCCTGGAATGCCTTTCTTGCTCCATAGCTGCATGTCTAAATCCTACCGATCAGGACTTCCCTGGTGGCGCAGTGGTTAAGAATCTGCCTGCCAATGCAGGGGACACAGGTTCGAGCCCTGGTTTGGGAAGATCCCACATGCCGCGGAGCAACTAAGCCCATGCGCCACAACCACTGAGCCTGAGCTCTAGAGCCAGCAAGCCACAACTACTGAGCTCACGTGCCGCAACTACTGAAGCCCGCATGCCCTAGAGCCCGTGCGCCGCAACAAGAGAAGCCCCCGCTCAGCACAACTAGAGAACGCCCGCACGCAGCAACGAAGACCCAACGCAGACAAAAAAAAAAAAAATTCCTACCTATCAATACATGGATGAAAGGCTGCCTCCTCTGAGAAGCCATCCTGGTTTCCCCTGCTTGCTGAGAGCTGTCTTTAGCCTGATTTCCCACAGCCCGTCCTCAACTCATCTAAGGCAGCTGTCACAGTACATTGTGGTTACTTGGTGCTGTGGGTTGAACTGTGTCCCCTCTCAAAAAGATGCATATTGAAGTCCTAACCCCTGGTTCCTGTAAATGTGACCTTATTTGGAACTTGGGTCGTGGCAGATGGAGCTAGTTAAGAAGAAGTCATATTCAGTTTGGGGGGAGGGCCTAATCTAGGATGACTGGCATCTTTATAAGAAAAAGAGGAGAGACACAGAGACAGACGGAGAGCGCCATGTGACAACAGACACAGAGACTGGACCAATGCAGCTGCAAGCCAAGGATTTCACAGCCTCCACTGGAAGCTAGGAAGAGGCAGGGTAGGATTCTACCCAGAGTCTCGGAGGGAGCATGGCTCTGCTGACACCTTGATTTTATTTTATTTTATTTTATATTATTTTTAATTGAATTATGGTTGATTTACAAGGACTCCAGTGTACACGTTGATTTTAGATTTCCAGCCTCGTGCACAGTGAGAGGATAAATTTATGTTGTTTTAATCCATTCAGTTCATGTTACTTTCTTATAGTAGTCCTAGAAAACTAATACCCTGGGGTACAGGCCTGGTACAGGCCTTTTCTTTCTCCTGGAAAGTTCCCTAATGTAACACAGCGTGGCACAGTATCCATGCTCAGTTAACACTGACTGATGAGTGAATGGTTGGATGGATGTCTCTCTGGAGAGGAGGATCCACATCTGGCTGGTCTTTGTGTTCCCAAATGCCTCGTATGGACCAAGGTACTGGCCTACTTCATGTCCCCGTGGCCTCCAGTCTGGGTCACCACAGTAGACTCCCAACTGGCCTCCCTGCCTCCACTCTTGTCATCCAGCCACTTCCTCCAGCTTTGCTGAACTCTTAGGTCATTCCAAACTGGTTGGTCTTTCCAATCTCTGGGCCTTTGCCCATGCCGTGCCCTTGGCCTAGAGTGGCTGCCCCCTCCCCCCACAACCTGCAATCCACCAGGAAAAGCCCCACCCGTCTTTCAAGCTCCCCTGCACTTTCTGTGTGTTCTGTGTCTAGGATAGCTCCTTTCAACCTGGGTTAGTTACCTGTTTCCTTGTCTGTCCACCCTGCTGGCCTGTTAGTATTTTGAGGTGAAAGATCCTTTATTTCCCATCTCCGTGTCCCTGTGCTTTCCCACAGAGGAGGGGCTGGTGGGTGCCTGAGGGCTGAATGAGGGTATGAATCCGGGCTGAGTGGCAAGAGGAATGGTCCTCCCTTGTCTTAGGGAGCTTGTGAGATGATTTTCACATCTGCCCCACTCCCTTCCAGGGCTTGGGGTCCCAAAGGACTGGGAGGCTTGTGAGGAGACCTGATGGGCAGAGCTGGAAGGAGCTCTAGAGCGGCTTCCTGGTCGCCCTTCTCAGGTCTGAGATGAGGGAGCGAGATCAGAGGAAAGGAAGAGGCTTGTCCCTGCCCATGGGGCCATGTGCCCAAAGCCCCAAGATTTGCCTGGAGCCTCTGGTCTGCTTACTTAATAAAACTCTTCAGCATTAGGGGCTAGAACTGGGGGATCTGATGGGGAAAAGAAGGAAGGAGAAGAGAACTTAAGTCCTTCAAGAGGAGATGAGAACTCAGACTTACAACACCTACACGTGCCAGGCCCTGGGTGAGCTGCTTTGACACTTTATCTGGAATTCTCAGCACAGCCCTAAGAGGCAGGTACTATTTGCAGATGAAGGAACTGAGGCTCAGTTGCCCCAAGTCCCACAGCTGGTAGAGCTGGGATTTAAACCTAAGCCCACCTGGTCCAAAGCTATGAGCTTTCTACTACACTGTGTTGTCTCCTCTATGAAGGGCACTAGAATTGGCCTCAGAGGTGGCCAGTCCAATGGGGCAGCAAACCCTATGTCCTCAGATGCCTGGAGAACATCTTTTAATTGGGGTTTTTCAAAATGGAAGAGAAGGTTCTGGGGTCCTCAGGCCCTTGAGGAAGCTCTTTTTTCCACTGGGGCAGTTAAGTCAAGTGGAGGAGGGTAAGGATCCAGGCTAGGGGCTCAAACTTGGAGGGTTCCATCCACAGCATGATGGGGCCAACACGAGAGGCTAACACAGAGGTCACATTAATGGGGGTGCAGTGTCCAGAAGGAGGGAGGTGATTATTCTGCTAGGCCTTGCAGGGGCCAAACAATGGTGTGAGCAGGGTCCACTCCTGGGACCTCACACTGAGAGAGACACTGCCTGGTGAGGGACCTGGGTATTTTTCACCCAGAGAAGACACAGCAGGAAATGAGAACTGTCATCAATACCTCAAGGGCTCTCCAGTGGATGAGCAATTAGACAGATTCCTTCTGGTTCTAAGAGCTGGAGCGAGGACCAGCAGCTGGAAGGTATGGGAAGCCAGACTTCACGTGTTTCCTATTAAAACACAAGGGGCTCCCTTGATGGGAATAAGATCTCTATCATAGGAGTCATTCAAGTGAGATGGCAAAAAGTTGAGTCAGCATGAAATTATGAGTTGGACCAGGTGCCTCACCACAGATGATGAGAATGTCTGGCCTCAGGAGATGCTCATAACTTTACTCTCATTATGGTATTTTCTATGGCAATACATTAAGTACTTGCTAAAAAGTCAGAGGCCCTGGTTTCTTGAATCAGGCATTTCCCTTGATAGTGAGGTCTGGGAATCTGCATTTAAGGTGATTCTGATATACAACCAGGTTTGAAGGTCACGTCTACGAGGTCATGGGGGCAGCAACATCCCTCAACCCCTTCCCCCAATTCACATTATAAAGATGCTCAGTGTCTCCCACTCAGCCCCTCAGCCCCTCAGGCCTTCAGCCTCAGGCCTGATCTGCTGCAGGCCAAGGGGCGTTGACTGGCTGAGGCAGAGTTTACGCCTGGTTGCTGGTCCCTTTCCATCATGATCCTCTAGGGAAGCAGGAACCTGGTCTGTAATATATACAGGGTGGGGAGAGGCATCCCTGAGGCCTGGACTATTTCTCTGGTATGTTTGCCAATAACAGGGGGTGGTGGTTAATTATATGTGTCAACTTGGCTGGGCCATGGTGCCCAGATATGGGGTCCAACATCATTCTGGATGTTTCTGTGAAGGTATTTTCAGATGATATTCATGTTTTTTAAGTTGGTGGATTTTGAGCAGATTGCCCTCCATAATGTGGGTGGGCCTCATCCAATCAGGTGAAGACCTGAATAGAACAAAAGACGGACCTCCCCCAAGCCAGAGGGAATTCTGTAGCAGACAGCCTTCCAACTTGAATCACATCATTGGCTCTTCTCTTGGTCTCTAGCCTATTGACCCATCCTGTAGGTTTTGGACTTGCCAGTCTTCATAATCATGTGAGCCAATTCCTTTAAATAAATCTAGTATATGTACGTATGTATATGTGTATACACACACAGACACACACACCCCAACCATGATACCTGGTGGTGTAATATATATATACACACATACACACATTCACACACACCCTGTTGGCACTATTTCTCTGGAGAATCATGACTGAAACACAGGGCGACAGACCAAGGCAATCAACAGAGGCATCCCACAGAGCCGAGCTCCCTGGGCACCAGGAACTGCCAGGCATAGAGGCGGCACAGAGAATGCGAAAGCTCATTCTGCCAAAACCATTTCCCTCTGCTCTGAAGTCGGTTTCAGAAACGCAGAGCACTGGCAGACAGGGAGATTATATGAAGTTCCTCAGAACATTCTTGGGAAATGCAGAGTGAAGCCAAGCCAGAAACTCAGTAATTGGGGAGCCGGCAGGTGGGCTGGGACAGCTGATTGAGAGGCATGCCTTAACCTGTCCAGACACAGGAGGGGATGCAAAAAGTGGGGGATGGAGGGAGGGAGCCTCCAGAGAACTTGGAAAAACTAGATAGAGACAGAGACCCACAGAGGACAGCTCCCAAATCACCCCGAGAATCAAGGTGAGGAAAGTTCACAGAGAATGTTCCCAAGCCTTTGAGATCCCAGACTCTCAAATCAAAAAGACCTAGGGGGTCATCCAGTCCAGCCCTCTGCCTCCAGACTGGAGAGCTGGCAGCCCAGGCCAGTGGGACCCCTATATTGGGAGTATTTGCAAAGAATATCAGGGAGGAAGAGAGGAAAGAGGGGAATCGTGATGACATGATGACCATGACCTTAGCAGGTTTTGAGCACCCAGTGGGTCGCAGGCACTGAGCTCAGAGCTCTCCAAGCACCATCCCGTTGAATATGGACAGTAATAATACGCAGTATGTGCTATTCCTGTGCCCGTTTTACAGATGAGGAGAGTAAGGCCCTGGTAAAGTAACACCCAGGTAGAAAGTGAAAGAACGGAAATTCACACCCAGATCAGCCTGATTCCAAAGCCCTGTTCTTAACCACCAAGGAAGGAAGAAGAAAAATGGGTGGAGGGGAAGAAAAAGAGTGGAATTCTGCCACTTTATGAATAAGGGCCCAGGCCCAGAAAGGACAAATAACCTTCCTGGGGTCTTGAAGCTGGTGGTGCAGGCTTGATGTGAAGGTTGCAGAGCTGGGCAAGGGGCCAAATAGGAAAAGATGCGGGAAGGAGGGCCCCAGGCCTGGCTGGTCCACCAAGCCCAGCAAGTGTGTTCTCAGACCCCAGAGAAGGACTCCTGCTAAATCTCCCTCCTGACAACCCTGGCATTCTACCTTTCGTGTCCTTCTTCTCCTGGATTTCTTTTTGAAGTATTGATACAAACACCCCAGAGAGGCATGGCACTTTGGGGTCCAGCTCGAACACCTTCAGCAGAGGTGCATCTATCTGGTAACTTTTTACAAATGTCTCTGGCACCCGGAGGTAAAAAAAAATTAGCCCAACTTCAGGCTACCCCTTGAACGTAAGTGTAGGCAGTAAGTCAGAGCAAGATCCACAGAGAGGGCAGCCTGGGGAGAAGGGGAAGTAGCAGGAAGGGGCTGTCACAGGCGCCTGGTGGTATCCCCTGGCTCCTCAGATCTGCATTCCCTAAACTAAATGCCATCCTTCCTCCCCAGACCTCATGTACTACCTGGCCGATGGCACTGAGATTCTCGGAGTCATCCCTGATTTGCTTCTCTCCCTCCCCCATCCTGCCAACAACTGTGTCCTGCCGATTCTACCTCCTAGACTGACCTAGAATCCTACTTCTCATCCCTCCACTGCTACCACCTAGTCTAAGCCATCACTTCTTACCCGGACTAATGCTACCACCTTCTACCTGGTCTCCCTGCTTCACCTGTTGCCTTGCACCCATCCATTTTCACTCAATAGCCAAGTGGTCTTTTTAAAACACAGATCTGTCCAGGTCCATGCCTCCTAAAACCCTTTCCATGGTGCTCCGCTATCTGCAGGATAAAGCCCAGACTGCTGAGCAGCGCTTACTAGGTCCTCTGTTATCGGACAGCTACCCACTTGCCTGATCCCACCTCCTGCCACTGCCCAGGACACTCTCCACTCCAGCCATCTAAGCTCATTGGGGTTCCCTCACCTGCTCTCCTGCACCTCCCTGCTTTTGCATGTGCTGTTCCACCCCCTAGATTTCTCCCTCTTCCCCATCCCCTTGCCCTTTTGTGGAGCCCACCGTTTAAGAGGTAAGCCAGGCATCGTCGCTTCTGGGAAGTCTTCCGGGATCCCCCCCGCCCCCGCCCCTTCACCAGGCAGATGGCCTGGCCTCTCGGCATTCAAGGCAGTCTGCACGTTCCTCCACACTGTTTTTAATTATGCGTTGACTTGTCTGTCTCAGCTAGACTGTGAGCATGTGAGCTCTTTAAGTAATACAGGGATTGTATCTTTCTCATCACCAGTGACTAGCTCTGGTTCTGCCATGTAATTAGAGTTCGATGAGCATCTCCGAAATGAAGGCAGGTGTATAAGACGCCATAATGCCAGGTAGAAGGTGGTCAGAGATGAGGTTATGATGAGAGGTACAAGGGAGAAAAAGGGGTTGATTCTAAGTCTTTCTGGAAGTGCTGGCATTGGAGAGGGGTCCCAAAGCACGGGCAGGGTTTCAACAAGCAGAGATGGGAAGACAAGAGGGAACTGGGGGCTCTGCTAACCGTTTGTATAAACACAAATGTCGATGCTGGCATTGCAGGCTCAGAGGCAGGTCTGAGACCCAACCTTAGCATCCAGTCCACTGGAGCCTCTGACCTCGCCCTTCCAGACGTGACAGTAGGGGATCCGGATCCCCAAGGCGGACTGCTTTTCCTTTGGGCCACTGGAAAAAGCAATACATTTGGGCCTTTATACAGCTTGGCCAGATTCTCCATTGTCCTGATTTGCCTTTATTCACAATGCAGCTTGGTCTCACTCAGCACTCTTTTCTATTTCCTTGTTATATCCTCTATGGGCCCATGGCCTGCAAGTGGCTGGAAGGGAACCAGAGCCTCAGGGCAGTCGGGGTTCAGGAAGACTCAGTGGCTGAGCCTTTCCTGTCGCTTGGGACCCTCTGCTCTTTGGGGCTATGTGGATATGGGTGGTAAGACAAGTTTCTGTGCTAAGAAGAGTATTTGGACATCTTGACAAGGTCTCTATATTAACCAGGAACTTGAACGAGTGTCACCAGAAACCCACAAACAAGAAGGTGTATTTTTTCCCCAGTTGGTTGTTCGTATTCAGGAAGCTGGCTGTGGGCTGGGAGTTAGCACACATGCGTGCAAGTCGAAGCCAGGCAATCATGCCCCTTGGCTGACTGGCACTGGGAGCTTAGCTGAGCAGAGGCTCACCTGGTGCCCAGGAGCACAGGATCAAGAGATTTGCTTTGCTGGCAGTTCAGCTGTGCTTTTGATTAAGCAACAAAAAAAATGGAAAAAGCAAAACCAACAACAAAACAGAGAAGAAAAGTTATTCAAGGTGAAATGGTTAAGTTGGGGGGACTTCCGATGTCTGAGAAACCAGAGCATGCTGCTTTTGGAACCCAGCCACTCTTGGGAACAAGAAGCAGGTGGGTGAAGAGGAAGGGAAAAGAGAGGGAGGGAGGGATGGACTCTTCTGGAGACCTACATGCTAAGCACCGGGCTTTGCCTAAATTGAGAGGCCAAGGGGCAGAGTGGTTAAGATAGTGGGATGCCAGAGCCCGTCCATCTGGGCTCAAAATCTGGCTCTGTCCTCTCCAACTCTGTGTCCTGGGACTCTGCTTAACCATTCTGAGTCTTTTTCCTCAGTAGTGAAATACAGGTTGTTATGAGGATTAAATGAGCAAATACATAATAAAGAGTTTAGAACTCAACCTGGCACATAGTACGTGTTCCCTAACTGTAGGCTATTATTATTATATTAACTTGTTTAATCTTAACCGTAACCTATGAGGTATATGCTTTTATTCTCCTTGGTTCTCAGATCAGGACAGGCTCAGAGAGAGAAATTCCCTGCCCAGGTCACACAGCTGGTAAGAGGCAGAGATGGAACCAACTCCAAGTTGGACAACCTCCTTACACCTGTGGTAGGAGCCTGCTCCACCGCTGACTCTGGCTGATGACAGGACTGGTCCTGGCTCCTGAGATCTCAGTCCCATAACGGAGGCCCCATTCACCCCCAACACATAACCCCACATGATGGGGGTCGTGGAACACAGTGGGTCTTCCTTGGTGAACCCCTCCCTCTCTTCTCCTCACAGATGTAGGAATCATGGACCAGAAGGGATCAAGAGAGCATCCTGCGGACCTTCCTTCTCACCTGGAATGACAGAGCAGTAGGCTGAGAGTCAGCAGATTTGGGTTCCAGCCCCAGCTCTGCCACTAACCCAATGGGTGACCTTGGGCAAGTCACTTTCCCCCTCCCTAAAATGAAGGAGTTGGATTCAAACATCCTGAGCTCTCTGAGGCTCTATGTTTACACTTTTGAGGATCAGTGTCACATCTCACATAATAAGATGAAAAAGTGAGTGTTTCAGCCAGTTGACCACAATCAGAAATGATAACCCATCTGTTAAGTGCCCCTTGGAAGCACATCCATTTAGGACATACCATCAATTCAATGCGCTTTGGGAAGAGTTAGGAGAGCAGGGAGAGAACCACTGCTTACTTTGTACACCCCGGATTTGATGCTTCCCCACTCGAGAGCTCATGTAATCCCCCAACAGCAGCCCGGAGACACAGGCACTGTTGGTGATGTTGTTTTACAAAGGAGGCAACTGAGACTCAGAGAAGTCAGGTCAAACCAGTAGAGATGACCTTTGAACCCATAGATTTCTGACTCCAAATCCTTGCTCCTTACAAGATTCCAAGCAAACCAAAACTTGCAAGCGAACACATGACTTCACTTTTTTGTTCTATTTTAAGCATCTTGCTATTCTTCCACAATCTCCCCTCTACCTGCAAAGCAGGAACCGAGATCCAGTTCATATTTTACCGCCCCCAATCCTGGCTGCCCTGGAACAAAACAGTCTGATCAGGGCCTGGAAAGCTTGAGTCTGAATGTCTAGCACATGGCCGGTTGGTGTCTTCTGAAGTCAGCCAAGCTGGAGTGTGCCTGGGGGCTGAACGATCATGTCCCTGGTGTCGCAGAACCCACCCCCCATGTGTTTCCCATCTTCCACGGTCCTCCTGTCTTATCTGGGTTCCTCCTTTGCAGGCAGTTTACCAGATATCCGCATCAACCGCGTCCGGTGTATCTGGCCTGGTCCTCCGTCCACCGGTTGCGGGGGGGGGAGCCACTGCCCCTTCCTGCCCCTCCTTGGGCAGCAGAGCACCCAGTGTCTTCCAGGCAGAGTTGGGGGCTTTGGAGTCAGGCATGCCTGGGCCCGCAGCCTGGCTGTCTGCCTTTTATTGATCATGGGATTCTGGCAAATCACCTCACTCTTCTGGGCCGCAGCTTTTACGTTTGAAAAATGAGGGGACTATTGCCTCTTAAGAGTGATATACAGATTAAGGTGCACAGTGCTTTAGATCCAGCTTTGGTGGAAGCACCAGAGGGGCTGCTGGGAGGGAGGAAGGGAGAGGATACGGAGGTGAGGGGCAGGGCCCATTGGCGCCCCACCCGTCCCACCGGAGCAGCTCCCCTGGTGTGTCTGGTTTAAGTGGCAGGTTTGGCTCGTGAATTTGGTTGGAGGAAAGGGTGATGCAGCTGAAAGTATAAAGTTCGCGGCTGTAGTTATTTCGTGGAGGTGCTGGGCACCCAGCGAGCACTTTATAAATGTTAGTGCTTTCCTCTTTCCTTCCTCTTGCCCCCATCATTTTCTCCCGCTGGATTCATTATTCAGTGGCTCAGCTAAAAAGCGAACCCAAATGAATGGAGAGAAGGCAGCAGCGGGAAGAGTACGGAGTGCTTTCAAAATATCATCACCCCGGGGGGAAGTCCACTGTCGGGGGTCGGGATGCGGGTCAAGGAGGCTGTGACCCAAACACAACAAATCATGTCACAGACCCCACAGCAGCTCCACACCAAGGGCCTCCTGCCTGCGATGAGCACCAGAAAAACACCGGCGCAGACCCCTGCTCCGCCCCCAAGCCATTCACAATAGGCTTTCCTCCTCCTCTCCTGAAGGGAGGACCCACAGGGAAACAGAGAGATTTGAAGATGTGTGAAGGGGCCCAAGAGGTGGGGAGGCCCGAGTGAGCTGGCCTGGCTGCGTCTTTCAAATGCGCAGGGTATACTGGACCGTAAGGGCTCCATGAAAGAAGAGAACCTGCCATCAACCGGGCACAGTTTGCACAGATGCTCTGAAAACACAGACCCGCTCCAGGGAGCAGCTCCGCAACTGGAGCCACAGCGCCACCTTCAGGCATACATCCACCTTGCATTTTCCCTGCAAAACCACTTCTGGGCTGCAGGGAATATGCTGGGGGCTCAAATCCAATACACTAATCCTGCAAGATGTTGTGTTGCTGATATGCTGAGACAGATGAGCTTGGAGTGGGAAGAAAGGTCATTGCTAACAAGTATATTGATGCCAGGGTGTCGGGGCCGTGCTCCAGGCAGAAACTGGCAGAACTGGAAGCCAACCTTCCATCTTAGAGACAGGGAAACTGAGGCTCAGAGACCTGCCCTCAGTTACCTAGTGAGTTGCAGGCAGAGCTAGGACCTGAACACAGGCTCTTAAGCATCCCATGCCTCTCAACTCGGATGGCTGTTTACCTGTCAATTCCACAACAACTTCGCCGTGTAAGAGATAGCTGCCATGAGCCTGCAACACACACTACAGAGTGGTTTCTTCTCACTCTGAAGGACCAGAAGATGAGGCTGAGGATGCAGCTTCAGATGAGCATCAGAATGTGGGCTCCATGGAGCCTGAAGAGAGGCCTCTGCTCTCATAATGGATGTGAAGGGGTTTCATTCATAGGAGTCACCTACCTTCCTACACACCCTCACATGCAGCCGCTCCATCTGGCAAACTCCTACTCCCTTTCATGACCTACTCACAAACTGCTGTCTTGTGAGGCCTTCTCTGACCCATTTTCCATGCCAGTGGAAGCCATCATTCCTGCCTTGTGCCACCCCTGTACCTACCTGAGACATTGCTTATTGGAGGGATCCCCCTATATTAGGACGATTTGTGTGTCTATTTATCTAGATGGGGAATTCTGGCCAGGAACCAGATCTTATTCTTCCCTGTGTCTCCAAAGCCCAGCCAGAGCCAGGCACAGAACAGGCAGGTACTAAAAAAGTGATGGATGATGGATGGATGAATGGATGGATGGATGGATGGATGGAGGATGGGTGGATGGACTGGAAATGGGGTAAGTCTAATGGATGGGGTATCACTCTTTTATATCCTAGAACAGTAATGGCATCTGTTCTAAGGAGACACACATCTAAGAGCTTCTGTTTCTACGCCAATGCCAAAAAAGCATAACTGCAGATGTACATGTGAAGAGGAGTGGTGTGTTGACATCACCTGTTAACCCCTCCTTCTAACTACCTCTTTCTCCTGGTTCCCCAGGGAACCTGGTGGAATTCAGACAGAGATTATGGAGGTATAGTTCCTGGGATGCCTGTACCAGAATCACCTGGAGAGGTCATTAAAATACAGGTTCCTGGGCCCTGCCCTCAGGGATTCTGACTCAGTAAGTCTGGGGCAGGGCCTGGGTATCTGAATGTTTAATTAGCCTCACCCAGGTGATTCTGGTGCATAGGTAAGTTTGGCCACCACTCACTAAAGAGGAACAGCATACAGGGACATGCCAGGAATTGCCTTTGCTGACTGGCCCATCCAGAGGGGTTGAAAAATTGACCTGAAGTCCCACAGATATTAAATGGCAGGAAGTGCCTGGAGAGTCCTCTGACACCTAGAGGCCAAGAGGGAAGGAAGGGCTTCTGACTCCTCCCACCCCCACCCCTAAACCTGGCCCCAGCCTGATGAGGCTGGACACTCGCTGAAAGGATGGCCTTCCCCTACCCCACAGGTCGCCGTGAGTAGGGCCTGCCTTGTGGTCCGTCCCCTCGCAAAGCCCAGAGTGGCAGGGTTTACCCCGTGTTTACCAAGGCAGAGAAGCCAGCAGCTGTTTTCAGTGTCTGTTTCTACCTAAACAGAGCTGTCGCTCCCAAACACGGGCTCTGCCAGCAAACATACCCAGACCTGGAACGCTAGCCCCAGTTGTGTTCAGGCTGGAAAGAGCTTAAGCATGATGACAGAACCAGAAGATCGTTCTGGACACGGGAATGGCCAAACATCCTGGCAACTGTAAGTGGGCAAGCAGCCCTCCCAGGCCAGCTGGGGAGCTCCCGGAAGGAGGGGAAAGGGCCCATTGGAAGGCAAAAGAAAACATACAGCATCGCCCAAACCCCTGCTTGTCCCTGTGTTCTAACAGGACCTACTCTCCGGCCATACTGGGCCTTTTGTTGAGCACATACTATGTGCCAGGCCCTATATTTGGTGCCTTACTGTTTTGGTTCATCCTCACAATAACCCTCAGGAAACAGATAATATCGTTATGCCAGTTTCACATATAAGGAAACTAAGATCCAGAAAGATAAAGTGACTTGCTCAGATCCTGAGCTGGTCAGACTAGTTGCAGAGTCAGAACTTCAATTCAGGTTCCTCTGCTTTCTTCCAGGTTCCCTTAGCTGCCAGCTGTGTTACTCCCCACGTACAGCCCAGGCTGTCCGGCCTCCCTGCCTCTGTCCATGCTGCTCCCCCAATCCAGAACACCTTGCCCCCGACGGCCACTGACCATCACCCTCCTGCTTCTTCAGACCCAAGTCACAGGCCGCTTCTTCCCCAAAGCCCTCCTGGATCCCATCTCCCATCAGAGTAGAGAAGTTAATCGCTACCTTCCCATAGCACATTGCCAGACTAGTATACAGCTGCATTTTCATCTGCCTTATAATCGCTGATTTCCATGACAATCTCCCTAAATCTCAGTCTCCAACCCCGTCCCCCCCCACCCCCCCAGATCCTGCCCACCACAGCCCTGCCCCAGGGCCGAACTCAGTCTTTTTCCCTCATCAGGCTGTCCCTTTGGTGAATCACACAGTTCCACTGCCCACGTGTAGACTGAGTTCAGGTGCCCCCGCCACCACCCTGGCCAGTGGCTGCCGTCACCATTGAGGGCAATGCAGTCCATTGGTCTAATGGAGGAGCACTGAATTCTAAGCTAGAAGACCTAGGTGTGAGACTTGGCTCTGAAACTGATTCACCATGCGGCTTTGGCTGAGCCACTGGGCCTCAAGCTCCATCTGTAGAACGCGTGGGTGGATGGAAGAGATGATCTCTCTGTTCCATGGCTCTGTCAAGCACTGACTATGCATTGAATGAAGCATCCTCTCTGGGGCATCTGCACCCTTATCAAGGATGTAATCCATTGAGCCCTCAGAGAGGCCATGGGGTGCCTACCTGATGGAGACGAAGGCAGGCTCAGCCGGAGCAGGGGGTTCTCACTGCGAGTGAGAAGAGACAAATTCGGGTGGGCCAGCTGAAGGACCTTGCGTCCCAGGAAAGGAAGGTGGAACTGATGCTGTGGGTGCTGACCCCTCGCAGGCAAGGACAGGGAAGTGGAGGTTGGGACCACTCACCTGGCACTGGTGTGGGGGGTGATGGGAAGGGAGCTTCGCCCTCCCTTAGTCACCACTCAAGAGGCTGCTCGCTGTAGGAAGCCTGGTTGTCAAGAGACCAGGTGCTGGGCCAGCATAAGTGGCAGCAGGATTGAGTAGGGAGAAATTCTGGAAACATCTCAAGAATCTCTAGGACCCAGTGACACCAGCATGCGGCAGGGAGGAAAAAAGGAAGCAAAAAGATGGCCCAGAGGTTTGATCCTGGGGTGGTGAGGTCTGGAGAGTGATGGGCAGACAAACCCGTCAAGGAACAGGATGAGGGCCTGGGAGGCTGGTGCTGAGGGGAGAGGGAGGGGCCCAGGACAGAAGACCCGGCTTCCAGTCTCCTCTACTGCCCTTTACCTTGAGCAGGTCACTGTTCCAGCCTGAGCCTGTTTTGTCATCAGAGAAATGGGGGGAAGCATCCTGCTTACCTGACAAGGACGATGTGAGGCTTTCAGGCACCAAGGTATGTATGGTGCCTTGCATGATAAGGCACTCGTAAACAGTGATGAGTTCGCCACCCATTTGTATTCCACAGTGTAATAATAATAGCTGGCATTTATTGATCACCTTCCATATGTGCCAGGCGATGTGATAAGTAATCTGTTTATCATGATCTGAACGCTTCTTCCCCCAAACTCTACAAGACCCCTTGCATTTTGTGGATGGTATACTGAAGATCAGAGAAATTAGACAGCTTCCCACAGCTGGAAAGGGGCAGTCACCGTCACCAAGCTTTAGTCAGCACCTAACAGGTCCAGCTGGAACACAAAGGGTGTAAAACCTGGCTTAGGTCTTCAAGGTACCTCATGGCAGCTACCAGCCTACAGAGGAACAGGTCTCTATGAGCTTTAAATATTTGTTCTGGAATTCTATTCTCTCTGCTGTGAATGTTGCTAGACAGGGGACAAATATCTCCTGGCTTGACTCTCTGCGAGCTGGGCACTGGGAAAGGATGTCAAGCCCTGAGACCATTGTTCATGATCGGCGGCTGCACCCGCCTGCCCGCCTTTTATCCAACTTCTCTGGGTGCTATTATTCAGCCCTCACCAGGAGCTGCAAAGCAGTTAATTACAGAAGTATAATCCCCTTCGTCACAAAGAGCTGATCTTCTAGGGTTGCGAGAAGATAAGATTTATGCCTCTTTCAATTCCTTTATTCTCTCATCAACATAGATTCATATTTCAGTTTCCCGCATCGGAAACAAAAAGGAAACCTGCTCAGCCCACTGCTGCTGGAGAGAGATAAATTAGGCTACACAAAGAGCCAGTCCTATAAACTCAATCTCTTTCCCTTCCTTTCATGTTGGTGATTATAAACAGAGTCAAGGGCAGTTGAAATATATTCCTCTGCCTGCCTGCCTGCCTCGTCCTACTCAAAGAGAGGAGACAAGTGCGGCGATAACAATCCGATGGTACCAGGGAAAGAGGGGTGCAGGCTCCCGCACGATCTGACGCCGGCCTGGTGAGCAGATGGGATAGAAAGACCTTTGTTTCCTGCCACTCCCTGGTCACAAAATTGTTTCAAAAGGCCACAGAGAGAAGCTGGACGCTGGGCCACTGTGAATGCTTTCATTTTCTTGATGGCAACATGTGCGATGCTATTTGCTCAAAAGAAAGGGCCTTGTGATTTGGCGGCCCACGTGGCGGGACGGTGCCAGGGCCCCCGGCCAGTTTTAGTAATGTAGACACAGGTCGGCCAGCGGATCAGACCGCAGAACAAGGCCAGTTTTAGCAGCCCTGAGGAACAGATTCCAGGCTCTTCAGAGAAGAAAAAGCCCACTTACTGAGAGCAGTCCCCAGCGAAATGATATTATCCTTCTACAGAGCAATCGGGGTGGGTTATTTTGATCACTGGCATTGCCTTTGCACTGCTTGTGTTGCGTTTTTGGGCTTCGCTGGAGTTACTAACTGTCGAGGGCTCCGCTGGCATGGGAGGAACAGGGGGACCACAGAAATGAACTGATTTGCCCAAGGAAACAGAGCAAGTTGGTGGCAGAACTGGGGATGACAGAGGTTCTGACGGTAACAATTGACCAGGCACTTACTGCAGGGTGCCAGGCACTTGCCAACTCCCAGAGTCCCCGCGCCAAACTGCCACTCGATGCCGCCTCGATGTGCTCCTTTCAGGCGTCCTGACTCTCCTCAGAGGCTTTTCAAAAAGTTTCTGATTGGGGGAAGGGAAAATCTAATTTTTGAAAGATCAGAAAGGGAGAAAGGGAAGAAAAGAAACTGAAAAACAACAGCCAAGTTGGTCTCTGCAATAAATGTCATCCCACAAGATGCAAGACAAGAGTCTTTAATAGACTTGGGGATTCAATTATCCCTTTATATTTCCAGCAGGCTGGTCGTCGTCTCAATCATTCTTTCACTGTAAACACACCCTAATTCACAAATAGAATATAAAACAAATCATGTTTGAAAGCTGTGTCGCTTCTGAGCCACCACTCTTCAAAGACACACACCTCGTCCCCGGCTCCCGAGGGAAGAAGGTTAATAAAAGGCTTGGGCACTGTCTCCAGTTCAAAGCCTGGGGCCCGTCTCACAGATGGCTAGGAAGTGCGCTAGGAGGCTGAGGCTGAATCAGTCTTTTCCATTCTGGGGCTTTTAATGGCTGTTTGCCTCTCTGCTCCCAGATACCCTCCCTCAAGCCTCCAGAGGAAGGATAGCAACTCCTGCCTCTGTCTGGATCATTCTGATTATTTTTTCCAGAAGCCTTTCCAAGTGTGACATTGCAGGTGAATGCCAACACCGTCGATTCTCTAACAGCTGCCAGGGGAAGGACACGGCCCACCCAGCCCCGGTTTTCTGGGAAGCCTGGCCTTTCTATGGGGCTGCACCTGCCTCGCCAAGAGGGGGGTCCCAACCCTGCACAGTGCCTACCTGTCAACTAGCTCCTGAATGAACTTCCCTTCTCATTCCATTCCTCTCCAGTGTTTTTTTTCTTTCTTTAGCTTTCATCATTTTTTCTTAAGTTATAAAAGTAATACCTGCTCTTTGTAATACATTATTCAGTTGAGTTGTGTAAAGCAGAGGTTTCCTCATTCTTCTATGACCCAGTTCCACATTCCTGAGTAGCCAGTTACCAACAGACTCATGTGTGTCCCTCCACATATTTCTTTTCGTTCATGTAGATGTTAAAGATTACCCTGAACCCAATTTTTGCCTTTTTTTGCAAATATGGGATCAAACCATATATATTTCTCTACGACTTACTATTAAGAATTAACAAAAGAGACTGTACATCTTTTCAGGTCAATACAGAGATGCTGGGTTCATTCTGTTTAATAAGGTTGCATGCATGAGATTACGTAGATGGCTGTACCATAACTTTCCAAGCCATCCTAGAACCCTTGGCTCTTCCAAACATTATGTCTCCTGGATATCGTGCTATTATATCATGCCTACCCATCCTATCTATGAAAGCCATGGCTTCCCTCCGTCTATAAACTGTCCATCTTTGGCAAGGCCCTTTCCAGGCTGGCCCAGCCTTAGGGAGAGAACTCCTTACTCATATGATGTTACCAAAAGCAGTCCCTGCCAAGGGAGTCCTGGCCTTTCAGGCTGGACTCAGACAGACTTATAAAAGCGGGTTTCACTGCCATGAAATCTGGACTTCCTTTCGTCAATGAAAAAAACATAAAAGTATAATTAAACCTTTAAGACGTCACGAGCAGGCATGCAAAAATACTACATGTAGTCCTAGACATGACTACAATACCCACCAGAAAGACTTCAGAAAACAATCCTTGAGAACACAAAAAGAGGCTGTTTACCAAAGAACGATTTTTATAATGCTTTTGCTGCATTTTATTAGAGTGGGAAGAGGCCTGCAGTGGAGAAGGCTACAGAAGATTTCTGTGCTCATTGAAACTGAATGCTAAAACAGCCTGGGTCTGAAACGTTTCAAAACTGGAAGTAAATTCTCAGAGGCAAACTGCTTTTCTGGAGCTCTTTTACGGAAATCACATTCAAACAGTTTTAGAAATCAAAATGAAATCTCACAAAATGTCTTGAGTTTGTATCCTTAGAACTAGTGATTTTTTTTTTTCTGGGACTCTATCCCAAAGAAATAATCAGCAATGCCAGCAAAGATACAAGTCAAAGGATGTTTATCCCAGCATTACTTATAATGAAAAATAGAAAACAAGCAAAATGGTCTACAACAGGGAAACATAATACTGCACAGCTATTTAAAAAGATGTGTACAAAAGGTTGAATATTACGAATAAATGCTTATGTTATGATGTTAAGTAAAAAAGACAGATAAACTGTATATTAAAACTGTGCAAAAATATACATAGAAAACACTGGAAGGAAATACATCCACCTATTAACACTGGTTATCCCTCGGTGATAGAACGATGTGTTATTTTTCTCCCTCTTCTCTTTTACTTTTATAAAAAATTTATAAACTTTTCTAAAATGAGCCTGCATTATTTTTAAAATGGACTAAATTAAATAGACTTAAACTACACACAAAAGATAGAACTTACTCTACTATTTTGGGGATCACGGGGTGGTATGTATGAGAAGAGATGGGTGTGGCTAAAGTTAAGGGTTTTCTGGGGTGGGGGGCAGTGATGAAGAAAGTTCCCCCACTTTCTGGCATCTTTAAGAGTGTGGGTCTTAAAATGAAATATTTTCTGCAGAACAAGCAGCAGAAACGTCAAAAGGATGATACTGTCAATTCACTCAACATGTATTATGCATCTACTACATGCCAGGAACTTGGGGAAATGACCAACTTCGCATTCTAGTTTATTAAAGAACAAGACTACACTTGGTCCCCATCACCATACATGTAGCACACTGATTATCTTGATTTTCTCTCTATTGTTCTCAGAGAGGCAAACAAAAAGAAAAATGAACAAGTTGTGATTTGCAATGGATTCAAGAAAGAACATATTGGAAGTAGCCCCAGGACCTTCAACTGACTCTGCTAAGAGTGTGTGTTTTTCATTAGAGACAGCTCAGGGAAAAGATGCAGGCAGGCAGTTATCAAACTAAGGTTTGCAATTTCTGCTGTCTGTTCTGGAAATTCTTGACTGATCTCAGCAGGACCATTAAACAGTTATTAATCCATTCATTCAGCAAATATTTATTGAATACCTACTATGTGCTGGTGCTACTCCAGGAGCTGGGGGTAGTGCAACAAATCAGAGTCTGCCCCACTGATAGTACTTATATTCTAATTCAGGAATAGGCAATAAATAAAAACATAAACTACAATCAGCCAGGTCATGATCACTGCTATGGAAAAAAATAAATAAAACCAGGTTATGAGAATAGAGTGAGAAAAGTCTATTTTCTGGATAGGGTATTTTAAAAAGTGCTCCCTACAAAGGTGACATTTGAGCAACTATCTGAATAAACTGATTGAGTGACATGAACATACAGAGTCGTTTGCTATGTTGAAAGAACAAGTGCAAAGGCCCTGAGGTAGGAACGCAGCCGGAAAACCAATCTGGCTGGAGCACTGTGAGTGAGGAGGAGAGTGGATAGAAACTGAAGTCAGGGATATAGCCAGGAGCCAGATCATGTAGAACATGGTAAGGACTTCAGATTTTATTCTAAGAGTAAAAAGGGCCCCTGCATGGTTTTGCGATGGGGAGTAAAGTGATCTAAGTTTAAAAAGATTATTCTGGCTACCACATGGGGGATGAGAATATAAATAAAAATTCAGACTAGAAAGCTATAGCAGAAATCTAGTGAAAGATGATGATGGAGATGGTGAGAAGTAGTAGGATTCAGATATATTTTGAAAATGGAATTCATAGGATTTGGGGATAGACTGAATGTGCGGCAAGAACAAACACACAAAACAAAACAAAACCAAAAAACATATCAAGGAAAATTGTAAGGTCTTTAGCATGAGAAGCTGAGTAAATGGTGGTACGTTTAATGAGATGGGAACCCTGGGGGAGGACTGGATGTTTTGTTTTGTTTTACGGGAACATAGTGGATGTTGTTGGTACCCAGCCCACATCTGTAAGCCTTTCCACCTTAGTGCACACTGGTGGACTTCCGACTGCCAGCATTTGCATCTCTTTGCCTGAGAGCTTTCTCCCAAGCTGAAGAATCCACTCTGTGTGCCCAGCACACTTTATGGGAGCAGCCCTCAATCACTGACACTCAGAAGGTAGTGCATAAATATCCCCACTTCCTCCCCTGGTGGGATGGGGGAACGGTGGATAAATCTGACACATGTGCTCTACACCACTATTTCTCAGGGTTCACCAGTGGGATTAAGCTCCAGTCACCACAGTATCAGCTTGCTTGATAACACATCCCTTTATTGGCCTTTTCCCCTTTCCAGCTCATTCTCCCCAATTCCCTACCAATGGTCCCTGCAGCTTCCAAATAAATTACCTACACTTGAATCCTTGACTCTGGGTCTGGTCTGGCGATTCCAAACTAAGATGGGGAAAACAAAAGCATCTTCTAATTCCTTACACCCTGTATTTTTTCACAGCCACTGACCATCTCATCTTTTGGTTATTCTTTCTCATCATCTCTACTAGAACAGTAGTAGCAGAGTCAAGATAATCAGTGAACCATACGTGGTAGAGATAAAATGGAGTAATTTTAATAAGCCAGCTCGCCACCTGATCTCCCCATCCTGATCCCTGGCCTTTTCTTCTCCAACCACTAAGTTCAGCTACTCCACCTTGCTTTTGCATTTTCAAAACCAATAAAAAATAGAAAGCACAACGCTTTAAGACCATTTAGGGAGATGTCAAAATGGAAGAGGCAGGAGAATGACAGACCTTTTCTGTCCCCTCCTTCACTGGACTGTTCAGCAAATGCCCTGTGACATGAAGACCACAAACTATTAGCAGCAGCAGCAAATGCTATTTATTGAGCATTGACTCTAGGAGGAACTAAACTCTCTCATCAAAAGCCAGGGAGCAGGGAGACCTGACTTGCCGTATGCCATACCTCCTGGGGAAGCATGCTTGTTTGTAAAGTCGCATTTTATATGTCACAAATGATTCAGAATCATCACTTTCCATTTCCCTTCTGTTGACATGGATCGACCGTGGGAGGAGGTGGTTTAAAAAAGCAAAAGCTGCACAAAGATCTTTTGGTTTGAGCAAAAATGCTTGTTACAAATGCACTACTGTCAGTGACCATCAGGCATGATGTGATCACGAGCATCCTTTCTACAAAGGAGAAGTCAACAGACACACAGTTCCACTGGCGGTGAGGATGCTGAAATCCAGCCCCCCTGGCGGATCAAGGGGTCCTGAAGACCTTGGAATCCATCGGATCTGGGATCACACTTCAGTTTAGCCACTTACTAGCTGGTGACTTTCGGTATGTTATTTAGCCCCTTTGAGCCTTGCTTTCCTCATGAGCTAAGTGGAGAAAATATACCCACTTCATAGGGTGGCTGAGATAAATCACGGCCCGCAACAAGCAGAGCAAGCACGCCATCGATCTTTGCTCCCTTCTCTAGTTAACTATTTGTGCTGAAGGCAGCCTGGCAAATCTACTGTGACTCAGTAAAGACCTGAGAAAACCAGCTCAGCGATTCTCAGAAAAAAAGGACTATACCCACCAGTAATGGTTCTTCCCCAGGCCTTCTGTGCTTCTTCCTAAGGCCTCCTCTGCTGGAGTATGAGCTCTTCCTGAACACGTGTCTTAACGCTTCAGTATCCTCAGTGCTGATTAAAGTGCTTGGCCCATAGGAGGGGAGCAAGCTTGGTGTTGTGGAAATAGCACACTTTTGAGTTAGACAGGTCTGGGCTCGAGTCACAGTTCTGCCACATGCCTTTGAGCAACTTGCTTCCTTAAACCTCAGGATCCTTATCTGTAACATGGGTGATAATAGCTATTTTAAAGTGTTGTATGAACTGAGATAACAGAGGTAGAGCCTAATACCAGTGCCTGACAATTTGTAGATACTAGAAAAAGAGTTAGCCTTTATTAACAGACATTTGCTGAATGAACTCATGGATAAAAAGAACTGAACTCCATTCAGTTAACAATGTACACACTCCCCGCCCCAGACATAGTAGGAACATGCCATATCACATTTTCCTTTATGTCTCTCAAGACGTAGCCACAGGTCTTTCTTACAGTAACAAAGATTTCTGCAAAACACACCACCTGCCCCGCCTCCATCCCAATGTGCACATAGAAGGAAAATCTGGTTACAGATAATGCTGAGGGAGTCTCACAACTTCCCCCCCCCCCTCCAAATATATTAATTACAAATGGAATTCTCTGCTTTACAGTGAAAGACCTGACAGACACCACCTAAACCAAGTGATCAAGGTTATCACCAGTAAAGAAACATACTGGCGGCATGGAGCCCGATATGGTACACTGAGAAGGACACAGCATTTCTATGAAGGTTTCTTGCAGAAACTTCAAAACCCCAGTCTAATCATGAGAAAACATCAGGCAAGTCCAAATTGAGGGACAGTCTACAAAATAATGGTCAAGAACTCTTCAAAAGTGTCAAGGTTATGAAAGACAACGAAACAAAGAGGAATTGGCACAGGTTGGAAAATAGGAGACATGGAAAATGAAATGCAATGTAGGGCCCTGGATTGGATCTGAATAAAGTTTGCAGTTCAGTTTTTTGTTTGTTTGTTTGTTTTTAATGTTGAGGGCAGCCTTGAAGGGGAAAAGGACTGACAAAAGGTTCAACCGAGGGGTGAATGGAAGAGAGAAGGCTAATCCCAGGAATTTGGTGACCAGCTGGGGGTGAGAAAGTTTTATCAAAGGATTAAAGTCTAAGCTCCATTTTTCCCTAATTTTTTTACACCTGAGCGCCAATGATAGTCACTTTCTCTCCTTCATCCCTAGCCCCTCCCATCCACCTGAGTCAGAGAATAAATCTGAGCCACTTCCACATAGTTTCATAGCAGCATAATTTGCTCCTGACATTTTCATCAGTTCTCGATATAAATATTAGATGGCATAATGTGGTAAAGTGCTTCTTAGACAAAATATGTCATTTAGGTGGAATCAACAAATTAGGATGTAGCCTTCGGCTCGAGGTTTTCTAAAAAGTAGCCCCCCTTGCTCCTCAGGGAGGAGGGGACCCCACATACTTAATTTCAGTTAAGTCTGAGTTGTAAAGTTACACAGGAGTCCAACTAAGGCTTTCATTTTATATTTGAGGAAAACTGGGGTCCATGGAGGGAAAGTTGCTCAGGTTCACCTGACGGGGTGGTTTAATAGAACCACTGCAGGATGGCACGCTGCCTTCTCCAAGCTGCTAGCATTTACTGCAGCCTTATTGTCCTGACTAAGAAGGAGACCAGCTTACAAGCATTACACAGCAGCAGACATGTGGGACCCACCTAGACCTCTGATTCAGACTCTTTTGACACTGTAGCCAAAGCATCTCTAGCAGGAAGATGTTCTGGAAGATACAGGTACAACATAGCAGATGCTGAGAGCCGCTGTTCTTCAAGCTGGACCGTGTGTGGGTGTGTGTGTGCAGGCACACACACATTTTAGGATTTCTAGGCTATATCTGAAGAGCTGCACTCTATCATTTCCATGTTCCTTCACTGATCCCCTGTCTCCCCACCTCGGACAACGTTCCTCTTGCCTCTCTCCATTCTGTGTCCTTGCCCATCTCGTGTCTTAAGGTCTACTCTAGTGGTATTTGGTCCCCTGACCTTTCCCAGCCTTCCTATGATGAGATGGTAACAGCTTGGTGCCAACAGAATCCATTCATTCATATATTCTTTCATTCATGTATTGGAGACTATTGGGGCCCTGGAGACAGAGTAACACACAAGAAAGACCAGATCTTTACTTCCATTAAGTTTACATATTAGTAGCAGGAGTTAGTCAATTAACAAAGGATGAAAGATACAAGAATAGCTATCATGAGGAGTGTTGGGATGAAAGTGAATCAGGATGATGTGATAGGAAGTAATAGGAGACTAGTTTGGGTGGTGAAGGAAGGCCTATTTGAGGAGGCAGCATTTAAGCTGAGAGATTCAGCTCTGCAAATACCTGGGGTTCCAGGCAAAGGGAATAACTAGTGCAAGGGCCCTAAGGCAGGTCCAAACTTGGCAGACTGAAGAAAGACAGACAGTGTGGTGAATCACTGTGAGCGGAGAGGTGGAGAATGGTCACAGATGAATCCAGATCAGGTAGGGTCTTATAGGGCTCAGCAATTCGTGTGGGAAGACAATAACGGTGGTTCTAGGTAGAGAAGTTACAGAATCTAATATATGTTTTAAACAAACATTTTGGCTGTTATGTGGAGAATGGACTGGGGATGGGGGAGCGTTGGAGGAAATGAGTCATGAGATTAGAAACAGGGAGACCAGATTAAGGGGGCTTGCAGTTAACCAGGTAAAGGATGATGGTGCCTGGGTTAGAAGGTAGAGATGTGAACAGCAGATGGTTTTTGGATCTGTTTTGGAAGAAAAGCTGATTGAACTTGTTGATGGACAAGCTGTGGAATGAGAGGAAGAGGGATTCAAGATTACTCTTGGGTTTTTGCCTTGAGTACATTGATGTGCGGTGTTACCACTGGTTAAAATAAGGAACTCTGGGAGGGGAAGAGGGTGGAAAATGGAAATGGAGAGTTTTATTTTAGACACATTAAGTTTTTGATATTAATGAACTAACTGAAGCTTCCATCTCATACTTTATATGTATTACCAGACACAGGACCATGAGATCCCAGACGTTGCCTTCCTTTTCAATTCCTTGTTAAGCAGGAATAAAGTGAAAGATAACTGAATAAAATATTCAGTCTTTTGTAAAACACTTTTATGTTCAGAGATTTGGTAGTAGAGCCACATCCTTCCTGGGCAGGCATAAGTAGTCAATCAATCATGGTGTCACAGCAAGCAATTGTTCAGGGGGCAAACTAATTAAAAATTGAATCCCATGATTTTCATCTTAATCTCTTTTTCCCATAGCTTTGATCAATGCCCACAAATACAATTTAGCAGCACTTTTCATTTAGATAAATGACTGAGTGGGGTACCTAATTAGTCTGTTTGTTATGAACCAATTGATAACTAAAATTACATGCTAATTACTAAAAATTGCACACTAATTTTTAAAGCACTTTATTAGCGCAAAAGCTATTTTCCGGCTATCAAACGAAATGTCCTTTCTATGTTACATTCATCAATTGTTCAAACCTATTTCTCTTGACTTTCTAAAGTCAAGTCACAGCGTGCTGTGTATGTAAACAGTGCGCTTGAGAAATGTCTGCTCACCCTTACCCCACACTATAACACAAGCAATAGCGAAAGTTGTACCAATAGGAAGATTCCATGAACTTCTCAGCTACTTGGGAGCTTCTGCTGTACCCTGACAAAACAAACAAACAAACAAACAATCAGGCCATGAACCACATAAAACAACTAAGCAAAACTGAATGTGGGGATGTGATGAGTAGTTGAGAAAGGGTGAATTTTGCAGCCCGTTCCAATGTCAAGGTCATTGCTGAGGACGAGGGACCATGGCTCTGCTCACTAGATCTGCAAGTTGGGGGATATTCATTTGGTGACCATCTTTCTTATCATCTATAGCAAAATGTCTACTGCTTTCAAGTCCCACAGCATCTCTCAGGAGCCAAAATCCTTACGTTTCTTCAAGTAAAAGAGATCATTTTAAAAATAAAAGTCAGTGGCTCTGGTCTCCTGCAGTCTTTTCAGCCCCCTTTACAGTGCTTTCTCCCCTTGGGTTTTCACTGCCATTTCAACAAAGGGTGAGAAAAGTGAAGAACGGTGCCGGCCACTAATGAAAACCAATACAGACCCCTTCTCTTGCTGGACATGACCCCAGAAACAGGAGGAAAATTTACCAGCAGGTGTGAATGGTGGCTGGCCCATTTCATGAATAAATCTTAAATCTTAAAGGAGAAGAAAATGGTTTTCAGGCTGCTAAGGCCTGTGTACACACACATTTTATGGAGATAAGTCCTGGTTACTAAGCATCACTATCTCTGCCCGCATATTGCATCTGCCACTTCCAACAGCCCGATAATAACCTGTGCCGGGGTCAGTTTTCAACTTACTCTCACTTGTCTCCCGGCCACCTCGCCCCGCCTCCGTCCCTCCCCTCTCCTCCCTCCCCTCGGCCCCTCCTCTCACCGACCGGCCGCTGGCCGCTGGGTCAGGCAGAGCTGGAGCTTAGGCAACAATAGAAGCGAAAAGGAACGGAGACTCCTCGCATTGTTAGCTTCCGAGGGTCTCCCGGGCAACCGGAGAGGCAGTGGTACCGGCTCAGCACCGGAAACGGAAGTCGGGCGCGGGGCTCGGTCGCTGCCACGTTGCGTGTGGCGGATGGGATTTCCGCGAGGTACTGAGCTCCTGCTGCGGGGCCGGGGAGGCAGCGCCGCCTCTCACGCTCATTCTCTCGTTCAGTTATTCTAACGAGTGTTTACTGACCTCACTGGGTGCAGGGCAGTGTGCTGTGCTCCAGAACCCAGTGAACAGGACCCACAGGGTGCTTTCCTTCCTGACAAAACTCCTAAGACAGACACGGAAGGACTACCCACGTGGTGCCTGCGGAGGGTTTGAAGCACGAGGCCCCAGTTGGTCTAGGGGCATCTTTGGAGGCTCTTTGGACTTTGGTTACTTGGGCTAGGGCCACAGTGTAGAGAATAGAGGGAGGGAGGTTAGGAGAGGTAGTTGGGATGTATGCCGTGGCAGTGGTGGATTGGATGAGCGGAATGTGGAGAGTTGGGTGACTGCCAGGCTTCTGGGCTGATAGCTGGGTGAATATTGGAGTTACACACACAGGAAGGGAACACAGGAGGAGAAGCAGATTTGTGGGAATAGTTTGGGTTTAGACGTGTTGAGCCTGTGGGACCCACCAGTGCAGAAGCTCAACAGCCATGGGGTGTGCCCGTTTGCATCTTCTAGACAAGAGACCTGAGCTGGAAGTCTGTGTCTTAGGTTGTACATGGGGGTAGGGATGGAGCAGGAGCATGGAAGAGATTGCCTGGTGGAGAAAATACTATTTGGGAAAGAGGCCCAGCCTTCCCCCCCCCACCTCACCCCACAAGAGCTTCTCTACTTAAAGGAGAAGAAGAGGAGGATCAGGTAGCCTTAGGAGAAACACCCAGGAAATATGACATGGCAGAAGCAAGAGAAGAGCACTTCAAAGAAGTGTAGTAGACTGGGCCATTTTTCTCGAGAAGTTAGTGAGATGAAGATTGAGAGATGCTATGACTAAATAGGCATTGCCATTAGCTAGAGCAGGTTCATTGGAATGGTGGGAGGAGACCAGTTTAGAGTGAGTTGAGGGGTGAGGGTGATGGTGAGCAAATGGAGACAAACAGCACAGACAGGCCTTCCAAGAAGTTGCCTTTGAAGAAATGAGAAGGATACTGGAGGAAAGATGTTAATGTTTTTCTTTTCTTCTCTCTCTCTCTCTCTTTCTCTTAAGATTGGAGAGACATAACCTTGTTTAAATTTTGATGATGATGAAATAAAATTCATATTTTAAGGCAAGGTAAGAAAAATTTTAATGACATTTTTTTCTCCCCACTTGGGCCTTCTTCCTCCCAGCTAGTGTGCATTGTGCATCTGCGTTATGCATTAAGCACACCTCCCCGATGGCAGAAATAGCTGCTCAACCATAACGTTCAGTTTTTCTTCTTCTGGCACCAGCTATGTAACTCTTCAGAAGATAACATTACTTACCTATGACCTTATTAATATTATTAGGTATATTACTTGTATTCTGCCTATTTTACAAGATTATTGTTTCATGCATTACCAAATACATGACTGAAACTTTGATAAAAATATTAAGACTAGGCAACTTGAAACAATTGGCCAAATATGTAGTCCTATAAGGTCAGTGATCGTAATGTGTAACTCTAGATATGGGAAGAAGCAAGAAGAGGGAACCATTCCTGAACCATGACAGACTAGTAAGACAGGTGATCTAGGGGCTTTTGGCTACTGTCAGTAGGGCCTAGTCCAGTAATAGCCCATTGAGTGGCCTATCAATGAAATCCTTGCCTGACCTGGGTGTGAGCATTCCTAGCTCTGTGGGACAAATTGGTCACAAAATGCCTCCCAAACCTTGGTCGAAATTAAGACTAAAAGGGAGGGGATTGTAAAAGAGTGTTTCCCACCATCAAGTTCTACAAGAATCAAGTTATAGCCACTGCAGTCACTGACCTACAATACACCCTGAAAGGAATTCAGGGCAAAGGTCAGGATGAGGCATTTTGTGCTCTGGGAAAACTGGAGGAATTGGCCCTCAGATAGTTAGATATTTTCATGAGAAAATTTTGTGAACACAGTTTCTTGCATCTTCCCATACTTAGAAAAGCACTAAAACCATTAACTGTGATATCTGTTCTTCACAACCAGCAGTAACCTTCTACCAAGATGTGTGCTTGATTGCATGTATCCCTTCACCAAAATCACATATATACTGGCCTCCCCACTTACCTCTTTGGAACAGCCCTCAGAGCTTTCTCAAAGACTGTCTCCCGGGCTGTAATCCTCAGGTTGGCTCTAATAAATGTTTCCATTTCTTTCTAAGGTTGACAATTGATTAATTTTTTTGCTGACAGTGAGAAGGAGCCAAGAACTTTTGGTGGTGATCACATGGCCAAACTGACCCATTCCCAAGAGTAGTTTACGAGGAAGAGCCTTAATAAGGCAGGATGAGAGGAGAAGGGGGCATGCAGAGCACGAGTGGAGGGGCTGATCTCAAGCAGTAACTGGGAAAGGAAGATGGAAGGTGGCAGGCACATGGAGATTTGTAGGATTTGTGCTGTTGAGCAAGCTACGCATTTCATAAATCCAGAAGGTACTACTGACTGCAAGGTCATCCTAATTTTGAATGGTAACTATGACTATTAAGGAAAGAGTGCTTCTTTCTAATTCACACAAAGTGGCCATAGCAGCCATGGGTAGTGGGAGTTTAGTACTGAAAGTTGAGGTACTTCTGGTCTCAGGGTGTGTGTTCACCTGGGAAAAGGAGGTGAGACCACTGAAGGAAGAGAATGGAGTCTCTGAGAGGTTTGGGGACAGTGGAGAAGGTGTGGCTAGTTGCTGGAGTCAGGGGAAGGCAGATTATAACCGTGCAGATCCCAGACAGGTGACGTCTGTATGGGCAATGGATGAAATCACCAATGTTCACCTTATCTCATTTTCTTGAGGCACTTCTAGCAAAGAGAGTTAGCTTTTTGCCAGTGGTGTAACGTCTTGGCAGGCAGATTGGGATGGTCTAAACCTTGCTAATCATCTTGTCTCCTACGGCAAGCTTGTTTTCCATTTCTTTTGAAGGACACTGGGATACTGCCCCTATTTCACAGGGAAATGTTTTTGTAAAAGTGGAACCATAGACCAGCTTTTTAAAAATGCATCAGGACTTCTGCTTCAAGGAAGATGGAGTAGATGTACTTTCCCCTCTTTCTCCCACAAAGTACAACTAGGAACCCTGGACATTATATAGAAAACAAGTCTAAGAAGACTCTGAAATGTGGAAAGAAGACACAATGACTAGGAACCATGAGACCCAAGAAGCAACATGGGGACAAGGTACCTGGGTTTTTTTGTTTTGTTTTGTTTTCCCTCCATATCCTAGAATTGGAGCTGAAGAAACCAGTGGCCCAGAAGTGCTAAGGGATTCAGACCAAGAATAAAGCCCCAGCAAAAGCCTGCTCTCTCTAACTAAAGGACCAGGAAAGGGACAGCCTGGCAAGACAGAAAAACTTTTGACAGTAACTGCTCTACTCCAGCCAAACACCATACATGAAACAAACAAACACCAACACCATGAAACAAACAAAAAACAGTGCCCTCTCACCCATGCCTGCTCACCCAGGCATACCTCGGCGATACTGCAGGTTTGGTTCCAGACTATTGCAATAAAGTTTGTATTGCAATAAAATGAGTCGCAAACTTTTTGGCTTCCCAGTGCATATAAAAGTTATGTTTACACTATACTGTAATCTGTTAAGTGTGCAATAGCATTATGTCTTAAAAAAAGGTGTACATACCTTAATTTAAAAATACTTTATTGCTGGTCTTTCCCCTTCTCAGAAGAATGTGGACAGTGAGAGCTCTAAGAATCCCAAAGAAGGAGAAAACAGGAATACCACAAGGAACAACATTTAAGAGAAGTGGATATTTAGGTGCTGACCTTACTTCTTATCTCCTCTGCATGTGGGTCTAGGTGATGTAAGGGGGAAAATTAATTGGCAAAATATATTGAGTTTGAACTGGAAAAAAAACCTTCATTGCTAAAAAATGCTAACCATGATCTGACAACACAGGGTTGCCACAAACCTTCAATTTTTAAAAAATGCAATATCTGAAGTGCAATAAAGTGAAGTGCAATAAAACAAGGCATGCCTATGTCTAAATGTATGTAGAGGAAATGTTTAAGACAATTATAAACGAGAGAGGGTAAAGGGAATCAGAGGATGATAAGTTTACTCCACTTAAACAGATGAAACTATAACACCAGTTGAATCTAATATTATGTAAATATAAAGTTTAATACCTAAAGCAACCACTAAAAGAGCTATACAGAGAGACATCAAAAATACTACAGAAAAATCAAAATGGAATTATTCTTAAAAGTTCAGGTAACTCACTAAAAGGCAGGAAAAAGAAACAGAAATTAAAAACAAAGAACAAACAAAAACTGGCAAATAAAACGATATGTTAAGCCCTAACATATCAATGATTACATTGAATGTAAATGGTCTAAATTTACATTTAAATCTACCAACTAAAACATAGATTGCAGCATGGGTTAAAAAACATGACCTAACTATATGCTGTCTGTAAGAAACTCACTTCAAATATAACAATACAGGCATATTGAAAGTAAAATGATGGAAAAATATATATCATACAAACAATCAAAAGGAAGCAGGAGTGGCTATATTAACATCAGATGAAGTAGATTTCAGAGCAAAGAAAATGACCAGAGATAGAGCAGAATATGGCAAAAGGTCAATCCACCAAGAAGACATTGCAATCCTAAATGTGTATGCATCAAACAATAGAGCTACAAAATATATTAAACAAAAGCTGAAATGAGAAATAGACAAATGCCAAAAAAGAAATAGACAAATACACAATTAAAAACTTCTCTGTCAACAATCAATAGGACAACTAGAATCTAATCAGCATTTATAGAACGCTCCAGCCAACAACAGCAGAATGTACATTTTTTTCAAATGCCCATGGGAAATATATCGAAATAGACCATATCCTGGCTGTAAAACACACTCCAACCAATTTTTAAACATTAAAAATCATTCAGAGTGTGTTCTCTGACCACAAAGGAGTCAAACTAGAGATCAGTAACTGAAAGATGACAGCAAAATCTCCAAACACTTAAAAGTAAGCAACACACTTCTAAATAACATGAGTCAAAGAGGAAGTCTCAAGGGAAACAAAAGAATGCATTGAACTAAAGGAAAATGAAAGTACACATGTCAAAATATGTGGGACAGAGTTAAACAGTGTTGAAAGAAATTTATAGTTCTAAATGCAAACATTAGAAAAGAGGAAAACTCCCCAATTAATAACCTAAGCTCTCACCTCAAGAACCTAGAAAAGGAAGAGAAAAATAAGCCCATCACAAGCAGAAGGAAGGAAATAATAAAGAGCAAAAATCAGTAAAATAGAAAACAGAAAATCAATAGAGAAAAGCAACTAAAGAAAGAACCGGTTCTTTGAGAAGATTTTTTAAAATGAACAAACCTCTAGCAAGACTTACAGAGAGAGAGAGGGAGAGGAGATACAAATTACCAATATAGGAATGAAACAGAATATTACTACAGCTTCTGCAGACATAAAAAAGATAATAAGGGAACACTACAAACAACTTTACACACATAAATTTGATAACTTAAGCGAAATGGACCAATTCCTCAAAAAATGCAAACTACCACAACTCACGCAATATAAAATGGATCATTTGAATGCTCTATAACTATTAAAGAAGTTGAATTTGCAATTTTAATTCTCCCAACAATGAAATCTCCAGGCCCAAATGATTTCACTGGAGAATTCTATTAAGTATTTAAAGAATAATTCACACCAATTCTATACAATCTTTTCTAGAAAATAGAAGAGGAGGGAATACTTCTCTATTCTTCTTATGAATCGAACATTGCTCTAATACAAAAACCATACAAATAAAAAAGAACACCACAGACCAACATCCTCATGAATACACACACACACACAAATCCTTCACAAAATATTAGCAAATACAATTCAGCAATATGTAAGGAGAATTATGTGCCATGAACAAGAGGGGTTTATTCTAAGGATGTAAGTCTGGTTCAATATTGTAAAATCAATGTAATTCAACATATTGCCATGCTAAAAAAGAAAAATCGCATGATCACACCAATTAATGCAGGAAAAGCATTTGAAAAAAATTCAACAACCATTCATGGAAAAAAGCTTCAGAAAAATAGAAATGGAGGGAAACTTCAACTTGATAAGGAGCATCGACAAAACCCAATAGCTAGCATCATATTTAATGGTGAAACACTGAATGCTTTCCTTCTGAGGTCAGAACAAGGCAAGGATGTCCACTCTTACCCTTCTTATTCAACATAATGCTGGAAGTTCTAACCAGTGTAATAAGGCACAAAAAGAAAATAAAAGGTGCACAGATCAGAAAGGAAGAAATAAAACTCACTATTTGCAGATGAAATGATTGTCTACATAGAAAATCCCAAGGAATCTACAAGGAAAAGAACCCCAAAATTTCATAGAACTAATAAGTGAGGTTCTGCAAAGTCAAATGAAACATACAAAAATCAATTATACTTCTATATACTAGCAATTAACACTTGGACATTAAAATTAAAAATACAATACCACTTATAATCACTCAAAAATATGAAATAGGTATAAATCTAATAAAACTTGGAGGATTTCTAAGCTAAAAATTACAGAATGTTGATGAAAGAAATCAAAGATCTAAATAAGTGGAAAGACATAGCATGTTCATGGATTGGAAGAGTCAACATACCTAAGACATCAGTTCTCCCCTAAATTGATATACAACTTTAACAGTTCTTACCAAAATCTCAGACAGGTTTTTTGTACATATGAACAAGATTATTCTAAAAATTATATGGAAGAACAAACTAGAATAGCTAAAACAATTTTGGAAAAAGAAGAATAAAGTGGGGAAAATCAGTCTACTTGATTTCAAGACCACACTATCAAAGCAAAGTGGTATTGGCAGCGGGAAAGACACAGAGATCAATGGAACAGAATAAAAAACCCAGAAATAGACCCACACAAATATGCTCAACTGATTTTAGAGAAAGGTACAAAAGTAAATCAGTGGAAGGATAACCTTTTCAATGAATAGTGCTGGAGTAATTGGTCATCCACAGGAAACGAACAAATGAATAAAAACAAAACAAGACCCCTAAACCCTCAATTTAAGTCTTACACACAAAAAATTCACTCAAAATGGATTACAAACCTAAATGTAAAACATAAAACTATGAAACATTTAGGGAAAAATAAACAGGAGAAAATCTTCAGGATCTAGGGCTAAGCAAAGAGTTCTTAGACTTGATACCAAAAGCATGATCTATGAAAGGATAAATTGAACTTCATCAAAATTAAAAACTTTTGCTCTGCAAAAGACCTTGTGAAGTGGATAAAAAGACAAGCTACAGACTGGAAGAAAATATCTTCAAACTATATATGTGATAAAGAACTAGTATCTAGAATAAAGAACTCTCAGAACTGAACATTAAAAAAAAAAAAAAAAAAATTCAACTAGAAAATGGGCAAAAGACATGAGACATTTCACCAAAGAGGATATACTGATGGCACATGAAAAAAATTCAACATCATTAACTATTAGGGACATGCAAATTAAAACCACAATGAGATAGTGCTACACCACAATCAAGATTTTTTATTATGAAAATCTCAGTCTAATGAGTTTAGCACTATTTATCAGAGGAAAATATTTGAAAATTAAAGAAGTTTTGGATTATATAGTTCTTTGCAGGTTCAGGTTTGAATTTCTTGTTTGAGATGCTGAATTAGATGTGGAAGCTTTCAAGAGGCATTTTATAGGATCCCTTAACCAAATTCATTTCACCATCTGCCTAAATTTTTACAAAGATTCCAAGTGTCCTCTAATTATAATCGCTGAAGGCAAGAGAACACTGCTTTCTTTGTTCAACATATTTATGAATAAATTAACAAAATGTTGGGGCAAGTATTATTATTACCATTTTACAGATGGAGAAATTGAGGTTTACCACGATTCAACCAGAGCTGACCTAAGTCAAAGTTGGAGCTTCAAAAAGTGACCACAGGGCCCCTTAAAGGGCAGGGAGATTTCCCTCTGGGCTGCCTTAGTTGTGCTTCCTTGTGCTGCCAGGAGCGGCCTTCTTCCAGGTTATTTGCTCTTCTGGACCTCTCTGGTTTGCCTGGCTCTCCCCGATTGTGTCATGCTTCTCCTTGCCATATCCAACTTTGTGCCAGAGCCGAAGCCCAGCCCCTGCACCCTGCCTTGCTCCTATGACTTGGTTCTCCCTGTCCTAATCAATCTCGCCTCTTCTTATCCTGATAGGGGTTCTTGACCTCTTTTGTGCCAGGGACCCCTTTGTCCATCCGGCAAAGCTCATTGGCACTTCAGAATCATACTTTTAAATGCTTTTGATACCTAAGATTACAGTTATGCTGAAATACTATTATCAAAATCTGTTTTAAAATTGTGATAGAATAGTATGTATGCTTCTCTATTAATATCTTAAATAACAAGTTTTAACAGTGGGTTTTGTTTTTGTTTTTGTTTTTAACATCTTTATTGGAGTATAATTGCTTTCCAATGGTGTGTTAGTTTCTGCTTTATAACAAAGTGAATCAGCTATACATATACATATATCCCCATATCTCCTCCCTCTTGCGTCTCCCTCCCACCCTCCCTATCCCACCCCTCTAGGTGGACACAAAGCACCGAGCAGATCTCCCTGTGCTATGCGGCTGCTTCCCACTAGCTATCTATTTTACATTTAGTAGTATATATATGTCCATGCCACTCTCTCACTTCGTCCCAGCTTACCCTTCCCCCTCCCCATGTCCTCAAGTCCATTCTCTATGTCTGCATCTTTATTCCTGTCCTAGCAATGGGTTTTCTAACCAGTTTTGAAGGGCAGATGAGCAGAAACTTAATTTCAAGCTATCTGCAACAAGTATAATATGATAGGAAAATATCTGTGATTTCTATGGAAGACAGTAGAGACTGATAATATTACTATGCTTTGTCGCCTACTTTGCAAAAGTGCCAAATTTCAGTTAGAAGTTAGTGAACATCAATATATCTTCCCCCATCCACGTTCACAGACCCCTTGTATCCCCTTCACGACCATGTTAGGGGCCTGTGGACCCCAGAATAAGAGGCCCTGAGAGCAGAACCGTGGAGCAGAGGAGCTTGGAAGCAGCAGGTTTTGCAGGCAGAGAGAAAGCTGATCCCAGAGCCCCAGTTTTAAGTTCATGACAATCATCTCTCCATTTCCCTGATCAAGAGCTACAGCGGGGCTTCACGCACTGCTTAACATTCCGAGGAACTTCAAAATCAGCTGCCTGGCAAGAATAACTTTTAACTCTTAGATTCAGGGCAGAGTGTGATATCAAAGGCCTGAGCAAAAGCTTTGCAAATTTCCAATTTTCAGTGATCTGGTCTAATTCCGTGGGGCATTTATTACAGACATATTTTTTTTCCAAAGAAAATTATTTTATGGCTTAACGGGAAAGTAACTACCCAGCCTACTCCCTGCTGCTTCCACCAAAGCCCCTGTCAGAGCCCCTCTGGTTCCTGGCCTCAAAGAATGCCCTGCAGTTTGCGGGGAGCACACAGGCTCTACTTTAAACAGATCAGGCCCTGTGTTTTGTCATTTGTGAAACTCTCCGTCTCCCTGTGGCTCAATTAACTGCTGACAATTCCTTCCAGCACGCCAGGGCCCAAGGCCCTCTTCTCTCTGCCTCATTATTTTATATATTTTGAAAAGCTGGCTTTTTAAGTTAAAGATCAATTTTACGGCCTTTTTGGTGGGGACGAGGGAAGAATACTTGCTCTTGGTAGGAAAATTGGAAAACACAGATAAGAAAAAAAAGTCCTCCAACATGGTTCTATCCATTTATATCCCATCAGCAGTATGTGAGAAGTTTAGTTCTACCTTTTTGTCAGAATTTGGTGTCTTCTGTCACTTTCATTTTAGCCATTTTGTTGACATTTGCATTTCATGTGTTTGTTGGTCATTTGGCATCCTGTTTTTTTAAGTACCTATTCAAATCTCTAACACATTTTTCTGTTGCTTTGTATTCCCTTCTCTTGTTGATTTGCAGGAATTTTTTATCAATCCTGGATAGATAACAATACAATAATATTCCATTGTCAGGTATATGAATTGCAAGTATCTTCCAAATATATGGTTTGCCTTCTCACTCCCTTAACAGTGTCTTTTAATGAACAAAAGCTCTTAATTGAAAAAAATCCAGTTTTTTTTTTTTTTTTTTTTTCCTTTGTGATTGTTGCTGCTGTTAGGAATTTTTAAGAATGCATTTGGGTAGCCTCACTGAAATTAAGATACGTTGATGCAGGGTTTGGTCTGCTTAGCCTGTCCTATGTAGGACTTAGGTACACAGGAGAGGCCTGTGTGTTGCTAGGAAAGCATGGTCTTTAGAGCAGTATTACCCAAGAAAAATATAAGGCAAGCCACATGGGTCATTTAAATTTTTCTAGTAGCCACACTTAAGAAAAGTAAAAAAGCAAACAAAATTAACTTTGTGTTGGTGGAATATTTTATTTAAGCCAGCATATTCTGGAACCCAGGTCACTTTCATATTTGAAAAATTTCCCTGCTTTAGTGTTTCAATTTAAATTTTAGTCACACCAGCCACATGACAAGTGCTTGGTAGCCATATCTGTCTGGTGGCTATCACAGCAGATCGCACAGGTTGAGAGGTTGACAAGGAGCTCTGGAGGCAAATGACCTAGGTTCCAATATGGCTCTGTCACTTAACAACAACAGCTGACTTCTATGAACTGCTTCCTCCATGCTAGGCTCTGTCCATAAGAACTAAAGATCCTGAGTACTTAAGGCATACCAGTACTGTACATGTATTATCTCATTTAATCCTGCCCAAACCTGATGAGGGGGTAATATTCTTACCACCTGTGATGGTTAATTTTATGTGTGAGCTTAGCTGGACTCCAATGCCCAACTGCTTGGTCCAACACCAGTCTAGATGTTGCTGCGAAGGTATTGTTTAGCTATGATTAATATTGAAGTCAGTAGACTGATTAAAGCAGATTACGCTCCACAATGTGGATGGTCTTCATGTAATGAGATGAAGGCCTTAAGAAAGAACACTGAGGTCCCCCAAAGTGGAAGGAATTCTGCCTCCAGAGTGCCTTTTGACTTAGATGGAAACATCAACTCCTGCTGGAAGGTCCAGCCTGCCAGCCAGCCCCGCAAATTTTGCATTTTTCAGCCCTACATTCGCATGAGCAAATTCCTTAAAATAAAATCTCTCTCTCTCTCCATATATACACACCCATACACACGTGTGTATGCACATATATGTATATGTATATATACACACACATATACTATGTATTTAAGATATATATCCTATGGGTTCTGTTTCTCTGGAGAACCCTTACAAATACCCCCACCTCTTCTCTTTTTCTTTTATTAACATGTGCATTTTTAAAAAAATTAATTTATTAATTTATTAATTTTTTTGGCTGCGTTGGGTCTTCGTTGCTGCGCGCGGGCTTTCTCTAGTTGCGTCGAGCGGGGGCTACTCTTCGTTGTGGTACACGGGCTTCTCATCGCGGTGGCTTCTCTTGTTGCGGAGCACGGGCTCTAGGCGTGCAGGCTTCAGTAGTTGCGGCCCACGGGCTCTAGAGCACAGTCTCAGTACCTGTGGCGCACGGGCTTAGTTGCTCCAGCGGCATGTGGTATCTTCCCGGGCCAGGGCTCGAACCCGTGTGCCCTGCATTGGCAGGCGGATTCTTAACCGCTGTGCCACCAGGGAAGCCCCCACCTCTTCGAATTCCCCTCACTGGGGGAACGGGAGCAGCCTGGCTTCAGATCCCGTACTCTTAACCTCTCTGCCTCTTCCAGTCATTAGGAAAACTGCTAAACTTCTATAGATCTCAATTTTTTCCATTGGCAAACTAAGATGAATAATAGTACCTACGCTGTAGGGTTGTTATGAACATTATTCAGGAAAATCTAAAGCACGTGGCATGTGGTACGTATTCAATAAAAATTACTCTTATTTGTTGACGTCTTCCATCTTCAAACACTCTGAGCAGAATTTACCCCTGGTTGCACTGTAGACATCAAAGACTTTAAAGGAATTTTAGAAAAGTATATTAAATTAGACTTATTGATGATCTTTATTACAGGCACTTTGAGAATAAATTTTTGCAACGCTCATGTCAATAAAAATCACTGGTTTTCAGCGAGTCCCCACCATGTGCCCAGCACTTGCATTCCATCATCTATTGAAATCCTCACATGAACCCTACTGGGGAGAGGCAGTGTCATTTCCCAGTTTACAGATGAGAAACGGAGGCTCCAAGTGACTGAGAAACTCACCAAGCTTCTAAGTGACAATCCCTCAGGGAAATCACTTCCCTCTCCCTTCATATCATCAAACCATCAGGTTATTTGTTTTCTTTAATAACACTTTACAAAATGGCACATGAGTGAATTGAAATTAACATCAAGTCCTTGTGGGGAAATTGAAAACTTAATCATTCCCTCCTTCTCCCTCATTTTTATCTGCTGCTAGGTGCACACGTCAGTCATTCAGCTTTGAAACTGTCATATGATCTTATAATTCTTTTCTTTGCAATTTTGTGCAGATAATCCTAAAGAGGATTTTTCATATTATTGTGTATGATCGAAATTGAATGTAGCTTTAAAAAAAAGTGAATGGTTAATAACTGAGAGAGCCCTGTGTTCTTTGGAAATATTTGTTGTTAAATGAAAAGAAACTTCAGAATATCAATACATTTCATTTTGTTTGTTTTCCTCCCTCTGTTCATTCTCGTATTCTTCCCAAATTGCTGTAATCCACAGATTAATTTTAAGGTATTTCTTTGAGCTATGTTTATAAATGTCAGGTTTTATAGAAAGATTATTCTTGCATGTTTTAATACAGTTTTCTCCTTCATTCTCCTCTCTTTGATGTCAGGGTTTGTATAAATCCAGTTTAACATGATTTTCATTTGTGAGGCTTAACATAGAAACCGTTGTACTGCTGAACCAAACCTCCTTCTGTTTTTCAATGATTATCTTTTTCTGTCAAAACAAACCAAGCCCTCTAGTCTGAGGATTTGTAAAAAAAAATGAGTCTAAAAAATAGAAATCAAAGCTTAGAGGGTGAGCTCAGATTATATCTAAGTGCTCCTTTATTTTTGCACCCACACTTCTGTGAAGTGCTTTCCGTAGGCTGGTTATGTTGGCTATTGAAGGGAGAGTGTATTATTGAGTGGAAATTCTATGTTGTTTGTTCCGAGGTTGGATATTGCAGTAGTTCTTTAGTGCATGGTCTTTAACCTCTGAGTCTGGTACTTTTACGTGCATGATTTTTGCCTGGCATAGTTACATTAGGCTGTTTTAAATAATTTAGACTCTAATTTCTGTTGGAACAGATACGTTCATAACTGGACCACTAACATCTGTATTTCAATGAAAGTGCTGTGTAATGACCAAGGGCATCACTCCCCCGTGATACTGTCCCTCTTCCTCTTCATGACCTCTTCCCTTTCTCTCATTTTTATGAGCAAATCTTTCTTCTATCTCTGGGAGCTAACAGAATATAGCAGCAGAACTGCAGAGAGGGTGCTTGGGAGAGTCTGAATTGATTATGCTCAAATTACAATCCATGCATATTTATTAAGCTCCTGCTACATGCAAAGCTTTGTTCTGAATCCTGAGTATGAAGATCAGCATGGTCCCCTAAAATATTCCTCCCTGAGGTATAATTTACTACTACTTTTCTTGTGGTTAATTAAGCAATGTACATCAAAGCCTTAAAAATATGCATATCCTTTGATTGGGTAACTCCGTCTTTAGAAGTGTAACTTAGGCAAGTAAATGAAGATGCAGGTTAATACTTAACCAAAAGGATGTTCATCACAGTTGTTTAAAATAATGAAAAGTGGGAAATAGCCTAAATATTCAATAGTAAGGGATTGATAATTAAGGTAACTGTATGCTCTGTTCAAAGAAAACACACACAGAGACCAGACTTGAAAATTCCCTGAGCAGACAAAACCAGTTTAGTCATACAAGCAAAGCTTAATTTAGCTTATTTTGCAAGACAAAAGAGGCTAACTTGACCTGGATCACTTCTTGCTTCTGCCTCTGAAAATCATAATTGAAACTTAAACTTTTCCCCCAAATTAAAAAGAGGTAACCACTAACCAATTCCCTTTCCTTTAGGAAAACTCTAATCTTGTAACCAATCACTGTGAAGAATAAACATTCACTGCCTCCACACTATATAAGCTGCTTTATTTTTATTTTATTTATTTTTATTTTATTTATTTTTATTTTTTGGCTGCACTGCTAGGTATGTGAGATCTTAGTTCCCTGACCAGTGATCGAACCCATGCCCCCTGCATGGGAAGCGCAGAGTCCTAACCACTGGACCACCAGGGAAGTCCCTACATAAGCTGCTTTATAACAATATAACTTTGAGCCTCATTCCACATTTTGGCTTGAGTGCTCCCACTTTGCAAACTGTCTGTTTGGTGTATGCACAATAAACTTTTACTAATTACTACTTCAGTGATTCATTTGTTTTGCTTCTATTCTTTCTGAACTTTTGACAGCCCATACAGCGGAATATTATATAACCACTAAGAATGAGACTATAGATTGTTGACACGAAAGGACGTTGATTATACACTGCCACATGAGGAAAAAAAGGTTACAGTGGAGATGCAGTGTGTGATTCCATTTTTGTAAACGAACATATGAATATATTGTGCTCATAGGGAAAAGGCCAGGACACTAAGCAAATGTAAAGAGTGGTTATTGTTGAGCGGTAGGATCATAGGTGCATTTTTATTTTCTTGCTTTTACTTTGCTTACCAGCATTTTCTAACTTTTCTCCAGAGATTAGGTATTGCTTTTGAAATCAGAAAATCCTATAAAAGTTATTTTTAATGCAAAATCAATTAAAGAATCCATCTGTGGGCCATTATAGGGCAGCAGTCTATGCAGGAAGGAAGGATGGACTCTGGTGGACACTCAGGTGTCCTGTCTGTGCTTTGCTGTCACCTCTGTCCTCCCTCATCTGACCCTTCCTGCCCTGCCTAGGGCTTTATTTCTTGGCTGCAGAAAGCCACACCCTCCTTCTTGCTCAGTGCAAATTACAGAACAGCCAGCTCAGTCCTGGCCCAGACAGATCTGAGTTTGGTTTTCCTCCTGCAACAAGAAGTCTAGCACCTTGGTGTCTGGCCTCTTGGACTTGGTCTTAGGAAACCTCTTCCAAGCAGAATTCAAGATAAAAGGCAATCTCTGAACCTGAGGAACTCCAGGCCTGCAAGGACACAGGCAGCATCAACTCTGGAATATGGATCATGGATTTCTGTCACCTACGGGGAAACATGACTTTGGGCCTGGCCACAGGGCTTGCTCTGGTCAATGGACATGACATGACACTATTAGTGGATGTGACATGATCACACCCTTGAACTGGGCTTGACATGATCACACCCTTGAACTGGGCTTGACATGATCACACCCTTGAACTGGGCTTGTGCACTGCGCATGTCTTCTTATGCTCCACTGTTTGCCACAAGACAACATGCCCCCAGTAGCCACGGCCCCTTCCTTTGGGCACCAAGGTGAGACACGGAGAGCAGACCACCCACACCAAGTAGCCACTGGGCCAAGGAAGATGAAAGAGAGACAGTGCAGATCTGAACTCACACTGCGACCTGGAGAAACGGGAGCCTGGAGTCAGGGGTCCCGCCCAGCCCAGCCAAGTTGCAGCTGACCTGCTGATCATGAGTATGAGAATAAAGGATTTTAGTTTTAAGCCACTGAGTATGGGGGTGGTTGTTATGCAGCACTGTTGAAGAAATAGCTGACTTATACAGTTTCCTCTCCTTTCCTTCCAAAAATATTTGACCATGTGCCAGGACTGGGCTAGGGGCTGGATATACTATAACAGTGTATAGACCATCTGATTTGCACAACACACCTGTGTAAAAGACCTGACCACTGTCATCTGTGTTCTACAGATGTGCAAACACTGCACAGAGAAGTTGAGTCATCAGTGTGAGGCCATAGAGCCAGCAAGTGGCAGGGCTGGAATTGAAACCCAGGCCACCGGCTCAGGAATCCCTGCTCATGCTCCTTCTACTCCCAGCTTCCCATGGTCGCTCTGAGTCAGCAAAACCCTCACGTGTGGGGGGTGACTCCAGCCTGTAGGCTGGCTGTGACTGTGGCAGGAATAACATGCATGAAGTGTGTTGTCAGGAAGCAGCTCCTTCCCTTGCCCTCTGTCCCCCCTCCTAGCCTCGAGCTCTCAGAGGAGACTCACCTTTATAAAGACGATTTCACAGGGATAGGGGTTGGCAAAATACCTCCTGCGGGCCAAATGCACCCACTGCCTATTTTTGTATGATCCTATTTTTGTATGAACAAGCTAAAAATGCTTTTTACATTTTTAAATGGTTCCAGAACTATCAAAAAAGAACATGTTGACACATGAAAATGTATGAAATCTAAATTATTTTTCTTTTTTTAAATATGCTTTTTTTTTGGACTAGTTTTAAGTTTATGGAAAAATTGAGCATAAAGTACAGTTTCCACATACCCCCTTACCACCAGTAAGGAACCTTACCAGTTTCTTCTATTATCATCTTGCGTTAGTGGGGTACACTTTTTACAATGGATGAGTTAATATTGATACATTATAATTAGCTAAAGTCCATTGTTTACATTAGTGTTCACTCCTGGTGATGTATATTGTATGGATTTTGACAAATATATAATGACATGTATCCACCATTACAGTATCATACAGCATAGTTTCATTGCTGTAAAAGTCATCTGCACGTGTACATAGCCTTCACTTATTCATCCTTCCTCCTTCCCCCCAAATCCCTGGCATCCACTGGTCTTTTTACTGTCTGCATAGTTTTGCCTTTTCTGGAAAGTCATGTAGTTGGGATTATGCAGTCTGCAGCCTTTTCAGATTGGCTCCTTTCACTTGGTAATATGCATTTGAGTTTCCTTTGTGTATATTCATGGCTTGTTAGCTCATCTCTTTTTATTGCTCATTGACATCCCATGTCTGGATGGACCACAGCTTGCTTATCCATTCACCTACTGAAGGACATCTTGGTCATTTCCAAGTTTTGGCAAATAAGAATAAGTTTGTTATAAACATTTTCATGCAGGTTTTGTGTGGACATAAATTTTCAACTCATCTGGGTAAATACCAAGGAGTGTGATTGTTGGATTGTATGGTAAAAGTATGTTTGGTTTTGTTAGAAACTGCCAAACAGTCTTCCAAAGTAGCTGTACCATTTTGCATTTCCACCAGCAATGTATGAGAGTTCATGTGGCTCAACATCCTTGTCAGCATTTGGTGTTAGTGTCTTGGATTTTAGCCTCTCTAGTAGGTATGTGATGGTACCTTATTGTTGCAGTTCCCTAACGACTTATGATGTTGAGCATCTTTTCATATGCTTACCTGCCTTCTGTATATCTTCTTTGTTGAGGCGTCTGTCCAGATCCTTTGCTTATTTTCTAACTGGGTTGTTTAATCTTCTTATTGTTGAGTTTTAAGGGTTCTTTGGATATCAGTTTCTCCATCAGACTTATTTTGCAAATATTTTCTCCCAGTCTGTGGCGTGTCTTTTCATTCTCATAACATGAAATTCAAATTTTAATGTTCATAAATAAATTTATCGGAACACAGCCATGGTCATTCGTTTACTCATTGTCTATGGCTAATCTCATGCTATATCAGCACTGTTGCGACAGAGCCCAACAGCCCGCAAAGCCTAAAATATTTACTAACTGTCCCTTGACAGAAAACTTTGTTGACCTCTGATTTATGGCATCATTTCCATTTCCTCCTTTATGAGCCTGTCATTCCCAGAAAAGCAGTTCTCATGAGCAAACATTACTGACCACAGACTCCCTTCTGGAATGGCTTTCTTGAAGTGCGTGGCTCCCTTCTGCCCAACTGGCCACTTTCTTTTTCTTTTGTACAGCTACTCTTTCATGGTTTGGTTTTGACTACAGAAGGCCTTGCTGAAGTCCGTTCTGAATGGAGAGAGCACTGCTGGGGCAGCCGGGGCTGTTCTGCCTTCGGGGTTCCAAATCTGTTCTCCCCCCTCCGTGTGGGTCCAACAAGTGCCTCTCACTTTCCCACGGCCGGCCCTGGGGCCGCGTCTTTACAGTACAGAAAGTCCATGGCCCCCTGGAGGTGAATCCTTATTACTACAGGGACATCAGCCCTAGAGGCAGGAACTCTTGCCAGCTCACCTCCTAAACGGATTCCCACATTCTCCACTTCCCAACCCACCCCTCAGGCTCACTTTTGTGTCTGGGATTGAATTTCCTTCCAAAGTTTTGAGGATCTCGCTTGCAGAATTTTCTCATCCGATTTTTTCCCCTCCCAACAGCAGGAATCAATTCCAACACGGGGGTGTCAGATAATTGAAACAAGCTCCATGTCATTTGCATTTTTCAATTTCCACATAGCTGCCAGTCTGATTTTTTTCCCTCCATATTTCTTGCCTTTTGAATTTTTTTTTCATGCCTTTAACATTTGGTCCTATTTTTTTCGTTTTCCAATAAGCAAAAAGAATGTAAATCTAGAAAAATGTGGGCAGACGTATGCTCTTTTTCTTGCTAAGTTTCCACTCTTCAACTATAATAGTGTGACAACAAATAAAGAAAAACAGAGAGAACTTACACATTCTGTCTGCTCTCTCCTCTCCTGCCAGTTATTTTTGAAGATTTGGCATCTGATGTAAATCAGTATTTTCCCCCTAACTTGCATCTTCTGTCTCCTACAGAACATGGGAGCTCAGGAGGGCCATAGCCTGCCTGGTTCCTGGGTGTTAATAAAAATAACAGCAATTATCATAGTTTATTGAGCACTTACTATGTGCCAGCACTTTGCCAAGTGCCTTTACTTTTAGAGATGCTGAAAGGAAGATAAACTACTCAGCCCTCTACGCTGCTTTCCCTTACCATGGCTGGAAAGGATGGTTGATAAGCCTAGACTCTGAAATCCGATGGCCCGAGTTCAAGTCTTGGCTTTGCCACCCACCAGCTATTTCACCTTGGGCATGTCACCTCACTTTTCTGAACCCCAAATTTCCCCATCTATAAAATGAGGATTGATAATGGCACTTATCTCATAGGGCTGTTCCGAGGATTACATCTTTTAATATTGGTAGCTCTTTGCACTGTGCGTGGCATGTGGTAAGCACGCTGTGAGACCAGGTAGGAATAAGTAGCTGCAATGGGCAAGCCTGTGCCAACCTCCTAATGGTGAGTACTACTTCACCCCTCTGCTTCCTGCCCAACCTGCTGGGCACAGGAGCATCCTAGTGAGAGAGGAGGAGGTCTGCCAGCTGAAGCCAACACACAGACACACACAGACACACACACACACACACACACGCACGCACTCAGAGCTCTTATACAAAAAGTGCATTTGGATTAGTTCCTAAGTGTTACCTTTTCTGTAAAACTTGTCCAATCATCCCAGGAGCTCCCCAAGGGTTTAAGCCAAATATGTGGGTAACTCCCTTGGTCCCCCCTTTCTCTGCCTCCCACCCCCACCCAATCAGCCCAGAAGCAATTCCCCAAAAATGTATCCAGAATCTGTCCACATCTCGCCATCTTCATCCTCTGAATTCAAGCCGCCCCCTCCCCACATCACTCACTGAGGTTCTTGCAGTTACTGCCTCTCTGTTCTCCCGTGCTCTTGCCCTCTTATAATCAAATGGTAGGGCCTCTGGGAAATATGTTCTTCTCAGATAAAAGTGACATGGCAGGAGAAAATCCTTTCCCTCTGCTTCTTACTTCCTGTCTTGAATGTAGATTGTGATTCACGGAACCGAGGTTCCCACTTTGTGACCAGGAGGAAAGGCCAAGAGAATTGTGGGAGTGTAGACCCAGAGTGCTGTCAATTTCAACTACTTATGTGAGATAATTAAATAGCTTTATTGGTTAAGTTGGAGGTTGGCTAACTTTTTCTGTAAATGGCCAGATATTTTCAGCTTTCCAAGCCAACTCCTTATTTCTGCTGTTGTAACAGGAAAGGAACCATAGATGACACATAAAAGAATGAGCATGGCTGGATTCCAACAGAACTTGATTTACAGACACGGATATTTGAATTTCATATATTTTTCACATGTCACGAACTGTTCCTTCTTTTGACTTTTTTTCTAGCCATTTAAACTGTAAAAATCATTCTTAGCTCATGGGCTGCATGAAAACAAATGGTAAGACAGATTTGGCCACTGGATTAAGTCACTGTCTGTGGGTTTTCAGTTACTGGAAGCTGAGTGCCTTCTAGATGATTCTGTTATTCAACTTTCCATTTCACAGATGACAAAGCATCCAGAGAAGTGACACAGAGCAAGTGTGTGTCAGGGCTAATAAATCTAGGTTGTAAAGCTCTTGACAAGTCCAGGATTTTCCCCAGGATACAGTCCTGCTTCCTGCTCATTCACACACTATTTATGGCTCTCTTTCTTCTAGACTGTGACATTTTCCTTTATGTAGGTGATTGCATTTCACTCACACAAAATATATCGAGTATTCACCTTCATTGAGGACCTACCACATGCCAGGCACTTTACATTATTTAATCTTACAAGCTTGAGGCAGATATTATTCCCATTTCACAGATGAGGAATTGGAGGCTTTAAGAGGGCTGCACCATGCCCAGGTTCACCCAGGAGTAGAAGGGGGGCACCAGTCCCACCCAGCCCTTCCTGCCACAACTCACCTCCTCTCATGCTTCAAGGCTCAGCGCTGGTGTGCCCTAATGAAGTAGACGTGACCCCTCTTCTTCAGCCACTGAATATGTGCAAAGGAACCCTGACAGAGCACAGAGAGACATTTCTTTTCTGAAGTTTTATTCTGCTAAAGTGGGCTGGTTTTTTTACCTCTTCTAGGTGGAGCTAGCAACAAGACCAAGAGAAATGATGCCATGACATTCATCACCTTGGTCACTAGAGGGCAGCAAGAGGCCATGTGCCGAAGCAGCTTGTAGCCTTTTCTCCTTGGTTCCATTGAATTCATTCATACAAGTTTATGGGAAACTTGGGGGAAGAATATGTTTCAGCCTTTTATTCCAACATCCTCATTTTTCTGATGGAAAAAATGGAATCCCACAGGGGTCAGGTTGTGACTTTGGGCACATCATTGTCTGATTTTCACCTTGGTGCTGTCTCTTCCCACCTTTGGGACCCTGGACAAGTTATCTGAGTTCCGTGCCTGACTTTCCTCATCTCCAAAATGGGAGATCATAACAATGCCCGTTTCCCAGAGTTGTTGAAGAAATCATTAATTTCCTAGGGCTGCCATAACAAATTGCCATAAGCTGGGTGGCTTACAACAGAAATTTATTCTCTCGCAGTTCCGGAGACCAGAAGTCCAAAATCAAGGTATGAGCACGGCTGCACTCCTTCTGAAGGCTCTAGGGGAACATGCTTCCTTGTCTCTTCCAGCTCCTGGTGGGTCTGGGTGTTCCTTGGCTTGTGACTGCCTCACTCCAATTTCTGCCCCTCTCTTCTCAATGGGCTTCCTCACCTGTCTATGGGTCTTTTATATGAATTCTTGGAATTGGACATAGGGCCCACCTGGATAATCAGGAATGATCTTGAGATCCTTAACTTCATTATGTCTGCCAAGGCCCCTTTTCCAAATACGGTCATATTCACAGGTTCTGGAGGTTAGCATGTGAACACGTCTTTTAGGGGCCACCATTCACCCCACTACAACCAAAAAATGAATGCATGTCACATGCTCAACACAGAGCCAGGGACATTGTAAGCACTCAGTTGATAGGAGCTGTTACTGCTGTGCATCTAGAGGTTGTGTCTGAGGTTAAACTGTGGAAACGTATCCAACACAAGAACAGAAACCCCAGTGTAGAAAGATCAGTCACCCTTTCCCTCAGGCCTCTAGGGCTGGCAGCCCAACTTGCCACGCTGCATTCTCCAACTTGACCAAACTTGTTTCTGCTTTCAGATTCCCCCAATTCTCTCTGTTATAAACAGGCTTTTGGCAGAAACCACCAATTATCGCAAAGTCCGCATTTTGCTTCACTAAAATCAGGCTTGAGGTGATCACTGGTCAGAGCTGAGGAGTGCAAGTTACACAACAGCCCACATGCAAGAGGGGGAGAAACAGCCAGCAAAGCAGTCAGGATGTAGCATCATCTTGTTTGGTTTCAGGCCCAAGCCAGCTTGTCCTCATTAGGTAATGTCAGGCATCAGGTTGAAAGGTCAAGGTAGTTTTTCACTGAAAAGAAAGGAGATTGGTTTCACCCTCAGAGTCAGTTCCATGGCTGAGCCAGGTGGGGTGTGTACAAGTGTCAGGGGTACATCTGGTTGAAGAAGAATAGAGAAAAAAGAATGGGTCCAGGGCTGAGGAGGGTGGGGAGGTCCATAGAGGTGGAAAAACAAAGGACAGCTACACTGGTTTCAACCCTGATGGGCCATGTGACTGCTCAGAGCCTCAGTGTTCTCATCTGACAAATGGGGTCATAGCAGGAAATACCCCTTAGGGACTCAGTGATGTGTGGACACGCTGGTGGTACTAAATGGTGCTGATTGTTTTTTCCACCACTACCAGAACAAAGAATAATGGGTGACAAGACACTTTTGGGGTACTGGGAAGACCCAGGACAGGACAAGGACCTGAGCTCTGAGCTAGACCTGTGTCTGGGCTGGAAATGATTCAGAAGGGGGGCCCTCACAGTATTCAGAAAGCACAGGGGGAGCCCTCTGTGCCAGCTGAGAGGGTTAGTTCTTGAGCCCATAAAACACCTTCTGGAGGTAACATCAGAATAATAATATTTCATGTCTGCTGTGTGACCTTATTTTCACCCCTAGAGACCCCAACCCCACCCCGCCAATAACTAGTGTTTGAAGTCCTTGCCAGAAGTGCTGTTCGTGTAACGATGATGTCAGTATGGTGTCATTGTCCCCAGGCTGATGGAGCACATTTACCTAGTGTCCCCAGCCCTGCACAAAACTGCACTACAGAGAGCAGAAGTCCACAACCCCCTCTCCTTATCACACCAGCTTCTGGGACCCTCGACCGCCAGAGGCCCACCTCAGCTGATCTGGGCTTTATTTTAGAAGCTGTTTGCTCACCTGGCTGAAGGGAGAATCTTGAGTTAAGAGGCAAGTATAATTTTAGCAAGTGTTCCTTGTGTTGCATGGGTTCAGAATGACTGTGGTCTTTCTCTTTTCTGGAAAATTGCCCACTTTCCCCAGTGTAATTATTTTCTTTTAAAGCTGAGAAGCACAGATCACCCCCACAGCCACCCCTTAGATCTACGGCAGTGAATCTGCAGAACACTAAACACAGAGAGAGTATCTTAAAGCAACAAGGGAGAAAAAATTGTTACACAGGAAAGACAATTATAGAGACATCGGACCTCACTAAAACCCTAATGGAAGTCAGAAGATAGTAGAATATTGTCTTAAAAGTGCTGAGAGAAACTGTCAACCTAGAGCTGTACAACTAATGAAATGATCTTTCAACCACAAAAGCAAAACATAAAATAGAGCACTTGCTACTAACAGACCTCCCCCAAAAGAATACAAATACTTTTACTTCTCCCTTTCCAATTTGGGTGCCTTTTATTTATTTTTCTTGCTTAATTGCTCTGGTTAGAATTTCCAGTACAATATTCAATAACAGTGATGAAAGTGGGCATCCTTGTCTTATACCTGATCTTAGAGGGAAAACTTTCAGTCTTTCACTATTGAGGATGACGTTAGCTGTGGGGTTCTTTTTTAGTAGGTTGAGGAGTTCCATTTCTGGTTGTTGGGCGTTTTTATTATGAAAGTTGTGTTGGGTTTTATCAAATGCTTTTTGGCATTAATTCATGTGTTTTTTTTTCTTCATTCTATTAATGTGGTGTATTATATTGATTTTAATATGTTAAATCATCCTTGAATTGCTGGGATAAATCTCATTTGGTCATGGTGTATAGTCCTTTTAATATGCTATTGGATTCAGTTTACTATTTTGTTGAGAATTTTGCATCTGTATTTGTAAGGGATATGGATCTGTAGTTTTTTTCCTTGTGATGCCTTTGACTGGATTTGATATCAGGATAATGTTGGCCTCATGTAATTAGTTAAAAAGGTTCCCATCTCTTCTATTTTGGGGAAGACTTGTACACCCAAAATGAAAAAGATTGCTGAAAGATATTAAAGGAAATCTAAAAAAATGGAAAAATAGCCTGTGTTTATGGATTGGAAGAATTAATATCATTAAGATGGCAATAATCCCACATGATCTACAGATTCAGTGAAATCCCTTTCAAAATCCCAGGTGCATTTTTGGCAGAAATGGAAAAGCTTATCCTAAAATTCATATGGAATTGGGCCCCCAAATAGTCAAAAAAATTTTTTAAAAGAACAAACTTGGAGGACTCATACTTCCTGATTTCAAAAGTTACTACAGAGCTTCAATAATAAAAGCAGTGTGGTACTTACATAAGGATGACATATAGATTAGTGGGATAGAATTGAAAGTCTAGAAATAAACTAATACATATATGGTAAATTGATTTTCCACAAGAGTGCCAAGACTATTCAATGGAGGAAAGAATAGCCTCTTCAACACAGGTGTTCAAACAAAACCTGTATACAAAATTCATAGCAGCACTATTCACAATAGCAAATAGGTGGAAACAACCCCAATATCCATTAACTGATGAATGAATAAAAATGTAGGCTATCCAAACAATGGAAAATTGTTCACCCATAAAAAGGAATGAAGCACTGATACAGGGTACAACATGGATTAACATTGAAAGCATCATGCTAAGTGAAAGAAGCCAAACACAAAAGGTCACATAATTTATAATTTCATTTATATGAAATATCCAGAATAGGAAAATCCACAGAGACAGAAAACAGAGTAGTAGGTGTCAGATGCTGGGTCATGGGAATGGGAGGCATGAGGAATCACTGATTAATGGGTGTGAGGTTTCCTTTTAGGGAAAATAAAATGTTCGGGAACTAGATCGTGGTGAAGGCTGCACAGCATTGTGAATGTACTCAATGCCACTGAACTGTATACTTTTTAAATGGTTAAAAATTTTGTTATATTTATTTTACCACCAAAAAAAGTTTTCCAATAATTAAAGCTAGTACTTAAAAGAACTTTCCTTTGTTATATGCATCCATGTTGACACAACTGGTTCACATCTTTCAGAGGAATGATATGGCTTCAAAACAAAAGCATATCGGTTTCAAAACTATGGCCAAGTTAAGTAAATTTGCTAACTCTTGTGTCAACTCGATATTATTAACATTGAATTCCAAGAAGTATTGCATACTCTAAGTTTCTCACTATCAACAAAGTGTTCTTCATATTTTTCTTGTGCAACTCTACCCACCGGTACAGCTGTACAAAGTTTTGGAGAGGACGGACTGGGTAAGCCAGTCTTGGGTTTGGGTCTACTGGATGCTCTCACTTTGACAAGCCCATGAATGTTTTTATGCTAGTTTTCTCTTTTGTCTTTTTTTCAATGACTGTATTATGAGAAAGTATTGCGTTTTAAAAATAGGACATTTGAGCAGGTGCAAATGAAGGAACTCGGACTCTCACAGGCGAGTCATTTGCTGTGTCTAAGAATTGGCCACCTTGGGAGGGGTAAACTCTCCCAGGCCAGCAAGGACACAGATACATCAAGACTAGAGAAAATAAGAAAATTAATAACAGTAGACGTGAGTGGTCCCTGCCTGGGATTGTTGGGACAGAGAAGATGGGACCAGGTCAGCCTGAATGATTCAAAGTGGGGTCTGGCAGTGGGGAGAGGGTTGGTGGTGGGTGATGACAGGCAAACCAATCAGTCAGATCCACGGCGAGGCTCCTTACGGTGAAAGGTTGAGACCCTGACAGAGGGTGGGGTCAGCTGAGGAGGCGGAGCCCAGAGATGGGTGGGGTCTGGGCGGGGTTTAGGCTCTAGGAGCTGAGCGTGCGCTGGGGTCGGTGAACAGGAAAGTCTAGGCGTGGAGGTGAAGAATGTGAGGTCCGGAGGCAGATGCGCGCTGGTGGAAGGGCCCCGCTTGCTGACTGAGAACCAAAGCTCCGTGAAGGGCTGCTCAGGCCCCGGGAGAAGTGGAGGCTGGAGGTGAAGTGGCCTGTGGTGGCGAAGGCTCAGGCCGAGGAGCCGGGATGCCGACAGGGGCACAGCGGGATCAGCCCCATCACGAACCCCCCAAAGGACAGCCGGTCCCTCTGTCGCACGCCTCACAGCAGGGATCTTGCCACGACTGTTGCAGAAAGCTGCCCTCACATGGGGCCTTGCTCCCCATGTGTGTGTCTGCAGGATACACAGCTGTGGCCAGAATCAGGACGGGAACAGGAGGGCCTGGCCGAGGTCACATACCCCACACCCGTGACTTCCCAGGACCCTTCTATACCTCATCCTAAGGTTTCCTTTCACATCCCCTTCTCTAGAGGCTCCCCTTCCGTGTCACCTGCTAGGAGGACGGATCAGGGAAGAAGGGGGAGCAATGACCCACCTTTTCCTACGAGAAAGGGGGCCCCGCACCATCTCAGCTTCCTCCGGGCAAGCTGATGAAGGCAGGAGCAAAGGGGTCTTATAGGAGTCCTAGAAGAATGTTCCTTTCAGATTAGACCCCGAGAGCCCCAGGAATTCGCATACGGGATAAAATGATCAACGACCACTGGTGAGAGTGAGGCTCTCGCGTACAAGGCGGAGTCGTTTGCACTGTGGTCTCTCCTGGGAGCCTCACAACGGCAGATGAGGGATGCAGGCCAGATGCCATCTCGGAGCGGGGAGCCTGAGACTTGTCCTCCAGAATCAACCTCTGCAGCTCACAGCGCCACCCAGTGGCGAGTCCCATTGCCCAGCTCCACCCTTCCTTCAGTCCCCTGCTTGGGTAGAGCGGGTAATCGCCAGATTCTCCTCCCGTGAGCCTCTCCTCCAGGGGCTTTGCTAGAATATCTGATTAGAGACTTTCCGAGGCTCAGGGCTGCTCTCTAGATCAGCCCTAATGCAAAGGAAAAGCTGTATTCAGAGATACCCAAGACAAAAGTCAATCGATGCCCAAGGTTCATTGATGTCCAGGAGACTCTGTTCCAAACTCTCTTAAGAATCCAGTCCATGGACTGGATTTTCTGAATCCAATCAGAAATCAGAATCCAATCAGATCGGATTTACTGAATCACCCTATTTGGGTTTTTCCCCTGAGGCTCCAGTGCCACACTCAGTGTGTGAGCCCTGAACGGAAACCCTAGTCCCTCCTCTAACCCCTGCTCTGCCCAGTCTGTTCCCTGGAAGTATGGATGCTGGTCTCATCTTTCCAATCCCAGGTATCCCTCTACACCAAATAATTGACTTAGAAAGTCAGGGAGAAAACAAGACTCAGTCTTTGCTGGAACGGGGCCTAGGCTTTCCTTACCCGATCTGTGTCTTCATTGTTCTTCAATATTAGTAAAAATGGGTTCCTTTGTAGGAAGCAAGAAATAGACGGAGGAGCCCTGCCACACAGGAAGTAGAAGACAGAATCAATTCTCCCAGAAGTCGGGCTTGAAATCAGCCATGGGGCACTCGCCCCCTCAGGAAACAGTCTTTGCCAGCCTCAGGCAGCTGGGCCCCAGGAATGTGCCCTGGAGAGCTGAGTTCTAGGCCCGCATCGCAGAGCTATGGCATCATCACAAAGCGTTCTTGACAGAGGGGGCGGGACGCAGAGAGGAGGTGAACCCACTGCCCCAAGCCCACCATCCAACCTAGCAGATCCCGCCATTCTTCTCTGGACTACTCTCTTTTGTAAAGCCATCATGGTTCTCTATTTAGTTCACATAAAATCTAGATGTCAACTGTGTCCACCATTCAGCTCACTCTGGCTAAGAAAGGATGGTCAATTTCATCGAGAGAGCTCCAGATTCAGGGTCAGCATTCCAGAATTGGCCACCCGTGAACGAGGAACCTTGAGCAAATCATTCCCTGCTCTGAGGCTCAGATCTTAGAGCTGTGAAAAGGATTGGACTGGCCCAGAGTTTCCTATGGAACACTCTATCCCAAGAAGACGGTGAAACTTAGGGGAAAATAAGCTCCAAGGTCAAATAAGTAATTTTGACTGTAACCCCCTCTTTGCAATTCCAATGCACATGAGGATGTTAAGAGACCTAAAAATGCCCTACAGTAAAGAAACCAATTTTCTTCAATCCGACATCTTCAAACTTTACTGACCACAGAGCGTTCCCCTCCTTTTATGTGGAAAATCAATTAAGATCTTAAAGAATATAATTTGCAATGGATTAATTTGGGAAATTATGAATGAGCTGATTGCTAAATTTGCTTTAAGCTTTAAACTCACCATACTTTTGAAAAATAGGAGTCCTAAGTTAGGAGATACTGTCTCAGTATAAAAATGAACTCATTATAAGACAAGTGGGCAGTTGATAAACCAGAAGAAACTCTGTTTGCTGACCCCAAAACAGAGCCATCCAGCAGGTGGAAGAGGAAACCCAGCCTGGCTGGGGGAGGGCAAGAACCAGCCCACATGTCCCAGCTCCTTTCCTGGGCCCCTGGCCCAACGCAATGCCCTGTTCTCAGGCAGGAATCTGGACAAGGTAATGAGAGAGAGAAAGGGCTGCCTTTGTTTCTGCCCAGAGACCATCACCTCCTTTCATCTTCATGAGAACATTGTTATAAAAGACCCCTCCTTTATTTCAAAGATGATTTTACAGAACTGATCTCAGTTGGATGTGTTCCTGATTGGGCTTCTTTTTCCAATTGAGAGAATTGTTTTACATTGACGTAAAATAGACCCCTTTCATCCCCTTTGTCCCTTGGTCTCCTGTGTTGTAGATTTGGTTCATTCCTTCATTCTCCAAAATGTTATACCTGCCCTGCATTGGACATGAGGACTCACCAGGAACCCCAGCAGCTAGTCCCGTGTTGGCTGTTTTAGTCTGTACTTTACTCTTTACCTGTCTATGCACATTTGTAAGTCCTCAGATATATTGTAAGTTCACTGGGGCAAAGCCTTGTTCTTCTTTGATCTCCGACAGTGCCGGTAACAGTGACATATAAAGACATGTGACAGTGCCCACAGCGGTGACATATGCATATCGGCACCTGTGTGCACTAGGCATCTCCCCACATAACTGCTGAGTAAGGGAGAGAAAGAAAGAATGAATGCCTAGACCCCAGCAGACAGTTGGTCTAGACTATAAGATGAAATCAGTGTCCCAAGAGGTGGCAGAGTAGATCTTTTGGTCTATACAAAGTGGATTTTTGACTGTTTCTCATTTAATAAGCCAAGCACTCAAACAAGAAGATGTGGGCCTGAGAATGGATCCCAAACCACTGGAAATGAATTCTCAGATGCCCACGTCACCTTGGGAGCATGTCACATAGAATATCGGAGCTAGACCCTTGCCCACTCTAACTAGTCATCTTGGGCACATTACTCCCTTTCTCTATCCTTCTCTTTTTTACCCTAACATGGGGATATCAATAATCCCTTCACAGAGATCGTGGTGAGAATTAAATGGAACGATGTACAGAAGAGTCGGCATATTACATGTACAGAAGCAAATTAATTCTGCAATTTCAACTCTATGTGTATAGCAGAAAAAAATTTTTAAAGAAGGGCATGGAAAGAAAAAAGCTTCCCAAATTAATAAAAATACAATGAAAAATATAATAATATAATTCTCTGGAACAGGAAAAATAATTTAAAAGTTTAGATGGAAGAATAAATATTCAAGAATTGCCAAGAAAATTTTTGGAAAGTCATAGTGAGGAGGAACTTGCCCTAGGAAATATTAAAACTTAGATCTAAAGGCACTACAATGCAAATAAGTCTGATTTTGCCACCAAAAGAAAGGTGACGTTTCAATTCAATGGGTTGAATAGTTTATTTACTAAATGGTGCCAGCGTAATTGGCAGTACACCTGGATTGAATAAAGTTAAGTCCTTTCTGTACACTGTCTACAATAATAAATTCCAGGTGAATTAAAAACTTAATGTAACAACTTAAACTTTAGAAAATTAAAATAAAACGTAGGAGTGGGAAGTACTTAATTGGATAAGGTATGACACCCAGAAACCATAAAGAAAAAGAGGGACAGATTTAATTTTATTAGTGTTTGATTTTTGTCTATAAAAAATGATGCTACTAACAAATTTGAAAGATGAATACTATACTGGGAGGATGTATTTCTAACACATATGCTAAATAGAAGTGTACTTGTAAAGATCTCCTACATACTGGAAAGAAAATGACAAACAACCCAGTTAGAGAATAGATGAAGAAGAGACTTTCATTTTCAGAAATATTTTGGAACAAGTATTCAGAGGAACCCTTCTCAGTATGTACAGATCTAAAAATGCGTGAGAGAGTATAAGTAAAAATTTTTTTCTTTTTTATTTAACATCTTTATTGGAGTATAATTGCTTTACAGTGTTGTGTTAGTTGCTGCTGTGTAACAAAGTGAATCAGCTATACATATACGTATATCCCTATGTCCCCTCCCTCTTGCATCTCCCTCCCACCCTCCTTATCCCACCCCTCTAGGTGGTGGCAAAGCACTGAGCTGATCTCCCTGTGCGATGCAGCTGCTTCCCACTAGCTATCTATTTTACATTTGGTAGTATATATATGTGAGGACACGGGGAGGGGGAAGGGTAAGCTGGGACGAAGTGAGAGAGTAGCATTGACATATATACACTACCAAAGGTAAGCAAAATACTTTTAAAAGCATGACTGAGCTGGCAGTAAAGTCAGGGAAGAAATGAGAGGGCAGAAACTATAAGAAAATGCTGACCAGAGGGTAAGCAAGTGCTGGAGTCAGTGTTTACTCAAAGATTTCTTAAAAAATGAAAACCAGAACTACCCTATGACCCAGCAATCTCGTATCTGGGTATAAATCCACAAGAATTGAAGTCAGGATCTCAAAGAGATGCCTGCACTTCTTGTTCATTGCAGCATTGTTCACAGTCGGCAAGGCATGGAAGCAACCTAAATCCATCAACACAGAAAGGGATAAAGAAAATGTGGTATATACATACAATGGAATATTATTCAGTCTTTAAAAAGCAGGAAATCCTGCCACTTATGACAACATGGCATAAACCTGGAGGATATTATGCTAAGTGAAATAAGACACAGAAAGACAAAAACTATATGATACCACTTATATGGAAAATCAAAAATAGTCAAACTCATAGAAGCAGAGAATAGAATAGTGGTTGCCAGGGGCTGGGGGTTGTCAGGGGGAAGGTGTTAGTCAAAGGGTATAAAGTTTCAGTTATACACAATGAATAATCCCTAGAGCTCTATTATACCACATAATGTCTGTAGTTAACAATAGTGTACTGTATACTTAAAAGTTTGGCACATGTACTGTTGTGTTCTTCTCACAAAGAAATAATAATAATAATATAGAGGGTGGAAGAAAACCTTTGGAGGTGATGGATATGTTTACGGAATAGATTGTGGCGATGGTTTCACAGATGTATACTTATTTCCAGACTCATTAAGTTGTATACGTTAAATATGTGCAGCTTTTTAAATGTCAACTATACCTCAATAAAGTGATCTAAAAATAAAATAATTTTTTAAAAAAACATCTTTTTTATTCCTGGTGGTTAAAGCCTGAGTTTTAACAGGCCAGGAGGTGCGAAGGACGGACACAGAGCCTGGGACACAAGGGGTAGGGAAGTCATATTAGAGACCCCACATGAAGTCAAATTCCACAAGAGAGTGTGTGAACTAGAATATACCTTAAACATAAAGACACAGAACGTTTAAATGAAAAGAGTGGAAAATGATACAGTATGCAAATTTGAACCAGATAAAGACTGATGTGACTATACCTCAAAGACTATAGGTCAAAGAAAGTATACTTTACAACAAGAAGCATTTCCAGATAGAGGGACATTATGTAAGGATGAAGGGGTAAATATACAAGAAAGGTATTACAGCCCTAGATCTATGTGTCCTCAATGTCTTAACTTTAAAATGTAGAAAACACAAATTGATAGAACTTCAAAAAATAATAGGAAGAAACAAACTCACAATCATAGCAAGAGACTTTAATATACTTTGCTCAGTTCCTGATAAAACAACCAGACCAAAAAAAAAAAATTAAGAATATAAAAGATCTGAGAAATACACTTAACAAATGACCCAATTAATCTATTTAGAGCACTGCAACTGACAGTGACCAAATCCGCAGATTGTTCAAGTGCATGTGATACATTTGCCAAAATTTACCCTATGCTGGTTCATTAAAAAAAGCCTCAGATTTTTTCAAAAGATTGAAAGCATTTAAGGTACAGGTATATTTGCTGATTACTATAGAATTAAGCTAGCAATCAATAACAAAAAGATAACTGGAAGATTACCAACTGCCTGGTAATCAAACAATATATTTTTATAATCCGTAAGTCAAAAAGGAAATAACAACAGAAATTAGAAAATATTTTGAAATAAATTGTATGATGGTTAACCTTATCTGTCAACTTGACTGGGCCATGGTGCCCAGATAGTTGGTCAAACATTATTCTGAATGTTTCTGCAAAGGGTTTTTTTGGATGAGATTTCCATTTAACTTGGTAGACTTTGAGTAAAGCAGATTACCCTCCATAATGTGGGTAGACTTCAACCATTTAGTTAAAGGCCTGAATAGAACAAAGACTAACCTCCCCCAAGCAAGAGGGAATTCTGCTAGCAAACAGCCTTTGGACTTGAACTGCAGCACCAGTTCTTCCCTAGGTCTTCATAATCACCTGAGGCAATTCCTTAAAATAAATCTCTCTTTATAAACATACACATATCCTATTGGTTCTGTTTCTCTGGGGAACCCTGACTAAAACAATGACAATAAAGATAATGCATTTGGTAGAACTACTTTGGAAAACTGTTTGGCAGTATTTACTGAAGTTGGACATGCACCCATCCAATGACCCCCAAATCCCTTCCTGGGTAGATGCACATGTTCACCAAGAGACATGTGCAAGCATATTATTAACAACAGTATTAATAAGAGCAAAATACCAGAAACTACCCAAATGCCCACCATTTAAATAGGTAAATAAATTGTGGAGCATTCACCCACTATGGAATATCACACAGCAATTAGAATAAATGAGTTCTAGCTACCTGCAATAGCTTGGGTGAAGTTTGCAGCATGATGAACATTGAACAAGTCAAATCAGAACTGGGAAAGACAGGAAAACAGCTCTAGATTCGGGGAGACTAGAGAGACATAATGGGTAAATGCAGTGGGTAAAATCCGATTGAATTTCAGATTTTTAAAAAAGCTATAAAATACGTTTTGAGGATAATTGGAGAAGTTTTTGGATGGACTGTATGTTGGATGAAGTTATTGATATAATACTCATGTTCTTAGGTGTGGTAAAAGTGATGAGGCTGAATAGGAAGATTCTTGGGAGATGCAGGCTGAGGTGTTTAGGGGTGAATACTATGATGTTTGCAACTCACTTTTAAATGGTTTGGTAAAAGGGAAATGTGTGTGTGTCTGTGTGTGGGTGTGCGCGCACGCATGTGTATTTATATAGAGAGAGATGGCATCAGTGTGACAAAATGTTAACAGCTGGTAAATCTAGGTGAGAAGGTACATGGGTACTCATTGAATTATTCTTTTAACTTTTCTAGGAGCTTGAATTTTTTTCAAAAGATAGTTAAAGGAAAGACAAATGCAATGCCTACCAATTATAGAAAATGCGTAAAATAAAACATAAAGAAAGAAAAAAACAGAAAATCCAAATCGACTTTTTATGGTTATAACCTGAAAATAAATTGTATCAGTAGAGCAGAATATCTGCTATCCTTGTCTTTATTTAATATTGAATTGGAGGCTCTAGTCACTCAGTAATAAAAGAAAAAAGAAATGAAATAGAGATTGAACAGGAAGAAACAAAATTATCTACACAGAAAACCCAAGACTCTACAGACAAATTATTAGAACTAAGAAGAGTTTGCCCATGATTGCTGCATATAAGATCAATCAGCAAAAATAAAATGTGTTTCTATATCCTAGCACTATAGAGCTAGAAAAAGTAATTTAAAAAAGATTCCATTTATAATAGCAACGAAAATAAGTAAGCAAAAAATAAATCTAGCAAAAGATTTACAAGTTGCTTTATGTAGCAACCAGTGAGACTTTATTAAAAAAAAAAAAATTAAAGAGGGCCACAGTAACAGAGAGATAAGCTTTTTTCAGAGTTGGTAAGATTCAGCATCATAAATATGTCAATTCCCTCCAAATTAATTTCTAAATTTGATTCAATTCCAATCAAAATCTCCAAAAGGTTTTTCATTGTACTTGGCAAATGGATTCTAAAAATACATATAGGAGAGCAAGAATAGACAAGACAATTTCGAAGTTAGTGGCGTTTGTCCTGGCAGGTGTTAAGACTTAATATAAGGCCAGCATAATTAAGATAGTGCAGTGTGTTAGGTGCAAGGATAGAAACGAGAACCAGTGGAACAGAATAGTGAACCCAGAAACACATATGGAAACTTTATATTCTCATTTGAATATGGGAACTTTACACTTGACAGAGGTGGCATGGCAAATCAATATGGAAAGGACAGGCTAGTCAATTAATCGATCATCTTGATGGAAAAGATAAAATCAGGTCCCACCTCCAATCAAGCGCATCAGTAAACCCTGGTGAACTCATGACTTAAATGTGGGGGAAAAAGTTTAAAACTTCTGGAATAAAATATTTATAAATATATATAAATTATATATTAAAAACATAACAATATGGTAATGTATTCATTACTTTAGAATAGGAGAGGTTTTCTTAAGCAATTCACAAAAAGTACAAGCCATGAAAGAAAAAACTTGACCATCTTAACATTAAAAATGTTTGTGTGCCAAAAGTCACCACAAACAAAGTGAAAAGATGATCTCTAATTGGGGGAGGAAATCTGTCACACAGATGACGGACACAGAATGAGGGTCAGTGACTCATGAACAACTTCTGTGAAGCAGCAGGAAAAAGACAAGCAACCACCAAATGGGCAAAATCCACGAAAAGACATTTCTCAGAAGCATGAAAATCACCGATTAAAAGATGATCATCTCATTGGTCATTAGGGAAATACAAATTAAATCCCATTATGAGTTTCCATTTTCCTCTCATTATTAGTAAAACTGTAGAGTCAGATCACACTCCGTGATGGCAAAGATGAAGAGCCATGGAAAATCTCATTTGCCACCATGGGTACAACCTTGTCAGACAACATTTCTCAATAATTTAAGGGGTGCATATCTTACAACCGTTGCCGTTCACTCTCGGGTACATTCTAGAGAAACGTGTGCAGGAGGAAGACATACAAGAATGTTTAAGTCAGCGTTATTTATTAGAGCAAAAACTGGAAACAAGTTCACTCTTCATCAGCGGGAGAACAAATAACTACTTTCGGTACACTGGAAAAATAAACGATTACACACCAATAAAAATAAATGAACCAAGGCTATAAATACAGCATGAATAAATCTCACAAACATAAAATTGGGAAGAAGCCATAGTTAATAAAAAATGCATACAATCTAATAATATTTATATGGAGTTTTAAAATTTGAAAAACACTATAAATGGTTTATGGATACTCACATATATAGGAAAAATACAACAACACACATGAAAATAATAACCATCAAATCCCAGACTTTCCAGATTCCCTTTAGAGAGAAGATAAGGATTGGAGGGAACAGAGGGCTTTATTTGTGTCAGTAATGGTTTCTCTCTTATCCTGGCGGGTGGGAACACAGATGCATATTATATTCTCCTCTGTACTATTTTTGCTATGTCAAAATATTTCATAATAAAAAAATAAAGAACATAAAATAAAACACAAAACCTGATAGAAAATGAACAAAGCTACTTGTAAATGCCAGAGACTGGCTCCACCCTGAAGGGCATGGAGAGGACGCTGCAAGATGACTGGTCCCACCTTGGGCAGGATGGGGGCGGGAAGGAGAATGAAGAATACAGTCTTCATCTGGCTTAGGTGTCTGATGCACAGGATAGTGGTGAGCCCTGGGATAGTGGGAAACTTCTGTTACATCACAAAGCTCAGACACCTGCCAGGAGTCATGAACTGTTTGAAGTCCTTTCCAGGCCCATCCTGGCTATAGGGAATCTTACCAGTCATTTATTCGCAATTATGACAAATATTTATTGATTATGGGACCAAGAAAGTGGAGAAACAATAGAAAGGGAAATGGACACAGTTCCTGCCATTGAGATGACAGGCTAGAGGCCGAGATGGGCCTTAATCTAATGGTCACAGAAATAAATATGTGTTTCCAGATTGTGATAAGTGCTATGATGGAAAAATCACAGGGTGCTATGAGAAAGCCCACAAAGTCACCCACATATAGTTTGGGGGTCAGAAAAGTTAGCTGAGGGAGGGACATTAGAGCTGAGATGTGAAGGATGAGAAGGCATTAATCCAACAAAGAACAGAGTAAAGGATTGGAGGCAGAGGGTTCCAGGCAGGAAGAAGCAGCTGGAGATAGATGCTGGGGGAAGGGCAGCGGGCCTGGAGCACAGGCCACGGAGGGGCGAGGCCAGAGGAAGCAGGAGAGGGGACAGAGCAAGGTCAGGCAAGGTCTCCTAGGACATGTAAAGATCTTTAGCCTAAAAGCAATAAAACGACATTAAATTATTCTGATATAATCAGATTTGCATCTTGAGAGTTCACTCTGCTGACAATACCAAGTGCTGGCCAGGATATTGAGCACCCAGAACCTTCCTCCATTGATGGTGGGAGTGCAAAATGGTACAGCCACTCTGGAAAACAGCTCGGCTGTTCAGCATATATTTAGCGTATGACCTAAGAGGAATGAAAGCTTATGTTCACACAAAAACCTGTACATGGATGTTTTGTTTATCATGGCTAAGAACTGGAAACAACCCAAATGTCCTTCATCCGGGGAAAGGATAAACAATCAAACAATCTGTGGAATACAGGTACAATAAATAAATCAAAGGAACAAACTACTGCTATACGCGACAACATGGATACATCTCAAATGTATTTTGCTAAGTGAAAGAAGCCAGACACAAAGAGCTTCATTCTGTATGATTCTATTCATATGGCATCCTGGGAAAGGCAAAACTACAGGACAGAAAATAGACCAGTGGTTGCCACGTGTTGGGGTTAGGGGGATGTTGTTGATTACAAAGGGGCACAGGGTGAGGAACATTTTGGGGTGATGGAGATATTCTCTATCTTGATTGTGAGAGGGTCTACACAATTATATGCTTTTATCAAAACATATAAGACTGCACACTAAAAGGGGGTGGATTCTACTGCAGGTAAATTATGCTTCCATAAAAAGAAAGGAAGAAAGGAAGGAGGGAGGGAAGAAAGGAAGAGGGAAAAACCCCACCCACCTTGCCCATGGGGAAGCGATTAGAGAGACTTCTGGTCCATATGGCGGTCTGAACTTCCATTGGAGCTCCCCTCCCCCTCAACACACAGAGTGCTGGATACCTACCTCCACTGGACTGCAGGGCTGAACTTGAGAGCAAAGAAAGGGAAAGTGCCAGGTGCCAGAGTCAAAGGAGGTCCCAGAAGTCTGGGAGGTTAACTGGAGCTGACTTCACTGCCTGCTCCCCGCCCTGCAGGAGCTCTTGGTGCCGCCTGAAGCCATTGGAGAGCATAGATTTAGAATGGTCCTAGCACTCTGGGACCTATACTTGGAGAAAGAGGGTGTGTACAAAGAAAGCCTGCCCAAGCCGCTCGCTATCCTGTTGGGAGAAAGCTGTACCAACTCCTTGGTGAGGTGCCATGAGGTGCCCTCCGTGCATCCAGCTAGCAGGGGCACTCATGTATCAGACCCCAGGGCTCACAAATGCAGCTTAAAGGTTTGGGTGTACGACATGACCTTTTTGATGAAGACAAGGTAATGTGTCCTGGGATGACCCCCTGCCTGTCTGTCTATGTTAATTACCCATCTATCTACCCACCTCAGTCTCGTAAAAAGCTCATCCACTTGCCATCATGAGGGATGGCGAGCCAGAGAAAAAGTTCATTTATGCTTTAGAGCATAAGGAGGCCCTACAGGACCCCCACAGGAGTCACCTTGAGTGTCCTTGAGAATGAAACCAAAAGGCCAGGGCTCTACTGAGCAGGGCCGATGCAGAGAATGGCACGGGCTCTGACCGTGACGCACAGCTCCAGGACACATTCATACCTGTACTCCAAGGTGAAGGCGGTGCCCGGGAGCTGTGCGGGGAGGTGGTCTCGCATCCACAGGCATCTCTGCTTTTGCAGAACAGATGACCGAGTCCGAGCTCACAGTTCCCTGGGACTGGGTGTGTGACCGCAGCCAGGACAGACTAACCTCTGAGGACTTCTCCAGACTCGCTGCTGTGAAAACTCCGAAGTTCCCACTGTGGAGAGCACTCTGGTCATCTATCCACAGGCACCGCCCCCCACCCCCATACTGCCTCTGCAGTCTCTGGAGTGACAGCAAGGAGGACAGCGTGGGCACGCAGAGCATGAAATGTGATGTCCAGAGAGCAGCTGAAAGGGGTTTACAGCATGTCTATGCCAACTGCCCCCTGGTAGAAATTCCCTCACAGCTTCCAGAGGTAATTGGAGCACTTGCCTAGTGCTTGCGTCCCCTCTTGTCTGGTAAAGGCATGCAGCCGTTCCTTTGATCTCGGGTCTGCCACCTCTCCACATGTTTCTCATGAAGAGACGGACCCTCACATAGTCTCTCCCTCAGGCCCTGTGATTGGTCCAAGGGGCCGGCACACCACCCAAGCTGGGCCAATCAGGCACCTTCCCTAGGATTTTGCACATGGGTGTTGGCAAAGAGAAGACCGTTCTTTCCTGTTAAACCAGGCGCTTCAGGATTGGCCTCCAGACCTGTCAGAGGATTCTGAAGGAAGGGGAAGTCAAGATGAAACATGGAGAGATGAAAACAAAGGATCTTGATCCTGCTCACATCCCTGGATCCCACAGACCCTCAGGATAATTCTGCCCCTGCCTTTCGTTGGGTAGGGTGGGTGAGTTAACAGTTTTCCTGTTTTGCTTGAACTAGGCTAAGATGGGTTTCTGTTCCTTGTCTCTTAAAATTACAGAGGACTCACTGCCCACAAGGCAGACTGTCCTGTTGGCAGGTGCTCAGATGTGGGAAGTTTCTCCTCAGGCTGGAATGAGAATCAGCCTCCCCCATCACTTCTCCCAATCTCTTTGGAGGGAATTGGACCAAATATCCTCACTCTCAGGAGAGTCCTACAGACATCTGTAGGGAGCTGTCCTGGTGGACGGTGCCCGGGAAGGTCCCTCTGGCTCTAACTGTCTGGACCTCTAGCTCACCCCAGACACCTCTTCTTGCCTTACATGCCGAGTCCTCAATACCCGTCACAGACTGTGGCTTCTTCATCACTGTCGGGACACTGCCTGGTGTCACATGTGCAAAAAGACATTGGTGGCAGGTCTCTGAGGGTCTGCAAGAAGTCAGAGAATTTTGCTCATCTCAGCTGCCCCCTATAAGAGGATCCACAGGATAATCACACATCTCCTGCCCCATTCCAATGCCACCACTGTCACCACCAGTTACCGCCACTACTAGTATTGCTAGCTACCATTTTTTGATTGCTAACCAGGTGCCAGACCATGTGCTAAGAACATTTCATATATTGCCTCCTTTGATCCTGACAACAATTATGCGGTAAGTATTATTAATCCATTCTACAGATAAGGAAACTGAGGCTCTGAGACAAGCTTCTTGCCAGGGGTCCTGTAGTTAGTAAGGGGTGGAGCTGGATTTGTCCCAGGTGTGCTTGACTCCGAGCCTGTGCTCCAAACTGCCCCCCTGGGCTGTGGTCAGTGATGCGGTAGGAGGCTGCCTATATACAGCCTTTCCAGGCCTGGGTGTCTCCAATCAGTGAAATGGAGCTGATGGCAAATGCACACACAAATACCCGCCTTGGCCAGATAACAGAGCTCATGGAACTTGAGCTGCTGAAAATAAAGATGCTTCATAAATGATTATTAGTTCGAAACATGAACGAATAAAGACTAGCCTCATTGGCCACCTTTTATTCATTCTCAGAGTGTCAGGCAAAGAAGACTCAAGAGAGAAATGCCAACTTCTTCCTTGACGGGCAGGGAAACTGAGGCCCTAAAAAGAGGGTGGCTTGCCAGAGGTCACCCAGAGACTCCTGGCTCCCTGTTTAGAGTGCCTTCAACCGCACACCAAACTTTCTCTTAATCATATCCCCCAGAGAAATATATTCCAGGAACTAAACAATATTCAAGACACCACAGAATACCCAGTGGGTCTGTCTTAGAAACCCAGTGGCTTCTATCTGGCTCAGGATCTTCCTTGCTTCTACTCTTCCTTTATCTTTTTCCTTTTCTCCATCTCTATCTCCCTCAGAAAGTCATCGAGTACCTGAACCGAAGCCCGACACTGGAGGCTCGGGGATAAATAAGACAAGCTGGATGCCCTTAAGGCACCCTCAACCCGGCAGAGGAAGGCAGGTCCCACACGGGCGCCTAGGCCTGTCCTCTTGTTTCAGATAGGCGGTTAGCACCCCACCTGGTGGGAAAGCACAAAACAGGATTGACTCCAGTGGAGGCTATAGAAGCTGCAGCGTAGAGGGGAGTGTGCAGAGGGGCTGCCAGAGACAGGGGCCCTTAGAGAGAAGGTGAAGGTGTGGGCCAGGCTTCTGAGACCTTTCACCCCAGTGGGGCTTCCTAACATGAGGCAAAGGGGTGCGACCTGAGCAAAGCGTCATCAAGGCTGAGGCGTTACTGGGGTCGGCGGCTCCTGCCGTCCCTTCGCCCTGATATGGGCCCACTTGAGCGCTGTGTGGCGAGCGGAGGGGGTTGATGCTACGTGTTCGGGGTCAGACATACCGGGCCCTCGAGACCACCGCTCCCAACACACAGTCCCGCCCGTCCTGGGTGGCAAGGCTGCTGCTCGAGACACGGGTCAGTGGCAGAACCAGGCCTGTCGAGTCCACAGCTGGGGAGCAAGTCAGAGGAGCCTGCAAGGCCGAACAGAGGGGCGGGAGGTGCTGTCAGCAGGCCTTTGCGGGATGTTTGTTAACGAGCCCCGTGGCACCGGGAGTGCGGCCCGCTGACCGTGGGGTGTTTACAGGCTGCAGCAAATAGTTATTTTATGCCTGGGGGGGGGGTGCAGGCAGGAAATTGGAGCTTTATGGCTCACTAAACATCAATAACAAACCCAGTTAGAGACTCCATGGCCCTTCAGAGGCCCAGAGCACTGAACAAATATTAAGTAAGAAACCCATCCTTCCAGCTCCCTCCTGGAGAAGCTCGTCTGCCTAATACTCCAGCCCAAGCCTTCTTCCTTCCAGTGGGAGCTGGAAGGCCAAGTCCTCTTCGTTTGGTTTAGCTAGCTTTAGTTTTCCATAGAAACAAAGATTTAGTGATGCTTTTGGCTGGAAAAAAAAAGAAAAACCTACTCCACCAAAGGGATGAAATGAAAGGATGAATCACTGCAGTGTCAATTGCTTGCATTTTAGAGCATTTTACAGTTTTTAAAGGGTGATCACGCTCAGCCTCTCACTTGGCCCTCATTGCAGTCCTCGAGGGAGGCAGGGATACTCACCCTCATTTTGCAGATGAGGAAACTGAGTTTTGAAAGGAGGAAGGACTTGCCAAAGGTCAGTAGGTAACTGGTTAGTTACGTTATTTGGGACTCTGTTGGTTGCACGTCATAGAATTTCTTTTTCAAACTGGATAAGACAAGGAAAAAAAAATTCAGCGACTCATATAACCAAAGATTGGGCTGATTTCAGGCATAACTGAATCCAGGAATTGGCATTTCCTCTCACCTCTGGATTCTGCTTTCCTTTGTGGGCTTGTGTCTCAAACAGACCCCCTCTACAAGGTGGCATCTGGCGAGTACTGATTTGCATTATTCTAAACAGTCATAAATCCCAGTAGAAAGAGCTTCTTTTTCCTTTGGTCTCAGTAGAATTCCTAGAGTTGAGTCTCATTGGACCAAGCGCCTACTTTGAGGCAATCACTGTGGCTATTCGGATGGCATATGCTGGCTGCCCAGGCCTGAGCTGTGGCCACTCATGAAGTCTGTGGGCTCTGCAACCTGTCATTTCAGAGCCTCCTGTTGGAAAAAACTAGCTCCTTGCCCTTTGACAGTGAGACCAGGTTCACCAGTCAGTGAGTTAGGTATATAGCTCTCCATCACCTTTTTATTGCTTCATCCTAAAAAACAAGTGAGCCCCCAGGGAGAAAAGAGAGAAAAACTTGCAACATGGAAGAGAAAGTGTTGGAGGACAGAGAGAAGGAAAATTGCTCACCGAACTGAGAAAGCATACTGAGACCAAAAAATGAGGCAGGCAGCTCCATAAAGTCAATGGATCAGTTTATTGTAGGGTAACTTACAGGGTGGGATCTGGATTAGGCAGACAGTGACCCAGAAGCATTCCCAGCTGCACTCCGCACTGCCAAGGGGCCACTGGGACAATTTTCTGGTTAACCTAGGGTATGGGGGTAGGTGCTTGGAAACAGGACATGCATTCCTAAGTCAAGATTTACAAATGGGTAACTAGTCTCGTGGGTGCCAGGAATATGTCAGGGAAGGTTTTCTTCATTGTTTGGGGACTAACAGAGCGTAGAGGCCACCTGTTCCTAATGATTATTAAACAAAATCTATTAACTAGAAAGCTGTTGATGACAGAGAAGTGATTTACTGCACAGTACAGTCCTGGGTAGGGTCAGTGAAAGGACAGGAGAAACAGTAAGGGCCCAAGATGGCATCAGTTATGCTACCAGCCATACAGAAAGCATGTGATAAATAAATGGTAAAGTTGACTCTAAAGGAAATGGAGCTGGTGCAGGTAATAGACAGTAGTTTTCAAAATTTCTGCAGAAAGCTTTGAGAAGATGTTGCAACCAAACAAAGCAAAGTTGCTATAATAAAGAGCTCTTGAAAAGTGAAAAGATGACTGCCAAAATTAAAAGTTAATTAAAAGGTTTATTTATAAAGTCAAGGGAATCCCTAGAAGGTAGAACAAAAAGACAAAAGGATAGAAAATATGAGGAAAAATAAGTGACAGGAAAGACTCATTCAGAAAACACAACATCTGACTAATTGGAGTTCCAGAAAAAGACTTGGGAAAATGAAAAGAACAAAAGTTATTCCCCAGGACAACAGACCAAGTATTTAGACTGAAGGGCCCACAGAATGCCCAGCACAATGAATGGAAAGGGACCCACATACACTGTGGTGAAACTTCCAAACCCCAAGTGTAAAGAGTAGATCTTGTAAAGAGTAGAACTTCTAAAGAGAAACAAACAAACAAAAAGATTGCTCTCAAAGGAATTAAACTCAGATTGGCATCGGAAACTGGACAGCAGAAAAGAAAATGGAGCATACCTTTAAAATTGTGAGAGAGAACAATTTCCAATCTAGAATTCTATGTTCAAGTGGTCAGTAGCACTTATTAGAGTCTTAAGTTAAGAAAAAAGACACTTTCAGATTTACCAGGACCCAGAACATTTGTCTCTCACAGTCATTTTTCTGAGGAAGTTACTTGAGGATGTGCTCCAGCAAATGAAGTCTTCTTCCTTGGACTAAAGAAAGAGAAAAATGTGGCACACAACCTAGGAGGTTGATTGAAGGAAGTTTCAGAATTCCAGCTAAAAGAGTTGGCCTGGAGAGCAATTAATCCAGTTGGAAAGAAAGAGCGGGACGATTCTAAGAGGAAGATACCCAGAAAAATAGGGAGTTGTGATTTTATATATTCATAGAATTTGGTACCACATAAAAGGGTATTACAAGCAATTACAAAGAAAAAAAAAAGTAAGACAATGAACCAAACAAGAAGTTAAGGAATATAACTCCCTGAAAGGTTTAATACAGAGGGGAAGACAATGAACTCAGAGCTAGACTGCCTGAACTGGTGAAATCCAGCTCTGGAACTTATCAGCTGTGTTATGTTATATAACCTCTCTGTGCCTCAGTTTACTCATCTGTATAATGGGGATGGCATTCATACAAAATAGGACTGTTGAAAAAATCACATGAATTAATACATGGAAGTAATTAGCACAGTGTCTGTCACATAGTAAGAGCTCAGGACATTTTAGCCATTATTATTATGGGTTTTCCTGAAAGAATCTATTGGTTGGTGAATAAAACCAGCCAATCAAAATAAAACACTCAGAACTGGAAAAACTGTAGTGATTATTGTGTCCATTTAATTGTAGAACAAGAGTGCTGGTTAAGGTCATGTAAATTATCTTAACAAACACACCCAAAATATATATGGGCTCAAACATGATAGAAGTTTCTGTCTGGATCACATACATTCCAAAAGAGTTGTTTCCTCCTCGACAGCAACTCTTCCTTAATTGGTGATTCAGGGCTCCAGGTGTCTGCCCCATGGTAGTCAGCATGGGCGTCCAGGTGCCCTGGGCTTGCATACATGGGATGGGAAGGAGCATGGAGGATCACCCACTGCCGTTTTCACGGGCCAGGGAGTTGGCACACGACACTCCTGCTCACAGGCCATCATCTAAAGCGCAGGTGCATCTGATTGCAAAGGGCACTGGGGAGTGTAGTCCAGTTGTGAGGGAAGAAAGAAAGGGTGAAGGATTTGGTGGACAACATCTGTCACAAAAGGCTTGTGGTGTCAGACAGAATGTCGATGCTATAAACTTGGACAAAGTGAATAATAATAGTATTCAGAGGTGGGGAAGCAAAGTGTGAACATTAAGGGTGTTAATTTCCTCCTTTTTCTTAGCAGGGTATCAATCTCTTCTGCTTCAAAATAAAACATGGAGTTTTTAAAAAACACTATAATGACTGTAATCTCCTAATTTTTCCATGCTCTGTTTTATCAACTTAAAATAATCTCTTCAATTAATATATTGTAGAGAAGAGCAATTTATCTGAAGCTCAGCAATTCGTTTAGCATAACCTCAATTTCCTTTTCTTCTGTTAAATTCAAGTAAAATTAAATTCAGTTCTTGAAAATTTTTTTTGATGCATACACATCTTGATCTCAAAGCTTACTTCGCACTTCTCAAAGCCTGAAAGTAAATCAGTTCAGACCTGCACCCCTGGAAAAGCTCAAGCAGGCAAGTGGGATCCCACTACAAGCATGAAAAGCCCTCAGTCACTACTTGGCTGAATGATGCTCTGGGTCCACTTCCAAGGCCTCTCTGTCAGCTGATGTCATGTGATCTTGAGAGGAGGCTCGTGAAGGTGCGGTTTCTAAGGACGGCACCCCTAGTCTCTGCCTTGCACCTTCACAGTGCACTGGGTTTCACGGCTCTGCGGGAAGGAGCAGAGGAAGTGGAAGGGAGAGGTTGGGGCTGGGAGGACCCAGGCCTCTGCCTGCTGGTTTCCATGAAAAGGATTCTGGGCCAGAGTTTAGGGGGTTGCTGGAACTCGCTGATGTGGATTCTCTTCTCAAATTTGCAGAAATGCTGGCAGGTAGCACTTTCCAGGGCAGGAAGTGATCACTAAAGAAAAAAAAAAAACCAGGGAGATCGCTGGAATCAGCAGATTCTAGAGGATTTGTCCTAAGTGCTTTGCAAGCAACACTAGCACCCCCTCCCGCCCCCATCAAAACCACTCAACATTGCTGATGGAAAAATAACCCAACTGATGTCTCCCAGGGGCCTGCACACCAGAGACGTGGAGGTGACTCTCCGCTCTTGATGGCTGCTGTGTGAGAGTTTTCTGACTGGTTTCCTAGAATTGTATGCTTGGTGTAGACTGCATGAACCCTCGATCCACCAGCCAGCCCCCTGAGAGGCCTGCGTCCCAGGGCTCACCCTAGCCCAGCCCTCTACCCCGACTCAGGCTTGGGACCCTTTGTCCCAGGATTGATGAATCCTCCAGCAGGGGAACAGTCTGCAGTCAAACCGTGTGCTGCTCACCCAGCCCCACAGAGATCTCCACCCCCTGAGAGCCTTGATTGTCATTCATTCATGTCAATCAATCATCCATTCAGCAGGGATTTATTGAGGACCAAGCACTTTGCTACAGTCTGGGGATACATCGGTGGACAGAGACGCAGCCTCTGTCCTCGTGGCGTTTATATTCTAATCAGAACGGGGATTTTCAACCTCAGCACTATTGACATTTTAGACTGGATGAGTTTTTGTTGGAGTGTAGGGGCGGTCCTGCGCCTTGTAGGATGTTTAGTAGCATCTCCACCCTTTACCCAGTAGCCGCTCCCTCTCTCCAATAGTGACCACCAAAAATGTCTCCAGACATTGCCAAATGTGCCCTGGAAGGCAAAATTGCCCCCAACTGGGAACCACTGAATTGGAGAGACACACATACACACACACTCACACACATACACACCCTTGACAATACATCTAACACAAGGCTCACCATAGAGAGGGTCTTAGACAAATGCTGGGTCCCAGGGTTTGCCATCAGGACCCTTACTAACCAGAGCTAACACTATTTTGTTGCCAGGCACTGTGCATAGATTACCTGATTTATTCCTTACAGCGTGACAACCCCAGTATTAACCATCCTCACCCCATATGGCAGATGAGGAAACTGAGGCTTAAAAGAAGTTAAGCAACTCACCACAGCTAGTAAGTAGAGTAGCTGAGATTTGAACCCAGGCAGTCTGACTCCGGACCTGGCCCTATTAACCACGCACACTCTGTAAACAGCAGCGTGTTTGCCTAAACTGCACCCTCAGGATGTCAAGAAGTTGTGATCAGATTGTGACGGGAAAGCACAGGGCAAACTAGTGAGAGAGGTGAGCAATTTAAAGGTGAGCGTTTCCAGTTTGGGTGCTGGGCTGGCAATGACAGAAGCCATAGAAGAAACCTGGGACCAATTTTTGTTTCTCCTCCTGGTCTAATTTAAAACACGTTATTTCAGGGCCAATAAAAATCTATGGTGGATGAAGGTGCAAAATCACATTACTTCTTTAGGATGAAACTATAGGGACTTCCAAGAAAGTGTACGTTTACTGCCATCCTTAGAGAAACTCTGATTAATGCTAACGACAACAATAATAGTAAGAACTAGTATTCGTGAGCCCCTTCACATGCAATGATTGCTGTCCAAGCCCTTTGCTTGTGTTAACTCATTTAATCCTTACAAAAGCCCATTAAATATGTGCAGTTTTTAAATATCAATTATACCCTAAAATCTATTTCGGAAAAAAAAGAAATAAAATGAGGATTAAGAAATTGGGCAGTGTGAACAGATGCACATTTCTCATTACTGAGTGATCCTAGTTATTTAACTATAAAATAAATATTGTTTTTCTTTTTTAAAAAGCCCTATGAGGTTGATTAAGGCAATCAGGGGCTGGGAGAGGGAAATGACTTTGCTATCATTTCCTGCAGTGAGACCCACAGAGAGGGCGCAAGCTCAGGCCCACGCTGGGTATCTCTTAGCCTCTGAGGTCAGCGGATGGAGCTCCCAAGGAGCAGGTGGCTATGGATGGAGGGCACAGTGAGATGCCCAGAATGGAGGCAAGGGCAATAGCAGCAGCAGGCAGTGGAGGGATGGTGAAGCTTTCTGGACAGAGTGTGGGGTGGGGGCCCCAGGATAGCAGAGAGGATCTGGTCCTTGATTCTATCCTGAATCCAGGTGACTTTCCTTCGGGGCAGCTAGAAAAAGCCTGGAGACAGACACAGGCAGGGATACGGGTAGTGTGCAAAGATGGTTCTAGAAAGTCGGTGGGGTGTAGGGAGACAACGACAAGAAAGAACCCAGGGCTCTGCTCTGCCCCCCTCCCCAGGCACAGCCAACGTACTGAAGTTTCTCAAATTATGGTCCATGGACCACCCACACCAGCACCACCTGAGGAGTTCACTGGAAAACATATATTTCCCATGTGAATTTAAATGACAAAAGACTTATTTATTAAAATAAGAAATCTTACAGAGTCATGGGCTTGTATGTTTGTCCCATTATGTAAGTGGGAGAAGAAAGTCCAGCAGTCCTGTCCTGATCTGAGAGAGCATCTTACAAGCATTTATGCTCTTTACGAATACAGAGATGCCCATTACAGCATTATCATCAGGGAAATGGCTGGTCCAAATTGCAGGTTTCTCTTTAAAGATTATTTTCACAGGACATGGCAAAAAAATCTCCAAAGTCTCAGGAGTTTTACAAAATCCTTTTGTTCAAATTATATTTCTGCTCAAGTTATATTTCTGCAGAAAGATTTATATCAACAGGAAACAGAATACACGCTGTATTGACATGCTCTGGTTATCTATTGTGATGTAACAAATAGCCCCAGATCTCAGTGGCTTAAAACAATACTTTGCAATTATCTCTCATGTCTCTGTGTTGATTGGACTCAGGTCTCACTTGGACTCTCTCAGACAGTTGCATTCACATAGCAGCTGGGGCTGCTGTCATCTGAAGGCTCGACTGAGCTGGACATCCCACATGGCTCACTCACAAAGCAGCATATATGGGCTGTCGGCTGGGCGCTCGGTTGGGCTGTTGACTGGAGCTTCTATACAAGGCTTCTCCATGTACTTGGCTTTCCCAGAATTTGGAAGCTGGGCTCCTAGAGGGAGTAGCCCCAGTGAGCATTCCAAGAGGCCCAGGCAGAAGCTGGGAGGTTTCCTATGATTTAGTCTTGGAAGTCTCAGAACATCACTACTGTGCATTCTGTTGTCCAGCAAATCACCAAGGCCAGCCCACATCAAAGGTGAGGGAAACAGACTCCACCTCTCGATGTGGGGCAGCTAGCAATGGTGGGGAGGGAAGGAATTGATGGTCATCTTTGGAGATTATCAGTCACATCCACCAGTCCCCACAATGCATGGAACCAAGATTGGTATCTTCATAAATGATCTCAGTTTTACATCGTATCAAATGAGATTATTTGCAAAAGAAAGACCTCACTCTCGCTATAATTATAGAAAAGAGGGGACGTCACCTTCATTCATTTCTGAGATACTTTTGTTAATTATGAACACTTCAAATTTTGAAGGTAAGACCTAGAATGTAATTAGTGTTACAAGCGATCAATAAATAACTCTCAATTCTCTGACAAAACCAGAGCAAAAGATGGTAATGAATTTTCCTTATGAGCAACAAAGTAAGGGAGAGATCTCATTCATCTTTAACACTGGGTGCACCAGTGACCCCAAAGCAGCCTCCTTAGTAGAGATGGGGCCCAGAAATTGGCATTTTGTCATTTTTATTCACGGTTTTTATTCATAGCATTAATTCTCCTAATTAGAATCCCTTCCAGGCCTGTTGATTAATATAAAGTGTCAAGATGATATTGATGACAATAAGCGTCTTGTTATTTATTTAGCACTTAGCTACCTTCAAAGTACTTTTCACTGATTATTCAATTTTGTTTCACAATAATTCCCCAAACCTTCTCTGGTGTCTTTGCTCTGTGACATCAGATTGACCCTGGCTTTGTCTACAGAGCTCCTCAAATTCACCAACTTGACTTTGCCTCTGAGATTTCTTCTCCAACATGGCATTAAGTCTCCTCCAAAACACCTCCCCACTTCCTCCGGCTCCACCTCCACCTGGAAGCTCACGGTGATTTGAATGAGGGGAAAGGATATTATTCTTCATGAGGACCCCTTAGGCCCTTCACTAAACAGCCAAAAAATAAAATTGTGAAAGGTTTGGGGGGCAGCAGAGAGACCCTGGGGGGAACCCTGGATGTGAAGTCACAAGGTCTGGAAGCTCAGCCCAGCGCAGCTACAAAGTCCTGTGAGCCGGACAAGGCCCTTCTCCTCTCTGGACCTTGGTGTCCCCAACTGTGAAATGAGGGTATCAACCACCATCAGTGGCTTCATGGGTGCTTAAGAGCAGCTTTGAAGCTCCTCGGAGGTCCTGCTGTGTAATGTAGGGCCCCACGTGATTCTTCTCCCCGCTCCCCCTTCTACCAGAGCAGCTTGTCTTTCGTTTACAAGTTGAATTTCCGCATAAAACTGTGTGTGGGGAAATGTTTTTCAATAACAACAGTAAACAGTGCTTCTCCTGGACCATATGAACTCTAGTTTTCCTTTCAGCCCTAGCATTTCAATATAAAGGTAATAATTTCTAACAGTCCAGGGCTAACCACGGGGCCAAGCACTTCCCATCTGTTAATATTACTTAATTCTCTCCGTTTACAGATGTCAAAAACTGAGCCGCATTAAGATAAAGTGCTTTGCCAGGGGCCACCCAGCTGGTTCGCTAATGGCACCTGGATTCCCTCTGGGGTAGCTGGTACCACCCTCTGGCTTGACCACTCTTGGTTCTACTTTCCAGCCTGACCACTGGCTCAGACTGCCGCAGACCAGGTGTCCAGGGGTTCCGGCCACGGCTCCGCCCACTCTCCTTGGCCCTGCGGAGCAGTTTAAACAGTGCCAGGGGTTCCAGGCCCTCCCAAGGGTGGGAATAGGGCCGGGGGTGGAGGGAGTAGAGTGGTGAAGGGAACTTGCATAGGGCTGTGCACCAGGGCGCAGCAAAGCCTCAGGGCTTGGGTCAAGGCCCACGGGCAGGGCTGTGGGGCAGATCAGGGTCCTCTTTGCCCACTCGCCAGATTTACTGAGGTGCTGTTATGTGCCAGGTACTGTTGCAGGGCTGGGATACATCAGCAGATAACACAGACCCATATCCCTACCTTCCTAAGGCCTATATTCCAAAGTGGAGACTCAGGCCATCAAGACAGATAAGAAAGGTAAGGAAAATTATGTGGACTATTAAATAATGTTAAAAGTAAGGCAGGAAAGGGGAGTAGGGAGTGATAGGGCAAAGGGCAGAGGGCTGGTCATTTTAGAACAGAGAGGCCTCAGAGAGAAAGAGGGTGATGCAGGAAGTGAAGCCCTGGAAGGGAGAGTCCATTCCCCCTGTGTCCTCCAGGTGGCAGCATGCTCCCATCCGTGGACAGCACGGGCGGGTCCTCTTCACAGCCCCAGCTTACTATCCCGGGGAAGCTTGTTTAAGTCTGACACTTCGGGACCCAGGGCTGCTGGGCCCATCTAAAAATGCTGGTTAAAATGGGGAATCCTGGGGCTTCCCTGGTGGCGCAGTGGTTGAGAATCCGCCTGCCAATGCAGGGGACACGGGTTCGAGCCCTGGTCTGGGAAGATCTCACATGCCGCGAAGCAACTAGGCCCGTGAGCCACAACTACTGAGCCTGCGCGTCTGGAGCCTGTGCTCCGCAACAAGAGAGGCCGCATGGTGAGAGGCTCGCGCACCGCGATGAAGAGTGGCCCCCCACTTGCTGCAACTAGAGAAAGCCCTCACATAGAAACGAAGACCCAACACAGCTATAAATAAATAAACAAACAAACAAACAAACAAACAAACAAATAAATAAATCCCAAAAGTTAAAAAAAAAAATGGGGAATCCTAGAAAACAATGCACAAAGCACTCCTGGGGTGTGAGTCTTCTTCTGTGCTCTGGATAGAACGGGTGTGTTCATTTTGTAAAATGAACTAAGTTATACTTATGATCTGTGCTCTTATTGCCCATGGGTCATACTTCAATAAAAAGTTAAAAATGACACACACAACTTAAGGATTCTATTTTAATGTAAATCATAGTTTTTATTATTTATCCCATCTCTTGTTAATTAGAGCTCCATGCCATCTTTCTTAAAGTTTCTGAAATGTATTAGTACAGATAAAATGCTCAGAGCCCTGCATGACATGTAAGAAGCACTTCATAAACGTTAACACCGTTTCCTTTTGTACACACCATGATGGGTCACCTGTGATGTCCAGTCTCACTTTCTTTACAGTGGAGGAGGAGCTTAGATACACTTGCCTAACAATTTGACGGCAGAATCCTAGAATTTTACAATTCCCCCCAACCCTTTGCAGATAACTTGCTGGTACTTATTTTAATAGAAGTTCTGAAGGCAACTTACCTTTATAGGTCTTTCCAAAGTATTTCTCTTCACGCTTCTATCTCATTAGTTGACATATAAAGTAATTAAAGTATATAATTCAATAATGAGATCAACTGGCATAAAAAGATTTGGAGATGAACACAGCTGGACTGGAGAGCTTGGACTAATCTGGAAAGTTGGTTCCGTGGAGGTTGGATCAGAGAGCTATTACTTACCATTTTAAGCATTAGGGTCCCCAGGATTGATTCTTACACGATTATTAATGGGCTAGTGCACCCATCAGGCATTGCTGAAAGTGCTTGGCGAGATTGCCTTTGGGAGCCAGGAATAATGATCAAAGTCATTCATTACACCACTTCTGTGCACCAGGCCCTGTGCTAGGTGTCTTCCACACCCTCCCAGTAATTCTGTGAGGGCTAAAATACCATCTACCACTTGAAGTTCTTGATGTGGATCAAACACTCCAAAAGTCAGTGGCTTAAAATGACTCATAATCTTCAGTTAGCTCCTAATTCTGTGGACTGGCACAGTTGGCTGGGCTTAGCTGGGTGGTTCTTCTGGTGTTGGCTGGGCTCAGTCCTGTGTCTGTGGCAAGTTGCCAGGCAGCTGCGCAGCTCTGCTTCTGTGTGGCCTGGGGTCATGCAGACAACTGGGCCACTTAATCGTTCATCCTCCAAAAGGCCAGCCTGGGCTTCTTCACATGCTGGCTGGACAGGATTCCATGACAGAGAGTGGAAGCATCCAATGTCTCCTTAGGCTTAGGCTTAGAACTGGCACAATGTCATTTCCACCAGTCTATCAGCCAAATTAAGTCACAAGGCCAGCCCAGATGAAGGCATGAAGCAAGAGACCCTCACTTTTTTGGAAAGTCATAATATTGCAAAGAATTATGGGCATAGGAAGGGGAATAATTGCAGCCACCTCTGCAAATATACTACACTAATTTTACAAATGAAAAAACTAAAGCTCAAGCAGGTTAGGCTGACTAATCTATCCAGGGTCTCTCAGCTCATAAGCAACCAAGATAGAATAATACATACCTGTGGGACTTCAATAACTACTCTTTTCACTAAGCTAAGCTGTTTTATTGAGAAATTAAAGGGTCTGGAGCAAATGGGATCATTTTAATATTCATTGAGTATCCTCTATTATTTACACAGGTTTAGATTATCCTCACAACATCTTCATGAAGTGAAGATGATTGTCCCCATTTTACAGATAAGGAAATCAAGGCTCAGAAAACTTAAGCTTATCTGCCAATGGATCATATAGTCTAGTGAACACAAAGACAAGGGAATTGAATCTATTTCTTCTGATTTCAAGTCCACTATTCTTTCAGTCATGCCAAAGATTTTTCTGGGGTTCTGGGGTCCATGAACTTCTAGAAGATGTCACATGGTCCTTGAACAATTTAGAGTTACATACAAAATTTCATATATATTGCATACAAACACTTTTCTGAAGAAGGAAATAGCTTTTGTTCAATTCTTCCTCCCAGCCAGGCAGGAAAAACCCTCCAGACAAAACCTCGTCATCTTCATATATTCCAGAAATCTAGAGAGAAAGGGAGCCTTTAGGTCAGCTCCATGAGATATTGGATGTAGTTGAGGAGCTCTACCCCTGAGAATAGGAATATGTTGCTTCATCGTGTGCTGATATGGAATCGGGGGTTTGAAAGAACACTGGGTTGTTGAAGGTGACCTGCCAGGGCACGTGGCATCAGCAGTGGTCAATAAGCGAGGCTGTGATTTGCTCAACTCCAGAATATTTTTCTACCTTTCGCCGACTTGGATTTCTGTATCAGGGGCCCACAGATCCAGCCCCTTCCTCCTTTCTGCCTTACGATGTGGTCCCAGAATTGCTCGAAGCTGGCGGCAGTTGTCGTGGGAGTGGGCCTCACTCCTGGACCTCGATGGAGCTCCTCACCTCCTTGCCCCTCTGCCAGTGTCTAGCCCTCCGGGGGCTGCATCACTCAGCTGGGGGCCCGGGAGACCCACCCCCTTATCCCAGGCAGCTTCCTACTGCACATCTTGCCTTTAGCGGGGCCCAGGGCTTGGGGAACCTCCAGTTAGCAGTGGTCCAGCTTGGAGAACCACAAGGTCACCAAACAAGCGAGCTAACAACGCAGAGCTGGAAAGTGGGGTCCGGCAGAGAGGGAAAGTGATCGGCCCCCCACACCTCCCTCTCCTCACGCCACAGACAGAGCCGGCCCATCACACGGCTCTACGTGTCGTGAAGGAAGCTTGGCAGCCCTCTGCTGGATGCCCGCTGTGGCCTCCTCTCCAGTGCACCAGCGTCCACATTGTCCCTCTTGCATCTGTTCTCAACACTGCAGCCAGAGGAGTCTTTTCAAAACACGAATCTGATCACATCATGCTCCCCTGCCTGAAAACGCTGAGTGCCCCTCCCTCATGGCCCACAAGCCCTGTTGTCCGGCCCGCACCTCTCCCTTCAGGCTCATCTCACACGGAGCTTCTGCCACTTGTGTGCTGGAGCCGCTCCTATTGGTGAATACTCAGGAATTTTTTGGCAGCTGGAAATTGACCATGGTGGAAGTATTTACACCAGAGAAATCAACAAATGCTAAAAATCAATCCCTGCCCCCCCCCAGCTGGTTGGCCAGCACACTGCTGCCCCCTGCCCGCTGTGCAGTTCCATCACAGGGTCCCTGCATGTACTGTTTCTCTGCCTAGAACACTCTTCCTTCTTAGCTGCACTAACTTAACTCTCTTAGACCGAAGTCCAAGTGCTACTTCCTCTGGGAAGCCTTCATTGGTGTCTCAAAGTCAAATCTCAACCTTGAACCTCTCCTTCTCAGCTTGTATCACAGTTGTCATTTCACATGTACTTGTGTGATGAATGATTATTGTCTGTCTTTCCCGTGGGAATGTAAACTCCATGGCGAGAGAGACCATGCTTGGTTTTGCCCCCTAGCTTTGTTCTGTCACTGAGCGTGGTGCCTGGTACACGGTAGAAACTCAAAAAAGTTGTTGAGTGAATGAATGAGTTAGAGAAATATGCACTGGACAGGAAGTCCTAAGCTCTGGCTTCTGTGGCAAAGACAACTTTTGCTGTTTCTCCTCTGTATTTCCCAGTCTCCTCTGTTATGTTATCAAATTCTGACTGATCAATGGGGTGAAAGCCATGTACTGTTTCCAGCCATGGCCTCTGAAATGTCACAAGTGGTCTTCAATTCCTTCTCTTTTCTCTGTCTGCATGGCTGGAAGCAAAGGAGTCACAAGACAGAAAAAGCCCAAATTCCTGAGTCACTGATTAGAGATAAACTGCTCACACAGGTCCCCTGACCCTCCTTAAACTGTGATAGGAGCAAGATATACTTTTATTGAATTAATCCCTGAGGTTTGAAGTTATTTTTTATTGTGGCACAACCTAATCTACCCTAACCTAAAACACCTTCCCAGCTCTGCCATTAACTCCTTCTACCCTGCGGCCAGCCACAATCTCTCTGGGCCCCAGGTTTCCTCTTGGTAAAATGAAAGGGTTCCACACAGTGATCTCTGAAATCCTTCCGATGTTAAAATTCAGTTGTTCTGCTTGTATATTTCCTCCCTCTTGCCTAACACTATAGGCAAACACCATAAATGTTTGCTAAATAAGAGTACCTCTTACATTTGAAATCCTTCCCCACAGATAAAAGCCTTTTAATATCTTAGAAATTCAAAGCAGTTGCTCAGAATATTTAAACAACAACATCCAGCATCCAGCAAGTAAAATATCCATCAAAATCACAATGGTGGTATCCTCATCAAGAGGCTGGGGAACTGTCAGAGATCTACTCCTCAGCCTTCCAGAAGCTCCCTCCCCCCACCCCCGCCGCCCGCAAGCATCCTGCTCTGTCTTCCCTTGGCAGTCTGGTGGCCCCAGCGTTCCAATCATTTGCAAGCCTCATCCTCAGACTCTGTGTTTAGCCAACTCTCTCAACGGCCTTTCTCAATAGAGACGATCTCATTTTTCAAAGGATCCCACTAATGCCTTTTCTTAGAGAGTTGTCATTAAGGGCTGCTGCCTGGATATCAGTAACCAAGAAGCAAAAGTCACATCTTTGAAGAGATGTAGCCAAGGTGACCCAGAGTCCTAATGACTTAACCGTGTTTCAAATCTCCTGAGGTCTAGCCTAGCTCTGCCATGGGTTCACTGTGTGTGAAAGAGGCAAAAGCCCAGCTGCTCTACTTGGGCTGGGGTCCCTCTTCCTGTTAAAAATGAAGGTCACTGCAGCTGCTAACATCTCAGTAACCATAGTAACAGAGGACCACATGACAGATGTCTGATCTCCATCAGAAAATGTCTGGTATTAAGTGTTCTTCATCCTTTCCCTCACCCCCACCCCAGATCTTGTTAGGTGGCATTGAAGTTCTCCCAGGGGACCAGCTCAGGCATGGGAAATCCGGACTGAGAGCATTAATTAAACCTCTTATTTCCCCAGAACATTTTGCATTGTCAGGCCTGGGAGCCAAGAAAACCTCCCAGGGAAGCTCTTATGAGAGAGAATGCTAACTTTACCACCAGGGAAAGAGGCACTTCAGCTCCACAGCTGGCAGCAAATGAAGCTTAGTAGGAAAATATGCCTGGCATACAGCAGGCACAAAATAAATACTTGCAAAAGAGTCAGTTGAATCAAATGGAGCTCATTTAGCAAATGGGATTCCTCTTGGGCCACTGGAAGTCCTGCATGAGATCATGTGAACCATTCACCCTTTTCAACAGTTCCTGAGTGCCTGCTGCATGCACCCATGGGTGATAGTATGGAGGCTCTAAAGGTATTCATTTGCTGAATGAATCCCATGTCCCCGGGACTGTCTGGGGTTCAAGGGCAGGTTGGGAAGTATGTAGAGGGCAGGGATCACATCACAAAGGGCTCTGGATTCAACTGGAGTCTCTCGGGTTTATTGCTGCAGAAACTTTGAAAGCTTTTATGCATGTGAGTGACAGGATCAGCCCTGTATTTCAGAAACATCCTTTTGATGCCCTGTAGGGAAAGGATTAGAGGGAGACTATTGTTTTGACCAAAGAAACAATGTTCTAGGACTGCTGAACCCAGACCTTAAGAGAACTGGCAGCTTCTGCTTCCTTCCTCTTAGAACCTGGCTGCCATGCTGTGAGAAGCTCCAGCCACGCGGAGGAGAACCCAAGTGCTCAATACACAGCCCAGCTGTGCTCTGGGCAGCAGCCAGCACCTACTGCTTGCCATGAGGTATGCCATCTTGGATGTCCCAGAAGATACCAAGTTGAGTAGGAAAACCACCCAGCTGAGCCCAGTCAACATGAGAAGTCACAAAAGACTTGTTCTTGGGTTTATTTACTACGTCGTGGGTTTTTTCTGCATAAGTAAATAACAAACAGTGGGAGGTACCAGATGGTAGTCATGTCTCGGGCTCAGCAGAAAAGGTTTGGTTGGAATGATCATAGATTTGGGAGTCATCAGCTGCACGGGAAGTTGAGAGCCCTGTTTCAGGTGAAATCACCTCCACTCCTCCTCACACATGTCCAGCATGCTTAGAGCACAGCCGACTCCCAGCAAATGCTTGCTGAATTAAATGAAACCCTGCATAATGAAAAACACTGGAAATCCCCGTTTTGTGATTTAAGACAGTCCTCCTCATGCCTGGAATTCTAATTTCCCCTCACTCTAAGCATGCTTATTTTCCCCCCTCTCTGAATCAAAGTGTGTACTCCTAGCTGCTGCATGCGATACTCTTTATCATTCTAAGAGAAGTCCTTTCCTTGAGGGTGGCATGAGGACTTGGAATCTGCATACCTGAGTTTGGGTTCAGGATGACTGGATTTTTCTAGCTGCCCCACCTCCCCTCTGAGCCTCCGGCTTCTTCATCTGTAAATGGAGATGAGAATATCTGCAAATCTGATTCGGTAATAATGGTAGATTCCCCGGTCACGGCTAAAGGAAGTGCAGATGTGAAAAGAATCATTGCAATCATCTCCACCAGGACGCAGTACAGCCCCTCTCCCTGGTGGTAAACACACAGCAAGTTCGGGAGATAGGAAATCTCCAGCTTTGTGTGTTTGAAAAAGCTCCTGTTGATTTTCCAGCCTCCTCGGCCAGAGAGGGTGAACAAAGAAAGGGTTAGCAGTCTGGTAAAACGACCCCCTACTCGGACGGAGTCTCAGGCCTGGGTTTGAGCCCCGGTTTCCCTGCTAACCTAATGCACAATGTGACCTTGGCCAGCTCCTGCCCTTCTGGGGCCCAAGTGTCCTTCTACGTAAAGCGTGAAGGATGGCCCGAGATGGCCCTCACGTTCCTTCCACCTGAACGGCTCAGGCTCCAGTTAGGGTCGGGGGTCCGGTCATATGCTGGAGGGGAGGGGTGCTGGCTGACGCGGAGCTGAGTGCGGGCGCACCAGCTCGCTCCGGGTCCAGCCTCCTGCTCTGACGTCCTCGAGCCGCCCTCCCTCCCCGCCCCTCCGGCGGCTGGAGAGCGGCTGGCGCGCCCGGATCCCAGGCCCGGGAGGTGCGCGGCGGCGGGACCCAGCCCCGCGCGGGGAGCGGGCACCATGGTGCTGTCGGTGCCCGTGATCGCGCTGGGCGCCACGCTGGGCACGGCCACCAGCATCCTCGCGCTGTGCGGGGTCACCTGCCTGTGCCGGCACATGCACCCCAAGAAGGGGGTGCTGCAGAGGGACCTGGACCCCGATCCGGAGAAGGCGAAGCCCGGCGTGCTCCGGTCCCAGCAGGTGAGCGGGGGCGGCGCCTTGGTCTCCCCGGGCCGGGTGGGGTCTCCCGGGCAGCGGCGGGGGAGTGGGTGGCAGGCAATGGTCGGCGTTCTTCTTTGCGCGATAGAGCATGGCGGGGTGTGGGGACCGCGGACGTGCTCGGGGACCCTCGGGGGGGTGGGGGGGGGGTCCTGAAGGCCTGGGGGTGGAGGAGGGGTCGGGGAGGATAATGAAGGGTATGGGGGGCTTGCGGGGACAGGAGAGGAACCGGGACAGCGAGCGCTAAAGGGGCGGGCATGGGAGGGAATGGGAAAGGGAGCTTGGATGGGAATGGGGCTGGGAGGGGATTTGGGGGCTGGGAGGCGAGCGTGGGGAACTTGGAGGAGTAATAAGACCGGGACGCTGTGAGGGGGCTGGGGGAGCGGGCTGTGAGGGTTAGGGGAGACTGAGAAGGGAATGGTGCAGAATGAGAAGCTCGAATTGGGGGGAAGAAGAAGGGGGGCTGTGAGAGCGAGGAGGGGGGCCAGTTGTGGGCTGGCACAGGGAGAGCACTGACAGAGTCGAGAAGGGGGAAATCCACCAAAATCCAGAGAGCAGGTGGCCGCTGTCGCTGCAGTGGGAGCTGGGGAGGGGCAGCTGGGCTGGGTGTGCCTGGGGTCTGGAGAGGCAGAAGAATATGGGGGGGCCTGGAGGACCCTCACCCTGTCCTAGCAGCTCTCAGCTCCAGCCAGACTGAGCGAGTAGCTGAGACCTCCCCGAAGGTGTGTCTGGAGATGCCCCTGGAGACAGGAGGGCTTTTATCCCATGCATCAGCTTGTCCCCAGAGCCTCTTTGGGCAGGAAATGGGTGGTGTCCCCATTGTACAGAGCAGCAGAAGGGGTCTGGGAAAGGTTTGGAAGGACTGCGCTACATGGGCTGGGATCTCCAGGACACATTCCCAAGGTGGCGAGTGCACAATGTCCTCTGAAGACCCGGGAGGAAGTCTGGATGGAAAGACTGGAGGAAGGCAGGCCCTGGGGCAGGGGGTGACTTAATGACTTCCCAAGGCCCTCTAGGTTCCTTCCAGAGCTTAGAGTTCCAGGGGAGGCACTATAAAGCTGTGATTCCACCTTCCTTTTGCCAATTAATTATTCAGAAGCTCAGACCCAGTTTCTCGGGGCCTGTGTCAGTCACTGAAAGTGGAATGAAATGGCTGCTGTCCTTGACGCACTTACAATCTGAGAAAAGTGACATTGACACCGGCAAGAACAGGAGCCAACTGGGCAGTGGGATGTGGGACCCAGAACCATCTGAAATGGGAGTAGTGGGCTACCCGCTCCAGGTGGGCACAGGGCGGGGGAGGGGGTGTTGGATGAGCCCTTCTCCAGACGTTGGGTCCTCAACCTCCTATCCCATCCGGCACGCTTCAGGGACAGCCATTCTTCTGCCTTTCACAGTGGTGGCCCTTCAGGCACTGTCTCCTCCCCTTCCCAGAGAGAACCGCTGGGGACAGTGTTGGTGTAAGTGACCTCCGGGGTCCCTTCCAACTCTTTGTCTTACTGAGGACCAGTAGCCCACGCAATGGTCAATGATCTGTTAAAGACAAACCAGATCATGCGTCTCCCTGGCTTAAAATCCTCCACAACTTCTCACTGAGCTTGGAACAAACACAGCAAACCGGAGCCTGGCATGTACTCTGTGCCAGGCTACATTCTAAGTGCTTTACACTTAATGCATTTAGCAACTCAATGAAGGACGTATATGATGAGCCCAACTTAAAGCTGAAAGAGCTAAAGAGAGGGTGAGTGACTTGCCCAAGGCCACACAGTTCGAGAAGTTTTAGAGCCGGATTCTAGCCAAGCTGGTCTGGTTCTGGAGTCGGTGCTGTTAGCCACTCCACTCCACTTCCTCACCTGCTTGATGTGGCAGGTGTTTACCTCTCCAGCCAAGCTCATGCCAGTTGCCCGCTTCATGGGCCGTCTCAGCTTCCCTGGATTTTTTGATCCTTCTTGAAGACATCAACCCTTCCCATTTTCCTCTGGCTTTTCACACAGATGGCTCCTTCTCATCCTTTAGGTCTCTTTCTGTTTGAATTTTACCTCCTCAGGGAGGATTTTGTCTACGGCCACATGTAACAAAGCCCTCTCTTCCCCATTACGTTCTCCATACCATTCCTTCCCAATTCTTTTGTAGCACTTGGGACAGTTGGATGTGATTTTTCATATCTACTCACCTGTACAATATTTATTCCCAGCACCTACTCAGTGTCTGGAAACTAGTAGGTGCCCAATAAGAAACTGTTGACAAATAAAGGCATCCCTGTGCCCAGCCGTTGTGGGTGATTGTCTGAGTTATTTCTTCAAATGTGGATGCATTTTGCAACCACTGTGCAACCCGGGGCTAGCTCATAGGGACACAATAAACATTTGTTGATATGTGAGACCCATCCATTCACATCCCTCACTTGGCTCCCTCAGTGACAAGGATTTGGGCCCCTGGGACTGAATCTGTAGGTGTGAATGTGATGAAATTGAGATCTCACAATGTCGGTTTGGCTGCCATTTTGCTCAGACTGATTCAGCTGCTGACCCAGATAAAGTACACAGAGAAAAGACACTATGTTGACATTTCAAAAAAAGTAAAGGAGGTAGTATTAGGGGTGGCAGATGTCAGCAGGGTGATGGGCGTGGCACATGTTGACAAAGATGAGGAGAGTCAGGTAAGGAAGCCTCTCTGAAGATGTTCCTTAAACAAAGAGGACATGGGGGCTGGGGAAGAGCGTTCTAGATTCCTGTAGCCACTGACAACTTGGATGTCTCTGGGATATAGAGTGACCGCCCATGTCTCTATAAGTCGCTGCTTGTGGCTGCTGGAAAAATTCCTTGGATTTGTTGGCCATGCCTGGGAATCCAGTTTCTGGTCATGAATTGCAGTGATTTTGAAAAGCACTTTGAAGCTTTCCCTGAGGGTTCTTAACCTGAGGTCCACAGACCCCAACAAGGGGTCTATAGGTAAACTGTAAGGGGTTCTTGGTCTTGGAGAGGAAAAAATTGTATCTTTCTTTTCATTAACCTCTACATGAAACTTAGCATTTTCTGTAAGTAGGAGTATAAACAACACGCCACAGGAATATTAGCAATATCTGTGACTTGGTCCTCAAGGGAAATCACAGAGAGTTTCAGAGCACAGCACAGCTGTTGCAGATGCTTTATGATAACATTTATGCTCATCTCTAATTCTAAATTATGCACTTATTAAATCCCCCGCTAGATCCTATTATTTAATGAAAGAATAAAGAGGCACACATATAACCATTTCCCCGATTGATTTTATTAGATGTACTGTTGTAGTCCTATGTCTTTTATTTGCTGCTTTTCAGACATTCTTCTCCAGACAGCTGAAGGAATCCATCCAGCATCTCCACCATGTGGGAGGTGGCAGAGGGTGCAAACCCTCAGGCACCGCTGTTCATGCCTCCAGCCAGCTTCAATTCATAATTTGTCTTGGCTTTTCTGAAATATACATTGTGAACCCTTTATCCTGCCTTCTTACACAATCCCTCGCCCTCACCTGCGTGCAGGCTTTCCAGGGAGGAGAGGGATTCAGTTTCACTACACTGTCCTTGTGATCTGGCAGCATCCCCTGGGACCTCCCTCCCTGTGGTCAGCCCAGCTTTCAAAGCTCGGTTATTATGCAGTGATTACTGTATGCTTGAGCCAGGAGGCAGAGCAGAGAGGCAGACACGTGTGTGTGTGTGTGTGTGTGTGTGTGTGTGTGTAATCATCTTCGCTTCACCGCTGCTGCCGCATCTCTTAGCAAGAGGCAGCCAGACCCATTGATTCCTTCCCCCAGAATTTCCTTTTCACGCTTGTCTGCACAGGCTGTCACTCACAGCATTTCTGGGTCCTTGCAGAGAAGCCTTCCTTTTGGCGAACCTAAATAACTACAGAGCAAGTAAGGGGAACTGTCAGTGCCCTGACACGTTAGCACGAGTTGCAGTCCTGTTCTCAGAAAGCTTTCATTTCAGGTATGATTTTTCTTCCCATCTGGTGCTTACCTTTCTTACATGAATCTTCTCAAATGAGTCTCAGAGTTCCCAGGGTAACCCTGCTGCTGTCCCTTTGAAGCTATGTAGTCAAAAGCTCCTAGCTCCCAATGCTACTTTCTACCAAACTATAAAATCCTACCCTCCTTCCAGCAGAGTTGAGAAGGGAAGTGGCTTTTGATGGAACATCGTGTTAGTTCATTCAGGCTGTTATAAGAAAATACCACAGAGTGGGTAGCTTATAAACAAAAATTTATTTCTCATAGAGCTAGAAGCTGGGAAGTCCAAGATCAAAGTTCTGGCCAATCCAGTGTCTGATGAGGACCAGCTTCCTAGACTCTTGGATGTAACCTCACCTGATGGAAGGGGCAAGGGGGCTCTCTCCTGCCACTTTTACAAGGGCACTAATCGTATTTATGAAGGCTCCACCCTCATGGCCTACTCACTCCCAAAAGCCCCACCTAATCTATGACAAAGGAGGTAGGGATATACAATGGAGAAAAGACAGTCTCTTCAATAAGTGGTGCTGGGAAAACTGGACAGCTACATGTAAAAGAATGAAATTAGAACACTCCCTAACACCATACACGAAAATAAACTCAAAATGGATTAAAGCCTCACCTCCTAACATTTTCACAGTATTGATTCTTCCAATCCAAGAACATGGTACATCTCTCCATCTGTTTGCATCATCTTTGATTTAAGGGGGCACAAACATTCAGACTACAGCAAACACTAACAGATTCAAAGTTTTTAAGAAATAATTTAAACACATGCTGTATTTTTATCAAACAACATATGTATAGTGGAGTCTTCCCCCCCACCCTCAAGATCAAGGAGTGTATTTCATTTCCCTTGTATCCCTGACAATATCTGGTGTGATAACGGGCACATGATAACCCTTCAATGTATATTTTGAGTTAAATCATCATATCGTGACATAACACTGAATAAGAGAGTGAAGATGCAGAAGAATGCACGTGGTTAAGCTTCCATTTCCACAAGATTTGAATTCAAGCCCGTTTAGGTCTGGGGTTTCCGCTGGGGGCAGGTAATGACTGGGGCAGAGTCGGGAGCTTCCCAGCTTTTGTTTATAAGCTCTGCCTCTTGACGTGGTGCTGGTTACACAGCTGTGTCCACGTTATGAAAGAAAATTTATCCAGCTCTACATTTATGATTTGTGTACTTTTCTGTATGTAGTTATAACTCAGTAAAGTTTTTATTATTTGTCAAGTTGTGTTGTAACGTTTGTGAACACTGATTTAGTATCAAGCCACTATTTTTTTTTAACATCTTTATTGGGGTATAATTACTTTACAATGTTGTGTTAGTTTCTGCTCTATAACAAAGTGAATCAGCTGTATGTATACATACATCCCCATATCCCCTCCCTCTTGAACCTCCCTCCCACCCTCCCTATCCCACCCCTCTAGGTGGTCACAAAGCACCAAGCTGATCTCCCTGTGCTATGCAGCTGCTTCCCACTAGCTATCTATTTTACATTTGGTAGTGTATATATGTCCATGCCACTCTCTCACTTCGTCCCAGCTTACCCTTCCCCCTCCCCGTCAAGCCAGTATTTTTAATACCAGGATGATTTGGGGACTATAATCAAGAGACGTGGCCCTCCTTTTTGTGGTCCATTATGCATCACCTCCCTGGCCCTGTCTGCCTTCTTCTGCTATGCCTGTGGCCACCTCCTCCTTCGGACTAGGGACTGGAGAACATCAACGTGGCCTGATTAACTCTCCCACCTGTTTTCCTCTTCCTTAGACCACTGGAGCAACATCCTCTCAGATCACTTGTCTGAATGCAGGCTTGTCAGAGTGAGGATGGATCAGAGCCCCGATCTGCATTTCATCAGCTAATAAGCTCATTGACTAAAGGTTAATGAACACATGCTAGGCGCTGGGATGCAGCAATAAAAAGACAGGTGTATGCTGTTCCTTGCAAGTGGGGAGGTAGACAGTGAAGCCAGCAGTTGCCGTGAAGCGTGTTACAGTGCTACCATGACAGGCGAGGTATGGGGGACCATGGGAAACCCTTAGGGTGGGAATCCCCACCTTCGGCCCAAAGTAGAACTTTCTCCAGTTCTCGTTGGCTACTCTGATGAGGTCTCCCCTCTACATCAGTGATCACAGGAGGCCAACATGAATTGCTAACCCTGCTCCTGGAACTGATTTGACTCTGGACTGCCATAAGGTCTGACCTCTTTGGATTCTCAGTCCTTTTAAAGAATTGATTTCTCAGCTGATCTCCTGGTTGGTGAACTTTCCTGTTCATGTAAACAAACAAAGAAACAAAAAATAGATCCGTTTCCACAGAATAATAAAGAATAGTGATAGCATAGCTAACGTTTATTGAGTTCTTTATGTGTGCCAGGCACTGTTCTAAGCTCTTTAACCATATTAATTTTATCCTCACAATAGCCCTATGAAATATGCATAATTATTACTTACATTTTACACATGGGAAAAGTAAAACACAGAGTGCTTAAGTAACTTACTCAGTGGCAGAGCTGGGAATCAAATTTAGGAATTCTGGTTCCAGAGCCCACACGTTTGACCACTAGGCTGAAGACTAGCAGAAAAAACTAGTCAAAATTTTACTTGAGCCACTGCGTTTCCCCAGATATGGCATAAAAGTGTCTACAATATATGAATCTTTGCAGGTCAAAGATTTGCAGAAACCTTTCCCAAAGCTTTGGATGTCTTTGTTGCCTCTTGCTTCCACCATGCTTCAAGCACTGGGTGCAGCCCTGGGCCCTCCAGAGAAATTTACACAGTAAACATGTTTGGGCTGGTCGCTTAGCAACAGGGAAGACTATGAATTTTCCATCAAGAAATTAGCATAGATTATTTCAAGGAGATGAGCGCACACCCACTGGAAACCCTTGGCCCTTTGAAACATAATGTGGACTTTTGGTCTGTGTCCATCAATCCCTTCCTGGTGGCAGGTCCCAGACCCGTCACATCTTTTTCCCTTTCTAGTTTCTCCTCTGGTTCAGCATGTAGATAATTCATGTTCATTGCTCTTCTCTTCATGTGATTGACGGTTCACTAGCACCTTTTGTTAATTCCAGCAGAAAGTACTGCTGCATCTTTTGACATTTTTAGACTTTCAGATACTAGCCTGGATTATCTGGGGTACAAGAAGAGGAATAGAGAGTCCATCAGAGCACAATGGAAGAAACACCTGGACGAGAAATCAGAGGGGCTTAAGTTGAAGGCAGAAGGAAGGGGAGAGACTGGCAGGATGGGGAAGGAGCAGACCCAGAAGACAAAGAAGAGGAGACAAGTTAAAGAGTGACTGGGGCTTCCCTGGTGGCGCAGTGGTTAAGAATCCGCCTGCCAATGCAGGGGAAACGGGTTCGAGGCCTGGTCTGGGAAGATCCCACATGCCGCGGAGCAACTGAGCCCGTGCGCCACAGCTACTGAGTCTGTGCTCTGGAGCCCGTGAGTCACAACTACTGAGCCCGTGTGCCACAACTACTGAAGCCCATGCCCTTAGGGCCTGTGCTCTGCAACAAGAGAAGCCATGGCAATGAGAAGCCCATGCACTGCAGCGAAGAGTGGCCCCCGCTCACCGCAGCTAGAGAAAGGACCTCTCGCAGCAATGAAGACCCAATGCAGCCAAAAATAAATAAATAAATAAAATTTAAAAAAAAAAAAAAAAAGAGTGACTGACTGTCCCAGAGTCAGAGACCAGAGGGAGAAATGAGAATATGCGTGGTGGATCCCTGCACTGTCCATGCTATTGACCTACAACTTCCCCAAAACCAGTAACAGCTTATCTCCGACTTGTTCCTTGATGTTACTGCATTCACTACGTCCGGAGCTCATTTCTGCTAACAAACATTGGGAAACCCTGCTTTGAGGATGGAGGAGAAGAGCTTCACAGAAATAGGTTTTAAGAACTAAGGGATTCTTGGACTTCCCTGGTGGCACAGTAGTTAAGAATCCACCTGCCAATGCAGGGGACATGGGTTCAAGCCCTGGTCCAGGAAGATCCCACATGCTGCAGAGCAACTAAGCCCGTGCGCCACAACTACAGAGCCTGCGCTCTAGAGGCCGTGAGCCACAACTACTGGGCCAGCAAACCACAACTACTAAGGCCTGCGTGCCTAGAGCCCGTGCTCCGCAACAAGAGAAGCCACATCAATGAGAAGCCCACGCACCGCAACAAAGAGTAGCCCCCGCTCGCCGCAACTAGAGAAAGCCCGCGTGCAGCAACGAAGACCCAGCACAGCCATAAATAAATAAAATAAAATAAATTAATTTTTTAAAAAAAGCTTTAATAAAAAAAAGAGAACTGAGGAATTCTGAATGTACGTGTCTGAATCAACACACACGTGCATACGAAGGGCCCCCTATAACCAATTTGTTAAGAAATAATGAGTTAGGAGGTTTCTAAAGGAAAACAGATGAAAAAGCTAGATCTATTCCTTCCTCCCATCTCTCTCAATTATGTTTATTGAGCACAGACCTGTGCCAGGTACTGTGTTGGGGCTGGGGATGCAGGAACCGCCCCCTCCTCAATGACACAGTGACCTTTCTCCGCCTTCATGAAACTTACATTGTAATGGGGGAAACCAGAGTTAGTAGAAGAAGAGCACAGATCAATGAAAATGTGTGATGGTGGCAAGTGACCTAAAGAGAAAGTTCTGGTGCTATGAGAGGGTAAGGTGGAACTGATCCAGGCGAACAGGTCAGGGAAGGCTTTCCTGGAGGGAGTGATGGGCAAGCTGGGAGCTGGCGTAGGAGGGGAAGTTAACCAGGGCAATGGGGAGGGGGGCTGTGAGGGGTTTCAGATAGGAATGAGGCCGTGCAAAAGTCCTGGGACAGGAGGCAGCCTAGCACTTAGGAGGGCCCAGGGAAAAGTCAGTGTGCCTGGAGAGCAGAGAGAAAGGATGCCCAGTGTATATGATGAGGCTGGGGAAGGGGACAGGAGCCTGGGCAAGCAGGGTATTGCAGACCATGGGCAGGTTCCTCCATTCCTTTATTCATTTATGTATCAAACATTTATTAAGGCCTACGTGAGGGACACTGACCTGTGTACTGACAGTGCGAAGGCTACAGTTATTTTCAAAGCTTTTTAAAGTTAAGGTGAAATTCACATAAAGTTAACCATTTTAAAGTATATGAATCAGTAGCATCTAGTACATTCACAATGTTGGACGATCACTACCTCCATCTAGTTCTAAGACATTTTTATTCCCCCTGAAGAAAAACTCCATCCCCATTAAGCAGACACTATTCCTCTCTCTCTCTGCCTTCAGTCTCTGGAAACCACCAATCTGTTTTCTCTCTTTATGGATTTGCCTCTTCTGGACGTTTCATATATTTGGAATTTTAAAATCGGTGACTTTTCGTGCCTGCCTTCTTTCACTTAGCATAGTGTTTTCAAGATTCACCCATGTTGTAGCGTGTATGAGGAGTTTATTTCTCTTTATGGCTGAATAATATCCCATTATATGTACATGCCTCACTTTGTTTATCCATTCATTTGTTGATGAACATTAGGGTTGATTCTACCTTTTTGGTTATTGGAATAGGGCTGCTATGTATATTCCTGTACAAGTATTTGTTTGCGTACCTATTTTCAATGCTCTCAAGTATATACTTAGGAGTGGAATTGCTGGGTCCTATGATAATTCTATGTTTAACTTTTTGAGGAACCTCCAATTGCTTTCCGCAGCAACTGCACCTTTTACATTCCCACCAGCAAGGCATGAGAGTTCCAGTTTCTTCACATCTTTGCCAACACATTATTTTCCCATTTTTTGTTGTTATTTTTTGTTCTTTATTATAGCCATCCTAGTGGGTGTGAAGTACTTTCTAGGCTTTTAATTTTAAAAAAAAATCCAAACTCTTATTTTTAAAATCTTCATCAGTATCTTGCACGTTTTCAATGAGCATTTCTGCTCTGTATTGAATGCCAATTACAGAGAATCCACACGGGCACACCCGTAAAAGCATGTCATGGCCCCTGAGTCTCACAAGAGGAGTGGAGTGGGCAGCGGTGCTGGCTCCCCTGCTCTCCCAGCAAATTTGCACCTGCTACTCCATCCTTCAAATACGGTGCATGTTATCACTGTCACCTTCCTCATTCTTTGCCCCAAGCTTTAGTCCCTCATGGGTCCCAATCTGCTTCACCTAGGTTCCTGGGGGCCCTACAAACCCAGGTCCAATTGAGGTGCTATTTACTACCTTTCAACATCGTTTCCTCACGTTGGCATCATCAGGACAGTGTGATGCCAGGAGGAGGAGCCTGGATCCCCTACCGTATCCATTCACTGCACACACACAAACTTTCCCACCAAGGAGTTCCCTAAGTGCTAATTAAACAAAGGGTGTTTTAATTGATTCATATTATAGAACATTCCTGGGAGAGTTTTACATGGTGTTTAAGAGCATTACAGCAATACACAGTGATATTTGGGGAAGCTGATTGAGGTTTTGGGTGGACTTGGAATGCATTATAATTTCCCCCATTTAAAATAGTGGAATACAAGCGACTGCTCTCTGAAATTCACTAGCCAGCATGTTTCCATGAACAGATTAGTGTCAAATAATGAGGGGTGGTTGCATGTATGAATATGTGCACATGCATATGTAAATGTGAATATGCACATATGCATATATGAATGAGAGAAAGGGGAGGAGCAGCGCATGGAAAATCTGTGAAACTGAGCCTCAGTCTTAGTCCCTCTGGCAGAGACCCTAGGGTACCTTGACGTATTTCATTGACTCCCTCCACCCTCCACTTATTAAATCCAAGACATACTTTTCCTTCATAGAAAAACTGAGCAGGCTTTGCAGAGAGCAAGAGAAGTGAGGAGAAATGTTGAATGACTGCGTGAGTCATTGGACGGATGGATAGATGAATGGGGAGGAGATTCATGGGGCCACCGTCTCTGCTTGCAGCCAGAATAAAAATCACAAGCACAGAAATGAAGGGGAAGGTGCTGAGCTTGTGGAAGAATCTCTGTGCTCAGCTTCAGTGACACCGCGTGGGATCAAGACAGGCCTGGAGGGCGTGGTGGCTTCACTTTGTATTGGTTTCCCTACCTTCAAGCCTCTGTTCACGCAGCTGACATTGGAGACAGTTAAAAAAAAATCTCCCGTTGCAAAGACCAATGAGATAATACCCTGGGGGGACCACGTTTTACTTGGAAAATCATCATAAACCATGTCGTTTTGGACTTGCTGTTAAGAGTGGCCTGATGAGAGGGATGTAAGTTACTGAGGCAGGAGAGTGAAGACTTTGCTTTTCAAACAGAATTAAGAATGATGTTTTGGTGAGTTCCCTGGTGGTCTAGTGGTCAGGATTCAGCAATTTCACCACCATGCACGGGTTCAATCCCTGGTCGGGGAACTGAGATCCCATGCAGTGCGGCCAAAAAGAGAAAAAAGAATGATGTTTTGGAGAGGAATGCATTTGAAGATGAAGAGAAGGTTGGGGAAGAGCAGTTTGGTTGGGCAACTAGAAGACTTGCTGGAAACAGCTGCAGAATGAAGCTTAGAATAACTTCAGAGAGCTCTAAGCTCATTCCGTGTTTCAGATCCCGCCTCCCCTCCACCCTTTCTCACAGTGCACTCCCCAAGCATCTTAGAATGTGTTTTTATTTCCAGCACCGTCTGTTCACAAAGAAAGGGCAAAGATACCAGAGAGACGTACATACAGTCAAGGCAGTGATGGTACGTCAAGAGCCGAAACTCCATAGGAAAATGTCAACGTGGTCTCAGGGCATTTTGGCACATTCCCTGCAAATGCATCATCTAATAAGCCCGTCTCTTACCTTGCAAGTGGGACGGATCCTTTAAGTAGCAACAGGACTGTTGCCCTTTGTGTGACAGCCTCATTACAGCTCTTTGTGTGACAGCCTCATTACAAAACTTGCAGAGACAAAGAACCAAAGGACGGAAAGGAATGAATAGGAGCATAAGTATCCCGTTGGTAACCACTACATGGTAGACTTGTGTTTGTTTTTGGATACCCACCAGTATTAGTTTTAGGTAAGAACAATCTAGCTTTTTGAGACGACTCAAAAGAGGAAATTACCTCTTAGAATGAAAATGTTCATTTCAGGATCAAGCCACTGAGATATAACAGGAAGCAAATTAGACTTAGACCCCAAACCTGAATTTGAATTCTACCTCCAGCATTCTCCAGCTAAATGACCTTGACCATTCCAAATCCCACTTTCCTCATCGACAAAACAGAGGTGATAACAATAAGGTTCTCTACGGTAATATTAAAGACTAATTGAGATAATGCTTTTGAAAGCACCCAATACTGTCAGCACCAGTCACTACTCAGAGTATATTTTAGGTATCTCTGAATCCTTTTCTTATTTATCCTTTACCAAAGCAATGACTTGTCTGTATGTTCATTACATAGGAAAGAGAGAGTTCATAAAAAGTATTCCAGATGTGAAAAATGAAAGCCCCCTGTTAGGATGGGAAGGGTGGGCATGAACATTACACTTCTAGGATATTCATTCATTCAAAAAATATTTCTTGATGACCTATTATGTGCAAGACACTGAGTTAGCAGTAGGGACACCGCAGTGACTGGGCAGACAACATCCCTGACCTCCTGCAGCTCATGTTCTACAGGTAGAGATCTTCATTACACAGTCATACAAATGAATATAAATCTAACTGTGTTAGGTGTGGTAAGGGAAGCAAGAGTTCTCTCAAGAAGTGATAACTCATTAGTGCTCCAATCTTAACATATTTGGAGACTCCCTTCAGTAAAAACATTTTGAGCTTGTACCCCTTATACATGTATATTTAATTCTTTGTGAAGCATATGTAGACTTCATATTATGTATACATATTGCTCTACTAATATATTGTGTCCATAATAAAACATGCACAAACATGGACCTTTTAAAACAATAATGCAAAAATAAATTATAAAATGAGATTCTGTAATTTTCTTCCATACACCAAATGGACTGTCTTGCACACCCCTGTAGCATACAGTTAGTGCCATTTACTAGGTAAAGGTATTGGGGATGAGCGTTTGAAGTCTTCTAGGCATAGGGCATGTGCAAAGGCCCTGTGGAAAGAAGAAATATCACTTAGGAGGGACTGAAAGAAGGTCAAAGTGGGTAGAGCATAGAGGGCACAGGAGGGAGTGACTGCAAGTAAGCGAGGTGGGTCAGGCCAGAGAGCACCACACAGGACCTTCTGAGCCACCATTAGTATTTGGATATTTATCCCAAGAGCAATGAAAGCTACTGAAAGGTCTTAAGTGAGATGTGATATGGTCAGATTTAGGCCGTGAAAACATCCTTTTGGGTGGGGAAAGAGTAGAAATGGGGATACCAGGGAAACCCTGGAAAGAGACCTTGATGGCTTGAGCCACTGTGATGGCAGCAGTAGTTTGGAGAGATGTTTAGAAAATAAATTGACTGGCTTTGCCTGTGGGTTGGGTGTGGGCTTCAGGAAGAGAGAGGAATTAGGGACGACACTAAGTGTTTCACTTAGGATGGTGGTTGCAATTAATGAAACAAAGATGAGGCCATGGATTTTAAGTCATGAGTTCACCTTTGTGCAGGGCAAGTGTGAGGAGCCTTTGAGCTATCTCCATGAAGATGTCAATTGTGCTGGTGGTTCCACAGGTTTGGAACTCACAGTCTGGCTGTGATATATATTGGGGAATAGCAACCACAGCCATGAGCATGGCTGAGACAGCCTGGGAAGAGTGCAGAATGAGAGGGAAGAGGGCCTAGGAACAAGTACCGAGGACGCCAACATTTCATAAGACAAGGAGGGGTGGCCAGAGAGGAAGGAGAAAAACCTGGAGAATGTGATATCAAAATAATAACAATAACAAGAGAAAAACTTTTGAAGAAGAAGGGAATCACTGAGAAGTCAAGTAAGGTAAGACTGAAAAAACCCATAGGAATGAGACAGTGAAAGTTACCAGTGACCTTGGAGACCAACAGTGACCTCCAGTGGGCTGATGGGGCCTCTGGGAAAGTGTTGTAGAGTGGCTGGAAAGTGAGGAATGAGAACAGCATTGAGTATAGGCAGCTCTTTTGAGATGCATGACTGCAAAGGGGTGGAGAGGACTAGGGCTGGGGCTGAGCAGGGGAAAAGAGGTCAAAGGAATATTGAGCACAGTTGAAAGCTGTTGGGAAGGAGCCAGTTGAAAGAGAAGGATGAACATTCAAGAGAGAGGGAGAGAGAGATTTAAAAAAAAAAAAAACAGCTAGTGTAAGGCTCCCACATGGGCAGATGGGGCGCAAGGCTCGGATGGAAGGACTGGTCCTGGAGGGAGGGAGAGTGGGAGACACCTCCTGCAGTGTCACAGGACAGGGACGGGCACAGCATCTGTCTGGAGAAGAAGGGCAGGTCGCTGTGTCTGTTAACAGGACGCTAAGGGGCTTCCGTTCTCTTGGTTTCCTTTTTCTCTATGAAGGAAGTCAGAGGAGAGAGAGAAATTCCAAAATGTGGGCTTGAGGGAGGAGTTAGGGAAACAGTAGGATTTCTGGGGAGGACTGAGTTTAAGGTTGGAGACCATGAATTTATCATGGAACCATCCACCCTGTCTAGGTGACTCTCTTGCGGCACAGGGCTATTTGATGCAGCATCATGGTTTAGCGGGGCTCATCCACCACTGGAGTTTCACCACGTGGCATCAGGGAAAGGATGGGAAGGCAAGGGAGAGTATTGTTGACATGATGGCCCATTTTCTCATTTGATCCAGCATCTAGTATGGTGCTTTGCACCTCTCGAAGTTTTTAATACGTGCTTGCCAAACAGACACACCTGTGGGTTGGAAGCTTCAGGGCTTGAAGCTTGAAATGAGCTGAGGAAAAATATTTGACCTTTATCGTAAATTGGAGCCAAATATTCTGATATTATTGACCTTCCATGATCTAATCGTATTTCGTGACAACATTGTGTAGACTGCTCGAATATTGGCCCTTGTCAGGCAGAAGGGAAATCCAATAGATTTGGATCCCATTTAAGAGAAGGAACAGCTACATCTAGGGATGATACTCACTAGCTTTGAGTCAGCCAAAGTGGCAGCTGGGAAGAGGATATTAGAAGAAGCCCCCTAGTGGCTGTCCCTTCCTTGAAATCTCCTTGCTGCCGTCCCTTGAAATCTCCATGAAAGTCCCATGGTAAAGAATTAAAAAAAAAAAAAAAAAAAAAAGTATATATATATATATAACTGAATCATGTTGCTTTACAGCAGAATTTAACACAACATTGTAAATCAACTCTATTTCAATAAAAAAAAAAAAAAAAAGAAAATCACATGGAAGAACCAATCTGTTGCCCAAATATTGCTGTGACTGTAGACATCCAATGACCCTCAGGGATTGTTTTCTTGGAAAAAGAAAGAGACCTGAGAGGTAATAATGGAGGTACTTTTCCTTGATGCAGCTCTCTTGGATTCTTCCTTCTCCCTACACATCGCTCCACCTCTAAGCATTGTCAACTCTACTACCTGGAAGAAGTCTTCAGCATTGGAGGCCCTTCACAGCCTTGCCTCAACATTCCTTTGCAAATCCATCCCTCAGCCCCAGCCTTTCTCTTCAGCTGGTTTGCCAGACTCACCACACCCTGAGCATGCTCCCCTCTGTACCCAGGCTGCTGCCTTTCTCTCCATTTGAGATACCTCTGCCTTTCATCTCCACAGTTATCCTTGAATGTTGGGCTGAAGCTGCTTCTCCAGGAAGCCTTCTCTGATCTCACGGACTTTGAGGAACTCCTCTTTAGGTCTTCTGTAGCACAGAGTCCAGACCTTTGGCCTTTTAATTCTACCTTCTTTACTTATTTCCCTTTTTTAAAGTGTGCATCAAGAGGAGCAAATAGCTTTCATCTTGCATATCAATTCTTATTAATTGGTAGTGGCTTCCTGGATCCCTGAGCTGAACAGGCTGTGTCTGATCACAGCAGGAAAGAACACTTTGATCGATTAGTCATGTCTGCCATGGACAGAGGGTAGAAGAGATGTAGCATCAGAGCCTCATATTTCCATCTATGGAATATCTCACCTCCACCATTGGATGGTAAACTTCCCAAGGGCAGAGAATTATTCTGTGGTACATAGGGTGGCTGACTACATAGTTAGCAGGCAACAAATGTGTGCTGATTTCTGTTTGGGCAGAAATATGAAGGTTGATTAATTGGAGGGTTTTGGCTTAAAACCAAAATATAAGGAGAATCTAGTTAAACAATCACTGTCCTGTTTTGAAGCCTTGTTTTACAACTTGGCAGTTTTTTATACCACTGGGTTAGAAATTGATGTGCTTTCCAAATGTCTACACATGAGTGGAAGGAAGTCTTCAATTAGTGGTTTTCTGCACATTTTTTCTGAGCTGCATCACCTTTGATGGGTGCTATTCACATACTTGACGGGTTCTGCAGAATTCATCTCCTTTCTCTCCCACTCAGAAAAGCGCATTAGAACACAAATGTGTGAAAGAGGTATTGTTATAAGAAAAACCCTGAATGTGCTCTAATCAATTTTTTAAATGAGTCAAAAACTATCAAATTTCAGTACTTCAGCCATCATATGTAGTATACTGGCATAATAACAAGGTTGGAAATTGTTGCTTTTGTCAATGGTTTCATCAATTATCCAAGCATCATAGAATCAAGAAATCCTGTAACTATTCTGGAACAAGATCCTGAATTCAATGTCAAGAGGGTATATAACCACATTTTCCAACCTTTAATACCAAACTGCCTGTCTTACATTAAAAACATGGCTCCCATAAATCAGAAACTGAGAAAAAAATCTAAAGTATCCAAATGGACACTGTTGCTTAAGACCACCGAGACCAATACCAAGTAAGCATGTGTGTTCCCATCTTATCCAAACTGATGATGAAACAGGGCTGAGATTCCCCTCCTACACATGGACTCAGCTTAAAGAAAGACTTTTTAAAAGTCTCTAGTGAACCAATACAGTGGAGGGGACAGTGGAATTTTAAAAGTTAAAGGCTGGTTGAGGGACTTGGCTCAGAGATGAAACCCATTGTCAACTATGATAACCCACAGCCGTGCTATGATAGCTGGAGATGGGAGGATAAGGATGGATAGATGGGGAGGGAAGGCTGGGTTTGAGCCCCAGATTACTGACCAGGGGAGTTTTCTGTGCCCCTTTAAAATAACCTAGCTTTGAAACAATGTTTCTGACGAGTGTTGATGAGGTTGTAGCATAGTCTTGACCTTGCCGTGGCTCAGGTCACAAGTGAAACATATTTTCTGCAAAAGGAATGTCAAACCCAGATTCAGAACTGAGAGCAGGAACAAAGCTGATGCGCAAACACCCAAGCGGGTCATTACAACAGCAACCAGGTGGGGAGGGGCATGGGGTCATCAATCTAATGATGTGAGATGTGACAGCACATCAAATGCAATGATCTGGACGTTTCCATTTTTACCAGTTTATGGTTGGTATCCAGAGACATAGTCCACAGGGAACCATGTTGCGAAATGTCAGTTAGCAGCACTGGCTTCGTGGTGGACTCGTGGTCCAAGCCTAGAGCTGTCATATTTTAGCTGTGGGATCCTGGACAAGTTTCAATGTCTCTGAGTCTCAACTTCCTCCTCCGTAGAGAAAGGAATTAAGTTATTTTTATTTATTAACACTAGGGTATAGAAAAGAGAAAACAGTAGGCACTTATCTCTAGGGTTGTGTGAGGGTCAAATGCAGTAAAGTCTGTTGCGCTTTGCAGAGCATCTGGTGCAGAGGAAGTGGTAGAGAGATGGTGGCCATATTGTCCTTTCAGGCTTTGTGATGTAACTGATGGAGTCAATGCAGCACCACTTACAAGATTCTCTGGGTGAAATCTTGCCATTGTGTGGTTTCCAGCCCTGTGGAATTATTGTTTTTGAAATCTGCGTTTGAATTCTGTGTCCTCCAGAAGAATGGGGATAATGGCAACACTCATTGCCCCTCCTTTTCTCGTAGGGCTTTAAGCTTTGTTGGTACCCGCTGTTCTCTGAACACACTGCAGACTTTCATGCTGCTGCCTTGACCCAGAAAGCCCTTCCCCCACTTCTGCACTTGTCAAACTGCTGCCCGGGCTTCGGGGCGGGGCTGGGGGACAGCAACCAAAAGTCAGAGTCTCTGAATCGTTATGAAATTCTCCTCCCATTATACACCCCACCCCACCCTGTCCCTTCCCTGGGCAAAGTTTGATGTGCTTCTACGCACTCTGTCTCGTGTTTCGCTGGTCTCCATCATAGTGATTATTATTATACTAATCCCCCCACCACCCACCCTCCTTCACCAGCCATCCACGCATTGATTCCATCAATCATCACTCAACTGTTTGTGGGGAGCCGAGAGGACGTGACAGAGGGAGGTCGTGCCTGTGAGAAGCTCACCACACAAGAGGACGTTTCTCCATCTACCCTGCCTGGCGTTCTAGGACCTCCCCCAAACCAGGGCGTTCCCACGTGAGCCTCAGGGACCACCTGTGTCACAGTCACCCTAGGGAGCTTCTTAGACACACAGATTCTTTAGGATCCACTTAAGACCTCTGAGTCAAGGCAGGGGAGGCACTTGGGAATCTGATTTTTACATTCTCCCAGGTGAAATTTCTACACATCAAAGTGTGGAACCAGCGCTTCAACTCTGTTCCTCTGACTAAAGGGCATGCAGGGGCAGAGTAAAGGGTGGCCCAAGCAACAGTCTAAGGGGCACAAAGCATGGGTGAACAGTAAAGGATGACTACAAATATGAGGAGGTGGGAAAGGGCTGGAAGCAAGACAGAGCGTGTAAACAGAGGACTCTGGAGAGAGCCAGCCTGGGTTTGAAACTTGCCTCTACTACTCACTAGCTGGCTGTGCATCCTGACCTGTAAAATGGGATTGATTATAGCAGCACTTCCTGATAGGGTTATTATGAGGATTCAGTGAGCTCATATTGGAACAGTACAGGGCACAGGTGGGCAGAACCACAAGATGGAAGAGGCTGGGAGGACTCTGAGTTTGGAGAACAGCCAGCAGACCCTTCAAGACTGAGAGAAATCAGCTTTTATTGTGTTCAGCCACTGAGGTTGGGGGTTGTTTGTTACATAGCAGGTGGTCTTCCCTGACTGATACAAGGTCATGAACAAGCGTCTTGCTAGCCAAGAAGGTTCAATCAGTTGTAGGTGCGTGCAAGGATGCTCCACAGAGGGAATGGGCAGAGAGGATCAAGGCTTTGGGTTGTTAAGAGCTTCTATAGCTGCACCTCAAATTCTCTTTAGAGGAGTTATCTATACAGTTGGAATGAAAATTTGGACAGATGGTTGTTCACACAGACTCTAGGAGTTGGTCCTTCCCTGGAAGCAAAATGACTGTTTCTCTCAGTTAACTTCTAGCTTGATTTATTGTATGTTGTCCAACATAGGAAGAAAGAGTCCTGCTTCTCCACTAGAGCACGCATGTGTGTGTGTGTGTGTGTATGTATGTGTGTGTGTGTGTGTGTGTGTGTGTGTGTGTGTTGGGGAGCAGAGGGAATGTGGTACTAGCCAGTGTCCTGCAAAATATCCCAAGTCACAAAATAAATAAGCGAAACTTTTCTGTACTGATGGTAATTTAAAACACTTTAATACTAAAACCATCATATGGAGTCAAATACAAAAAGTCACATGAACTTTAAGATAGAACTGGAGATTTCAAGAAAGAATCCCAATTGCTCCAGAAGACTTCCCATTCTCTGGAGTACGTGTTACCTTCGTCTGCTTCTAGTGCTGCTTTGGAAGGAAAGTTTGAGAAACACTGACCCAGAGACCAGTGGATCCTAACTGCAGGTCCACAGGCAGGTTCTGGGCTGGCCATGTGTAGGAATCACTTGGGATGCTCAACATTCAGATTCTTATGCCAACCCCAGAAAGCCTAATTCAGCAGGTGGGCAAGAGGCGTGTGTTTGTGTGTGTGTGTGTGTATCTCTATCTAAATTTTATTGAGGTACTGTTGTCATATAGTGAAATGCACACATCCCAAGTCACTAGTTTGATCAATTTTGACAAATAGCTATCCTCTAGGCTGTAACCCACACTTCTACCATGCCTCTTACCACTCAGTTCTCCCCAGTAGCAATCAGAACCACTGTTCTGATTTCGATCACCATTCATTAGTTTCACCTGTCCTAGAACTTCATCTACATCAGTGTTTCTCAATCATGGTGCTATTTACATTGGGGTGAGATAATGCTTTGCTGTGGGGAGCTTTCCTGTGCATTGTAGGATGCTGGCTAGCAGCATCTGGCCTCTACCTGATAGCAACCTCCACCCCCAGCTGTGACAACCAAGAATGTCTCCAGACATTGCAAGTGTCCCCTGAGTTGAGAACCACTGATATAAATGGAATCACACAGTATAGATGCTTATGTACTATGCCTTCTTTTGTTTACTATGTTTTTGCAATTTTTCCCTATTGTTGAGTATATTCACAATTCCTTTCTTTACTGTTAAGGAGTATACCATTGTAAGAATATGCCGCAATGTATCTACCCATTCTCGTGTTGATGGACACTTGGGCTGCTTTCTGGTTTTGGCTAGTATGACTAAAGTTACTATCAGTATTCGTGTATAAGTCTTTTTGTCAACATATATTTTCATCTTCTTTGGAAAAATACCTAGGAGTGGAATTGTTGGGTCATAGGGTAGATATATGTTTAACTTTTAAGAAGCTACCAGTTGTTATTTACAATGGCTAAGACATGGAAGCAACCTAAATGTCCATCAACAGATGAATGGATAAAGAAGATGTGGTGCATATATACAATGGAATACTACTCAGCCATAAAAAAGAATGAAATCATGCCATTTGCAGCAACATGGATGGACCTAGAGATTATCATACTAAGTGAAGTTAAGTCAGAAAGAGAAAGACAAATACCATATGATATCCCTTATATGTGGAATCTAAAATAGGATACAAATGAACTTTTTTACAAAACAGAAACAGACTCACAGACATAGAAAGCAAATTTATGGTTACCAAAGGGGAAAGGGGGTTGGGGGAGAGATAAATTGGGAGTTGGGAATTAGCAGATACAAACTACAATATATGAAATAGATAAACAACACGGTTCTACTGTATAGCACAGGGAACTATATTCAATATCTTATAATAAACCATAATGGGAAAAATATGAAAAAGAATATATATATTCTTTTGTGCTAAAAAATATGAAAAAGAAAATAGACACTGGCTCCAATGCATAAATCAAAAACTTTACATAGACTCCAGGGTCAAATAAGTATTTCCAACATTTGCCAAGGGCTTGCCATGCCAGCCTCTGTGCTAAGAGCTTACACCCAGTTGTCTTTTCTACTCCTCAATCCAACCTCAGGAGATAGGTACTATTATTAACACCCTCTTTTATAGATGAAGACACCAGGGGCACAGAGAGGTTAATTAATCAGACCCAAGATCACACAGCGAGTAGCTGGCGGAGCCTGGACTCCACCCAAGCTGTCTTGTTTTAGAGCGTGAAGTCTGACCACAAGGCTGTATTGCAAACTCTTGTACTCATGTTAGAGTGCATAATTACCAGTGTCAGAGCCCAGAGTGACAGAGGCTGGCAGGTCCCTGTCCTCTGACCCAGCTCCCCTCTGAGGGGGACTTTGCCGTGCTGAGCTTCAGACCCCGGCCACAATGGCCCGTGTTTGGCCTCATCTGAAAACTCTATGTTCAACTCTCTTTTACTCTGCCATCTCTTTTTTTAAAGTTCAAGTAAAAAGGGCAAAGCCATCCGTTTCCATTTCCAGTTGGGACTGTTTCCCCCACCTGTAACTTCCTGGACGCTGTGATGCTTTAAGATGGATGCCCCAGAGTGAAAACCCGAATTAATAAACAGTCTTTAGGTGAAAAAATTAATCATGTCACAAAAGGGGTCACCTGACATCTCTAGTAAGGTTAAACGTTTGTTTACAGATCATTTACTACATAATTAATTTCCTTTTTATCAACATAAGCCCCATAAAAAAGGACAGCATCTGTCTTGTTCACTTCGATGTTCCTAACACTTAGCGTAGGATCTGGCCTGTCGTAGGGCATCAATAAATACTTGTTCATTAAATGAAGGTTTGTCCCTCCCCACCCATACCATCTGTCTTAGCCTGGTTGACAGGAAAGCTGAGCCTGCCAGAGGCCTCCGGGCTTTTCTTCATCAGCAAGTGCCATCCAGGGATGCAGGAGGGAGGAGAGGAGGGGGGGCACGCACAGGGAGCGTTACTGAGCCGGCCACCAGCTGGTGTCAAGGGCGACTGCTGGATCTCGAGGTGTCATCTTCTGAAATGTCACTGAACTGTTTGGGAGGAGTAGCGAGGAAGAAGGGAGGAGCCCACGGTGGTCGAATTCCCCCCACGGAGTTTTAACTCTTGACACATCCGGGTTGCCCTTGGGTGGACCCAGAGTGTCCCTGGATGTCTCACACCTCAGCAGCCACAGAGAAGCCCAGGGCAGGTGCAAGAGGAGTGCGGCACGGGCGAGACATAAGACACTTTGGGGCTGTGCCTATGTGAAGCCGGTCGGTGTCCACGCAGAGCTGGCCACGTGGGGAGGAGCAAGTGGCTCATGGCCCCGGAGACAGGCGAGGAGGGAGAAGCCAAGGATACAAATCAGAAGGGGCTGATGCTCCAATGAGGGTGTCCCTCCCATCTCTGTACCTGCAGTGCCGAGCACAGCTGGGCACTCCCTAATCGTTGAACGCTTGCCTCCCCTGGAAACCTTCCCTGATTCATCCTGCATCTCTATTTCCAGACCTTCTTTTCTGGGTTCAAGGGGCATTTAGAAAGAGAATCCCACTTTGAAATCTTGCCCCTCCTACATCGGCAGTGTAAGGCTTGAACTCAGGTCCTCCCATGGGGTTTGCCCTGCTGAGCACCTCCTTCCTCCCAGGCATTCATCCGCTCCACCTATAATGCCTTCCCAGGCTCCCTCCCTCAAGCCCCAAACCTCTTTTCTGCTTCTTGGGCATTGAAGTTTAAGCTATTTAAGTGGAAACATAGATGCACTTGAAAGATGTGGTGGAACCAGGGTTTTGAAACGCAACAAATAAGATTGTACAAGGGAACGAGACAGGTAATCAGCTGCTGCTTTCACTACTTGGAGAGGCTCATGTAGTGGTCAGCAGACACTGCTTCTCGCCTGGTCAAGGGCTATAAATCATTCTCCACTAAAGGCAGCCATTGCTGTATAGGATCTTACCAAGGCAGGACAAGGATAAACAGTAAAAGAGGATGCCTTTGGCTGGATGCAGAGGGGCTCAGGGAGATGTTTGAGCCTAGGTAGAGTTTCTCTACACCAAGGTCATGATCTCCTGTGATGCTCGATAAAAAATGCATTACATCAGTTCAGGATGCTTTTGGCTGTAATTCACAAAGACCCCAATCCAAACGGGCTTCAACAATAAGAACAACATTATTCGTGTAACCAGAAGTACAAAGGTAGGACAGCTTTCAGGCTCAGTTGAGTCGGTGGCTTAATGACACTGTCATCAAAGCATAGCTTCCTTCTGTCTCTCTACTCTGTGGTCCACCTTGTCAGCTCTGTTCTAAGACTGGCTCACCTTGCTGTCGCGAGGCAGGGCCACACACCTCCTATTCAGCAGGGGAGAGGATCTCTTTTAGTGCCGTGGAAAGCAAGTCCTTTCATTCTGTCTGGGGTGGCTTCCCCAGGGCAGAAACTGTTCCCAAGATGATGCCAAGAACGAATAGAATCAGACCAAAGAGAACCCCCCTCCCCACCCTTGCCCCGGAGCTGGGGTGGGACCCAGAAAGCCTGGTGACCTGGAGGGAAGGTAGAGGGAGCAGGGAATGGATACTGACGGACATCCAAGAAAAGCCTAGCCCGTTGCAGGCTCCTGAGGTTCTCAGGGGCACACAAAGTGAGACCCACTGTGTAGGGAGGAATTCGAACTCAGGCTCTGCAGAGACTTGAGGTGACACAGACTGGACCTCACTCAAAACTGAGCCCAGTGATTATTTCCCTATTAAAAATGCAAAGTCAGCCAAATTTGATCAAACTGGGAATTAATCATCATAGCCCTTTTCTAAAATGATTGAACTGAGATGAAACCAAGTGTAAATGTAAAAGTGTTCCCTAGACCAGCCCAAGAGCCTCAGTTCTGGCCGCAACAAGCGACAGAACAGGGTGACTCTGAGAAGAGGATGTGGTCCAGTGGCCTGTGGGAAGCTGCCACAAAGGAGGGAGTCTTAGCAACCCGAACCCTGCAATGCTGCAGTTGCCACTTAGAATCCAGCATCCAAAACAAACAAGGACTTATTTTTCTGAAAAAACAGCTGCAAGGCAGTGGAAATGACACAAATTGGAAGTGAAAAATATCTGGAGGCTTGACTATATACTGCTCATCAGTTGTATGACCTTGAACTTCCTCCATTCTCCGTTTCTTTATTGTGAAATAGTATAATTAGCATAACTCAGATGAAATATTAGAGGCAAGCACCACTTTGTGGAGGACAAGAAGACATGGGGACATCGGTCATTGCTCTGTGTGTCTCCTCCCGGGGCCCAGCCTTCCTCCCCAGCCCTCCCTCTGCCATCCAGACCCCCTCTCCTTCAAGGTCTAGCTCACGCCCTGGTTCCTCCTTGACCTCCAGGACTCCTCTGCCTGCCCCCTGCAGGTGTCGTCTGCTCTCTCCCACCTGTTATTTACACAGGCTGTCTGCTGCCTGCTTCTGTACTGCAGTCCCAAACTGTCAAATATACTCTTATTTACTCTCCTGTTTGTGATTGTCTCCCCAACTCACCTGTACCGGCAAATAAAGAACAGCGTCTCCCACCTCTGTAGCTCGGCTTGTGGGAGTGAAACAAGCCTTGAAATCACCTGTCTCTTGAGTGATAACTCAGAGGTGAAATGACCTGCCAAAAGTCACTCAAGCTCAGACGGTTGGGTCAGTACCAGAAGCCAGGCCCCTGGATGCCCAGTGACACTCTCAATGTGGTGGAGGTGCAAAGGGGGCCTGACTTTGCAAATCATACAGCTCCTCCCAGGGTGCCTAGTCGAAATGTGTAATAATGACAAGCGTCTCTGAAGGATGGGTGCTGCCTGGCAAAGGCTTGAAGGCAGAAGAAAGGTTGGGAGCCACTGGGGCAGTGGGCTTTGGGGTCAGGCTGGTCTAGGCTTGATCTTGTTACTGCCCGCACTGACTGGTCCAGGGCAACCTTGGTCCATTGAAGTCGGAAGTGCTTTTCGAGCTCATGCGCGCCAGATGCACTCAGCAGAGATCAGGATAGAGGTGTCCTAGCTTCGGCTGCATTATAGCCTACTGGGCAGTGTTTCCAAGAGAGGAATGAAATGTTTTATCCTCTCTAAGGCCCTTAGGGAGTTCTGAAGGATACGTGAGGCAATGCAGGGACTGCAGCCCTCAGGGTACCCGCAGGAAGTGGGTGTTCAGAAGAGGCTGGCTCTTGCTTCTCACCCCTTTCGCACCTTCTCATGGACTCTCCATCCATTGTCCAGTGAACGAGGATAGTTAGGAATGCTCCCGTCATCAAGTTCCAGCATCCTTCAGGAACGGTTGGGGACAGAGTCTCAACCAGGGCAGAATGTCCAGGAGTTGTCCTGGGGTAGTGAAATGTACAGAGTGCAAACACAGGAAACCTGAACTTTGAAACAGTGTAACCACCGCCCCCCTCCAGGACTGCACACACTTCCCAGCCTCTCAGTCACTCCTGCCACTGGGTAGAGCAGCCTTGAATGCCTGGCCAGCCCCTCCAACAGCCGCAGAGCGCGGAGGGGCAAGAGGACAGCGTGGAGGGCAGGCAGCTCCTTGGGGGCTCTGCTGTGGGTTGTTACCTGCCTCAAACTGAGGGCTGTTTTGTGGGCTGCCCACCCAGTGTGCCAGCAACTCAAGCTCTAGATCTGGTCATCCACCCCCAATTTCCTGGGGACTAGGCAGGTCCCCAGTATTGCTGCCTGTTAAATAACTTTGAATCCCTCAAGTAGGAGAAATCTCAGTCCCCAGTGGAGGCAAAGATAGAAGATTCCACTCCTGTACGAGGCAGCCTTGCTTACTTAAGACTTGACAAGCAGGTGGGTCTTTGTGTAAAGAAAAGATGTGCTTTCCTCCAGGTGGACTCAGCCCTACCCCAGGGCACATAGCTGGGCAAGGGGTGCACAAATTGCATTTCAGCCCCCACTTGCTCCTCCTCCAGACATCTTTGTGCAGTGCACAAAACAAACAACTGAACATGGCAGCCCTAGCCACAAGTATGTACTGTGTGCTCCCTGTGAGCAGACACTGCAGGAGCAAGACAAGACATAATCCTTGTGCTTATGGAGCTCACCTGCTAGTGGGAGAGACTGACCACAAACAGGCCAGGCTATGGTGAAAACAATACAGGGTGAGAGAGATGCTGTAAAGCAAAGCGCTGGATGTGGTGATAAGGAGGGACAGGCTTGGAGGAGGGACTTAATTTAGAGCTGGTAGAGGTGGGAGTGAGTGGTTTGTGGGGAGGAGTTGGGGGCCAGAAGCCAGACCCAGAAAGAGTTCAGCCTGTTTGAGAAGCAGGTCGCTCAGTGGCTGGAAAGGGGTTTGGGGGCAGTGCCAGAAAGATGAGCACGGCCAGGCTGGCCGAGCAATTACAGGTCACTGCAAGGAGCTTGGATGCCTTGCAAATGTCTGTGGGACCACAGACTTTTCTGAGCCATTGGGTGGAGAAGGGGTGGGGGAGGAGGAATAAGAGAGAAAGACTAGGAGGAGAGAAAACAGAGATGTAGGGAGCACAGATGAGAGCAGTGGAGGGAAGACCACCGTGATAGGCCTGGGGAACACCTGCGGGCACAGCTGTAGGGTACACAGGGAATGGATGCACGCGGGATGGACGAACAGGGCTGACATCTCAGCGGGCCCTAGCGTGATTCATGATGTTGGGGATTCTGCTGCGCTTGGAGATGACATTTTGCCTTCCCAAGTCATGGTCCTCAGAGCAGAAAGCAACCACAGCCCTCCCTCTGCCTCCCTTGAAAGCTCAGGTCATCTACTGTCATTTCTGTGGGTGGGAACAGGCAGGAGATCCTCTCGTGGACTAATCAGAGTGATTTGTGTGTGCAGTTCAACGTCAAAAAGTCCACAGAGCCCGTTCAGCCCCGGGCCCTCCTCAAGTTCCCAGACATCTACGGCCCCAGGCCGGCTGTGACGGCCCCCGAGGTCATCAACTACGCTGACTACACGCTGAGGACCACAGAGGAGCCTGCTGCACCTGCCAGCCCCCAGGCCCCAAATGACAGCCGCCTGAAGAGGCAGGTCACAGAAGAGCTGTTGGTCCTTCCTCAGAATGGTAGGGCTCTCTACCCCCCACTCTTCCGTGGGCAGTACTCAGAGAGGGGTGAAAGCATCTCTGTAGATGGTGGGCATGGCCAGCCCCAGTGTCCATCCAAGTGGGCACAGCACCTTGGAATGACAGCCCTTTAGCCCTTTATTCCCTGCATGCTCCCACATTGCGTCTCCCCAAGGCCTCCAACTTTCCACTGGGAAATGGAGAGTCCCTTTCAAGACGTGGGCACCGCTATAGAGAGGGGATAAAGAGCTGCGGTCAAACTACGGGCTTCAGAGTCATGGGTTTAATCTCTCCCCTTTTATATACCCATTGTGTCACCCTGGTCACGTTGCTAATCTTTTGGGGGCCTCAGTTTCCTCGTATATAAAATGGGATCATACTATCACCTGCCCAGTAGGGTTGTTGTAAAGTGTAAACATAATAATGCATAGAAAGTGTTTAACTCAGAGCCTGGCCCAAGGATGTAATCAAAACATCATCATTAAAAAAAAAAAAAAACATCATTATTATTGTCTCTATTCTCCTTCTCATCAGCATCAACATCAAGAATGTAACACCTTTCTGTGTACAGCGCTATGCTGGACGCTGGGGCAGATATGGAAGCAGAGACAGTGCCTAACCCAAGGGAGCATGCAGACTTTTATAAGGAGACAAAAAATCCAGCCAGGAGAACGGATTGTTGCATGGTTTGGGGTTTTGTTTTGTGTGGTTGGAGAGGGAGATGGTGGAAACAGAAGCAGCGTAACTGGCTCCTAAGGCATCTCCTGGCCTGGGTCCAGCACCACGCTGACCAGTGAACAGGTGCCCCCCACCAACCCAGCCCAGAACCACGGTGATTCTGCTGGCGTTTCTTCGAGAACAAATACAGGTAGTGCTGGTGGCAGGAACGAATCCTGGTTGGCTTTTAGCCTCCAGGTTTGCCAGCTCACATTTTAAAATAAACCCATTGAGGCCTTGAGAGCTTAAGCTTGGCGGGTGGGGAACAATTTGCATGAGGACCCTTGGGAGTGGTAATCAGAATCAGAAGCAGAATCACAGGGGGGCTCCTCTTTCTTGGGAGCCCCAGATTTCTCAAGGCTGGGATGAAGCCAGGCTTGGACACTCTCCACCAAGGACAGCAGCAGAGTACTTCAGAGTCTGAAACTTTGAAGAATTCAGAACACATCCATTTGTTTTCTCTTTCTGGTTCCTCATTCCTTTCCCCACCACGGAAGGCAACAACCACGTTCTGATTCCACCAAAATCTAAGAGCTGATTGGTTCAGCAAATACTGACCAGAGGCCAGGGTGTGCAGAGGGAGAGGACGCCAGATTAGACACTGTCCCCATGATGCACGCAACTCAGTCTACTCCCACCATCGATGATCCGCATCAGCCCCTTTTAGAGCTCAGGGTCCCGATTCTTTTTTTTTTTTTAAATTTTTATTGAAGTATAGTTGATTTACAATGTTGTGTTACTTCCTGCTGTACAGCACAGTGAATCAGTTATACATATACGGGGTCCTGATTTTTGAAGCTGAATCTGCTTCTGCATTTCCCAGGGGTGCTGGGTTGGGTTTGGTCTCGGTTTGGTTTTGATTCTGAAGGCTGAAGCAGTCTGAGACCCGAAAGCTCAGGGTGCCAGGCAAGCCCCCTCTGACACTGTCCATGTGCTGCCCTTGGAAGCCACCCGGGTCCTGGGTGGGTGTGTGTTTGGCTTCACACATTGTTGCTCACATCCTGGTCAACCCATTCCTTGCTTAGACGCACCAGGGAGATTCTTCACTACTTGCAGGAACCCAATAATGAACCGTTTTGGAAATTAAATACTCCTTTATATTTCTGCCCTTTAAATTAGTCCTGAAAATCAAAAAAAATGTTAAATTCCAACTTGCTACAAGTGGAGTCTCCTTAGCTGCTGGGTCCTTTCATTCTCATTAGCTGCTTGACCAATGAGAACCTTCCAGATGTTTGGCTCCTGTCCGAGTGAGGGACCGAGTGAGCATTATTTGTAGTTTTCAGAACTTCTGAATTAAATTCATTCATTCAGCAAGTATTTACTGAACATGCTCTAAAGTCAAATCCACTATCTCCAACCTTGCCCTCCAGTATCTACTCCTGCCTGACTGATTCTCTGACATTTATTTCCAGCCATGAACTCCCGGGGAGCAGGGATTGGACTCTGTGAGAGAGATGGAGCTGGAGATGGGCTGGGGAATGATTTGCTTGAAACAGGATGATCAGGACCACACAGTCTGTGACAGTTTCCCCTACTAAAAGCTCACCAGGGGCCAGGTCCTGGGCTAAGTACTTTCTCACTTTATTTCATTTAATGCTCACAGGAACTCCAGGAAGAAGGAACCGCTATCATGCCCATTGTAAAGATGAGGAAACTGAGGTTCAAAGAAGTCAAGTAACTTGTCCAGGGTCCCATAACTATTATGTAACAGCTCACGTCTGATGCCAAAGCCCGTGTCTTGCCCACTGAGCTGTGATGGTCCCTTGAAAGGTAATGCCCGGGACCACAGGTGGTCCCCTGGTGCAGCCACCATGATTTTGCACCTGGTTAGGAAGCTTTGGGTTTGGATTTGTGGCAGAGATGGAAAAGGCATGACCTGGAAAACAAGACCCCAGCGTGGGTGGGAGTAATGGCTTGACCTTCTTAACAGGTGTGGTGCAGGATGTCTGTGTCATGGAGACTTGGAACCCAGAGAAGGCTGCCAGGTGGAACCAAGCTCCCAAACTTCACTACCGTCTAGACTACGACAGGCAGAAGGCTGAACTATTTGTGACGCGCCTGGAAGGTATGTTCTTAGCTGACTTTCACAGCCTTCTGTGTGCTTGTCTCCCCAGAGCATCTGTGGCTGGAGGTAGCACTGGGTACTAGATTAGCACTCTGTAACAAACAAGACCCTGACGTGTGTGATGCTCAGACACACAGGGTTTTTCCTCTCTCTCAGATACCTGTCCAAAGTGGAGATTCCTGGTTGGTGGACATCTTTCCTCCAAATAGTGATTCAGGGACCAGGCTCCTTCCACTGAGGCCTCCTTGTCATCTAGCAGGTGGAAGGATGGGGAGAACAGGGAGAGGGCACAACTGTTCCTTAAAAGCTGTATCCTATGTAAGGTATGCATCACGCCTGCTCACTTCCCATTGGCTGGAACTTGGTCACATGACCACTGACTGCAAAGGAGCCTGGGAAATGTGGCCTAGCAGGTGCCCAGTTAAAAGAAGGAATGGGTTTTGTTGAACAGCTAGTCATCTCTGCCATAGATGCCTTTGACATTGGACAGGGCCTGTGCTAGACACAGAGGGTATTCTGAATGGTCAGCAAAGCTTTTGTAGTCCTAGAACCAGGTAGTCTTTCCTACAGGGTCAGGATGTCCCTGGTCTCCCTACCCTGACAATTCACTTTACCATCAGCAAACAAAGCTAAGACTTTGCAAAGGAATCGGGGCTAAAAAATGCACTACTCTGCGGCTCCTGGAAGCTAGAAGCTGGGGACAGGATAAATTGGACTTTCGTACTTAATTTTATTTTTCTGAGGGAGTGTTTTTCGTTTTTACTTCTTTTAAGATTTTTTTTAGTGTTTCATATACTTTCTTACATTTGGGCTTCACAGTAGTCCCATTTTACAGTTCGGAAACTGAAGTCTAGCAACATCAGGTGACTTGTCTAAGATCACTCCAACAACCTGGTGCCAGAGCCAGGACTAAGCCCAGTTCCCTCGAAGCTCACTGCAGGGCTCTTTCCATTAGGACACACGGCCTCAGTTCTTCGTCTTCTCTGCCTGGGTAACGCCAGCTACCGCTTCTCAAATTATCATTGAGGAACCAGTCATAAAAGCTCCACAGGTGCAAATTTCCACTCGGGGAAGCCTTAAAAACACCAAAGTTCAGAATGTAAAATAGCAGTCATGAGGTAGGGGCCAAGCGATTTATATCACAGGTAGTTGTGTGGTAAATATTTAATGTAGAGAGCAAACGAATTATGGAATCAGCAGCAAGACTGATGAAAATCATCAGCAGTCTGTGGGCCCTGGCGCCTTGGGGAAATCTCAGAGTCATGAGGAGGATCTCCGATTTCTAAATGTCTTACTGAAAGGCGATTGCACGAAGCCAGTGTCGTCAGCCCCGGCGGGGTCTTTCAGACACCCAAGGTCATGACAACTAAGCCGGATTCTGCAGCTCACAGCAGGGCCCTACTTCTCCCTTCCCCTGGTCCTCAGCAAGCCCTACATCTGGCTGCTTTCTCCCCGGCTGCAGCTGTGACCAGTGACCATGACGGAGGCTGTGACTGCTATATCCAGGGCAGCGTGGCCAACAAGATGGGCTCCGTGGAGGCCCAGACGGCCCTGAAGAAGCGGCAGCTGCACACCACGTGGGAGGAAGGCCTTGCGCTCCCCCTGGCAGAGGGGGAGCTCCCCACAGCGACCCTGACACTGACCCTGAGGACCTGCGACCGCTTCTCTCGCCACAGTGTGGCTGGGGAGCTGTGCCTGGGCCTGGATGGGGTGTCGGTGCCTCTGGGGGCCGCCCAGTGGGGCGAGCTGAAGACTTCAGTTAAGGTAGGGCTGCCTCTCCCCGGGAAAGGTAAAACCTGTTAGTGGCGCGTGGGATGCAGGACTGGGCCAGTGCTCATGGAACAAACTTCAGAGAACTTCCCAGGCTAGGGGCGGGGGTCTGGGGAGGGAGGCGGGGTATCAAAGTAAGGTGGAGTCTTGAACAGGGTGGAGGGCTGGAGCAGACTGATAGCTCAGCACTGGGGATTCCTGGTGTCTAGTTTTGCTTCTAGCTTGCCATGCACACGCCCACCCCTGGCCTTGCCATCATGGAAGACATCACACTGTGAGTGAATTGGCTCTGGTGCTAACAATATTATCCCCATTTAAAACCATTCATACTCCCCATGCACCTAGTGTGGGCCAGGCGGTGCAGGGGAGAGGAGCGCCGGGCAAAGCCCCTCGACTCGCAGAAAGTACAGGCCAGAGGGAGAAATTGGAACAGTTGATGATGACAGTGATGTTGGCTATGACGATGATGATATCTGACATAAGACATCTAAGAGGGGCCTAACTGAAGCGCTCTGACGGGGAGTCCTAAAAGGCCTGGTGTGCAGTGGTGCTTGTGCTGGGCTTTGAAGGAGTGACCAGTGCTGGGGGGTGTTGGTTGTAGCCTGGGTTGGTTCTCCCCACCCCTCTGCTACTGCAGAAGCCGTGAGTGGGAAACAAGCGTCTGCTGAGATGCTTCGCTGTTCAGAGAGAGGTTCCTCGGAGAGCAAATCATCATTCCCCCCAGGACAGTGAGGGGGGTCAAGGAAGGTCAGGGCTGCAGGACAGTGTGTGGCTATTTGGGCCCCCAGGTCCAGGCCTCATCCAAGGGTCTGCCATGATGGTGCCTAGAGGGAACCTTCTGGATGACCAATCTTTCAACCAGCTGGTCAGTGCCTTATCTGGAGACTGTATAGCCTACAAAGCCTAAAATAGTTACTATCTGGTCAGGAAAAGTTTGCTGACTCCCAGACTGGAGTAATAAAAATACTAACAAAGACACTAATTTTTGAGCTTTTACCATCTATCAGTTGCTATGCTTCGAACTTTACCTAAGTTCTGTCCCTAAACAACCAGGCGGAAGTGACACCAGGACTATGGCATTTACAGGCAAGAGAACTGAGGCTTAGAGTAGCTCAGTGACCCGCGTGGGGTCGCCCAGCTGGGACCTGGCAAGCTCGGCCTTGAGGCCAGGTCAGTCTGGTTGTAAATCCCGGGTTGTCCTCCTGCCGCCATGGGATGTAAGTGCCCGACAATGCACAGAGATGCAGTCAGCAGGCACCTTTCCTGATGAGCTCCGAGGGAGGGGAGAGTACGCTTTCACTCCCACCTGCTCCACTTTTTGCTGTGATATCTTCTTCGCCTTATCTTCCTCTCTTGCCCAGCCTCAGAAAATTGATAAACACTGACAGGCGCTCTCAGCTGGACCCAGGCTGTTCCCAAGCACACTCTCTAATTAGTGTGTGATTTGGGACTTGCGTGGAATCACAGCCTGGGCCCCCCCGGGAAGAGGAACCCGACACTTTGGTTTATTCAGCTGGTAAACCAGCTTCCTCAGGAGATGGAGGGGCTCCACCCCAGGGCTTTGGAGAGTTTGGTGCTGCTCCAAAATGGTAGAAATGCAGCCTATCTGTGCAGAAATCCCAGGCACCTAACCTGTTCCCATCCTTTCCCCTAGAAGAACAAAAGTTATTCATTCATTCCACAAATACCTTGCCCAGTTCCCACCATGTGCCAGGCACAGTGCCAGGAGCTGGGGACACAGCAGTGATGAAGGCAAAAGACCTGCCCTCACGGCTCATCCATCCTAATAATCATCACACTCATGGTAGCTGTCACTGTTCCGCAAATGTACTCCCACATCCACTTGGACCGCTGGCCTGCTTGCCACGAATGTGAACAATCTCAGAGGGCAGCGTGGAGTCAGAAGTCTGAGATGGGGCTCTCGGTGTATGAGAGAGCCCCAAGGCCAGGCTAGGGAGCCCCTTGCCCCCACTAGCTGGAGGGTGCGGGCTGATTTGAACAAAGTGGGTGGAGCCATCAGTTGCTGTAGCCCACATGTTTTTCTTCTCTTGGTCAGAATGGGTTAAAGGAGGTGCCAGTGGTGCCCCAGTTCTCACCGGAAGACACTCAGCCAAAAGTGGCATGTGCATCACCAGGGACCACAGAGTGACCCACTCCAAGGGCAGCTGGAATGATTTATTGAGAGCCCAAGAGAAAGATGCAGGGGTGGTGGGTGCGGGAAAAAACAGAGAAAAGATGGAGAAAGAAAGAGGGTTATTTTTGTCAGCAGATACTTCAAACAGCAGAGCCGAGAGGGCAGATGCTGTTAAAATTCTCCAGCTGTGGCACGGCCAGCTGGGCTCATCTGGGGCTGTTGGCTCCCTACACAGAGGTGACGAGCCCTTCACGGGCTGATGGGTCCAGGCCTCTCTCACTTGGTCACCCTGTGGCCACAGCCCAGGCCAACAACTGTGGACCTCCAATAAGTGATCTTGAATCAGGAGGCTGGTGCCCATCCCAGCTCAGCTGCCACCCCTCAGTACACATGCCTGAACTCAGTTCCTTTACTGTGAAATGAGAGGTCTGTCCACCGAGGATGCTGGAGGACCACGGGTTTAGGACTGGGGCTTTGCTATCAGACCAGACCCCCATTCAAGTCTCAGTTTTGCTACTTACTGGCTACATGACCTCAGGCAGTGAAGGGTCCTCTCTGAGCATCAGGGTCTTATGCTTAAAATGGGAACCAGGTCAGTATCCCTCTTACTCCTGTTGTCAAGATTAAATGGGATGTCTCACCCTTCCTTCTCACAAATAGGTATTGTGTGTCAGCTGTGTGCTAGGTGCTGGGGATGGCTTTGTGGAGGTGAAGGCTCGGGGGATAGATATTGTAATTGCACCCAGCACAGAGTGTGTAATGTTAGCTGCTACCCTTAATGCCATTACCAAATTCCTGGCATCTCCCGGAATCATTCCATCATATGACTAGCCACTTAGGGCTAGTTGAATTGTTGCGGTCCTATTGAAGACATGTTTCCTGGATGAAAGGTGTGACCCCGGCAGAGGGCTGGCCAGCTACTCCATCCAGCTTCACTCCCTAAACCCAGACTGGCTCCCATTCACCCAGAAACAATGTTCCCACTTAATCATCTCAAGAAGTAGTGATTGTCCTTCCTTGATAACTAATGGTAATCGTCAAAGCAAGGGGACAGATGCTGTCGTGTGTGCCAGGCACTGTTCTAAGCCGTTAAATAATTACTCTTTTAATTTTCACAACCCCATTGGGTGGAGATATTATTGTTCCCATTTTACAGATGAGGAAATGGATGTTTTGGAAAGAGAAATAACTTGCCTAAGGTCACACAGCTAGTAAATGGTAAGATTGGAACTGAAACCCGACAATCAATTCTATACTCTTAGCACTATCCTTGGGCTGTGACCTGCCTCCTGTGGTGTCTCTTTCACTCGTTTTCGTCCCTCAATGGATTTGTTGAAATTCCAAGCAAACTCTTGTAGGAATTTCAGCGGAGACACTCTGTAAAGCTGCAGATGGGGGATGGACACTCTGGATGTTTCCCGGAGGCATCAGCACCTCCTGCAAATCACAGTTACTGCCAGTGTCTCTGGTGTGGTACCTCCCCTCGTATGCCCGGCCTTTTGTTGACACGGTTGGCCATTCTGTTGACCAAGCCAGGCCCTGCTCAGCATTAGTACATCGCATTATTGACTCTCTCATCCCTGCAGGGCCTGGAAGGGATTATTTTTTCAAGCAGAGTAATGTCTTACAGCAGCCCGCTGCCCCAGGGACCTGATGAGTCAATACAGTGGTTCTCAAACTCTGTTCTCTAGAACCCTAGGGCTCTATACAGTCGCCCCAGGAGCCGGGGGCGGGGGTGATGAAGGTGAGAGGGGGTCCAGGCCCTCTGGCCCTGCCACATCCTGAGTGGCATCTCTTTGATCTGTTTTATATGTTGGATTTGAATATAAACTGTTTGGAAAATCACGTTTTGTGGCAAATGAAAAAAACTTGTACTGAAACACATGCTACACAGAATTCCTCTGTGCCTTCCTCCATTCTGCGAGGGTGGAGAAAGCAGTACTGATGGGTAAATGGTTTCTAGGATGCCCGTTGGATACGAGGCTAGTGTGATCCCAGCCTCAGCGATGGTGAGGGGGTCAGAAGGCATCCCTAAATGAGACTCACCTCCTGCATCCCCTCTTCTGTTTCAGGAGGCGTCTGCAGGAACGGGAGAGGTCCTTCTCTCCATCAGCTACCTCCCGGCTGCCAACCGCCTCCTAGTGGTGCTGATTAAGGCCAAGAACCTCCACGCTAATCAGTCCAAGGAGCTCCTGGGGAAGGGTGAGTGAGGTGTGAGAGGGGAGCTAGGGCCCCTCCCACTGCGAGGAATAGGTGCAGGGGGGGTGGCACCTGGGAGGCAGTGGGCACAGGTGAGCAGGGATGTGGAACGTCAGTACGTTTGTGGAGTCAGCCTCAGCCGTGTCCTCCACCCCAAACATACACACCAATTTGGAAGGACACACTCACTTCTCTAAATTCACATCCATTCACTCCGGGGCCGATCCCACCCACTGGGGCCCAGGAATGAGCTAGCTGGGGCTCCCTACGTTGCAGATCCATGACGAGAAGAATCAGCCTTACCCATGGGTCATAGGAAGCCAAGGATCAGACTGTAGCCAGGGAGTGGAGTGTCTGGGCTGTAGGGAAAATTTAGCCCAGCCCTCGTCAACCAGACCCGGCTGGACCCACCTTCCACGCAGGTGTCGGGAAGCCAGGGTTCTCCTTCTCCAGTTTCAGCTAGCTGCCACTCTACTCCCCACACCCACCCTAGGCTCCCCTCTCTTCCCAGCCTTTGCCAACCTGCCATCCCCACACCAGCTGAGTGTGGGCGACAGCAGAAAGCGTGGGGGTGCACAGGCTAAGGCGGCGTCTGTGCATATACCCAAATAAACATCTCCTCAACACTCTGGAGGCCTTGGCTTTTCCTTCTGGATATGGCAGCACAGGCCGCAAGTCTTAAGGACCAAACAGCCTCTCCTGTCAGAGCAGAAAAGTAGCATTGGTCAGCCCTATGATACTTGGACCCGAAGCCAAGGGCTCAGAGCAGGATATAAATAAATAGATATTTATAGCAGCAAACAAATAAAGAATTGCCTCTGCATTCAGAACCTTTGAGCAAGAGATTTTTGGCGAATGAAATCAGAAGAGTTGGTCTGGCTGACAGATGCCTGAGCCAAAGGTCAGAATGCAATGCTTTTTCCTCATCCCCTCCAGACAATACTTTGTCTCCTGCTCTTTTTTTTTTTTTTTTTTTTTTTTAATCTTTATAGCTCCTGTCAGGACAATTACAGCTGAGCACTTTATCTCTCAAATATCTCTGCTGAAATAACAAACTAACCACCTGGGGGTGATAATTATAGCAATAAATACAGAGTAACAATTATTCTCACATTTGCTTCCGAAACCCTGACTAATGAAAACACAATCTGAGTCCTGCACCTCATGATGTTACCAGAAAGCTTGTCTAGTGACCTGCTGGCCAGTCTCCTGGGGTGGAGAGTTCTACTGGGGGTCAAGGCAGGCTACCCTCACCCTCTGCATGAGGTCGGGATCCTCAAGTAAAACCTGCAAAAGAACAGATGAGAAGAACTCAACCAACCAGCAGGAGACCTACTATCTTAGGAACCGACAAAAATGCTTGGACGGAGAACCAAGGGGGTGAAGACGTAGGGATGGCTTAGTGTTTCTGGTCTGAGTTTAAAATCAAGCTGCAGGACGTCTGAGCCATCATCCTGGGCCTGGTTTGATGTGGGACGTGAAGGCACTCGGAAGGGCTCATGACAAACTTTCCTGGCTGTACCTTAGCGTGACCCTGTCATGGGCCACCTGATGACCAGCCATATATATTGTGCTATGGTCTGTTCTCCACACTTGAGGCAGGAGCTTTTGCCGTACCCCCATGTCTAGATCAGTGTCTGCCATATGGTGGGCATTTAATAGCTGTTGAATGAATACATGGCCCATGGGGTGGGGGGAGGGGTGGTAGAGAGGGTGCCTCAGTGCAGATCTTGAGCCAGAGACCCTGTCTCTCCATCCCCGAGAGGGACTATCATCCCAGGCCCCACCACGCCCCAGAAGCTCACTCCTGGCCCTTCTCTCTGTCTCTGTCCCCCTGTTTCTCCCCAGATGTCTCTGTCAAGGTGACCTTGAAGCACCAGGCTCGGAAGCTGAAGAAGAAGCAGACGAAACGCGCCAAGCACAAGATCAACCCCGTGTGGAACGAGATGATCATGTTTGAGCTGCCGGATGACCTGCTGCGGGCCTCCAGTGTGGAGCTGGACGTGCTGGGCCAGGGCGCCGAGGGGCAGAGCTGCCCGCTTGGGCGCTGCAGCCTGGGCCTGCACGCCTCGGGCTCCGAGCGCAGCCACTGGGAGGAGATGCTGAAGAATCCGCGCCGGCAGATCGCCATGTGGCACCAGCTGCACCTGTAGGCGGCCGCCCAGGCCGCCACCCTCCTCGGGCACAGCCCGCTCCCAGCCCCACTGTCCTCTGCGACCTCCTCTTGTGCCCCATTTGCATTCTGACACCAGAAGACAGATGTGTGTGCGAAGACCAGGACCCTCTTCCTCTCCCATCACACTCCTGTTTCTTAAAAACGAGCAAGGCAGGGCAGGGCGGAGACGGGACATTTGGGTCAGGAGGAATGCGTTTTGCTTACCTGTGTTATTGCAGAGACACTTATCATATACGGTCTGTGTGCAGGTTTTGCAGTGGGGGTCAGGCCAGATGCAGAGAAAGCTTAATCTGGGGAATAATGGATGCAAGGAATGTGGCTTTTTAAAAATAAGTGTGTCAAAAAGGATGACAGAAATTATGTATCCTGGATCATCTCATAAGAATTAGAGATTGTCAGGGTGGATGGAATCTTAGCCAGCAGGAAATCGTGCTACTGACCCAAGGCACTAACTAACCCAGCAGTTCTCAAACCTTAGTGTGTGAAGAATCACCAGCAGATTCCCAGGCCCTGTTTTAGACATTCCGAATCCGTAATCCTGGCTGAACCCCAGGAGGCTGCATTTTAAGCAAACACAGAGTAGTTTGCATGCCAAGGTTGGAGCACCGCACTTGGAGAAATCCCTTTTACAACATCCCAGACAGGGTTTCACAGTCCTCGTCAGGCCCCCAACACCCTGGGGCTGCCGGTGCCAATGGTGGACATCTCAATTGTTGATATAAAATTTAGGAGCCTCCATTTTTAATGTCATCATTTGAATTCTTAATGTTTTCATCTGTGCTTTTCAGATCCTGCTCTTGGACTGAATTTTGTGCTTTCTATTGAATAATTGTATTGTTTCATCTCGAAATCAGTTTATGTTATACTTGGGGAGACCTTCCCTGACCAGGAATAGGTGGGATCCCCCGTTAGTTATTGGATGCTGGTTGTCACATCCACCAGCATCACCAAAGTGACCCTCTGAGTCAAACGCATCCCTTCTCAGCATACCAGCCACTTGAGGAGGAATTCAGTTTGGGGCACATAGTAATTTAGTCTGGCTCTGTGGAGGTAGAGAAGGAAATGAGGTCTTTTGCAAATGTGCCCCTGTCCCTCTGTTTTTAGGACCTATCACTTCCATTAGTAAATAATGAGCAGCTAGGTTTCAAATCACTACCTGATTATTCCAAATAGCTGTCCACATCATTAATAACATTATGAGCCTTGCTGAGTGGTTATAATCTTTGCCTGGGAACCAGGATTCCTGGGTTCTGTTGTTGACCATCCATAAAATAGGACTAGTGACGTGGCAGCTCTGTCTCTGTGAATGATGTGATAGATGAAATTGTACTTGAGAGCTATAGGCATCCCTGGTTAGAGACAAACTCCAAGGCCACCAGCAGATCATCTTTAAGCTTCATGTTGGGAACTGACCATGCCCGGAAAGTGCCAGAATCATCCCAGGCATTTCCAGAACCATGGATTCTACATTTGGACTCTTTAATACTGACATCTAAACTCTGGGCCTTCAGATGTCACCCAGGCCCCTGATCTAAAAATGAATTCCTTTCCTTCAGTCCTTTAACAAGTCAAATCATTCTTGGTCTCTCCCTGAGAATCTGAGTAGAGACATATCACCTTTGTGTCGTTATTTTCCCTTTCTGGACAGAAGTAGAAAAACATTTAGAAATAATTTCGACCTGTCCCCTGAAGAAACAGAAAAATATCTAATCCCTCTCAAATGGGAAATTCTTTCACGTAACTGGAAATCTCTCCCATTAAGGCTGGCCACCGTCTGCCAAGTTTTTTTAGGCAAGGCATTTGTTAGTGGTTTCCTACGACCTGTTTTTGAGATCCCCCTCACCATTCTGGTCTCCCTTTTTTGGTTGGCATGCTGAAACAGAACAAAACATTCCCTATGTAAGCTGACCAGTACTCTCTTCTTGGTTATATCTTCTACTCCAATCTAAAAAAGTCTGGATTCTAGACTTAAAATCAGGAGACGTGGGTTCTACTTCCTTATAAGTCCATTCACCTGCCTTACAGTCACACCAAAGGATGTTTGAGGTGAGTTAATGGGGCCCCTGATCCCAGAATATCAACTCCACCCACAGTCATTCTATCATGAGGCATTCATTTCTTTGGATCTCAAAGGTTTAGTTTTCCAGAATCCAAACTAAAAGTTGCCTCTGATGGGAGTCAAATGTCACTGCTTAACATGTTAGGTGTCAGCCATCACCTCACTTAACAAGGTTGTATAGAAATGAGACAGATTTTGCAGGGGTTTTTGCCTGTTGTGTTCACTGGTGTATTCCAAATGCCTAGAATTAGAACTGGCTCATGCACCCTCAATAAATATTTGTTGAATGAATTAATGAATGAAGACTGGATAGGGGAGTAGGCAGGAAAAGACACATTTTTATGTAAATGGCATAAAAATCAGAGTCCTAGCTGAGTTCTCAATGGTAAAGTCATCAGGCACCTCAGCAGTTGGCCTAGAAATTCATGACACTGAGTATTACCATTCACCTAATAACAATTTATAGCTCACTATGTAAATGTAATTAATGATAGACGAGATTATAAAAGCTGTGCTTTTCCACCAAAACTCCATCTCAGTGAATTTTAAATTACCCAGAGATATCAGACTGCCAGATGAAAAAACTTCACTAATCTTTGCATCAGCTTACCTTGTACCAGATAACACTTGCAATTTACTACCAAATTAGAGTAATTGAGTCTGTGTGAACACATCTGATGTTTTTTTTTTTGAAAGGAACACCTTGTCCTTTGCCAGGGAGCATTTTCTAAGAAGTGCATGAATCAGACGTGAAAATAAAGTGAGAAACCATCTCTGACTGGGCTGTCGCCCACAAGGTGATCTGGCTGTGTCATAGATACATGGCGATGGGGTAGAGAATTGGGAGTCTAATCTCATTAATCTGTAACTCACTCCTTGCCTCAAATCAGTATATATTTGTTGAGTGCCTATTGATCAAGACCTTGCACGCATCTGTCCGTTTCAATCTGAGATGTGACTCTTGGTGTGGATTCAGTGGCAAATCACCCCAAACAAAGCTATGTAGAGAGAACAATTTGGGAGAGCAGTTCTTCAGGGGCAATTCCTTTGGGATGTAAAGGAGTCCTGGGCAGTTTAAGCCAAATGGAGGTGAGGACCACCAAAAGAGAGACCTAGTCCTTGTGATTTGTTTTTGCTGCCTGTGTTCCTGTTGTCAATTCTAAGTGTGTGTCTGTTTTGCAATCATGAACGGAAGCACAAAAAGACGCATGAGATATTGTAGTCACATGTCTGGTGTCACACTTTGGAGCAAAAATCTTGCAGTGGTAAATAAATAATTTCCGACAGGGTCAGCTGCCTGGTGTTTTTTATTCCTTTTTACTTAATATTTTAGACATATAAAATGTAGAAAAAATAATTTGATAAACACACATGAACCCCTGCCAAGTTTTACAAAACTTGACAAATACAGTTGAAATCCCCTCAGCCTTTCACTCAGGAGACCACCATCCTGAATTTAGGGTTTCTCACCTCAAGCCTTTCTTTATCTTTTTACTACCTGTACATGTAAACCCTGAGCACTATAGAATATTTCGTGTTTTTAATTTGAAATTGCATCGCATTATTTTTGCTCTACGTTAAAATTTTGAGCTTTATCCATGCAGATTTATTTAGCTCTAGTTCCTTTATTTTTTTTGCTGCTGTATTATTTTCCATTGTATGAATATACCACAGTCCCATTCTCCTGTTGACGTATGTTTAGATATTTCTTTTCCTTTTTTTTTTTTCCGTTAGAGGAAATGCTGCTGTGAACGTTCTTGGGCAAGGTCTCTTGGGGATTTAACTTTATTCTTGAGAAGAAAAATCAGGTGGAAACTAGAGACTTTCTCTAATGTCCCCCAAAGTAGTACTCCCATCACTGGAAGAGTCAGGGCAGTGGCTTGGGGTTCACCTGTGCTCCAGGTGGTGGGCAGGGACAAGGGAACTTCCAGAATCCTGTCATCTTAGGCCCTCCTGGTGGCTGCTGGAGCCCTGGCTTCCGGAAGGGGCTCAGGCATTAAGCCAGGGGAAGGGCCTGAATTTTCAAGTCAGTAGGCAATCAGCCAGGTCACATGGAATTAAAACCAAAGGCTCTTAAAAAGGATAAATGAACCATAAAGAAAAGCTCTGCTTTTCAAGTCTGTGCATGTAATTCCTTATTTTATATCATATACATATTTGTTATCTTTTAATTACAGCCAGGATTTAAACTTCCATAATTAAATAGAAGTGGGTTTTATCCCACGTAGCCAAATACTGTGTAGACTATGTTTCACAGGTAACTATGAATATGGCTCCTGGAGCCCAAAACTAATATTTGAGAGTCTGGATTTATATAAAAGAGAAATGGAAGAGGCAAGAAGAGTTCAGGAATGATTTTATATGGGGCTTTCCCCTGAACCTCCTTAAATAATAAACTCTGCTCCTGCCTATGAAATAACTCAAATCTAGAGCACTGCATTTAGGAGCTGAGAACCTGCAACCCAGCTGGGCTTTGTCACTGCCACCTTCATGGCCCTGGGCACGTCACTTGCCTCTGGGCTTGTGCCTGCACCTGTAAAATAAATTTGGACAAAATGATCACCCTTCAAGTTTGAACATTTTGTGATTTGGTAATTGAGACTTTTCACATTATCTCTGGCCTCCAATCTCATGCATAAAACGAACTAAACCCACGGACACGTGTACCTGCCTTCCCTGCCCTGGGCCTGGTGTCCTGACAGCCACCTGCTCCTCCAGACAGTATGCGATGTTACCTGAGGCTCTGAGTCAGCCTCTTCTCATTTGCTTAATTGCTAATGGAGCCAGTGGTAATTTTCCACCCAAGAGTTTCTATTTTTTTCAGAGCCAGTTATAAGCCCAACATTTCAAGAGCTTGGAACCCTGGCATCTGTTCTGTCTCCTTCCCTGGGCAGATGCCTGGCAAGGACAGAGCCATGGGAAGTGGCTGTGGATGGATTTAGGGGGTTGGGTGTTTTCTTGGTACCAGCCTTGGAGAAGGTCCCCTGTGCCCCTCCCTCATCTCCTGCAGGTGAGCCAGCGCAGATGGTCCCTGGTGGGGACCTTGGCAGCTTCCTGAAGCCAGAGATGGGGGCAGGTGCCTACCTGGGAGGAGGTGGGAGGAAGCCTGTCTTAGGACTGGAAGCCAGATGTTACCATAGAAACCAGTCTACTGGTGGCTTGTGCTCAGCCAGGTGAGGTCTCTTCTCAAGGCAGACTCTGCTGGAGCCTGGTTTCCCATCCCAGTTTCCCAGCACTCATTCTTGGTGGCTCAGGGCGAGTGGGTGATGGCAGAAATCCTGTTTCAGAAACTCAGGATTCAAACCAGGGACAGACGAGGAGAAATCTGTTCTTCCAGCCAAAACCAAACAAACCAACCCTCTTTGCGGTCCCTTTTCCCTCGAGAGCCAGGTGAGTTGAGCTGTTGGCCAGAAGAAGGTGCCCTGAGGCTCTCTCTCCAGGCTGAGAAGGAAAAGGTGAGTCAGGCAGAGGTCTCCAAGCCAGCTGTGGCATAGGTATTGGTAGCTCTGTATTAAAAGTCACAGGCAACCCCTCATCCAGGGTAGACCCTGGGATTCAGGGTGAAAGAAGGGGACCCTAAACTTCCTAGCATCTACTTCAACCTGATGTTAGAGGTAACAGTAACGATGATAATGACCCTGGTCACCATGTTTTTAAGCCTCTGCTCTGTACTGAGCCCTGAAGACGCAGGCTCAGATAAATGACTTGTCCAAGGTGTCACAGCTTATAAGAGGCAGAGGGGGGATTTGAATCTGGTACCACTCTAACCCTAAAGTTCAGACTCTGACTTAGAGCCAGTGGCCAAGGGTTTTTACTGGAAACGAAACAGATGCATAGGCAATAGTTTCACAATGCTACCTGGAACCACGGACTCAGAATTGCCACTCTGGAAGGAGCTGGAAAAGTTCTCTTCCCTGGGGGAACTTGGAATACCTGCCTGGGTGGGGTGCAACATTGTCCAAAGGACAAGAGCAGGTTGGAGTGGAGGAGAGCTCAAGTAAGCAGCTCAGGGGCCGCCTCCACTTTGTAGAGAAGGGGCTGGGTCAAGGCCAGGTGTAGCCAGGTGTCAAGGGCTGGGGCATCCTAGTCAAATGAGGAAACTGAGACAGAGACAGGCAAAGTGGAAGAATCTGGGATTTCTACTGTGACCAATACAACATTGCTGGGATTGCACTTTTATCAGGCAAATGAAATTTACGTTCATTCATTCATCCCTTCGATAAACAATGATTAGGTGCCTACTATGTGACAGGAACTGCACACAGTGGTATTAAAAAGTCTCTACTTTCCCCTTATGGGCATTACAATACAGAGGAGGAAGACCAGACATAGAACACACACACACACACACACACACACACACACACACACACACACACGATAATTACACAGTTCCAAAGTGAGATAAGTGTTATGAATGAAAATCTCAGGAGGAACAATGAATAGCGCCTTGAGGGTGGCTATTTAGAGGGCGTGGTCAGGAAAGACCCCCTCAGAAGGAAGCGTTTTAGCTGACACTTAAAAGATGAGAAGAGCTTGGCCAGGCAACCATCCTGGGGAAAACCATCCCAGGCAGAGGGCACAGGGTACTGGGAGGTCCTGTGGTGGGAAAGAGCCCAGTGAGCTTGAGGAACAGAGAGGAGGCCAGGGAGCACCGGCAGAGGAGGGCACAGGAGCCCAGGAGGTAGGCAGGGGCTGGACAAGGCAGGGCTGATGGGTCACGATCGGGACTTTGGATTGAACTCTAAGAGCAATGGGAAACCCTTAGAGGCTTCTAAGCAGAGAGGATGCCACGACTAGATCTGTGTTCTCAAAAGATCACTGTAGAAATGGTCACATAGCGGACCTTTGGGTCTTCAGGCCAGACTCCTGAGTCTTCTCTCTGGGGTGAACTTGTCTTTTGAAGCTTGGAGAGGGAAGCTGGGGCAGCTGGGGAGAAGAGGGAGGGGAGGGAGTGGACTAGACCTCCCCACTTGCCACATCCTCCAAGCCCCACTTTGGGGAGACCGAGCTCACAGCCAAGTGCAGATGGAATATCTTTCTTTTCCTTGCTTCCCAGATGCACATGTGGGTCAAATCCAATGGCCAGCCGTGGGGCGGGGCTGACCCTGGTTCACCGGAGCTGGTTAGACATGGACAGCTGTTCCCCTTTGCTCCTTCCTTCCCACTCCCCCTCCCCTGGGAAAAGAAGAGAACCCCAACATTCTATGGAGACTGTAGAAAGGCCTTCACAACAGGAAGCCTCTGGGTGACCTAGGGGCTGGAAGGGACACAGGCTGGGAGGAAGATGGCGGGAACTGAGAAGCCGGAGGGTCAGAAAAAGGGAGAGGGAAGGCCCATGGCAGGAAGCTGGGCTGGGGTGAGAAGGGGCTGGGAGGAGGAGGGTTCAGCATCCGGGAGGAAACAATACAACCACTTTTCTATATTTTTCTTGAATGTATGCCCATCTTCTTTCTAAAACAATTTGGGCAAAACATCACTTATCGGGACTTCCCTGGTGGCGCGGTGGTTAAGAATCCGCTAGCCAATGCAGGGGACATGGGTTTGAGCCCTGGTCTGGGAAGATCCCACATGCTGCAGAGCAACTAAGCCCGTGCGCCACAACTACTGAGCCTGCGCTCTAGAGCCCACAAGCCACAACTACTGAAGCCTGCGCGCCTAGAGCCCGTGCTCCGCAACAAGATAAGCCACCGCAATGAGAAGTCCGCGCGCACCAACAAAGACCCAATGCAGTCAAAAATAAATAAATTAATTAAAAAAACAAAAACAAAAACATCACTTATCACCCACCCCCGGACCAGTGCCATTAGCAAACTCCTGGGGAAGGACCCCTCCCTGGAGATTGAGTCTGCCAGTGGAGAATCATGCGAGGTAGTTGGAGGGAGAATTAGAACACTGTTTACCTGCAATAAAATCTGAGATTTTTGTGGGCTAAATGTGTGTGAGGGCAGAGAGATTTATTTTAAAGGGTTTTGGTGACACCTCTTTTTGGCCTGACTGGTGGGTGAGGCATGTAAGTTACCTGGTGGAAGTGGACTCGAATGGGGGAAAAGCGAGAACAGCAGGAAGGGACTTGAAAGGCCTCTTCCAGTTCCTTCTGACCTGGCAGGCAGTAGGCATCTCACCTGACACCCAAGCATGGGACTCATTCTGAATAGCCCTGAGCACAGGCTGGGAGAGAGGCAAGAAGGCAGAGATTCGACCTCTGTGAGTAAATTTAAATGCTTTTATTAACAATCTCCTTACATTACAAGGATAATATGACAAAAGGAAAGTTTCTGCATACATATTATGATAAACCAACATAGCTCTATTTGTATCCAGTGTTCTAGGTCCCGTCACACAGGTACTATAAAGCGTAGTCTGCAAAATAATAACATCAAGAGTTGTTTTTTTTAAGAAAGAAAGTATTAACATATTAATATGTATGTGATAATAGACTCCTAGGTATTCCCCCCACCCCCACTGTGTTTTTCCTTTGTGATTGAAATGAAACGGTTCAGCAGCGTGGGGGGTGGAGAGAAGGAGAGAGACGGGGCTGAAAAAGACGGAATCAGACTGCTGGCTCTTCCGGAGAGACAAAAGTGAAGACTGAAGGTGCCCCGAGGGCAGCCTGGCCCTTGTCTTTTTGTGAGCAGTATTGTAACCGGCTGTCCTCCTCTGGAGGGAGGGCCCGGCACCCTTGATGCCCCATGGTATGCTCTCTCTCTGAGGTACAGTGCATTGTGGGATTGCTACCCGGGGATGCCCATCCCCTGGCCACGGGTCTGGTCCACCGCAGAGGGAGGAAGGCTCGGGCCGGGCCTGGTCTCTCTTGAGCCAGGCACTGGAGGGTGTTTGGAGGCCCGGTTGGCAGCTAGCTGTGGCTCAAGGAGACCCAGATGGACGTGGAGGGGAGAAGAGGTGGGCACTGTCAGAACAGACCCGCCCCAGACTGTAGGTATGGGGATGTCTGCTGGGGACTGAGGTACGTTGGTAAGATGGTAGGGAAGAGTAGGACAGAGGTCAGAGGAGGCTCGGAGATGGGAGATAAGCGCCTTTGGAGGCCAAAAGGCAGAGGCTGGTCTAGAGAGCAGAGGATGCCACTGCGCTCCGTCTCCCATCATCTGTAGCCCCTTCAGCCCCTCCTCCCCTACCTCCCGGGGAAAGAAACGATCGAGAGAAACCTGGAAGTGAAACGGGTTTCTGATTCTGTCAGGGCTGCACAAGCCCTTCGTCATGCTGCCAGTGGCACCCGTGCCCCCTCAGGCCCCCAGACGTCCCGGCCATCTAGGGGTGGGAGCAGGGACAAACTGAGGAAGGCGCCCTCCCCAGAGGAAGTGAATGAGCTTGGGGCATCCGGCTTAGCCTCTGCCTCGAGTCACAGAATCAGAACAGTGTACGTGAACTAAACCTGCCTGGTACGGTGCCGGTGGGGTGAGGGGTCACTGGGCCTCCGTGCAGGAGAGGGAAGAGCGTTGTCCTGAGTACAGCCAGCAGTAGCCGCAGCTGTGCAAAGTGGGCTGGGCCAAAGCCCTGCTTCTGAACTTGAGTTGCTACTGAATTTATGAGTGTGCGGATATGTCTCTCTCACCCTTCCCCGTTAGCTGATGCCCCCTGCCCTGGCCAGAAAGCCTCTGGATGGTGGGCAGCGCTGGCTGGCCATGCTGCCCTGGCAGACAGCGATGGAGTGGGTGAGGGAGGCCAGGACGGCTGTAGTTCAGAGGTTTGGCCTCTAGGGGGCAGCAAAAAGCATCTAAAGGGGGAGCGGGTGGCATCTTTCCTGGACCTCTCTTGGTCCAATTTGCACCTTTCCTATGGCCACAAATGCTGCTCATTCCTGTGAGGGGGAGGGTATTTGGGGAAACTGTGCAGTGGTCCCTCCACCAGGGGTCAGAGACCACACTCTACTGCCAAGCAGCAGTGACCACCCAAGCGTAGGCTTGTGGGGGGCGGGGACTAAGGGGGCACTTCAGGGGGAGCTCAGGGGCTGAGTATCTCCTTCCAACCTCAGACCAAGCCTGCGGGAAAGAAGAGAAAGTGCACGGAGAGGGCCAGGGCCCGGCTCCCCTCCTCTCCAACACTCTGGGTTGGAGGCCCCGTTCCCAGCAAACCCTGCCTGCTCAGCTTCCCCGGCCCCCCTGCAAAGGCTCTGCCTCCTCCCTCTTCTCAAACGACAGGCTTTCCCACTGCTCTCCCAGCTCTCTATAGACTCTATTTTTATATCTATTTAAACATAGAAATGTATAAATATATAGGATATTATTCATAGATATATAGACGGGATTTAATCTCTTACTCTGTGTGTATACGTACTGCATATGTCCATATATACAATATATATGCTGTAGCATTTGTATCATACACTGCACATACCCCTGCTTCCATGCACTCTCCTAGGGAGACTGGATTGCATAGGTATTTCCAGGGCGATACCACTTGAAGGGATGGGGGGATGGGGAGAGCCAGACGGAAGAGGAGGGCCGTACCATTTTCCTCCCAAAAGGGCACTTTTTCTCCCTCTGGCTAACACACAAAGATCACCTCAAAGGCTTCTTAAAATATCACAGCTCCATCCACTCAGCTAAAGCACCCTGTCTACAGATAGTAGAGAGAGGCCTTCCTCCAAGCAGGAGAAGGGCCCTGTGTATCTCTGGACATAATCTTCCCTCCTCGAGGTTGGAGGAGGGAGTCAGCCTAGAACCCATGACCCAGCACCACGTCCCCCAGGAGGCCGGCATCTGCAATGGGACTGTCCCAAGCTCACCTGCCCTCTGAACATGCCTTTCTTGTCTTAGGAAAAGGCACTCCCCGCTTTGGCTGTCCCAGGCTGGCCTGGCTGGGCCTGCTGCTTGAAGGGGCAAGGGGATCCAGAGCCTTCTACCCAAACTGGGTGTAGGGACCAAGAAAGAACACGAATTCTACTTGGAAATCCACCTAGACCGGAAACCACAACCAGCTCTAGATACAGAATTCCTGTTCCTACGGGGGGTGGGAGAAAAAACAAAGGGGGGAGGAATCTAGAAGTTCTCTTTCAACCCCCAAGCCACTTCCTGGACCCCGTGAGGCTCCAGGTGAACAGCTAAAATGATGCCCGCCCCACAGCCCAAGCTGGGCCACGTCTGGTCCATTTCAGTCTCTCCACGATCATTTTCAGCACTCTACATGCTTTTGCCTGTTTTCTCCTTCTTGGTAACACTTCTAAACAATTGGAAAATATTTAAACATCATCTTAAATAATTACAAGGTCCCTTCTCCAAATCAAAGCATCAACATAAGCAAGTCAAGGAGAGGGGCCTCAGCAAGACAACTCAGCACGGAAACAGGTAGCAGGGGTGGGGTGGAGACCTCCAGCTGCCCTAGATTCAGGGCCCAGCACCGAACGCGACCATCCAGGGATCCAGGACGTCGAGCCTGGTCTCATCCTCCAGTGAGGATGAGGAAATGAGGGTCTGCCCAGCACCATAGGACGTTGCCCGCAGCCATCGAAGAAAAAAAAAAAAAAAAAAAGCTGGTGTTGTGGATGCCCGGATTCTCATATTCAACCAGGCAGGCGAAACTTGGAAACAGGGACATGGCAAGAGTTACAGACAGGGCTGGGCTGTCCTCGGGTCTCACAGATAGGTACAAAATGGCAATGGGTCTTTTTTTTCCTCCATTGAGGAAAAGCAGACCATTTTAATCACAAGGGCTTCTGGCTCCCGAGCTCTGCGATGTCTCTACTTGGCACAATTGGTCACAAACCTGATCTCACTTCCCGCCCCCTCCATGAACCGAAGAAAGTCACTAATCAGCCAACCCAATGAGGACAAGTTTCAATTCTAGAGACACAGACCTTTCATTCTAAGCCAATGGTTGTCACTCCTAAGCCAGGGGCTGAGTTTAAGGGCTCTGTCTCGTCCAAAGGGACGAGGATGCAAGGACCGCCTGGCCACAGCTTTCTGTACTTATCAAAGGGAGGTTAGACTGCCCAAGCATGCGGTTCCCTGGGCCAAACCCTGAGGGTCCCCACAGCCCAAGAGTCCTTCTCAAGGACGCAGAAGAGTGGAAATGCCAGGGATGGAAATCACGGGTAATTGCATGCAGCATTCACAGGATAGAAGCACTGGAGCCTCCAAGGGGTAAAGACTCTGTCAATTGCAGTGGTGTGTCACCCAAATTGCTCCCTGTCCCAAGGCAAAGTGGCCTTCAGACTGCCATGGGCACCTGGAGTTTTAGAGATGCCTTCCCAAACTTCAGGACCCGCCAGAGAGCTCATCCTCTCTGAGGTCTGGAGTCCAGCTGGGCAGGTGACGGCTAGCAGCCTCGTGCTGCTAGCAGCTGCTCATGCTTCTGGCCCAGAGGCAGGTGGCCAGCTCCTGCCCCTCTAAAAAGACAAGGTAGACACTGGCATTGGCCCAAAGGATTTCTTCCCCTCTGGATAAAAATTTGAGCTAATTTTGGCCACGGCCTCCTGAGAGGAAACAGTCGCAGCCCTGATGCGGTACTCAGGCAGCCATCAGCGATTCTCTCCTCCTGGTTTCCAAATGAGTGGTCCAGGGGAGGACTCCCTATCTCCTGACATAGTGGGTGGGGAGGTGCAGAGGGGGGCAGGAGGAGGTGTAAGGCAACTGTTGGCTAGAAGAAAGGATCCCGACTACTGTTTCTGACCCCTACGGAGGCCCACCTTGCCAGCCATCTCTGCCCTCAACCCATCTTAGTCTGTGTGATGTTCAAAGGAAGCTCCCACAGACACGGTGGTTTGGGTGTGTGGTGGAGAGGAAGTTGGGGAGGGGAAGGTGGACCCTTGTGCTTTGCACCTGACCACAGTTACTGACCCTGATGGGAGGAGGCGGATGGGGAGAGAAGACATCGGCCTAAAGTGGAGAAGTGGATGAAGCTGGGAACTTCAAAGCATGAGGAAGGGCTCTGGGTCTTTCCTTGCAAGTTCCTGCTAACTCTCTCCTTGTTCAGAGGAGGGTGGGAAAGTACGTGCGACTGGGAAAGGGGGTGAGGGGTGAATGTCACCAGGCAGGGGTGCATTGATTTGTTGAAGAAGGCAGCATATGAGGCCTGGCAGTGGGACAGTCGGAGAAAACCAGTTGGTTTTTTGTTTTTTTAACATGCTACATCACTGTTGAAAACAAACAAAAAAGTTTCAAAAATAATATATAATATATATAATATATTTATATAATGAAAAGCTATCGACTAGCAGCAATGACTCTAAAGTTATCTTAGCACCAAGACCATGGGGTGGGGGGAAGGGATCTGGAGGGGGTGAAGGTCTGGCAGGACAAGGAAGGAGGGGTTGACATGTTCAGTGTTGATGACAGTTCCACTCCGGTTCTCAACGGTGGCATGAGCCCTCGGAGACAAGATAAACCAAGAAGGAAGGAAGCCACCACAGTTTTCTAATGTCTGAGCTGAGCAGGTGGGGGACGCTGGAGCCATGCCTGTGGCCAGATCACACCATCCTTTGCCCACCCTCTGCCAACTGAGAGGGATGGCTCCTGACAGACCACAGACAATGCAGCTCTTCCTCCCTCCCCCCAATATAACCTGCACCCACGATGTAGGATCTCTGCATATCAGATATGCATACAGATGTGGAAACATGGACAGAAGTTTTTAACAGCTCACGCACATTTTTTTAAAAAAACTCCCTTGCGAGGTATACTGGTAATTAAACGAACAAAAGAGCATTGATCAAGACTCCTCTAGATTAAACCACTACTTGCCTCAGGGAGTAGGCGAGTGGCTATTTGTAAAGCTTATATCTCGGTGTGTGGGTGTGTGTGTGTGTGTGTGTGCGTGTGCGTGTGCGTGTGTGTGTGTGTGTGTGTAGGCTGATGCCTTGAGAGTCCTGTCTTACCTCTTGTGTATTCCTTTCTTTTAGGACGTCTCTACCCTGTTCAAAAAAGGAAGCGTTCGCCGGCATAGATGCATTACCCACTTTCCCACTACCTTCCTGCCAGGCTGCAGGGCTTGTCATCAGCCTTACTGCAAAAGAAGGACCCAATCTCTAGAGATTCTCATCGGAGTTATGCATAACCCAGGGCACAACTTGCATTGACATCTCCTGCCACTGAACTCTAGCAGGCATTTCTTGATTATTAAAGGGGAAAAAAAATACCCCCAAACACATTATATGATTATAAAGACAGAGTATAAATAATTCATGTAAATTGAATACATACTTTTCATTTTACTTGTTTTTAGCCAAAAATCGCTGCCCTACGGGGGTCTAGACTTCTTGGCTCTTCATTTCCCCCATATTCCCTGGATCTGAATGGGATTATATTATGTGATCCCACACCAGGTAAAACAGGAATGCAAAGAGCTCGCGCCCCACCCCCCCTTCCCCGGGATTTCAAGCTCGGTTGTAAGGCGATTTTGCCTTCAGTATAACAGGTAAAATGTTTAGGATCCAGGGGTCTGGAAAGAGGGATTCAACAGACAAGGGACAGGACAGGCGACACGGGTAGGGAGTGGTGGTTGTCACAGTCTGACAGACACTTTTGTTTCTGAGACAGTGAAGGAACGCTGGTCAGGAAATGAATGAAAATCTCTCAAGCTGAAGTCGGGTGGGAGAGGGAAAAGTCAAGTACCCCGATCCAGATGCACAGCCCACCCCATCCCAAATGAGAGATCTGATTCCGCTGGACCAGCTGGTCAATGAAGAGGCCAAGCAACCCCCCTCATAAAACCAAACAAGAAAAAAAAAAAGGCAAGAACAATACACCCAAACCCAAACCCCTCAACCCCCAAACGAGAATAGAAACAAAATGAGCTACCTAAAGGTGATGACAGACCCGTCATTTTAGCTTATGCGGTTGGTTGACTGTGAGGTGGGAACACGTGTGGCCCCAGCACATGCTTCTGTGAGTGAAAATGAGTTTCCACGTGTGTTGCAGCTGCCAAGTTTTGTAGACGAGAGTCAGTTTCTGACATTATTCCTTTCCCAGTAGCTTCTGGTGGACGTGTCACCTTGGTTTTTAACATTTTTTCAGTGTGGGTTTATATATATATATATATATATATATATATATAATATAATATAATATATATTTATATAATATATCAAAGCTTATGAGTATAGATTAAAAAAATATTCAACAGCTTAGTGAACTCTGCGATCCGGCTCCCTAAATATCCGGATAAAACTCTGACCCGTGGTCCACGGTCTGCAGCACTGGCTTCTGTTCCAGCGCAGACATCCTGCTGAGGACCTCGGCCGACAGTGTGTAACTGTTGCCAGACTTCTCCTCGAACCAGCTGTCCAGGGCTCGCTTGGCATCAAAGTTGGCGATTGGAGGGCCGTTGACAGCAATGGTCAACAGGTCGCTGAGCTGCTCCAGAGTCAGGCGGGAGCGGTGGTTTTTGCGAACTCGCTGCAGGGCGTTTCGGCCTTTCTCGCAGCAAGCGGTGGAGGTGGGGAGGACTTTGAGGACCTGGATGATCTTGTTCAAGAGTGGAAACCTCTGCTTGTATTTGCAAATGTGGCCGATCAGGTCTTTGAAGCCGTTTTTGGTGTAGTAATCAGCCTTGAGTTCCCGCCACTCCATCAGCAGACTCCCCCGGGGGTCCAGCCCTTCCCTGCAGACATCCCGGGAAAAGGTGGGGATGGCCTCCAGGTGATCAAAGATCTGAACCATGTCCTCCTTGCCGTAGCTCATGAGCTCCTCGCTGTTCCTGGGCCAGGCAGCCAGATCAAACACCTGGCAGGCCTTCACGAAGAGCCGGCTGCGGGAATCGAACCTCTGAGCCAGGATCACTTGGGTCTTCTGGCAGATCTTCTCCCGGATGGACTGGAACTTGGCCTCGGCCACCCTGAGGTTCTTCGTGGAGATCCCGTTGAAGCTCTCCCGGAAGTTCTCCTCGAACTCCTGCAGGTACTCCCCCGGAGAGTCGGCCAGCCGACTGATCTCCTGGATGGCCTCCTCGAGCTTGTCATCCACCTGGGACACCAGGAGGTACTCGCCCTGGAAGACGTAGGCCAGGCGTGACAGCACAGCGATCACGTCCAGGAGGAAGTAGATGAGCTTGATTGACTGGTAGTCCATGAGGAACTGCAGCAGGGCCAGCGCGATGGCCGAGGCGTCCGCCCTCTGGGTCTGGCTGCTGACATCCTTGAGGTGGGCCACCACCTCCAGGTAGTCCTTGATGAGGGCGTTGAGGACGTTCTGCTCTCCGATGATCCACCTCACAGCCCGGATGTCCCCTAGGAACTCTGTCTCCTCGCAGAGGGTGGACGCCGTGGACCGCAGCTCGCACATGAGGCGTGGCGAGTAACGGTAGAAACTCAGCAGCTGCTTCAGATTGTTCTCCAGCTCCTCCAGGCAGGGCAGCTCCTTCCCACTGATGGCATCCAGGATCTCCAGGTGGGGCCGGTGCACCATGAAGGGCAGGCACAGCAGCCAGGGCAGTGTCTTGCGGATCGTCATGAACATGCTGGCCCGCAGGCTGGCTGTGACGTTGGCCCCGTCTATGCCCAAGCCAACAGTGGGCTTCTCATCCTGCAGCCGAATGCCCAAGGCGGAAAAGGCCCGGTCAAGCGCCTGGAGATAGCTCTCTGTGCTGGAGAACCCCAGTTCCTGCAGGGACAGGAACTCCGTGGCCGGGGGCCCGTCGCTGCTGGTGTATTGGACGTAGACCGCCACGGTGTCAGCCAGCAGGTCGTCACTCTGTCCATCCAGGATGATGCTGAGGCACGGTGACTGGCGGATGCGCTCCACCAGGTCTTCGCGCAGCGCCCGGGCGATGTGATGGATGAGGATCTGGCAGTCTCCCTCGTTCATGTACTGGTCCACCACCTTGAGCTCGCACTTCCGCAGCAGCTCGGCCAGGGGCCGGAAGTCCAGGTAGGGCCTGCCCTCCAGGGCCAGGTGGTAGGCGGTGTTGAAGAGCAGGGTCATGTTGCGACACATCTCTTCCGTCTTCTCGGGGTGCATGCGGAGCTTGTACAGCTGCAGGCACTTCTTGTGCAGGTTGCTCTGGCTGTGCAGCTTGATGGTGTGGATCTTGAACTGCTTGGAGCCGATGATGAAGGCCGAGGTGCGGGAGGACTGCACCGTGTACTGGCGGCAGACGTGGCACCACATCTCGTTGAGGGTTGGGGAGTACCGCAGGAACCAGAATTTCTTCAGCCACTCCTGCTTGAAGCGCCGGATTCGGCGCCCGGTGGCCGACGACATCTTGGAGGGCTCATCGGTGGCCGTCATCATATCGTTGGAGACGGATTCATCTGCCGAATCGACCTCCTGGTCGTCGTCCTCCATGATGGCAGGGCCGGAGACCATGCTCTCTGAGGCTGGAAGACAAATGGGAAAGAAACAGTTACACCTGCTGGAAAAGACACAGACATTTCCAAAATGAAGGAAATAGGGCCCAAAAGATAGGTGTCGCATTTTGTGAAACAGGAGCCGATCCCTATGACAGACTGAATCCCAACCTGGAATTCATTTATAAGCACTCTTGTCGTCCATGCCTGTCTCACCCTCTTTGTGCATTAGCCCTGGGGGCCACCACGCTCCAGGCTGCCTGCCCTCACCTTCCACGAGTAGGTGCTCAAGGAACTTAAATGTTCTGTATCAACCGAACAGCACAACTAGGAGAGCAGAGCTGCTGGAGGAACAGAGCACATCAAAGGTTCCATGGTGGTACGGCAAGGACGTGGGACTCGTCCCACCACCAAGGTGGTCAGGGGAAGGCATGCTGCCCTCAAATGAAGGGAGCTTGGGCCCCAGGTGATTTCGGGATCAGAATGCAGTGTAGTTAAGCTGCGTGCTTTGAATATCTGAAACACCTCATTCTGAGCTCAGGGGTGCGGTTAAAATAGGAAGTGCTATTTAACTCTCTAACTCAGCTGCAGATGCGTACTGAGAAACCTTCCTTGTGGTTGAGCATCCCTAAAAGATGCAGGCAGCCAATAGAAGACAGCAAAGGCAGCTAAATGCCCTGTATCCCCATCGGTAAGGCCGGGGGCTCTCCCCCATGGGACAGCCTGCCTGAGACTGGGAGAGAGTAAGATTGGGTTTAGAAGTTGGGCTTTGGGGTAAGACACCGGAGAAGGGCAACGGGTCAAGAACACAGCACACACCCCTCCTGCAGCAGAACTTCCTTTATTGACGAGGAGGATACAAGGGCAAGACCCAAAGCCCCCACCGGAGCTGTAAGGCGGCCTGTCGGAGGCACCCGAGGGCGTGCGCTGCAGCTGGTACCCATCTCCGAGCTCCACGCCCCAGGTCTCCCCAAAGGTGGCTCCCCTGGGGAGCGCCAGGCCCCCCTCCACGCTGCCCACTGCGTGCTCTTCCCTCTGACAACAATCTCATCCACACCAACTTACCTGCGGGGTCTGAGAATTCGGGGAGCTCCAGTACCTGTGCTGGCAAGGTGGGGGGCTCAGGAAGCGTGCCAGACTTAAGCATGTCTAGTTCGGCCTGGAGTTCCCGGACCTTCTTCTTTAGGCGAATACAGTTAGGGCAAAAGGAGGTGGTGGGCAGCTCGTGAGGGTCGGATGCAAGGGAGGCCTCGGCGGGACTGTCGGCCTTGAACGACGAAGGCTCCTCCTCTTCGTCCTCCACTGGGCCTGCCTCCTTGGAAGCCCCTTGGGGGATCTTCCAGTCTCCTTCCCCCTGGGTCCGGCTGATATTCTGCACGCCATGTGACACAGTCATTGCACACTGACTGTAGGCGTCGTTCTGGTACTTGGGGACCTTCCTGATGACCAGCGAGGTGCTCAGTGCCAGCTGGTGGGCTTCTACCTTTGCAGATTCCAGCGAGGCCTCCAACACATCCTTGAAAATGAGGTCGATTTTCTTCTTCTTGGCCTGGGGGTGCACGTCCCCCTCGTCAAAGCCACGCTTGTAGGGACTTTTGCCCTGTCTCAACACGGGGAGCTGCAGGGGACCCCTCAGGTCTTCTGGGTTATCCAGAGCCTGCTCAGACTTCTCCCTCTGCAACTTCTTCTCTCCTAGGAAGGAAAACCAGGGTGTGAGGAAGTGGGGAAAAGCCCCGAAGAGGAGAAACCAACAGAAAACGAAGCGCTCCTCTCAGGAAGTCGCTTGACACATCCCTCTGGGTCTGGCCTAATGGAGCAGGTGTGGCAAAAAGGGAGGTGGATTACTCAGTGGATCACGGGGCCTAGAGTCAAAGGACCCGAAAAAGTGGGAAGAACTCTTTTTAAAGAGACTGTTTCAATGGAGCTTTATGTGTAGAAGCTCTATGTTTATAAGTTGAGCAAACGCTATAGGGGCGGAGAGTTGGAGGTTAAGGAACTTGCCATCCTGTCATCCTAGAAGATGACATCCCACGTGATTAGCCGGGTGGGTGGTAACATAGCTCAGCTAAGTGCATGTGGAGTCCCCATCCCTTCAGGCTGCTCCTCCAGTCCCAGCAATCGGAAGATGGCTGCTTCGACTTGGTAAAAGGTACACACGAAACACTGAGTCCCACTCCTTCCTCCTCCCTGACTCTTGGGAGACAGCCCTGTTAGGGCAAAGTCTGGCTTATAGCAACTGTCCTTTCTAATTCTCCCAGGAACCGGAAGCCTTGGATTATGTGAGGAAGCACAGCCTGAACCTCTGTGGCTCTCACGGATGACTGAGGCAGGAAGAAAAGGGAAGTCGGGCATACCGACAGCAGCTGTGAGCTCCAAGATGGCAGGCCCCAGCACAATAAAGCACAACACGCCCACGCGGACCCAACACACGCTCAAACTACAGTAGCTGTGTGTCCTTACCTGACAATTCTAAGGATGTTTCCTTTTCTATTTCTTTCTATCATGTAAATGACGTCAAAGACCTTGGTGAACGCCCCAACAATATATTATGTTAGCCTGATTCTTCAAAATGGCCAACACAGTTGCATAAATTGCTATAGATGTATGGATGCTGCCTGGGGGGGACTGATGCTAAGAGGGACCCTCAGAAGGTCCTGACAGCCATCTATGGAGCTAGAACTCTCAAAGGCTTCCTAGGTCAGGGGTGGGACCCGGGGAGATGTGACTCTGACCAACGACTTGACCTGAATATATGTTGTAATTAGGCTTCTGAGAGCTGCGTTTGCTCAGGGCCTCCGAGTGAAGGCCAAGGGCTCTCCATGTGCAATCCAGATGTTCCATGCTGTGACCAAGCCTTGGCATCCCACAGCTGGCATGGGGTGATGTACCCTGGCCCGTGTATGACTCCAGGTTTCCCACAGGTCACAGCACAGAAGGGAGCAGCCTATTCAGGATGATCCTTTTCTGTCCTCACATGAACACTTAAGGAATGACCTTATCTCCTGAAGGCTCCAAGGCTCCTGAAACTCAGGTGGCTCCCCACAGCCTTGTTTCTATAACATCTGAGGGGCAGAAAGGGTGGAGATGAAGAGAACTTTTAAAAAATGCAACATGTTCGCCTTACAGATCAGACACTTGCCCATCAGAATCTCTGAAAGTCAAAGGCCACCCTTTCACTTTCTCATGGACCAATCAGGCAGCAAATAGCTGAGGATGTCAGGAGGTCCAGGATACGCATCACCGGGGATTCCTCATGCATCTCTACTCAAGGACAAGGTTATTCAAATTTCCTAGGATGAGCAGGCGATTTCTTTGGGCTCAAGGCTCCCGGAAAAATCTATGGGTCAAAAAGAATCTTTAAGCATTATGAAATTGATTCTAAAGCCTCCATAAAACATGAGGGAAACACCACAAAGAAAATCAATGACCCAAAGTAGACAAAAAACATAAATTCTTTGAATACATGTATTAGATGCATCCTATTCTTAAAAGATAACCACAGAGGAATAAGTTATACTCTTCAGGAAGCAGTTCTGGGCTCCAACTAATGTCTCTACTTAATAAGAGCTAACAAGTCACGCTCTGGACTTCACCAAGGCTCCAGCCTCCAATTACAAAGAAGCCTCCTCCCATGTAAGACCTTGAGTGGTTGAGCATGGGGAATGCCCCCTACAGAGCAGAACTGGCACACAGATCTAAGACACCACTAACCGTATCAGAGTCTGCCAAAGCTACAGGCTACAGGGACACACGTCTAAAGGCCACTGAGCTCCAGGGCTGCTTCCCAAGGGCTTTACGGCCAAGTCCACCCTCTGCTCTGGCCCTGCCCCACGGTGGCTTCCAGTTTCCTTCGTGTTTCCTACTTCTCAGCCTGGCCAGGAATAGACACTCCTTCCTCCTGTATCTTCACACATCTTGGTTTATCTCATTTCAAGTCTGTCTGCCACGCTCCTTTGAACTACTCCTGAAAGCTCACGCCCTTCTCTGAGCGTTCCCCTTGGGTCTCAGGGCTCTCTGAGGATGATGCAGCTTGAGGTGCTCTGGAGTAGACACAGGGACAAAAGGACATTACAAATCCAGAAGAGTTCAAGAAGATCATGGCCAAGGGATGGAACCCGTGTCCTCAGATATGACTTCTTTTGGTTTTCTCTTCTTCTGGTGATATGATTCTTTTTGGAGATTTCTTGGTGGTCTTCATTCATTTCTTCTTTTATCCATTCAACCAAGATTTATTGAGCATGTACTATGCATCAGACACTTTTTTACATGGCATCTCCAGAGGTCAAGTGGAAACCACAGCAATCATGTCACAGAAACATGCCTTCCCAAGTATAATCGGCATGTATGTGCCTAACACCCAGCTCCAAAGAAAACAAGAGATGAGGGTATCTATTGGGTCTCCTTTCACTGCTCATCCAATCACCAGATACCTTTTACCAAGTCAGGCAGCAGTTGTGCGCTCAACGTCCACAATTTGCTTTGCTCTGTTTTGGTTTTGAAGATAGCTTACTTCCAATGGGTCACTCTTACCCCCTTTTCATCTCTTCCCCTCATGCTCTAAATGAAGCTTTACTTCCAATAAGTAGATTGGTCAGAAACATGATATGGTGGGGCTTGGGTATAGGCTTGGTTCCCGGGACCAGATGGACTCTGGGTATTTGGATGTGTGGTTGTAGTGTAAGGAAGGTCCTGCTGGAAAAAGGACCTTGGGCTCACCCGTTTGCCCTGGCATGGCTGAGGATGGACTAAAGAGGCAAAGGCCTAGGAGCTGGGGAGTATTTTAAACCACTTTCAAATGACTCATTTAAATGGAGCCTGGATAGGTACCCACCCACCAGGCCACCACCCACCTCCCTCCAAGCTTCTTCTCCTAACAGAGATTGTTCTTTCACAGCATATCACTAGGACTGCCAGGAGTGAGACCAGGAGGAAGCAGGGAAGAAACGAGTTTTGTCTGGGAGGCCTTATAACACTGTAGGTTAGAGCTTAGACCCTGGACTCAGACAGATGTGGGTTAGGAACCTAGCTCTGCCTCTGCTTGCCATGGGATTCTGGGTGAGTCACTGTATTTATCTGATGCTCAGTTTCTACATTTGTAAGGTGGGGATAATAATCCACATGCTATCATTAGTATTAAAAGTTTACAACTGAGGGCTTACGATGGTCAAGACAGACATTGTTCTAAATGTGTTATGTATATTACCCATCTAATTCTCACTGGGCACTTATCGGGCAGGTGCTACTGGGATGATGACATGGGACACCATAGAAAACCTGCTTAGCACATATTAAGTGCTTAGTAAATGTCACCTATTATTGCTGCTATTATTGAGCCAGTGGCAGTTCACAACATCCTTCCATCAATTTGAGTTGGGGAAAGAGAATCAATTTTGATTAAACTTATATGCTTGGCATTGGAGATTTGTCTCTCTCCCTGATCCTCTGGAACGTCTATAATAGGGCTTCTGACCATGTCTGAGGGAGGAGGACACACCGGGTGGCCATGGCCAGTGCCAGAGCGGCTGCTCCTACCTTGCCCATCAGTCCCCCTGAGTCCCTCTGGGTCTCCCCATTGCTGGTGCACTGTATTTCCCATCGGTTTTCCTAGGAAGCTCCTAGAGAAGCATTTCTGGCCTCCCCTGGGGCTTGGCAGTGGGCGTGGCCCTCCCTTGGGTGTGGGCACTCACCTCTGGCCAGGTTGCGGTGGATGGTCTCCTGGGACATGCTGTGCAGGCGCTTCATGTAGTCCTCACTGTACCAGACCCGCAGCCGCTCCCCGGGCCGGATGTCCCGGCACGCCCGGAAGTAGATGCACTCGCTGTGCTGGAACGCCAGCAGGTTCTGCTCCCTCTCCTCCCGGGAGATGACCACGTACCTGGGGGCGAGGGGGACAGGTGAGAACGCGCGGGCCACTCTTCGGTGAGTGCCTGCCGGTACCAGGCACGGTGCCGGGCAGGTGCCAGTGGCTAGCCGCCCATGAGTGTGTGGGCATCTGCAAAAGTCTACAGAGCAGCTGCCCCGCCGAGGAAAGGCACACCGGCTGGAGCCAGTCCCTTGTCTCACTGTTTTGTGGACTTCAAGCAAGCCTTTGAACCTCTAAGAATCTCTGTTTTCTGGGACTGGAAATGACACCTGCCCTTCCTACCTCCTAGGTTCTGGTAAATACAAGGTTCAATACCAGATATACAGGTGATTGGAAAACTATTCTTCACTAACTTTTAACCAGGCAGGCATTCCCAGATACTCGCAGGCCTCTGATGGTGGTAAGGGTGAGATCCTTGAACTGTTCTCAGAATGTCACAAAGCCTAGCAGAAATAACCCATGTGAAAAGGGTGCCCACGAGATCAATTAATAAATGCTGAAGATCAAAATCTTTAAAAATAGAGGGTCCAGTGGGGACAGGGGAGGTAGGTAAAGGCAAGGAAATGTGAGCAACCACAGGTTAATCCAAGTCATTTGAAGGTAAGGAAACTGAGGCTCAGAGAGGCTAAGTGACTTGCCTAAGGTCACACAGCTAATAAATGGGAGATTGAGCATTGAGGTTCATGTTTTTCCCACTAGAACTCACGGCTCCTATGTGGGCATGTAAAGCACCAACTCAGCAATGCCCAGATAACCTTTAAAGTTCTGTCAAACCCTCAGAATCTATGGACCTCACCCATTCTCCCTGAAATGACATTTCCAATATCCAACCTGCCACCTCACTCGCCTCCAAAAGGTGAGATGATGCAACATCTGTAGCGAGGTGGAGATGTACAGATCAAACAGGCAAGAGGAAATTATTTGGAGTTTTAGGGTTCTGTGCTATCCAAGTGCCTAGGAAATTTGTAGTCAAAAACAAACTTCTTTTCCTTATGCTATGATTTGTCTCAAAAGCCAGGGAAGAAATCAAAGTCTGTCTGACCGGCACAGCCCAAAGAACTGTACTTGGAGCAGTCCAAGGGAAACAGTAATTCACAGAAATAAATCCAAATGGATAATGAACAAATGAAAGGATTCAGCATCACTAATAAGAAAAGAGGCGCAAAGCAGCACATTGTCTTGTTGGCACAGAGAACTCTTTTACATTGTAAGCTCTGTATTGGTAAAGGTGGCAAGACTAGGGTCTCCCATACTAATGGTGCAGAATAAACTGGCACAACACTTTGGGAAACGACTTGGCAACATGGACTCAAACAAGTTTTTGTTCATTCATGTTCACAGCAGCATTATTCACAATAGTCAAAGGTGGAAGCAACCCAAGTGTCAACTGATGGATGAATGGATAAATAAGATGTGGTATATACACCCAATGGAATATTAGTCATCCATAAAATGGAAGGAAATTCTGACCCACGCTACAACATGAATGATCCTTGACGACACATACTAAGTGAAATAAGCCGGTCATAAAACAACAAATACTACAGGATTCCACTTATATGAGTAGTCAAATTCACAGAGACAGAAAGTAGGATGGTGGTTGCCAGGGGATGGGGGAGGGGGAAATAGGGAGCTAGGGTTGAATGGGTACAGAGCCTCAGTTGGGGAAGATGCAAAGAGTTATGGAGATGGATAATGGTGATGGTTGCCCAACAATGTGAATGTACTTAATACCACTGAACTTTACACTTAAAAATGGTTAAAATGGTAAATTTTATGTCATTTGGATTTTTCCACAATATTTGTAAGATTAAAAAAAGAACACCAAAACGTTAAGATGTGGAGCAAGAATGCAAACTCTGCATACCACCACGCTGACTGTTCCACTGTTTGTAATGGAGCAAAAGCTAAAACATCTAAACTTCTGATACTAGAGAAACAACTGAATAAACCATGGTATATTTGTACAATGGAATGTTACTCATCTCCAGAAAAATGTTTTCAAAGAATCTTTCATGACATGGAAAAATGGTCCTGATATAAGGCAGAGTGGGAACAATAGGACTGAAAGCTATTTGTATTATGGATCTAATCATGCTTTAAAAACAAGCCTGGGTAAACCGCTTGAAGGAAATACACCACTGTTTTAACAGTGATTATCCGTTATACATGGTTCTACTTCTTTGTAATTTTCTGTACTTTCCAAGTCTTCCTCAATAAGCAATTATTACTGTTACTCCCTCTCCCCCACCCCCTAAACAAGGAAAAGACATACACCAATGCCAATTCCAGTACAGGGTGGCAGTGGTGATGGTCATGGTGGCCAGCAGCATTGGGAATCTACATTTGTGGTACCCCAGGCATAGCGCCCCTCACATACAATCTCAACTCTCCAACTGCAGAAGTCTGCCTTTTCTTCATACGTGAGATTTCTTCTGAACGTGCAAACTATTTTCTAGTCCCCAATTTAGCAAGAGTCTGGGATTTGACCTAGTGGTGAGCACGGCATGGAACTGAGGTAGATCCAAACTTTCCTATTCCCAGACACAGAAGGCAAACCATCCATTCATGTTTTTTCTAACAAGAATCACTTCAATCATAGAGCACAAGGAAAGAAGAATACAGTCTTTTCTTTTTTCAGTTTCTAAACAGCCGTCAGGCTCTAAAAACTAGAATTATTTTCTCTGGCACTCAACTTTATGAGAAAAAGGTAGATGAGAAACACGTAACTATCAGGGATTTATTCCAAAGAGCAACTTGGTGAGGACGCCAGAAGGTTTAGAAAGATTCAAGTCAATTTCCCCTTCCAACTTCTGGTGTTTTCCTACCCAACAAGAATCGATATTTAGGAACAGAGGTCCTCCTGTATAGCACAGGGAACTATATTCAATATCCTGTGATAAACAATAATGGAAAAGAATATGAAAAAGAATGTATATATGTATAACTGAATCACTTTTGCTGTACAGCAGAAATTAACACAACACTATGAATCAACTATACTTCAATAAAATTTTAAAAAATATTTAGGAAGAGAGCTCCAAATCTTTGTATGGATCACGAAGTATCTTCAAAGATCAAAATTGGTTCAGCATCCAGTTGTATTTAGTTGTTCTGAAAGCTGGAGTTTGAAATAAGATATATATGGCAACTCTTAGTGAATCATAACAATCCATTCCCCCTGAGATGTTTACGCTATATCATTGTTTAGGTAAAGCTAAATGGAGCCAGCTAATTCCCAACACCAATTACTTCTAGTCAGGTCTCCCCATTTTAAGTATTTTGCAGTAACACCCAATGGCTTGATCCACTCCCAGAATCCTGTCCCCACACAACAATCCCTGTATGAAGAGGCATGCCTGTCCCGTTACACGGCTGCGGGTGAACAAGAGCCCTTCCTGGAACAGAAGGCTTCCAGGGAGTGAAAAATCTTTCTATTTGAAGTAGTTTCCAGGTCACTACTTCATTGGGGGGGGGAGGCACAGAGTATGTCAGAAGGGGGATGGAAAATGCATAGCACAGGCTGATCTGTAAACACTAGTGCTTATTTGACAGCTTTTCAAATCAGACCCTTTGAAGCAATCAAGGGGGTGGGTGGGTAGTGGTGGTGGAGGGGTGGTTCTGGACTGAAACTTTCATGATGATAATGGATTGTTTTTATTCCAAACTCTTTGCTGACCTTGGGTATTGGCTAGATAAGCACTAAGACAATACTTTTCAGACCTCACCCACTGTGTCTTATCCAGTGCACCATATTTTCTAGCTGGGTCAGGAAATGACTATCAGTTCCAACTCAAGAGAGAAAAATAACCCAAGGGGCATCCATTTTGTTGGAGGGGATAGACAAAGGCCAGGCTCAGACACTCTCACCCAGTGGCTATGCCTCCGATGGAAAGGAAGCTGCCCCAGTCACTGAGGCAGAGATGAGAAAAGACTGACCAAGAAGAGGCTGGGCTCTGTACTCTCACATGCATTGAGGTCTCTGGGCTGGGAAGGTCTTTGGGTCATGCATCCGCCCACTAGATGGTCACCCGGACTCAGAACACCACGCAGCCAGCCCTTGGCATGGCTGGAGGCCTCAGACTCTTAGGAGGGATGTCCCCACCTTAAGCTGAAATTGGCTGCCCATTCATTTCCATCCACTGGCCCTAGTTTCACCTTCCTGTATGACATGCTAGCCCCACAATCCCCACTGAAGCCAAGAAAAAGAAACTGAAATCTTTTCCATCTGAAGTTGACAAGTCTCTTCATCTCTCTGTCCCCTTTGCTTTCAACTTGGCCCCTTTCCCTCCCCAGGACCAGAGGGCGAGGCCAGCCAGTCACTGCTTAGTACCCTGACCTTGGTGGGAAAGACCCTAGGCCCGGTTTCACAGAATCTCTGTATCTCCTGGAGATCGGATAATCTTGATTTCCATGACCATGCTTTTTGGTCAAGAATGGCAGAGGATGACCTGGATTCCCAGATCTGGTTAAAGCAGGCTGGAATCTTCCAGAAAGTGGATGGATCCCTGGTCAGGACATGGGTATTTCCTACCTGGGAGAACCTCTCCCTGTGACTGGAAGTAAGCCAGGGCAATGCACAGATCAGGGGGGGTCCCTTTCCTGCCGAGGAGAGTCCCAAGGGGAGCCAGAGGAAGCCATTTCAATTACTTTGAGAAGCCTCAACTCTAGGTGGGCAGGGCCTTACCTGTGACAGTCAGATACCCAGATCAGTGGGGAGGTGACCAAAAAAAAGCGAGTGCCTCAGGGTGGTCCCTGAAGTACCCTGGCAAATGGACAGCCCCTGACCCTTCTGGAGTCTCCTGCCAGAAATGCTGGGGTTTTTCCCCAGGACCCCTGACATACCTTTAGGGGAAAAAAAGGTAGAATTCATTGAGCAACATCTCACTTTCGATTTGCAGAGAAATTAAATATAGTGAAACGATTTCATATGTGGATGCTTTGTCTACCTCGGCCCATCAATTCCTTTCCTTTCCTCTAAGGGTGCTGAACACAGGGCATCTGAGAGCTGATGAGATCTGGGAAATGCCAGGGGCACTTGAGTCTCCCTCACCAACACACTTTTCCTCGGTCATCTAACCCCTGCTTTGGGGGCCTTGAGGTTTTCACAGGAAGCGAAGAAAGAGAATATACACCAAAGAAAGATCCTGGAGACCGGGTGTGTTCCAAGTGTGAGATCAATTTCTTTTTATTGCCATCTTAACAAAAATACTTGGGAAGGCAATCTTTGATTCCAGCATCGGAGGGCAGGGCAATGGCAGGCAATAGTCAAGCCATCGGGCTGTCGGACAGGGGAGTATTCAGTTTGGGGGAGCAGGAACCCCCAGAGAACCACAGATTGGGAGAAGGAGCCCAGGACACAGGGACACTGCAGTTGTCCTCCATTCTCCCGCCACGGGGCTAAGCTTGGGCTGGGGTTAGAAGCAGGACTCCAGGAATGGCGGCAGCAGGCCCTGGGCATAGCAGTCCTCCCAGACCCCACCCAACTATGGCTCTAGAGGGCAGGTGTGGCAGGATGGAGGGTTGGGATATGAGTCAGCCTCAGGCCAGGGAGCAAAGAGGACACACAGCTGAGCTGCACCCACGTCAGAGCTGAGCTTGCATCCGCCACTCCCCGCCTCCCTCCCTAACTCTAAGAACCCGGCTGTCTCCCCACACTCCAAAACCAAACACGAAGCTTCGAGATGTGTGTAGCTAATGCATACGCAGCCCAAGCAAGCAGAGGCAAGGCATGCTGGAACCTGGAACGGGACAGGAGCCCTGCTGGGCTCTGCAGGGGCCAGAGGAGGGGTCGCCTTCTGGATCCTGAGACCTAGGTCCTACTTCTCCCCAGCCACTGGCTGTCAGCCTTCGCGCCGGGGCGGGGTGGGGTGCACTCACACCCTAAACGCTGCTGTCGCCTCCCACGGAAACCCCGAAGAGCTTGGCAGGGGCAGGAGCAACGCCCCTCCCAAGTCCCACATCTGGTCTCTGACAGGGGAGCTGGAGAAACCCACAGACCTGGCTTCCAGTCCTGGCCCCCCGACCGACTGCTGTTTCATTTGTGTGAAATGCAGATGAGGATGGTAATAATGATGACCATAATACCCGACTTGGCTGCCTGTCCCACTGTCCTGAGGACCCACTGAGATCACACGTCTGCGAGCGCAGGGAGAAACGTAAAGTGCTCTAAGAATGCCGGGTAGTCTTCCCCTTCCTCCGACGTCACCCCCCTCTTCTCCCCGCTCCACAAAAGGCAAGCATGGCAGCTGAGCACACGAGCGAGGGCAAGCGGAAGGCCAAGGCAGGGGCGCCACCCGCCGGGGCTCGGAGCCCTGGGGGGTGGGGGGCACAGACCCCTCCTGGAAGGGCTGAGCTCTGCTTGCCCATTCTCGGGCCTCACCCTCCTCGAAAGCAGCCGCATGAGGGCCGGGGTGGCTGACGCGGCAGCCCTGAGGATGGAGAGCAGGATTCCATTCAGATGCTCCCCATTCTCGCGCCCCCTTTCCCTGCAAGGCCTGTCGCTACGGGGTGCAGACCAAGAGGAGGCTGACCCCCCAGGCCAAGCAAGCATCAAGCAGGTAGCTTTTCCTGCATCTTGAGCACCTGCCAAAGATGAGGGAGTAGGGCTGAGCCCAGGGCAGCCAACCTGTACGCGGTGAGGAGATGACCGTCCCCCCAACACCCTACAAGGGTCTTCGATCTTGGACACAAGAGACTGGCCCCTGTCTCAAGGCCAGACAGCCCTCCTCCATCTCTCTTCCTCCCAGTGCAGACTGGCCGGCTTAGAAACTGTGCTTTCTCTTCCGAGACCTGGTAGTCCGTGCGTGGGCCGGCGCTGGGAGCGCCTCTGGGGGCTCCGCTGGGGGAGCCTCGGCCTGCGGGGTGGAGCCTGTGGGCGCTGCCCCGTCGGGCCCCCGCTGAGATGCCTGGACCCCATCCCGGATCTCTGTCAGCGTCTGGCACATCTGGCTGACACGGCTGGTCAGCTCGGCCATGGCCTGGCCGATGGCCTGCATGCCGTTTGCCATGTCCCGGTGCACGGTCACCAGCTCCTGGCAGAACTGCCGCAACACCTCAGTCTGCTGGGCGTGGGTGTGGAGGAGCTGCCAGTCAAGGCCTGTGCTGGGTGGGCTGGGGTGCGGCCGAGGGGCCCTGCAGGCGGCCTGGGCCTGAGGCGAGGGCCGGGGCAGGGCCTCGGGCTTGGGGCCCACTGTCTCGGACTGGTCGGAGGAGGAGGAGGAGCGGAGCAGGGTGGGCCTGGCCAGGGAGGCCTCTTCCTCTGGTGACGGCTGCAGGGGTCCCCGGAGTGGCTGCCTCGAGGGCCCGGGTGTCTCCTCATCTTCATCATCTTGGGGGACAAAAAACAAAGAAGGGAAAATGATTACAACTGCGAGAAAGAAGGCAGCCCTGGGCTCGGACGCACCCCGCAAAGTTACCTAGCCTCCCCCCACCCTGCTACCCCCTCAGCCTCGTTCGGCACCTGCCCCCTCCCCACCCACCCGTGGAGAAGCACCTGCTCCCTAGATCCCTGAGGTGCTCGGGCCAGGCACCTCTGGGGGGACAGGTGAGCATGAACAGTGCCCAGGTCCCCAGGTCCCCTTCCTTGTACAGGAACAGCGACTTTCTAGTGGGACCCCAGCCCCAGTGATGGCATGTCAACCCAAGGGCTCACTTCCTCTCTCTGCGGCTCAGTTTCTGCAAAGCAAAGGCAACGACTGCTCTACCTACCTCCCCGACCACTTGCCCACCTAGCAGGGTTGTTAAGACTACACAAGAGGACAGACAGAAGGGCACTCTGCAAAGCTCGAAGAGCGACACCTGCCAAAAGGTACTATGATGCTCTAGGCCGCCCTGAGTTCCCGCCTCCATGCGGCCATTTCTGAGCTGCTTGGGGCCACCTTGTGGCCCTGCTGGAATCTGCAGCTTTAGGTCATAGAGGGGGAAGCTGACAGGCTGGAGAAGGGAGGCAAGGGATGGCTCTGGGACAGACAAGCCCAGACGATGCAGAGCAGATCTACCTGGGCGACCAGCCCTGCCGCCCCCTCAGCGCCCCAAGGCAGGCTACCTGAGCAGACACATCCCTTCTACCTGGAGCACCTGACGGCGCACAGGGACCATCAGACAGACTGCTACTTGTGACCAGTCGCAGGGAGGGGCCCAGCCCTGCACACGCGGGTCTCGGCGGCTCTCTCATGAGCTGGTTCCCACAGCAAGAGTGAAAAATATACAGGCTGACCCTCCTGACAGGCACATCTCCCTGCCTGTACCTGGGGGGCTGAATTCAGAACCACCCCGGGGAGGTGACCGGAAGACAGACAGATTCACGTTGCCCTGAGCCGCATGCCTCCGAAGGGTCCCGGCATCTCACTTGGGCCAGCACAGTAAGAGAGCCTAGAGCCTCATGACCCCCACTTGGCGGACACGCATTCTGGAAGGGCAGGGCTGAAAGAAGTGGGACGGGCTGCGGTGATGCTGCACCCTCCCTTTCAGGGCCTCATTCCACCCAGCCCCTAGCCAAGTGCCGTAGCAGCTGGGAAAAGGAGGCCTGGACCAGCCTGCGGTGGAGGGGTCCTGGGCCCCCTGCCCAGTTCAGGTCACATTTGGTAACCTCATTACCTTTGGTCTCGGGGAGACAGAAGGATGAGCAAGACAGAATTTAAGGAGCAGACGTCACTAGATGCTAGCCTCCTTCTTTTTCTCATAATTAGGTAGCATCTTCCTGAAACTTGGGAATACACTGATTCAGCGGGAGCTGGCAGACCCAGGTTCAAGTCCTCATTCTGAATCTAGCTCTGAGACCACCTCTGGAGCTGGAGCTTAACTACCTCATCTGGACAACATGGAAGTCGGACTGGATGATCTCTTCCTTCTTTCCTAGTTCTTAATATCTGACTCTGAATGGCCACCTGTCAGGAGCCCCAGCCAGACAGGAAATTAGCAAGCTCCCTGCGGCAAGGGGCCTGGGAAGGGAAGGCTGGGTCTTTGTGAACCATCTTCCCGAGCGTTGGCGTCCCTGGAGCCCTGCTGCCCGGCTGGTCTCTCAGAAGCCGGACAGCCTCCAGCTGGGACCGCGGGCTGCGAGTGGGGGGCAGGTGTGTGCAGAAGCAGAGCTGAAGGGGGTGCAGCCCCAGCAGGGAAGGGCCTCGAGTGCTCCCCCTTCTGGTGAGGCCCGATAAGCACTACAGCCCCAAAGGACATCCCGTGTAGGCCAGGAGATTCCACACCCCCCAACCCCTGGCATCCAAGTTCATCCTGAGACACAGGAAGCAGAGAGGAAAGAGGGAGACGAATGCTGAGGGAGCAGAGGGGTGGAGGGGGCCATGGGAAGGGGACCCAGAGCAGAGAGGGAGGAGTCCTAAGGAGAGCCTTGGGGCGGGGGTTTGGGGGGAGGTTGGGCAGAAAGAGGCAGAGTGCAGAGAGAAGAGAAGGCAGCATGGCACTGCGGAGGGGAGTGTGGAAGTAACACAGAAATAAAGACACTCGGAATAGACAGACAGAAAGCACTGAGCTTTTGGGGCCTGGGACTTGGCTGGCTTCCTCTCGCGCCCCTCCCCCTCGCCTGCTACACGGGGCTTCCCTGGCTCCTCTCTGTTCCTGGAACGTGCCAAGCGCCTTCCTGATGCAGGGCCTCGGGGCCTCGTACATGCTGTTCTGCCTGCGAGGCCCTCCCCTCCCCTGCGCTGCGCCCCACAGCCCACGCGTACCGGCCGGCTTAACTCTTCCTCACCCTTGGTCGCAGTTCAACTGTCATTCCCGGGAGCCTTCCCCAGCCTCGGTGGACGGCCAGTCCCCCACTCCTGCTCTCAGACAGGCCGCTACATAATTTGCAGGGTCGAATGCAACACGAAAATGCGGGCGCCTCGTTCAAAAACTAGTCTGAGTTTCAGGAAGGCAACCGAGGAGCAGTTAGCCCAGCTCCGGCCCTTGAGAGCGACAGGTCGCACACCCAAGGAGTCAGCCCTGCTCTCAGGACCTCCTGTATTTGTCCTTCATGCCTTCTTTCAAATTTCCTTGCGCAATTATTTAATTAAAGTGTGTTTATTCTCACGAGTTTAAGGAACTTCCCAAGAGCAGGGGCAGGGTAGGTTTTATACCCATCTCTGTCTTCCCAGCTCCCAACGCAACTCCTGGCACGGTGTTCAGGAAATATTCTCGAATGAATGAAGGGAAAGAGGTAGAGAGGACAGAAGTGGGGGAAGGAGGGAAGGATGGAATGACGGGGCGAGGCAGAGAGGGACAGGAGAAAGAAGGCAGGTGCAGGGGACTTCGCCAGGGGTGGGTGGGGAACAGGCAGGCGGAGCCTGGGGCGGGGAAGCGGGCGGTACTCACAGCTGGTCGAAGGGCTGTCGGTGCCATCCAGTTCCACCCTGGGGAAGCCGTGCCCGGAGCGGGCTGTGAGCAGCGCTGACTCGATGGCCCTCTCATGGGCAGTGAGCACGATGGCGGGGGCCCGGCCCCCAGCCCCTGGGCCCGACAGGGACTTCTGCATGAAGGCCAGCTTGTCCTTGGTCCTCCGTTTCATGTCATCCCATCTGTGCTTAATGTCCTTGACGGAGCGGGGGACCTGGCTGACGGAGGTGATTTTCCGAGCTATGCCTTCCCAAATCTTGTCCCTGTCGGCATGGGACAGCCGCATGGTCTCCCTCCCAAAGAGAACCGCTTCGTGGTGGGTCACCTCCGTGACCAGAATGTCCAGCTCCTCCTTGGAGAACTTGGGCTTCCTCTTACGCTCAGCCAGGGGCACCACGTTCCTTGGGTTGAATATCCCACAAAGCACAATTGGGTAAATGACCGTCAACGCGGCAGGCCTCCTCCTTCCTAATTGCCGGCCCCCAGCCGGGGAGCCAGGAGGCACCTGGGCGCCCTCGCCCGCTCACCACCACCACACCCTCTTCCTAGCGACAGGCCCCTTCCACTGCTCCTTGGAGGGCAGGAGGAGACGCGGCGTACTCGATGCGAGTGCTGGACGGAGCCGGACGCCTTCAGTTTCAGGCCCTGCCTCGCCTCTGCCTAGCTGTGAGAGCCAGGGCCGCTCAGCAGCCTCTGCTGGTCCCACTCTCTCCATCCGGAACCCGAGTAACAACTGCACCAACCTAGGGGCTTGTTACTAAGGAGGCAAAAGCACAGCGATGTAAAAGAGCTTTAAAGCCCTAAACGGGAATAAAGGATCCTTATTGGGGTTAGGGTGAGGCCATTGCCTCTACAAAGCGATCTTTACATAGGGCCATAGACCCCAGTGGCTTGGAGGAAGACTTAAACAGTGAGACTATTTACAGTGGGCTTCCATGGGGTGTGGCCTCGCTGGTGATGCCCATGATCAGGGCGTGGCCACAGAAAGCTTGTTCTGTCCTGCGGCTCTTCCCCTTCCCAGTCTCCCCAGTCCCCACCTCTGGGTGTGTACAGGCTTCCCTCCCACTGGAGCGCTGGCTGGCAGCAGCTCCTTTGGGGGTGGGCTGCTGTGCTTTTTGGCAGCTCATGGGTAGAATGTGAGGACCCCATGAGCACCCATCGGGAGACAGGTTCCACTTTGATGGAGACCAGGAACGACCTCGGCTTCCATCTGCACAGAGCAGCCAGGGGCCCTGGGCATGGGCACAGTGCAGCCCTGACCCCTCTGGCCTGGCACCTACCCTGGCTCTGCAACTCAGTATCTCCACAGTGTGGTTCTGTCCACTCTTTAACTCATGCCCAAGGTCCCAAAGATCCATCCAAGAGAAGAACCTAGGATATGGAGGGAGCGTGATTCACTCCTCTGGCAGGTGCCGAAGCCACAGCAAGAGACAAGGGCACAAAGATCCTTCAGCCTTCACCTCCCCCCCCGCCCCCGAATATCACAGCCCAGGAGGCAGGAGAAGAAGTCCGAGACTCTGTCACCTGGCCAAGACAGTGACAGGGGCCGGGGCTGGGGCCTGGGCCTTGCACTCAGACAGGCTTTGGATGAGAGGCTGAGTCTCCTGTGCAAACCCCGCTTCCCCCAGTACCACCTCCAAGACCTGCCAGGAAGAGTTCATTCAGGGCTTCCTAATCTCACCATTTGGGATCAGGAAATTCTTTGTTGGTGGGGGAGGGGGCGTCCTGGACAACGCAGGATCTTTATCAGCTTCCTTGCTTTCTGCTCGACAGAAACCAGCAGCATCTAGCCGCAGGTGTGACAACCAGAAATGTCTCAAGGCGCTGCCAAATGCCTCCCGGGGACAAAAGAGCCTGTGGTTGTTGGCCACTGATTTCATTAAGGCAGAGCACCCCGCGTAGTGCTGCCATCAAGTCAACGGTCATCACGTGGGTGCCCATTCTCTTCCTGGCCTACCACTTCAGGTTTGAGGAAATTAACCAACTCCATTCGATCATCTGCAAGAGCCTAAGCTGTGACAGTGCTAGTGAGAGTGTCTGAAAATTAGGAGGGGCTGTACAAATGGAAGCCATATATGAAGGGGAAAGGAGGGTTCCCAGGATGAACTGGCTTTCCCCTCACTCCAACTACCACCACAAGGCCATCTCCCTGGCAACAAACCATACACCCAAACCCAACCTACTCCTTGAATCTGTAATGAGATGAGGGCCCACCAGCTGTGACAACCTTGGCGCCACCTTGGATCAGAATGGGTCTTGGAGCAGGAACAGGACAGATCCCAGGCCAGCAAGATAGCAGTAGCTGAACCCACCCCACACAAGGCCCAGGAAGCCATGCTGTGCCTGGTCCCTTGTGTACAAGCAGAAAGAACACTGGCCTAGACGTTCAGAGATGTTCTGCCACTGACTGCATGATCTGTTCTGTTCTGCCACTGACTGCATGATCTTGAGTAAGACCCAGCCCTGCTCTGGGCCTCGGTTTAGCACTGTAGCGTGAAGATCAGAACAGAGCAGTGGTTCTCAACACCAGCGGCGCATCAGAATCACTCTGGAGAGCTTTAAAAATTACCAATGTCCTGGGCTCAGCCCCAGCCTGATTAAGTCAGAATTGCTGGGGTGCTAGATGTCCACTCAGTTAGTACAGATGATGAATCCCCTTCTTTGCGGTTACAGTAAAGCCTTGTCCCGGCCAAAGCTTCAGTGCAGAAAGGCCTGACCCAGACTGCACTCAAACACACTCTCCTTTGCTTGCCTAGAGCCAGACCAGAGCTACAGGCCAGGGGTCTGGGCCATGCAGCCCATCTGACGACCTGCCGGACACCTGGTCCCCACTTCCCACTTCTGAGTCTTTGCTCACCATGTCCTCAAATGAAATCCCAGCCCCTTTGAAGGCCCAGCTCAAAGGCCCTCCCCACCCCTGCTTTCATCTGAGCCCTCCCAGCGTATTGTCCGTGCCTCCATCAGACAGCCTTATTAGAAAAAGCAATTTCCACGGCGGAAGGTGTGAGTCCTGGGAGGGCCAGGGGGGCAGGGCTGGGCCCATCCATCTAGGGCGCCCAGTACAGGCTCTGACTCGCCGCAGGTGCTCAGGAATGGGTGGTGGGTTGCATGTGCTAAGCTGACCTGCACCCAGTGGTCGGGGAGAAGAAGAGGGCAGAGGTGGCCATCCACCTTCCTGGAGCCACTTTCAGGGCACGGCTGACCTGATGATGTGAAAGGGGGCTGGGGAGTGGGTGCCTGTCCCCACAGCGCAAGGCTGGGGCCCGCCTGTCCCTCGGTGCCTCTGCTTCTGCACCTGTTAAATGACGATGAGGACAGTGGCCCCGACAAATAAGAGGGTGAATCCTTAAGTGCCCCGGAGAGTGCAAGCTGCAGCCCACACATCAGCGGGCAGTGGGGCGCCAGGGAAGGGGACTGGAGAGCTCACCACAGCCTCCCCACCTCAAACCAATTTCTCCTCATTTGCTTGGCACGTCTCAGGGTTTAAATCCAGCAATCTCCCTCTTAGGGAGGCCCTGACTGCCCTCCCTCCAAGCACAATCCCTCCTCGACCCCCCAGCCCCACGGGGCACAGAACTGCACAAACACCGACAGTGGGCCTGATCCACGGCGCGGTTCTGCCCCTGGGTCCAGCCCTCCGAGGCCTCCCTTCCCTCCCAACCCAGCTCCTAACCCCCGTCACAGCTCCTGAATCCCAAAGAGAGGCCACCAAGGAGACAATGAGGCAAGCCCGACCTCCCACACTGCTGGCTGACCCCACCAGGCACGGCCCCCCAGCACACCACACAGGCCAGCAGCACAGAACCCAAAGGAGCGCCCTCGGTCCCGAGCTCAGCTCGGCCGCCTCTGGGTGACCTTGGACCAGTCTCCTGCTCTCTCTGGCTGGCCGTGAAGGATCCTTCTGGCGCAAACTTCTGTCCCAAGCAATGGACAAAACCAGTCTAGCAATCGAAAACTGAGCTAGAGACTGTGCCCTTTTCTCTGGGGGCCTTTTAAACAATGGCTGGGGGCTGCCCTGGGATGATTCCTGCACCCCTCCAGCCGGAGTCTGCCTGTGAGAGGTGTCAGAGTCCTGTGGCGGGGACACCCGCCCCCCATATGGGAATGCTGCCAGGAGCCTGGGGCCTAGGGCCTCCAGAAACACTGACAAGTGTGTCCCCGTAAATGACTGGTCTGGCCACAGGCCTCCTCCAGAGCCCCCTGAGGGAAGCCTGGGGAAGCTGGAGGGTTGGTCCCCCAGAGCTAGACACATCCCTGCAAAGAGCGGTCCGGGGCCTTCAGGGACCTCTACCACTGGAGACCCTAAAGGCCCAACATGCTCCCTTGGCCTCCTTTCCAGCGTTCGGGCAAGGCTCCCGGGAAATCAGCAGAGAGCAGAACTCACCTCATCCAGTTGGCTTTAGTCTCATCTGACCCATCGATGGACTTGTAGCGGTTGTTCTTGTCCACAATCTGGAAGACAGAGAGAGAGTCTAGAATGGGCATCCTCGAGGGGGCTCTCGTGTCCCTGGACTCCTCTCCAGACCAGGGCCCAGGGACACCACACAGAACCTTCCCGTGCCCTCCCACTACAATGCCCCCACTGCTGCAGGACTGACCTCCCCACCCGAGCTGGGGCAGGAATCCCATCTCCCTCCTCTATCTTGATAGAATACCCAGCAACATGGCCAACAAGTGGCACTTCCAATAGCATCATGTTGCACCAACAGTTAAATTCAGTCCTTCCTCTCTCTCTATGGTTTCCGTGGGAGACGGAGGCTGGCACGGGGTGACTAGGCATACGTGATTTCAGAGGGCTTCTCCTCTCCCCAGTCTCTAAATGTTCAAGAGCCTCAGGGTTTGCGATGGGCCCCTTCATCTTCTATAAAATTGTCTTTATTTCATCATCTCTTTCGAATCAGAGTTCAGCTGGATATGGAATTCTAGACAGATGAAGTTTATTTTCTTTCAACAAATAAAGACTGCCAAAAAGGCTGCCATAGGCACTTAAGCAACCTACTGTTAGTCTAGTGTTGTTCTTTCATGGATAATCTGTCTATAGTAAATTTTAAGACTTCCCCTGTATTCTTGATTTTCTGCAGTTTCACTATGTGGTTTTGAAATGGAGATTTACTTTTTAAAATTCTCCTCATTACTGGTCGAGCACATTACTTGATAAGGACTTATTTCAATTCTGGGAAATTCTGAGCTATTGTGTTTTCGAGTACAGCTTCTCAGTCATTTTCTCCAGTCTCTTCCTGCAGAATTTCTATTAAACATATATGGTAGGAGCCCAATCTATTCTCCATGTCTTACAACTACCCTTTCATAATTTTCCCTCTTTATCTTTCTGGCTGATGCTCTCAGAAAATTTCTCAGAACTCTCTTCCAATTCACTCATTCTCTCTTTGACTTTGTCTGGTCCAGAGTTTATCTGTCTACTGAGGTTTTTCCTTTCTTTCTGGCCTTCCTTTTTATTTTATTTTTTCCTTCCATTTTAAATGACTCTTAATGCAATGAATATTTTTCATTCCTAGGGTCTTCAATTGGTTCTTTTCCATACCCATTTTTTCTTATTCTGCCTCTTTTTTGTTTCATAATGTTGTGTTCCTTCTTTTTCTAACAGCTTTATTGAAGTATAATTAACATATAATATACCATTTGATAAATTTTGACAAATGTATTTATCACAATCATGGTAACAAACATATCCATCACCCCTAAGAACTTCATTATGGCCCCTGTAATCCCTCCCTCCTGCTTCTCTCCACATCTCCCTTTCCCAGTCCACAGGCAACTAGTAAGCTACTTTCTGTCACCATAAATTACTTTGCAGTTTTCAAGACTTTATACAAGTAGAATCAAATGGAAGGCATGTCTGCCTTCTTTCACTCAGCACAATTATTTTGAGATTTGTTCCTACTGATGTGTGTATCAGAGTTTATTTCTCTGTATTGGTGAGTAGTATTCCACTGTTTGGCTATGCCACTATTTTTTTTTTTTTTTTAATCTCCTTATTGATGGACATTTGGGTTGTGTCTAGTTTTTGCCCATTACAAATAAAGCTGCTAAGAGACATCACTAATAAATCTTTGTATAGACACATATGCTTTAATTTCTCTTGGGCAAATACTGAGTAGTGGAATTGCTGGGACACATGGTAAGAATACGTCTAACTTTTAAGAAACTGCTAGACTGTTTTCCAAAGTGGTTGCACCATTTTACATGCCCACCGGTTGTGTGTGGGATTTCCAGTTGACTCACATCCTTGCCAATACTTGGTATGAACAGGCTTTTTCATTTTAGCCATTTTGATAGGTATGAAGCAGTATCTCATTGTGGTTTTAACTTGCATTTCTCTGATGACTAAGGATATTGAGTATCTTTTTGTGCACTCATTTGTCAGCTGCATTGTCTTCTCTGGTGAAGTGTCTATTCAAATCTTTTGCCCATTTTTTTAAATAGTGGGGTTTTTTCTTATTGTTGAGTTTTGGGAGTTTTTAAAAAATATATTCTGGATACAAGTCCTTTATCAGGCATATGTCTTACAAATATTTTCTCCTAGTCTATGGCTTGTTTATTCACTCTTTTGGTGGTGTCTTTCTAAGAGCAGAGGTTTTAAATTCAAACAAACAAAAACTCACTGTCTTATTCTTCTTAATGGATGTTATCCTTACTTTATTTCTTTGAAGATCCTAAGGCTGTGAGTGTTAATTATCTATTATCCCTTTCATCCATAGTAACAGAACCCCTGGATTATAACCGAATACCTGGCTACCTGTAATAACAGAATACATTTCTTGGCTTCTCCTCTGGCTAAGTTCTGGCCAATAGAATGTAAGTGGAAGTGTCATGTGTCATCTTCCTGAAAACTTCTTTAAAAGACAGCTGATATATGCACTTCTATTATCCTGCTGCCTGGAATGCAGATGTAATGGCTGGAGCTCTAGCTATCAACTTGGACTATGAGGCTATAATCCAAGCATTGAGACAGTGATTAGCTGGATCAAGCTTGGTTCCTGAGGACTTAATACAGGCTCAGAAGGTATTCATAGAAGAAATCTTAATTCCTGTTTTGCTTGAGCCACTGTTATTTTGAATCTCAGTGACTCACAGTCAAACCTACTCCTGATTCAGATCCTAGTTATTTTAAATTCATTTTCAGAATACGCTACTATCTTTATTTTAATTAGAGTGAATTCATTTGTCATTGTTTTTGAAGGCTGTCTTTGTTAACATTAATTTTCTTCATTAGTTTTGGAGGTTTGGTCCAGAGGCTCATCTTGAGTAGGAGTTTGTCTGCTACCTCTTGCTTTTTCTCATTTGAAGCAGTCAACCTGGCTCCCCTCTCCACCTCACCTGGGGCACTTCTATTTCATAGTACCCTACAGGAGCTAAAACTTGATGGTGAACTCTGCTTGCACTAGACTAGACCCCTACGGGCCTTTGTTTTCAGTTCTGTGATCACTTCATGTTTCTCTCCTTCTCTCCCTCTCTTTCTTTTTTTCTTTTCTTTTTCTTCTCTTTTTTTGGCTGGGGCTCAAAGCGTGAACTCTCAGTCCATCTGAATTGCAAGCCCCCGTGCCCCCTCCACACACATTCTCTTTACCTATACTCTTTCTCTGGACATTCCCATCCATTTCCACACTCTCAATCTGTTCATTACTCACAGATTTTCATCTCAAGCCCCAGGCGTGAATATCTGATTTCCCATGTGACACACCCCCTTGGATGTCTTACTGGCTGCTCAAACTCACCTCAGGCCCCACCCCCAAGCCTGTTCCTCTCATTTTCCCCATCACAGTATTTGAAACCACCATCCACTCAGGTTTCAGAAAGAAAGTCATCCCTACCAAACCCCAGTGAATTGTACACTTTAAATGAATGAACTGTACAGTATGTGAATTATATCTCCATAAAGCTGCTAAAAAAAAAAAAAGGAAAGTCATCCTTCATGCCTCCCTCTCTTTTTTAAATTTTATTGAAGTATAGTTGATTTACAATGTTGTGTTAGTTTCTGCTGTACAGCAAAGTAATTCAGTTATACATACATATATTCTTTTTCATATTCTTTCCCATTATGGTTTATCACAGGAGACTGAATACAGTTCCCTGTAATATACAGTAGGACCTTGTTGTTTATCCATCCTATATATAATAGTCTACATCTGCTAATCCCAAACTCCCAATCCTTCCCTACCCCACCTCCCCTCCCCCTTGGCAACCACAAGTCTGTTCACTATATCTGTGAGTCTGTTTTTGTTTTGTAGATATGTTCGTTTGTGTTGTTTTTTAGATTCCATAAGTGATATCATACGGTATTTGTCTTTCTCTTTCTGACTTACTTTGCTTAGTATCATAATCTCCATCCCTTTTGCTGCAAATAGCATTATTTCATTCTTTTTTATGGCTGAGTAATATTCCATTGTGTACATGTACCACATCTTCTCTATCCATTCATCTGTCGATGAACATTTAGGTTGCTTCCATGTCTTGGCTACTGCAAATAGTGTTGCTATGAACTAAGGGGTCATGCCCCCCTCTCTTGATCCCCACATATCTAATCCCTCAGCAAGTCCTCCAAACCAAATTTCAGAACTGCTCCTGTCTCCACTGCTTCCTGCCATCATCAGCTCTCCTCCAGACAACTACAAGAGGTCCCTACTAACCTCCCTGATGCCATTCTTAACTCTCTACTGATTCTCCTCAAAGCAGCCAGAGGAATCTATTAATGTAAATTAGATCATGTCACCCACCAGCTCAAGAAGGCATACACTGTACTTATAATAAAATTCATACTTAGGTTCACTGCCTTCAAGGCTTGTACGACCTGATCCCTTCCTACCTCTCTACTTCTCTCAGGCCTCTGTCTCCCCCTTCACTTTTCTGCAGCCACAATGCTGTAAGAGTGAGACTTCACACTGCCTGCCACCTCTTTTCCCCACTCTTAAAACAATGATATTCATGAAATATTTCAAGCATTCAGAAATTATAAAGAGTAATGTAACTGACCACCTTGTACCCATCAGTGAGAGCCAACAAAAATGATCACCAGCCATTTCTGTCCCAGACCTCTGTTTCCTCTTCCTTCAGGAAAATACATAGATGTTGTCGAAGACCATCTCTGCCTCCAATTCATTCTCTTTCCCACCCTCCCTCCATCCTGAAGCTGGAAGGGAACCTTCTCAATTTTACTATACAAGGATTTCTTCTAAAAACAACGTACAGAACCATTTTGCATGTTTGTACAGTTCACAGAAATGGCACCCAAGTGAATGTATTATCACTTTGGCAACTTTTTCTAAGTTTTGCATGGCTGGTCCCTTCTTATCTTTTGGGTCCCGGTTTCTGTCACTTCCTCAGAAGAAGTTTTTCTTGACCTGAACTTCAGGTAGGTTCTCCCCTTCCACACCCTGACCTCCACATGCCTCTCTCAGTATTATCTCTATAACACTGTCCTGTTGCTTCCTTTTAGAGACCCAATTGCAGGTTTTGTCTGCTTGCCAATGTGGTAATTGACTGCCTTCTCTTTAGACCATAAGCTGGTGACGGCCAAGTTCATGGCTATCTGCTCATGACGGTGGCCTGGCCCCGGTTCCTGACACGGGGCACGGCACACGGTAGAATACTGGTTGAATGAATGAAGGATTGGATGAAGAGCCAAATTATATACTGTTAATACTTGAGTAAAAAAAGGAAATGAGTGGCGTGCTGGAGCTGGCTTGTACTGGCTAACGAGAGCTGACTGTGAAATTTTCCAGAATCTCATGAACCAGTTGTGAAACACAGCCATCATTAAAAATTAAATTATAGGGCTTCCCTGGTGGCGCAGTGGTTGAGAATCTGCCTGCCAATGCAGGGGACACGGGTTCGAGCCCTGGTCTGGGAAGATCCCACATGCCGCGGAGCAACTAGGCCCGTGAGCCACAACTACTGAGCCTGCACGTCTGGAGCCTGTGCTCCACAACAAGAGAGGCCACGACAGTGAGAGGCCCACGCACCGCGATGAAGAGTGGCCCCCACTCGCTGCAACTAGAGAAAGCCCTTGCACGGAAACGAAGACCCAACACAGCCAAAAATAAATAAATAAATAAATAAATAAATAAATAAATAAATAAATAAATAAAAAACCAAAAAACCACCAGCTTAAAAATAATGATAATAAAAAATAAATTAATTAAAAAAAATTAAATTATATAAACTTACAATTCAATACATTCTATTTTTACAAAGGTAATATATACCCAAAGTTTGCTAATTATTTTACTATATTTTACAATATCAATGTTCTCGAGGGCATTGGCATCTACCGTATCTGTACGGTAGAAATACTATAGAATAACTGTCATGATATATCTCTTCCCAGCTACTCATTTAACGCCTTCATGTTGGCAGCTTGAAACCAGCCATGGTGGGAGCCTTGACATCAAGAAACTTGGCACATGTATCCTGCAGCACAACCATCAGCAAGCAGCAGGTTGCTAAGTATTTGCCAGCACATCACTCCGTATGTTTGTATGTGCACAGACAGTCTGGGAGATGCATTTCAAACTCTCCCCTCTGGTTACCTCTAGAGGGGAGGGCAGAGGGAAGGAGGATGAAGATTTTCCTTGTTTGTCTAGCTACAAGACTATACTGTCTCCGTGGCTTAAAACTCTCAGACAAAGAGAGAAAACATGCAGCTCAGGCTTCCCCTCCCCTGGCAATCTCCCCAGATGACACCCCAGTCTACAGGGACCTTCCCCTGGAATCTCATGGAACCCTGTACTTTATCATAATACTAATCACCCTTCATTATCATCTTCTGATTGCTCCTTTCTCTCTGCGGGGGAAAAGAGAAGCATGTGTACGTCCCGCAGCCAGTAGCAAGAGCACCTAGTGGGTAGTGAGAGTCATGGAGCCCGAGGAATCGGCCAGAGTCTCAGCGTCACCACTGACAAGCTGAGTGGCCTTGGGCAAGTGACTTCTCTGGTCAGGCTTCAGTTTCCTCTCCTGTAAAAAGGGGTAAAAACCAGCCTTGCAGCGCTGCCATAATGACTCATTTGGAGGCACTCCATAAGAGGTCGCTATTAGCACTGTGATCGTAATGGTGATTATTAAAGGGACCAAATGTTCGTTATGATTAATTCTGGGTGGTGGGGGTCAACAGTAGTTGTCATCAGACTTTCTGCAGCTTCAGCTGGGCCGAGAGGCCTGAGTGGGAGCCGTGAGGGACACGGGAGCTGCCTAAGGTCTCTGTTGCTGGCTTCAGATCCCCCTAAGATCTCCAGGTTTGCTGAGGGATGTTTCTTGGCTTATCTTTCCTGTCAGTCAGGATTTTCTCCAATCAAGCATTCATTCATTCAGCAAATATCACCAAGGGAGCAGCTACAGTGACAGACTCGGGGGATAAAACGGTGATCTGGGAAGACAATGTCTTTGCTCTCACAAAACTCAGTCCAGGGGATTCAGAAGAGAGGCCACTGTGCTGTCCCGTGGTCAGTAGTGTGGTGGGGAGTTCTGTGGAACACGGGAGCGCAGAGCTGGAGCCCTGTACCTGGTGGTCAGTGGAGGACTTTCTTGGAGGGCGTGGAATCCAAGCTGCAGTCTTGGAGAAGAAGAGGGAGAGGGGGTTCTAGGTGGAGGAAGCAGGGGCGCGCAGGATCACAGAGGGTATTTAGAGCACATCACATGTTACTGATGAGCCCTGCCATCGGAGTAGACAGCAGGCTGTGGGCCTCAAGTCCTGCAACTGAGATGGCCCACGAAGGGCCGGTCAGGGCCAGATGCTCGGGACCAAGCCCAAGAATACTGGTTTCGCAGCATCCTCCTTTGCCTCATCCTTCAAGGTCGATTCCTTGGCCCTTCTGAACCCAGCACTTCCTGGACCAGCCCAGACTCTGAACGTTGTGATGTGAGAAGGACTTTGATAACCTGGGCCTGACCAGAGAAGGACAACCTGCATGGTAAGAGGGTCCCTTAGACTGGAGAAGAAGAAGCTAGAGAAAGCAGATCCATCATCAAATGTGGGAAGGACCACAACGTGGGGGAGGGCAGGCAAAACCAGGACCACTTAGAGGGACACAGGCCCGAACTCGGCGCGAGGAATATGCATGCAGAACAGTCCTAAGATACATGTTCTAACATGCAGAACCGTCCTGCAATGGAACAAGCAGCCTTGTGAGGTGGTGAGTTTCTTGTTACTGGGAGTATTTAAGCAGTAGCAGGATGACTCGCTATCAGGGAAGCGGAAGAAAGAATTTCCCCACTGAGTGGAAGTCTGTCCTAAATGACATATAAAATTCTGTCTAAGAATTTTATGATTCTATGTGGACAGATCCTCAGAAAATAATATAAAAAACATAAGGTTTGGCTCCCTGGGTCAAGCATGGGTCCATGTGGACTTGAACACTATTTCTGACCATGGTAATAATTAACAAAGACATTAATAATAAAACATCACCCGCTGCCGTTGATGGAGCAATTTTACTGTGCCAAGTACTCTGATCTCATGAATTCTCACAACTCTATGGAGGTAGCTACAACTATTATCCCCATTTTACAGACTAGGAAACTGAGGTTCAGACCCAGTAGGCAACTTGTCTGAGGCCACAAAGGAAATGTGTGGGGCAGCCGGAGTTTACACTCTGCAGGTACAGCCCTCGCTCTTAAGCACTCTGCAGAGTGATGGATGTCACCTCAGGCTCCCCCAAATGACCTCATCAGAATCAACCAGGATCATGTCCTGGGGCCCTCTCCGGCGGACTTCCAGCTTTGCTGCTGGTTTGAGCAAATCATTATCTTTCGCATACCGATGCGAAGATCGCTATTTTAACAGGGAGGAACATTCTGCTTTGCGGCAGAACATCTGCCACAATCGAGGATTCACTGTTGGACTCCTCTAAATGGTGTCATAACCAGGTGCTGCCAAGATTGGATTTTTAAAAACCTGATTTGCCTGCAACTTTCCAGGAACCCACTGAATCCATAAAACGTTCTGATTTTCAGCTCTGCAACTCCTCTTGGAGCAAAGACGTTACAAAACTGATTTGTGAAGCCACTGACAGTTGACAAAGCTCTTTCACATGTCTCAGATGCTCCTCCCAGAAGCCCAGGAGGCAGGTGGCATCACCTCAGTCCCCAGCCACTTCCCAGGCTGGCAAACTGAAACGCAGAGAGATAAGGAGGCCGGCCTGAACTCGAACTTGAACTCTGGCCCCTGCTATGCCCAGAAACACGGAATGAAGAACAATTAAATTGGAAGGGGGCCTCTGAGATTATTCAGGCCCTGGGTTCCTAACTTGGTGTCCATGGATGGACTTCGGCCAGGAGAATGGGGGGACAGTCCTTTAAAATGTGCACAGCATTTTATGAATATATATGATTATAACCCCCTAGGTATATGAGTATATGAGTATAACCCCCTAGGTATATGAGTATATGAGTATATGAGTATAAGCCCCTAGGTATATGAGTATATGAGTATATAAGTATAACCCCCTAGGTATATGAGTATATGAGTATGTAAGTATAACCCCCTAGGTATATGAGTATATGAGGATATGAGTATAACCCCCTAGGTATATGAGTATATGAGGATATGAGTATAACCCTCTAGGTGACTCAAGAAGGCTCAAGAACCATGATCTAACCCATCCCCACACCTCTCGCACCACCATTTAACGGATAATGGAATTAGTACAGTCAGCGCTATGTATCTGCGGGTTCCACACCCACGGATTCAACCAACCAAGGATCAAAACTATTTTTAAAACTTTTTCCCAGAAGTTCCAAAAAGCAAAATTTAAATTTGCCACACACCACAAACTATTTACATGGCATTTACAACAATTTACATAGCATTTACATTGTATTAGGTATTATAAGTATTCTAGAGATGATTTAAAATACACAGGAGGATACGTGTAGGTCATACGCAAACACTGCACCATTTTATAGAAGGGACTTGAGCATCCATGGATTTGGGTATCCATGGAGGTCCCTGGAACCAATCCCCGCCGATTCTGAGGAACAACTGTACGTACTTCCTTTCATTATTCTATTTATCAAATTTCCAAAAGGTCCTGGAGACCTGGTAAATGAGGCATGTTTACATACAATCCCAAATTCCACATCCAGGTTTTACAACTGTAATTTCACTCATCACCCCCAGCCTGTCCTGAAAGCCACGTGACGCTAACTGGAGGTAATAAAGCTGCGAAGTGCTCATCACCTGTTACACGCCAGGCATGCAACAAGCATGAATACTAGCAACTCGTGGGGTATGTTCCATTAGATTGTGCATCCCCATTTGATGGGTAAGAAAACTAGAGCTCAGAGAGGACGGTGACTAGCCCCAAAACATGCTTCTTTCAAGTGGAAGGAATGTGAGTCCAGAGCCCTGTCACCGACGCAGACAGCTCTTCCTTTCCCAAGTCCCTCTGCTCTGCCTGGAAAAGGCACCCAGCTTTGGAACCAGCCACAGAAACGACCACCCTCTACCCTGAACACCCTCAGCCTCACTCTCCTTGGTAGTAAATCTGGCTGTTGGTGAAACTGATGAAATGAGCCCTTGGACCAGGACTTGAGGAGCAGGGTCAGGAAACTGGCCTGAATCCTGTCTCTTCACTATGCCTGACATGAGGGTCTTGGGGCAAGGGTGGGGGAGACAGCCAGGAGAACGTGCCCATCTGGGGGGCAGCAAAAATGCAAATAAGAATGGGCATGCGGTCAGAGAGAAATTAGCTGGCAACAAACTTTATACATCATGCTACAGATCTGAAAGGTCTTCCTGGTTAACAAGGCAGAGGGAGGTGGTGACAGGGCAGGTGTGAAACTCACCCCGTGGGGTTATTCAGAACACAACCTGCACACCCATCATGGGCAACTCTCCCTAATAACCAGTGAAATGGACAAGAGACAGAAAAAAGCAGAGGAAAAAACCCAAAGGCCCGCAAGGAGATATCACTTCACACCTACTAGGATGGTTAGAATCAAAAAGGCAGGTAACAGTAAATGTTGGAAATCAGAAAAGAGAAATCAGAGCCCTCATATACTGTTGGTGGGAATGTAAAATGGTCCAGTTACTCCGGAAGCAGTCTGGCAGCTCCTCAAACGATTAAACATAGAGTTACCATATGACCCAACAGTTCCATTCTGAAGCACAGACACAAGAGATGGGAAAACATATGTCTACACAGAAACTTGTATACAAGTGTTTACAGTAGCATTATTCATAATAGCCAAAAGGTGGAAACAACCTAACTGTCCGCGCAAGAATGCACGGATAAACAAAATGTGGTATATCCACACAGTAGAATATTATCCGGCCATAAAAAGGAATGATACCTGTCACAACGCAGATGCACCTTGAAAACATTAAGCTACGTGAGAGAAGCTGGTCACAGAAGACCACATAGTATATGATTGATTTCGTTCACATGAAAAGTCCAGAATCGGGAAATCGACAGAGACAAAGAGTAGAGTAGTGGATGCCCAGGGCTGGAAGGGGAAGAAGAAGGGAAGAGGCGGGTAACAGCTAAAGGATGGAGTTTCTTCTTGAGGTGATGAAAATGTTCTAAAACTGACTGTGGTGGTGGCTGCACATATCCGGGAATATACTAAAGACCACTGAATTACACACTTTAAATGGGTGAATTGTATGGTACATGACTTCCATCTCAATAAAGCAGTTAAAAATATCTGCCAAATCTTCATCAGCAGCAATCAGACAAGGAAAAGGAAACAGCCTCATATCACTGGCTTGAAAAGCCTTCCCCAGAGAAAGGGGCGTGTCGGTGGCAGTGGGAAGACCGACAGATGTCACGTGGGCATCTAGACAGTCACATTCGGGGTTGGAGATGAGGAGCTCAAGCTTTGGTTCGAAGATCTGGTTCCACACTGCATGGCCTCGGACAAGTAACCTGGCCCTTTAAGCCCCAGTTTCCCAATCTGTAAAAGGGGGATAATAATACCTATCGCATAGAACGGTTGTGAGGATACAAGAATTAAGACACACAAATCCTTTAGTGCCCAACAAACAACAGCAACTGTTGTTGCTATTATTATAATGCTTGCCCACGAAACCTAACTAGCATTTGCTGAGGACCCACTGGGGTTTAAGTGGTGCTGCATTTGGCTCTGGGGGTATAAATCAGATAAGACTTCTCCTGGAGGAATTTCCAAACACCAGGAAACCCCTAAACCCCTATTATTAAAGCCAGAAAGTTCACTAGAGATTAGTGTTTCTCAAAGTCGGGTCTTTGGATATGTTCTCAAGATCCAAAAGTTCTCTCTAAGAATGTTTAATTCAATGTTTTCATTAAAAAAAAAAATCAATACATGGGAATCCCCATGAGATTTCTGCCCCACAAGAGTATTGTGCTTGTGGAAACTCCCTGGTGGTCCAGTGGTTAAAACTCCACGCTTCCACTGCAGGGGGCCTGGGTTAGATCCCTGATCTGGTAACGAAGATCCCGCAATCCCTATAGCCCAGCCAAAAAAAAAAAATTAAAAAAGAGTATTGTGGGGCTTCCCTGGTGGCGCAGTGGTTGAGAATCTGCCTGCTAATGCAGGGGACACGGGTTCGAGCCCTGGTCTGGGAAGATCCCACATGCCACGGAGCAGCTGGGCCCGTGAGCCACAACTACTGAGCCTGCGCGTCTGGAGCCTGTGCCCCGCAACGGGAGGGGCCGCGATAGTGAAAGGCCCGCACACCGCGATGAAGAGTGGCCCCCACTTGCCGCAACTAGAGAAAGTCCTCGCACGAACCGAAGACCCAACACAGCCAAAAATAAATAAATAAATAAATAAAGTAGCTATACAATAAAAAAAAAAAAAAAAAAAAAAGAGTATTGTGCTTGTGACTGAGTTGGCACCCATGGTAGACTGAATTCTTGGCCCAGCTCTCGCCCCTCCCTATCACCCTGGCCCTGTGACTACACACTAGACTCTGTCTTACAGGTGGCCCATACTTCTTCACTCCTTGACCTTGGGTTCAGCCACGTGACTTATTTGGCCAATGGGGTGTTAACACGCATGATGCAGACACAGGCTTGAAACGTGCTTGTGAGGGTGGGCTTGCCTCCGGGATGAGAAGAGCTTCCCCAGGGAGCCTCTGCCTCTTCAGTCTGGGCCCAGAACAGACACACTTGGAGCAGACTTGGCCCTCGGTGAGAAGCCAAGCTCACCCTGCGGCTGGAGGCTGAGCAGCCCAGCCAAGCCCAACTCAATCAGCCCAACCGCAGGCAACCAGTGGACACACCAGAATCAATGAGCATCTGCAATTAACCAGCAGATACCCAAGCAAGGCTAAATGACTGTTGTTCTATACGCCAGGGGTCAACAAACCAGGGCCTGCAGGCTTAATCCAGCACCCCCCCAGTTGTTTCGTACAGCCCACCAGCTAAGAATGGTTTGTACATTTCTAAATGGTTGAAAATAAATCAAAAGAAGACTATTTCATCATGTGAAAATTACGCAGAATTCAAATTTCAGTCTCCATAAACAAAGTCTTACTAGAACACACACACGTCCGGCTGCTCTCACACTGCATTGGCAGGACTGAGTAGTGTGACAGACACTGTACGGGCCACAAAGCCTAAAATACTTACTGTCTGGCCCCTTACACAAAAAGTTTACAGAGCTCCATTCAATTCCACTGCTTGTTACCTCGTAACAGCTGACTGTACAACACCAATTATTACTACTTGCCATGAGCCAATGAGAAAAGAACAGATACAAAGTTTAGTATGTAAATGATGCATTCTGGCAAAGACTAAGAAACATGGTGGCAGTTGCATTAATGGAAGATTTCCCAGTGTTTTAAATAGAGACAAACAAAGCAAAGTGTCACATGGCACACAAAAGCACAGGCATGCCAAATGCGGAAGAAGCTGTGTCTAAGTAGTCACTATAGTATTCGCCCCATAAACAGCACGTTAGTTTCAGTAAAACATTATCCAACACAGGACACTGATTTTGTTCATTTGAATTATGTTGGTTTGTGTAGTTCTGTTCATTTTATATTTGTAAGTCTGTCTCGGTTTTACAGTTGTTTAAAAGCTATAAGAAATGTGTTTATCTAGTTTTTTATGTTTAAACCTTTTAAAGTAACTTTAGAATAAAATTAATGTAACACTGGGACCCCATAAACAATAAAAGTCAGACACCTGACCAAAGTGTACATGAAAAGATGTTCAACATCACCAGTCATCAGGGAAATGCAAATTAAAACCACAATGAGATACCACTTCACACCTGTCAGAAGGGCTTTCACCAAAAAGACAAGAAATAACAAGTGTTGACGAGGATGTGGAGAAAAGGGAACCCTTGAGCACTGTTTTGGGAATGTAAATTGGTGCAGCCACTATGGAAACCAGTATGGAGGCTCCTTAAAAAATTAAAAATAGAACTGCCATATGATCCACTAATTCCACTTCTGGGTATTTAACCGATGGAAACTTAACACAAAAAGATATCTGCACCCCCGTGTTCACTGCAGCATTATTTATAACAGCCAAGAAATGGAAATAACCTAAGTGCCCATCAACGGATGAATGGATAAAGAATATGTGGATAGATATACAAGGGAATATTTTTCAGCCATAAAAAGGAAGGAAATCCTGCCATGTGCAATGGCATGGATGGGCCTTGAAGGCATTGTGCTAAGACAAATAAGTGAGATCAAGACTAATGCTGTATGATCTCACTTATATGTGGAATCTAAAACAACAAACAAACAAACAAACCCTGAACTCATAGATACAGAAAACAGATGGATGATTGCCAGAGGCGGGAGGTGGGGTGTTGTCAAAATGCCGGAAGGTGGTCAAAATAAATTAGTCCTGGGTATGTAATGTACAGCATGGTAACTATAGTAACATATATACATATATTTTAAAAAGTGGCCTCAATATAACAAAAGTGAGAAACACAACTGCAGTGGAAGTGCTGAGGAGACAAGGAGTGTTGACGGTCAAGTGAGAAGCTGGCTTATAGTGAAAATTCAGAAGAGTTCAGAATAGTTTTTCATGCTTTATTTTTGTTCTATATAATAGACTTTGAGAATTACAGACTCAGTTCCAGCCCAAACTAGTTCACTAGCGTATTATATTTGGGGTTGGGGGGGATATCTTTGGTTTGGTTCATGATTCAGTAACCAAACTACCAGCATTTATAAAAGTTATACAAGCCAAGCCATTTAATGCTTCTGATATTAAGAGGAATCTTAGGGTTGATATTAAGAGGAATCTTAGGTTGATATCTTTGGTTTGGTTCATGATTCAGTAACCAAACTACCAGCATTTATAAAAGTTATACAAGCCAAGCCATTTAATGCTTCTGATATTAAGAGGAATCTTAGGGTTGAGGTACATATTTTTATTCCTGGAAAAGCTGATATTGAATCAATAGTGTTTTAAGATCCATAACATCTTAGAACATGAGACAAGCAGCTTTTTTCTAGCATCATCTTCCCCTTTTCCTTCTAAGCACACCCTGTACCTCTGCTATACCCCATTACCATTCCCCACCTCAACTTACACATGTGTCCCTGGGCCTTTGTACATGCTATGCCCACTGCTTGTGATTGCGTGTTCCCTCATTTCCTGACTCTGTTGGCCACTCACTTCAATGCATCCCTCAAAACCTAGTTCAGGCTTAGAAGCAAGGACACCCCAGGAGCAATGCACACACCTAGTGCCCAGAGATTTGAATTCTAAATACCATTTCTCACTAAAACAAATTAGAGCTCCTAAGAGAGATGGCTAGAACATCTTCTTTGGGACTTCCCTGGTGGTCCAGTGGTTAAGGCTCTGAGCTTCCACTGCAGCAGGCACGGGTTCGATCTCTGGTCAGGGAACTAAAGATCCTGCATGCCGCGTGGCATGGCAAAAAAAAAAAAAAAAACTTCTTTGCACAGAAAGTAAGGAAGTACTAAAAGAAGGACAAGAAGCCAGTCTGAACGGGCTCCTGTTGGCCAAATCTAGGGCAATTTAAAGCTCAAAATGAATAATGATGGGAACGGACTAGAACACACTGAAGAAAAAAAAGAATCCTTGAGTCCATACTGATACTAAAAATAACTTTAAGGAATGGGGTGGGGGAGAAAGTTGAGCACTTTTTTTTTTTAACAGAAGAATGTCAAGTCATAAGTGTAGAAGGAATGGTTAAAAATCATTTTGAACCACGAAAAATAATTGATACAGGCAAGAATCATCAATAGTTGCTAAAAGCACTGGGTTAAAGAGAAGACAAACGGACATCACGTGTTCCTGCTATCTGCAGTGCGGAAGACAAAACATCCTCTGTGCCAAAAAATCTATAATCTGAACCTATCATGAGGAAACAATCAGACAAATCTAAACTGTGGAACGTTCTGCAAACAACTGTCCTGAACTCTTCCAAAGCAGCGATATCGTGAAAGAGAAAACACAATGCAGGGAAACTGTTCTAGAATAAAGGAGGCTAATGAGACATGACAAGTAAATGCAATGTGTGATGCTTGAGTGGGTCCTGAATGGAGGGAAAACTACCAAGGCCGTTACGCAAGGCAACTGGAAAATCTGAATATGGATTGTAGTTGAGACAGTACTATATCCATGGTTAAATTTCCTGAATATAATAATTATATTGTGATTATATAGGACAGGGGTCAGCAAACTACTGCCGGCAGGTCAAATCCAGCTCCTCATCTATTTTTATACAGCCTGTGAGCTAAGCGTGGTTTTGCTTGTTTTTTTTTTAATAATTGAAAAGATTTTTTTCGTATAATTTCATTTGTTTGATTTTCAAAACTTGTGAAACTCAAATTTCATTTGAACTTATATGAAATTCACATGTCAGTGCTTACAAATAAAGTTTTATTGGAACCCAGCCACGCTCATTCATTCATGTGCTGTCTATGGCTGCTTTCATGGTACAAAGGCAGAGCTGGGTAGCGGTGACAGACACTGCCTGGCCCATGAAGCCTGATGTCTGGAACTACGTCTCAAACAGTTCAGAAAAACCAATCGAAAAAGAATGTGTGTGTGCGTGTGTGTGCACGCGCGTGCGTGCGCGTGCCTGTAGGTAGATATAGAGAGAGAGACTGAAGCAATTGTTATAAAATGTTAGCAGCGGGCGAATCTAGATGCAGGGTGTGTGGCTGTTGATCATACTCTTCTTATATTTTTGTAGAGTTTGAAATTTTCAGAATAAAGAGTTAATAGAAATTAACAAATAAGCATGAAACGCACTTGCTCAGACTCTCACACACACACAGAAGCCCAAGCTGTTTCAAATGGGCCTTCTTTCCTTCCTGGACCAGCCCGTTGTTCTTCCCCTCTCTGAGCCCCACCCAAGCCCCTGCTCCCGCTGACATCTTGCACTGTTGCAACTGTCTGCTCACACTTCATCTATCCCAGCTACTCGGGATTTCTCAGACTCTGTTCTGGAGGGCGTCATGAGCTTTTGCACATCCAATTTCAAGTTTTAAAATAAATCTCCATTTTTACGATGGAAGCTGAAATGGAAAACACTGAAACCCCATTTCACATCAGCTTCTCCCCAGAACAGTAGGAGTCTGGCAGGCAGAGAGTCTGGCTGACTGCGGGGGAGCAATCCCACCACACAGTGTCCTCTTTATAAGGAGGCCTGGGAAAACTCCCATCCAGTCTCTACCCAGAAAAGGAGACCTCCTCGGGAGCTACCTGGGACTTCTCGAGTTATGGCCAGAAAGCACCGGTAGCTAAGCAGGCTTGCCTTTCCCCAGTGGCTGCCGGATTTGGACCTTCTATAGCTAAAAGTGCACACACAGGTCATTATGGTATGCATTTTTAGCCTCATTCCTGGCTCCATTTAGGGTCTCCACCCTTGTTTTTCTTTCTTCTCTCTCTCTCAGTTTTAATATGCTATCATGTTATATTTGATATATGCTGCTAGGCTGCCCTAAATCCCTTCTGGAACGAGACTGGGTCTCAGTGAAAAACTGAAACAGAAACCCTGTGCTGGCCTCCTCTTTCTCTGCCTCTTTACCAAACCATATGGCTGCCTGGCGCTCCCCAAGCATCTCATGCCTGCAGCATCGTCTCTGGCCTGCAGTGCCTGAGGGCAGCCTGGCAACCTTGGCAATGACTTATGGGGTCTATGATTTCCAGTGAGATGAGTAAGCAGAGGAAGGGGAATTTCTTTTCTAAACAGTCAGAAGTGAGAGCAAAACTCCTTCCAAGGAGGCCAGGCCATGAAGGAGAGATGCAAAGTGGAAATGGCCATTTGGTTCATCTAAACCCGGGCCCTGTCCCTGCAGCACACTGTACACAGTGGGACCAGCTTTCTTCCAGGTTGATGGGAGATGGAGAGGGACCTTGTACTGGGCAGGAAGGATGAGTGGAACAGAGTCAACCAAGGCCAGGAGGTAGGCATAGGCCCAACAAGTAAGGGAGGTGAAGAGGACCAGGAGGCCGAATGAGAAGGTGGGTTCTGGAGGCAGACTGCCCAGGTTTGAACCCCAGCTCAGCTACTCACTAGCTGTTTAGCTTTGTGCAGAATGACTCATCCTCTCTGGGCCTCAGTTTTCTCAGCTGTGCGATGGATAGAACAATACCTGCTTCACAGGGGCATCGCTAGGATCAAATGAGATCATCCCGTGAAGTGCTGAGTACAGACCCAGACACGTAGTAGGCACTCAATAAACATTAACGGCTATGCTTATCCTTATAGCACCACCATTGTTTCTGCTGGAGGAGACTCTACATACTGAGTTGTGGAAGGAAATGTGTTGTGCTGGACGGAGGCCAGAGCTTTGGAAGGCAGGCAGAAGGTCAAGAACAGACAAGTATAGCTTTGGGACAGGATTTGACAGATGAATGCAGTTTATTTAGGATGTGGAGTTTCCGGATCCTGGTCCAAAGTCAGGGCCGTGGTTCAGCCCACCTTTCCCCCTCTCACACCATTCAGCCAACCCATCGTCTGAGCAGGCAGAGCTGTTCCTCATTCCTGCTTTGCCCCAGGTGAGGCCCCAACTGAGGACAGACACACAGACACACACACACACACACACAGGCTTCAACGCCTCTCACTTCTCTGCATCACAAAGGTCAAAGCCTCCACGTGGTCCTGCGACCTCCAGCCATACTGTCCCTGCAAACATGCGCATGCCGCAGCTCAGAGGCCCGTGGAAAGAAACTCCAAGGAAGCAACATTGCTGCCTCTGGCCCGGCCCCTGAACAACAGGCCAGGACCAGATGGAGCTGGTCTATGACCACACTGCAAACTCCAGAGCTTCCTATTATCCCTTTTCTCCGGACCCGGACCCATGCCAGACCACGAACCTGGGGAAGCTACCTGCTTTAGAGACTCCAAGCTTTCCCGGCTGGGCTGTCCCAAGGGGTAGACTCTGGTGGGAAAGAAGGGGATCCTACTAGCCCTTCCCTGGGCATGACACTAAATTTTCTCCCCTGGGATTTTCCCGCAGGCTGAGAAGGCATCAGCCTCCTCTGCTGAACTCCTACCCATCCTTCAAAACCCATCCCCCATTTGCCCAGCCAAAACCAACTCCCCTTCTCCCTACCCCTACAACCTACTGCAGCACCACAATCACCAGCAACACTCTGGGCTGGGAATAGGCCTCCTCCCTTCCCATCTACCTCAGTCCCCCCTCCCTGTGGCTGAACCAAAGGCTCTATAAAAACAGAGGGCAAACTTCATGTATTTGTGTTACCTCCAGAACTTCCTGCTCAGTGCCCAGTGCATGGGAGTTGCTCTGTGTCTGTGAGGATAGATTGAATTTGGACACATAACCACATTCACTGCTCCCCCTCCTTAGGCATGTCTCCCCACGATGGAACTCCTTAAAGCCCCAGGCATCACGGAGGGATGCTGTCTTTGAAGGAACCCAAGGTCTGCCAGGTACTAGCTATGGGAGTTGGGGCTGCTTGCTTGACCTCTTCAGTCCCGGGTTCCCTTATCTGAACGAGAAGGGCAGCCACCTCCACCTGCGGGACTGTTTTGTGGGAGAATGTGGTATACACCTGGCATATAATAATTGCTCAATGAGCAGCCAGACTTTGAAAACAAGCCGATCACACTTGCTGGCTCCCCCTCCTCACCTCCCACTCACATCTCCATCCACAGCAATGTGGCTTCCACCCGTGAAGCTGCCCCTCCCAAGGACACCAAGACCTGTGTGCCAATGGGCTCTCGATCCTCAAGCTTCTCGCCCTCTGCAGCACTGACCCCACTGCTCAACCCTTCCCAGGGCTTCAGCTGCATACATTTATATGCTTGGTTTTCCCTCCATACCCAGGCATCTGCCCTCGGCTGCAGACCCACACACACCGACGTGCCTCGGGACAGCGCCACCTGGGCATCTCGAGGGCACCTCCATCTCTACCCTACCCAACCTGAACTCGCCTTCTCCTCAGTCTCAGGCTACCTCTCTCCATCTCTCTGCACATTTTAGCAGATGTCCCCCCAAACACATAAGCCCACTGGATTAGTGTCCTACTACTGCTATAACAAACGGCCACAAACACAGTGGCTTAAAACAACACAAATTTATTGTCTTCCTTTTCTGGAAGTAAGGATTCCTAAAATCAAGGTGTTGGCAGGGCTGAGTTTTTTTCAGGTGGCTTGAGGGAAGAATCCGTTTCCTGGCCTTTTGTAGACTCTGCATGCCTTGGCTCCTGGCTCCTTCTCCATCTTCAAGGCCAGCAGCATAGGGTCTTCCAATCTTTTCTTTCTGACTCTAACTCTCCTGCCTCCCTCTTATAAAGATGCTTGTAACTGCATTGGTCCCACCCTGATAAGCCAAGATAATTTCTCCATCTCAAGATCCTCAACTTGATCACATGTGCAAAGTTCCTTTTACCATATAAGATAACACATTCACAAGTTCCAGGGATCTGGACATGGCCATCTTTGGAGAGCCATTGTTTGGCCTACTATAGTTACCTCCCTTCACCTGCTCCAAATCTCTAGGATATCCCTCCAGGGACAGAAAAAATGTTGGCCCACCTCCTTTCTACAGCCAGTGTCTCCATGTGAACCATCTTAGGTAATATAAAAGCTTACCCATCACGCCTTATCTCTAGTGTATATTCAATCATTTCTTCAGCTGGACTCCCTCCATTGGGTTTTTTAAGGAAGTTAATGTCTCATTAACAAACTCCCTTGACCCCAGTCTTCCCTCAGCCATCACCCTTCCTCTCTCCTCCACTTATTTCTAATCAAACTTCTGAGAAGTGACTATACCAGTCACCTCCATTCTAATGAGGTTCCCATCTCATTACTCTTCTGCAGGATTTCTCAGCCCTGGTACTGTTGACAACTGAGGCCAGATCATTCTTTGTTGTAGGAGGCTGTCCTATGTATTATAAACGGTTTACCAGCATCCCTGGCCTCTTACTTCTAGATGCCAGTAGCATATCTCCATCTTCAGTGGTGATGGCAAAAAAAAAAAATCTCCAGACATTTCCAACTACCCCAGAAAGGGGGCGGGGGGTATAAATTGCTCCAGGTTAACAGCCACTGGCTTATAGTAACATCTCTTGCTAAAGTCACCAATGACTTCCCTGGCACTAAATCCAGCAAATGCTTTCGAGCCCTTCTCTTGCTTGGCTTCTCAGCAGAGTTGGACATTGTTGGACATTCTGGCCTTCCCACCTCAGGCCACTCTTGCTCTGTCTCCCCTGCAGGATCGAACTCCCCTTCTGGACCGCTCACCATTGAAGTTCCTCAAAGCTTAGTCCTTAGGCTGCTCTACCTGTCGCTCAGCCCATTCTCCCTGGGGGCTGCCCTCCAGCCCTCTGGCCCCACTGATCACCTATGCACAGGTGACTCATGAAGTAACATCTCCAGACGTCCTTTCCAAGCTCTGAACCCATATATATAAAGCTGCCTAGTTGATATCACTACTTGGATATCTTGGCCTCACTCAACAAGATATATATCCAAGGCATCTCTCCAAACTCAACAAGCCCAAAACCCAAATCAGGATCTTCCCCTCAACCCAGTCCCCTTCTGGCATTCCCCATTTCTCACAGAAATTCACCATTCCTGACCTGTAGGGAGAGGAACGCTGCAGGAGTTGTTCACGACACTTCCCTCTCCCTTACTTGGGCCAATAGGTCTCTTCCCAAGTCAAATCTCTTTCATCTCTGAAACAGTTCACAAACCAGTTCACTTGTCTCCATGTCTCTGCCCCACCCTAGCTCAACCCTCCACCGTCACCGACTTCAAGAACGAACACGGTCCTCTGACTGGGGTGCAGACATCCATTCTTGACCAATGTCTCTACCCCATCAGTTCTCCAGCCTGCAGCCAAAGTCACCCTTTCAAAACATAAATGAAAGCTTTTCGCTGTTCTTAAAATGGAGAACGGAAGTCCCAGCTTGGCCCACTGGGCCCTACATGACCGAGCCGCTGTCTCTTCCAGGCCCATGTTTGCTGCGCTCCAGGCACACTGACCTCCCAGTTGCTCAAACGTACTGTGCTCTCTTCTGCCACAGGACCTTTGCTCATGTTCTTCCATCCATCTTGATGCCCCTCACCAATCATCACCTGGTGGGAATTCTCTTCCTTCAATCACAGCTCAACTATTAGGAAGCCTTCCCCGACTTCTGGCCCCATCATATCCCTTGGTTGATCACTTTTCTCCTAGCCCCACTGTCTCTCCATTACCTTTCAGAGCCATAATGCTACATTTATTGATGCTTATCTTATTCTTTAATTCCTTCCATCTTCCCCACAGTAAATTCTATGAGGGCAGGACTGATGTCTGATCTGGTCCACCATTGCGTCCCCAGAGCCAGCCCAGTGCTTGGCACAAAGCAGACCTTCAAGAGGTGTTTATTTAATGATAAATGAATCATCTTCCTACCCCCAGCCTGCCTCTCTCTACTGTCCCATGTCCCCCTATCTGTGTTCAAGTTTGGTGCCTGAAAGTCATCATTGGTAATCCTTCCTTTTAGAATCTGAAAATCCCTCTTCCTCACCTTCACATCCTGTCTATCAACGAGTCTTGGGGATTCTCCCCCCTAAATCTCTCTCAAATGTGCCCACCTCTAGCACTTGAGTTTAAGCCACCATCATTCCAGATGTGAACCCTCACTCCAGCCTTTTACCTAGAATCCCAATTCTCCATTCTGCAACCTACCATGTCACACCTCTGCTTGAAACGTTCCGATCGCTTCCCCTGGCCCACAGGATGAAGCATGCACTTGTCATGGCCTATGAAACACAGCACGATCTGGCTCCCACCTCCCTCTCCTGCCAGCTCTCGCCGCTCTGCCTCTCAGGCTCACTGCTGCTGCCACCCCCCCAAGACTTCTTGAGGTTCCTCTCTCTCAGCTGTTCTGCCTACACGGAGCATTTTTCCATCCCCCTTCTACTAACTGCTACTCATTCTTCAAGTCTCAGACCAGAGGAAATCTTGCCCAAACCCCTCAAGTAGGCCAAGAACAACAATAATAGCTGACAGTCACTGCGTGCTTACTAAAGGCAAGCACCATTCTAAGAACTTTGCAGCATTAACTCATTTCATCTTCACCATCAGTTATGATTATCCTGGCACCGAGAGGTTCAATGACTCATCCAAGGTCACATTAGATAGTAATTAGCAAACCTGGCTGACATGATGAACTCAGGCTCCAGGCCCCAAGTCCCAGAGCTCTGTGAACGCTGCCATCTCCCTGCGTACCCAGAGCGTCCCGTGTTCCCCCTTCAGTAGCAATTGTCACGTGTGCATGTATTTGTTCACTGCCTGTGCTCCCCACCAGACTATCCACTCCCAGAGGGCAGGGACCGTGCCTGTCTTGTTGGAAGCTTTGCCTCTAGCATTGGATATGACTGCTTTTTTAGCTGAACGTCATGCCATGCATCGCCACAGTCCCCAGCTCCAGGTCACCCACGCCAGAGGAGGGCTGGGGAAAACCCTTCATAAGTGTCATAGAATGGCCCGCCAGACACACGCATGAGGACTCATGGAGAAACTGCCCCACCACTGATTCTGTTGACTACCGCCAGATGGGGCTCCTCCGCATGGCCCTCGGCCACCAAGGGTCACAGGGGCAAGGGGACAGCCAGATCCATCATCCACGTGTCCAGGAGTGATGGCAGAAAAGCTCTGGGCCAGGCTGGGCCAGCGTATGGCTCCCCCTGCTGGTTTCCTTCCATGTTCGTGGCACCCTTTTCCGAGGCACAGCCCGGGAGACACTCACCAGCCACGAGAAGAAGCCAGCTGATTTGTCCTGGGTGGAGATCTGCCCCTCATAGGGGCCGAAGATGTGGCCCTTGGGGATGACCTCATTTATGCAACGCACGTCATTCTCCCCACTGGCTTCCTTGACCACCTCCATGCCCTGGGGGATGGTGAGGGCCGCCCGGTCTGGGATGCCCACAGGCACCGGCGTGTCGGACACAAACACCGGGGGACCGTGGTTCGGGCACTCATCCACAAAGTACTCCTGGCAGGACTCGCAGACTGGAGGGATGGAAAGAGGAAAGAGAGCCTCAGTTGGGAGGTAGGACCCCCATGGAGGTGGCTGAGGGGCTGATGGGAGGCCCACCCTCCATGGGGGTCAGCGTAAGCCAGTGGAAAGTACACAGCATGGGACTCGGGAGTCCCAGCCCTGGCTCCACCCCAGCCAGTCACAGGCCCCTGAGTCTTCAGTAGTGATAACTCACTCCCCTCCCTGGGGACTCAAAGGACACACCCACCAACACCAAGGAAGTCAGTTTGAAAAAATAGAAGAAAGATCATGACTGGAGTCCAATAGGTCTGGGTTTGAATTGCAGCTGTGCATCTGTGAGCTGTGGGACCTGACGCAGGCGGTACTTAACCCTCACCAAGTCTCAGTGTCCCCCACTGGAAAATGGGACCAAATAATGGACACCTCAGTGGCTAATGGTGAGGATTAACTGAGGCCTGGACCTGTGTCTGGTACATAACAGGTGAGTGCCTATCTTCAGTATTCTCACTGCAAATTCCCTAAGCAGAGATGGGATGGGGGGTGGGGGGGTGAAGGGCACGCGGAGTGGCCAGGAGTAGCCCCAAGCTCCACTTACACCAGAAGTCCACTTGCTGGAAGCTTTTGGGCATGATGAGGTCACGCTTCCCCTTCAGTTTCCTGGGCTCCACTTCCATGGCGGAGGGGTCTGGTCTCCTAGAGCTGGCCAGGACAGGGGCCAGTAGAGAAAGCACAAAGCGATCAGAGTGAGAGGCTGGTGGGCAGGGAAACCGAGGATGTGGCTGGATGTGAGGCAGGTGGAGGAACCCCAGCCCACCTGCTTGTTCAGTGCAGTGGGTAGTGGAAAGGTAGGAGTCCTGAGACCTGGATTCAGGCCTTCTTGGGCCACTGCTTGGGTTTTTCTAGTGCCTGTGCTCACCCCTGGTCCTAGGAGTCGCCCAGAGCAGAGTATGGAAGATGAGTAAAGCATGGGATGTCTTCCCAGGGTCCCCCATCAACCCAGCCCAGCAATGCCCCCCCTCCTCCCTCGCCTGTCCCCACATTGGGGCCTCACCAGGGTTGGCCATACTCCTGGTCGCGGAGCGGTGAGCAGACCTCTGTCTTCACCACCGTCACCATCTCCCCCACGGCCGCCTTGGTCTGCGCCAAGCACTCCTTCATGTTCTCAGTCATTCTGTCCTGGGGACGCGAAGGCGGGACCAGCACAGGAAGAGGATCAAAGAGACAGGGGAAGAGGGGTGAGTGGCAGACAGGGCAAGCAGGGGTCTCCTGGAGCCTGGTTACCCCCCCTGCCATCCCCAGAGGAAGCGCTTGAGAACACAGACAACAAAAACAGCTGTAGCCCGGCCAAGAGGAAATGCCATTTCTATCCCGGGCTGGTCCTGGGGACGACTGGAGCCACCAGCCCCATGGGGTCAGGGGCCGGGAGTAGCTCAGGCCAGGAGGCAGGGCTGGGAAGCACAGCCTGGACCCCAAGACCAAAGGGCAAAGGGTATGAGGGACCCACAGGAGCCTCTGCACAGAACTCTGCAATGGGGAGCAGGGGAGGGATCGACTCAAGTCCAGCTGGGGCCAAAGGGGGCAGGCAGATGAAATGGGCCCTGAGCGCCTGGCTGCACAGCCCCTCACCCAGGGGCTGCCAGGGAATGCAGCCAGGCTCGCTTTGCCAGCTCAGAGCAGGTACAGGCGGGGCCTGGGGGTCCCCGTGTGGGCCGGCCCTGACTCCAGGCCCCACCCAGCTCTCTCTAGGGGAGTCTCCCTAGCCCGCAGCTTACCGCCCTCCTCCACCACCGCGCTGGGCTTCAGCCCCTCCCTTGGCACCCCAGGGTCCTCATGCCAAGCCCGGGGACACTCTTCGGGCCAGAACAGCGCTCAGCTCGGGCTGGGAGCGCGCTCGGCCCCCGGACTGGGCGAGCAGCGTGTGTGACTCACTACCCGGGGCCCCGCTGGCCACACCCCTGCTCCTCGGCTAATCAGCCCCCTGCTCCCCACCGGGGCCCCAAAGCCGCCGGCAGCGGGGAGGGGTGTGGGGAAACGTGACGGCCTGCCCCCTTCTCCGAGCCGGCGGGGACTGGGGGCGCGCGGAGGGGGGCGGGGGAGGCCCGGGCCGGGCCGAGAAGCCCCGCCCCAGCTCCCCCCGCCCCCCCCCCCCCGGGAACCCCCTGCTCCTGAAGCCCGCGGGTCATCCCGGCTGCGTGTCCGGCTGGGAAAGTGTGAGATCCCGAGATCCGGCCGGCACGGCGCACCGGCCGGGAGCAGGGGCGGCGCGGGGAGCCGGGGAGGGCGCGGGCTCGCTCTCTCCCTCTCACCAACCTTCCCGGCGGGGCGCTCCCTGCCCAGCCCGGCCCTGCCCAGCGCCCGCCCCCCGCCCGCCAGGCCCGGCATTCCTTGCGGGGGCATGTGGCTTCTTGCCGGCCCCGGGGGCACGCAGTTGGCTGGCGGCCGGGAGGGGGGCGCGCGGGGAGCGGGAGGAAGCGGGCGCCCGGGAGGGGCGGCGGGAGGGGGCCCCGCCAGGGAGGAATTCCAGCCCCTCCCGCGGGTCTCGTCCCCCACGCGGGCCGGGGGGCGCCTCGCGGGCGTCTGGTGAGGATGATAGCGCCGGGGAGGCTGGGCCCCGCGGCCCACCGCGCGCCCTCCCAGCCTCCGCAGCCCACTCGGCACGGCGGCAGCGCGGCCTGCGGCGCGGCCAGAGCACCACCGCCACCCAAGTCGCCGGCCACGCACCGCAAGCCCGCCCCTTCCCCACCTGCTCGGCCTAGGGTGGGGACCGGCGTCTGCGAGGGGCCCCAAGGTTGGTGCTTGGCTGACCTCATAGCCCACGAAATGGCCCCCCAGCCACCCGTGAGGTGGGCAGGGGTTGGGGGTCAGCGAGGCAGGAACCTAGGGCTGGAAGACATCCAGTGACTCGCCCAAGGTCACGCAGCCCATTCCTGGCGAAGTCTGCACTGGAGCCTAGGGCCTCCTCTGAGTAAATGGAAAACAGCAGGACCCCGAAATGTAAGCGTTTTGTTTCAGGACTGGTTCACTTTCATGCCACACCCTCAGCCCAGTCTTCTTCTAGAAGGATCACCCGAATCACCCTGGGGTGGGTTCAGGACTCAGCCCATAGGTGCAGCTGCCAGGTGGGGGCAGGACCCAGGGGATTTATAAACGGTCACTGAACACCCCTGCCGTAAGAAGCACTTCTCAACCGCATGGACAACATTTACAGGCAACACATCCTGAGGCAGTTGGTCTAGAGTTTAGGAGCCTGGGCTCCCCGACCCCACTGCTTGTGTTCAAACGCCAGCTATTGGCTATGTGACCCTGGGCAGGTGTTAAGGACTGAATGTTTGTATGTGCCCCCTCAGGAGAAAAAAAAAAATCCATAATCCCTATATTGGATGCCCTAACCCGCAGTATGTCTATATTTGGAGACAGGGCCTGTGAGGGGGTGATAAAGGTTAAATGAGGTCATAAGGATGGGGCCCCAATCTAATAGGGCTGGTGCCCTTAAAGAAGGGGAAGAGACACCAGAGCGCCCCCTCTCTCTCCACCAGGTGAGGACAGTAGGAAGGCAACAGTCTGCAAGCCAGGAAGAGAGCCTTCACCAGGAACCAAATTAGCCAGCACCTTGATCTTAGACTTCCCAGCCTCCTGAACTGTGAGAAATAAGTGTCTGGTATGTAAGCCACCCAGTTTATGGCATTTTGTTATGACAGCCCGAGCTGACCTAGGCAGCAGGCTATCTAACTTCTCTGTGCTTCCATTTCTTCATTGGGAAAATGTGTCAAGTATTAGATTCTATCACAGACGTTGCTCTATTAAACAGACAGAGACATGTTTGGAGGGAGCTAGGGAGCTAGGCACCGTCTCTATACATCCACTGAAGAAAGCTCATCAAGAAGATGGGTATGCGCGGCATCATTAAGGAGAGGCTTTGAATTCTCTCCTTTGGATTGGACTTATTTTAAGTCAATCATTTGCAGACTCTGGCACTATAATAGGAACTGACCGCTTGGGACCATTTTGCATTGAGCTCTCCTGTTCTAGCCCCTCTGACCTCCCCCAGCTTCACCTGTATGCCATGCTCCACCCTGCCGGGGGGGGGGGCCTGTGAACTTGCTGTGTATTCCACCTGGAACACACCTGGAAAACTCCTACCCATTCTTCAGCCCTCACTGTCCCCCCCCCCATAATACCCTCTCATGTCCCTTTCCTCATGGCACTTGTCACTCTTAGAGCAGTCTTCTGTTAGTATGATTATTTGATGAGTATCTGTTTCCCATAATAGATTAGAAGCTCCCCAAGGGCAGAGGGCAGGCCTTTTTGCTCACCACTGAATGGCCAGCACTTGTAACAGTGAGTGCCTGACGTCAGGGCAGAACAAGTGAAAGACAAGCCATATGCTAGGGCATAAACTTTAAGGAGGCACCCATTCTCAGGGTCATGAGCTTGCAGGACTGGCACCTGAGACTGAGTGCCTCCTTCAATTTTTGCACCCCTAGGTGCCTTGCTTGCCTTACCTGGGTCTCAGTCTTGCCTATCACATAGCATATTCTCAATAAATATTTACCAAGTGAATTCATGGCCAAATGACCCATGTCATAACTCACTGTCTCCCACCAATATGTCCTTCTGGCCCCTTTGAGTATCTCAACTCTGTAAGAGACCTCAGAGGGGGAGATAGGGTGGGTGGGTTATTGTTTTGAACCCTCTTCATGGGGTACTTTCTCGTGACCTCTGCCAAGCAAGGTGGGGGAGGCTGGCACCGAGAGGCAGTGAGGGACAGTGAGAGTGTGATGGGATTAGACTCCTGAGGCCTGGAGCCTGAATTTGATAATAAGTGTAAAGCATAAGCTGTGCAATCATGGGCATATGACTTCAACTCTCTAGGCCTTAGTGTCTTCCTTGGTAAAATGGAAATAATCAAAATTGTCCCAGAGAAATCACTGAGACAAAGGCTGGGTCAAGGTCTTGGAAAGAGCCAAGTGCTAAGGGTTTGTAAGGGATATTAATAGTAAACTGGCTGCCAGAGGCAAGGGGGTGAGCAGGAAGAGAAAGGAGAGGGGGGATGGAGGGAAGAGAGACTGGGGGGGAAGGAAAGGAGGGAGAAGTAGGCAATAGTAAGAGAATAAAGGCTGGAGGGGAAGAGGGAGAGGAGAGGAAATCAGAGAAAAAAGAAGGTGGAAAGGGAGAGGGAGACTCAGAGAGACAGAGGGAAAAGGCACACAGACATTTTTCTAAGTCTTAAATGGCCCTGGGGAAAACATTCCCTTATAAAAAAAAGCATTCATTTGAATCTCAAAGTAGAGATGTCTGTGGGCCACTTACTTTCATGTCTTATTTTTCATTTACATCCCACCTTCATCCCATTAAAAAAATTGTGACGATTTATAACATAAACTCATACTCAACAGGACAGTTGAACAACGAGAGACCTCATGGAGAGGAGTGATGCCAATTATATCCAGAATCTGTGGTAAGATGTTTAACGATCTAGCTTTCCATTCAGTTCTGAGCCTCCTGGCAGCTAAGGCAAAAAGGGAAACACGATGGGTTACAAAGTACTCATTATTTGATACCTATTTATTGACTGGCTGCACAATTAAGTTCTTTTCATTCTTGGAGGGGTCCAGCTGCCTGGAGAACCAGAATCAACTCTCACTTACATAACTGGTGTGTATTACAACTCCTTTCTGTGTCTGTAATGAAGGCCATGGGAGCAGGGAGGGAGAAGATGGGATGTGGCAGGACTGAATGAACTTCCATTTGGGAAGAGAGGGAGAACACGGGCTTGTGTCCTTCATTAGGTCCAGCTCAGCGGGCACAGTAAGGCCCGAGCCAGGTGAAGCTCCAGCAACTGTTTCTGCAGACTGCTCTGGCCCTGCTTGCCCAGAGAGGGGCTTAGGGGAGGGGGGGGGTTGGCGGTCAGCAGGCCTCATAGAGGACTCCAAGCTGCTGGCAATGCTCCCTCTCAGCTGGCTCCTCTGAGTCTGCACCCGCAGAGATTAGGCATGTTGCAAACCCAGCAATGAGATGCAGACCCAAGAGGAGGGGGCAGAATGCGGCTCAGGAGCCTGCAGCTCTGTTTTCACTCTTGGCAGGTTGCCAGGGTCCTGGAATGCCCGGCAGCCAGTGTGGCCAGAGGACCAGGGGCCTGTACCCACTTGGGTACCCTAGAGGCTGGCACCACGAGAATCTGGCAGATCTGCTCTTGTACCCCCACAGCATTCTGTGTTGTCTCCCCGATGACAAAGGGACACGCAGTGAGGGGGCTGGCCCGAGTTGCACAGTGACCTGGGCTGGGTATCCCAAGCCTTGGGTCTCAGTCCTGACTGTGCCATAAACTTTTATTTATTTCTTTATTTTTGGCTGCGTTGGGTCTTCGTTGCTGCGCGCGGGCTTTCTCTAGTTGCAGCGAGCGGGGGCTACTCTTCCTTGCGGTGCTTGGGCTTCTCATTGTGGTGGCTTCTCCCCCGTTGCGGATCCCAGGCTCTAGACACGTGGGCTGAGTAGTTGTGGCGCACGGGCTTAGTTGCTTGGCCGCATGTGGGATCTTCCCGGACCAGGGCTCGAACCCGTGTCCCCTGCATTGGCAGGCGGATTCTTAACCACTGCGCCACCAGGGAAGGCCCTGTGCCATAAACTTTTTAGGTGATCCTGAGCAAGTTCCTGCCTGGCCCGGAGCCTCAGTTTCCCCTTCCTGAAAAATTAAAGTTCCAACATGGTTCTTAACAGTAAACCATGGGGATAATTGGGGGAAAGCACGGAATTATTACAGAGTTGTTGGATTTATATGTCCAGCAAGCACTGCCTATGGAAAGAGTAGATTATATGCCTTGAACTTATGCATAAGACAGATTTGCAAATGTAGGTAGGTACTTTTGTGAGGAACTAAAGGTAAATTTATTTAACACTGTTATTGATTCATAGAAGCCCTACGGCACCATGTGTTTTGTTAACCAACTGATACCAGCACAGCCCTCAACAAGCTGTGTAACCTTGAGAAAATTCACTACCTGCTCCACCTCGGTTTCCTCATCTGTCCAATGGGACAGATATCAGAGCCTATCTCACAGGGCTGTTTTACAGAGCATAGTGCCTGGCATATAATAGGTACTCTATAGATATTAGTTCTTCTTATCGTCCATTTTATTTATTATTTTAAAAGTGTAGCACACATCAGGTGACCATGTTGGTGAAATTTTTTTGACATTAAAAGAGGGCCTTGGGCTTCCCTGGTGGTGCAGTGGTTAAGAATCCGCCTGCCAATGCAGGGGACACGGGTTCGAGCCCTGGTCCGGGAAGATCCCACATGCCGCGGAGCAACTAAGCCCGTGCGCCACAACTACTGAGCCTGCGCTCTAGAGCCCGTGAGCCACAACTACTGAGCCCACATGCCACAACTACTGAAGCCCGCGCACCTAGAGCCTGTGCTCCACAACGAGAGAAGCCACCGCAGTGAGAAGCCCACGCACCACAACAAAGAGTAGCCCCCACTCGCCGCAACTAGAGAAAGCCTGTACGCAGCAACGAAGACCCAACACAGCCAAGAATAAATAAATAAATAAATAAATAAATAAATAAATAAATTTAAAAAAATAATAATAAAAGAGGGCCTTCACGAGTAGTCAATACCCTTGATAGAGAAACACTTTCAATAAATCTATACTATAAAGATGCTTATCCCAATGGAAAAAAAAATGGAAAAGAATGTGAAAAAGCAATCTGCAAAAGAAAAGAGACAAATGGCCAATATGCTTTATGGAAAACCACAAAACTCTAATACTCAAATAAATATAAGTTAAAACAAATAAATATCATTTCTTCTCTATTAAATTGGCAAAGATTAAAAATCTTGATATTAGTCAGAGTTGGCAAGTGTGTGGGGGAAATACCCTACATACCCTACTAGTTAGAATAGAAATCGGTGTAATCTTTCTGCAGGGCAATTTGGCAATGCATATGAAACGCCTTGAAATGAGCAAAACCTTTGTAGGAGCAGTCCCAAATCTAGGAATTTATCCTAAGGACATAATTAAGTTGTGTGCAAAGATTTACCCACAAGGCTGTCCTCTGCAACACTATTTTTAGTAGCAAAAAACAGGAAACAACTTAAGCCTCGAAAACAGGAGAGAAGTTAATACATAACACACAATGAAATATTACACAGCAATTAACAGTGCTTTAGAAGAATATTTATTGACACGGAAACACAGGCTCAACATACTGTTAAAGAAAAACTGAAAGTTATGAAGTGAAAGAAGCCAATCTGAAAAGGCTACATCCTGTGTGATTCTAACTCCATGACATTCTGGAGAAGGCAACACTATGGAGAGAGTAAAAAGATCAGTAGTTCCCAGGGGTAAGAGGGTGGGAAGGGTGAATAGGCAGAGCACAGAGGATTTTTAGGGCAGTGAAACTACTCTGTATGATACTATAATGGTGGATACATGTCATTATACATTTGTCCAAACCCTCAGAATGTAAAACACCAGTGAGCCTTAATGTAAACTGTGGCCTTGGGATGATAATGATGTCAGTGTAGGTTCAGCATTTGTAACAAATGTACCTGCCTCTGGTTTTAACTGTGTAACCAACAGCTGAATGCCTGCTGGAGTGGCCACTGGACTGGCCACATAGCTGAGGACTGATGGGTCCAAGCACACCCCCAGCTCTTGGAGTCTGGGCTAGTCCTCTGACTAATGCTGCTGTCCATAGTGGGGGAGGTTCTGGGGGTGGGGGCCGGGGAGCACAGGGAAACCCTCTACTTTCTGCTTGATTTTCCTGTGAACCTAAAACTGCTCTAAAAAATAAAGTCTAGGGACTTCCCTGGTGGTGCAGTGATTGGGAATCTGCCTGCCAATGCAGGGGACACGGGTTCGAGCCCTGGTCCGGAAGATCGCACATGCCATGGAGCAACTAAGCCTGTGCACCACAACTACTGAGCCTGAGCTCTAGAGCCTGCGAGTCACAACTACTGAGCCCGCGAGCCACAACTACTGAAGCCTGTGCACCTAGAGCCCGTGCTCTGCAAGAAGAGAAGCCACCGCAATGAGAAGCCCGCACACAGCAACGAAAAGTAGCCCCCGCTCGCTGCAAATAGAGAGAAAGCCTGCGTGCAGCAACGAAGACCCAACACAGCCAAAAAAACAAATAAATAAATAAATTTATTTATTTATTTATAAAAAATAATAATAAAGTCTATTTTTTAAATGAAAGTTGCAAAGATAGATACAAAATAATTCCATATAAAAATGTATATTTAGCTATACGGATTTGCACATACAAATCTGGGAGGATACATATTGGGATATCACTAGTGGTTAGTTGCGGGGCTTATGTTAAAGAGAGTTTCTGTTTTCTTTTTGCTAAAGAGAAAAAAAGTCCCTTAAAAAATTTCTAAAGGAACTCTTCATACTCATTTAGTTGAGAAATTGCCAGAGAAGATAATAACTAAGATTCTTTCATCTTTACCCACTTGTCAGTAGATACTGAGATCTAACCAATTATTTGGGAGGAAGGAGGAATCCAAATTAAAGACTGAACACCAGGCATATGTGTCACTTGATGCACATTCGATGAATGAAGGAATCAATCAATCGACTAATTGAGCAATAAGGGCCCCAATATTTCAACCATGAAACACCTGTGTTTTAACTTTTTCTGATTCCCATTTGAAAGATTTTGTCTACCAAACATACTGCATGTATTGTATGATAATTCATTCATTTTCCCAGTTTTTCTAATACACACAGGTTGTGTGATAACCAGGGTGAACACATGGGTTCTTTGCTGTCATTCTAAGCAAAAGCAAAGAAATCTAGCACATTCATTCACTTGTCCTGCTGATTACAGGGAGCCGTGCGAGTTTCATTACACTGCTCTATGTTCAAAAAATAGCTCGGTGGATGGAATACTATGCAGAAGTGAGACTGGACCACAACTGCATGCTTAGTATAGATGAGTCATAATACTGAGAAAAGAAACGAGACCCCAAAGAGTACATGCCGTATGGTTTAATTTATATAGTTAAAAATAGGCAAAACTATGGTGGTTACAGGTGTTACTGGTTATCCTTGCAAAGAATTATTATAGAAATGGGCAGAAAAGGGGGTTCTAGGGTGCTGGCCATGCTCTATTTCTGGATCTGGGTACTGGCCCCTTGGGTGTGTTAAGTTTGTGAAAATATATTGAGCCATGCTCTTATAATATGTGCATTTTTTATATGTATGTCAATAATAACAAAGAAAAAAATCTGCAGGGGCCCTCAGGGCAAGGAACTCCCGTGGCGGGACCTCCAACCCCATCCAGCCCTTGATTTTGCAGCTGGGGGAACTGCGGTCCAGCCAGGTGAGGCTCCTGCCTCAGTCACGGCGGATCTGGTTTCAGGCCTTTACCTGCACGGCAGTTTCCACGGAGCATCAGTGGTGCAGCTGGCCAAGGCCTGTAGAACACATTCTCCCAAGGTGGTTCCTCCTGCAGAACCTTTTAGAGGTACTATGTTGACTCCATGATGGTAAGACTTTGATAAGGAGTTGGAAGAAACAGTGTAAAGGCTCGTGAGTCAAATGGAGAAGCTGGTGAAGGATGGCACCTTTTTTTCTGAGTTTGCTTCTTACAGCGGATACTGCTAGTGGCTTACCTGGATCCCATTCCCCCTTTCCTCCCACTAATGGAATTGGACTTTGTTCAGATGCTGCACCTTCCTCACCGGACCTACTGCCCTACCTTCGGGGGAAAGCACGTAGCCTTTGTTGCAAATGGCTGCCACGTCCTGCGGAAGACCCCAGCAGGAATCACCCTTAGGATGACGTTAGCACAGCAGAGCAGCGGAAAGGTGTGGTATAGTAATAAATGTATCTGGTCTTTGTCCCCAGTTCCTGGAACAGAGCTCCTAAAACCCTTGGCACTTCCCAATAGGAGTGTCTTTTGTTATTCACAAGGAGCCCCTTGCTATCACACCTGAGTTGATGCTAATGAAGTGACTTAGGATGGGGCCCCTTGATAGACTTAAGATGGGGCTGATCACCAGAAAGACCAAGAGATTAGAGTTAGAACTTTCAGTCCCATCCACTGACTTGGGGGTGGGGGTAAAGACTGAACTCTATAAAAATTCTTAGGATTCAGAGAGCTTCGTGGCTGGTGAACACATCCAGGTGCTGGGAGAGTAGCGCGTCTGGAAAGGGCATGAAAGCTCCACGCCCCTCTCCCCATACCTTGCTCTACGCATCTCTTCCATCTGGCTGTTCCTGAGTTGTATCCTTTATAATAAACCAAAAATAGTAAGTAAAGCACTTTCCTGAGTTCTGTGAATTGTTCTCGGGAGTTATAGAACCTGGGGAGGGGGACATGGAAACCCCTCATTTATGTTGGTCAGAAGTATGGGTGGCCCAGGACTTGCAAGTGGCGTTTGAAGTGGGAACAATCTTGAGGGAGTGGGCCCCCAACCTGTGGGATCTGTGCTCATTCTGGATATTAGTTTCAGTTGGTGTCGAAGTATCAGAGCATGGTTTGTTCGGTATTGGAAAACATACCGGAGATGGGGACTTTAAATGACATGGTTAAGGCATTAAATCAACGGGTCCTGAAAACTGCCCTACTTCTGCACTTCCTGTTACTTCGTTTTACTCAGGCCTGACTAGGACAGGGTCTCTGTTACACGCAGCCACAGCCATCCTCACCGGTACCCTACCCTGCCAAAGGTGCAGGCTCCACCTACCCGCAGGTCCAATCGGGCTGGGATCAGAACTCCGGCTGTGCCTCTGTAAAGCATCCTCCTCAGTGGTGCCTTGGACTACAAAGGGGCAAAGGGAGGGGCTGCAGCATTACACCCCCAGCCACCCCTCTCCCCTAAGCCCAAGATCTGACCTGCAGCTATAACCTGAGCTCTCTCTCTCATGCACTGCTGGTGGGAGTGTAAGACTGGTACCTCTAGGGAGAGCAGTTTGGCACTGGGAACCTTGCAAAAATGCACATAATCTTCGATCCTGCAATTCCACTTCTAGGAGTTTCTCCAAGACACATGTGTAAGGGTATTCACTGCAGTCTGGAATCGTAAGGAACAACCAGCGTGTCCATCTGGAGGTTGGTTAAATAACTGATGGCATATCCATACAACAGGCAGCTGTTTCAAAGAAGGAACTGACGGAACAAACTCCATCCCCTGCTTCCACTCTGCCCCTACTGTCCATTCTCCACCCCACAGCCAGGGTGAATCCATTACAACCTAGGTCAGATCAGATGGCCCCCAGCTCAAAACCCTCCTCAGAGCCCCATCTCACGCAGAGCAAACAGCAAAGCTCTTCAGTGGCGTGCCAGCCGGACCCAGTCTGCCCTCACTCCCTCTGGACCTCATCTCCTCCCACTCCCCCTTCACGCCCACCACAGCCCCAAAGGCTGCCTTGCACAGCCTGCAACAAGACACGCTTCATCTAGAGCCTTTGCACTGGCTGTTCCCCCTGCCTGGAATGCTCTTCCCCCAGGGACCCACAGGGCTCACTCTCCTTCATGCCCTTCAGCCCTTTGCTGAATATCACATTCTCTGGCCACCTATATAAACTTGCAGCCCCCTTACGCTTTCTACCCCTCCTTCCTTGCTTCATTTTCCTCCAGAGCACTATTCACTGTCAAATATATGCAGTACTTATTTATATTCCTGGCTGGCTGTCTCCCCGACTAGAATGTAAAGTCCGGGAAGGCAGAGATATTTATCTGTTTTGTTCATTGCTGTATCCTCTGCCACTAGGAGAGTGCCTGGTGCAAAGTGAAGCACACAATACACACGTGTTGAATGGATTACATAATTCGTGGTGAAAACAAAATCTTGGTAAAGAAGGCTTTGTATAATTTGAGAGGCAGCAGAAAATGGTGGTTTGAGACCAGGCTGACTAGGTTCAACCCCCAACTGCGTCAACCACTGTGTGATGTCGGGGGAGTTCCTTAACCTCTCTGTACCTGGAGATATTAATAGCACCTACCTGGTAAGGCTGTTATGAGGATTAAATGAGTTAGTATTTGTTATCTACCTAGAATGGTGTCTGACACAAACTGAGTAAGCTATATAAATGTGTGTTACATAAAATAAACATACCCCGTTTTAATAAAATTAGAAGGACATACACATTCATATGTGCTTATGTATGCACGGAATAGCTCTAGGCTATGACAGCTGCTGTTCCTGGAATTGCGGGCTGAGGGAGGAAAATTCTCATTGAATTTTACACCAGATCCACGCATTTCTAATTTAAAAAAATAGATCAGCAATGCCTAGGAGTTGTCAATTGTTGAGGCTGGGTGATAGGTACATGGAAGTTTATTATACTCTTCTATCTTTTTTGTAGAGTAAAAAATTTTAGAGTACATATCAGTATTAATAGTCTAAAAAAGAAGTCCCAGGCTACCCTGCCACCTCCCCTCCCAGCATGCCAGCGAGTGGAACAGAAGGGGAGACTGCATCTGCTGATGGAGGGAGGGTGGGCGGGGGGGGGGGGAGGGTCGGGGCTCCTTCCAGCCACCTGCTGTCCCCACGGAGGGGGACCCTGAAGTCCAAACAAATTCCCTGAGTCCCACCTGGCTCCAGGATTCCAAGCACCAAGTCAACCACACGAGGCTGGGGGAGAAGGGCTGTGCTGGGAGCGCTGGGTCAGGCTGCAAGCGGCGTAGGGTCTCTGGGCTGAGCTACCAGGGGCTCAGGGAGGCCACGCTTGCAGATGCCAAAGCGGGAGGAAGGGAAGGTCTTGATGGAAAACGGCCTGGATGTGTACATTCATTTAAGGACACTCAGAGGCGGCCTGCATTGATTGCTTGCAGGCAGATGTTGGGAGACCAGACATGTCCTCTGGTGTCCCCAGCTCCTAACCCCTGTGATGCTAATGCAGAGGGCACACAGCCTTTAAGCAATCTGCCCCCAAGTCACACCTGCAGGGGTGTGACTTTAAGCAATCTGCCTCTTAAGGGGCAGGGCTGGGGAAGGTGTGCTCTCGCATCTTACTGCCTCCTACTCCCAGAGGAAGACTCCGGGAGATACAAACCCACCGCCATCCAGCCTGTGCTCGGCAGCCCCTCCCCCATCTCCGTTCTCCCCGCCCCTCTCCACAGTGCTCTTAGCGTTCTCGCCTCTACGCTCCTCCCGACCCACCCACCGACGGAGCTGGAGCCTCTATTTAGCCAGGTAGGACCCTGGTGAAACACCACACGGTGTCTTGGCCACAAGGAAAGGGGTCCTACTGTCCGCAGCACGACTCCCGGAGGGAAAGGCCCATGGAGGGAGGGGCTGCAGGGCCCTCAGGGGCCCCGTGGGCCTGATGCCAGCCTTCACTTCTCCTGCAGTCTCCTTCGGCTCCCTCCCTCCTCCTTGTTCCATCCGGCCCTGCCATTCTCACTGCCTGTTTATTCACCCAGTCCTGCCCAGAATCTCAGAATGAAAAGAAAGCTCAAAAGTCACCTAAATCTTTGCTCCTCCTGGTGTGGTCCACAGACCAGCAATAGGGCCACCACACGGCACTTGTTAGAAATGCAGAGTCCCGAGCTCCACCCCAGACCCCCTGAACCAGAGTGTGCCTTGAAACAGGAGATTCCCCGCGGTGATTTGTATGCAGAGTTGAGTTTGAGAAGCACTAGTCTAAATTGCGAGAGGCTGGAAGCCACAGTGTGTGTCATCACTGAGCGTCTCCAGCAGGGGACCAGGCAGCCAGGCCACCATCCCATCTTTGGACAAGTAAGGTGTGTGTGTGTGTGTGTGTGTGTGTGTGTGTGTGTGTGTGTGTGAGAGAGAGAGAGAGAGACAGAGAGATGGAAGGGGTGGTCCGCCATGGGTCCTGAGCGTCCCCTGCTGAGTTTATCAGACTGCAAGCCCTCACCATTCTCTGACCTCTGACTGTGAGCCATTTCTGTAGCTAGTCACACAGGTAACTAAGTAGGTCATGGTGACCACAGCATGAATACTACCATACAACTGCTCGCTCCCCGGGGAAGGGGAACCAGCTTCTTTACCACTTGCTACAAAAGGTGCCGAGCCCTCAGCCCTGAGCTCTTCCAGCGCAGTGTAACCCACAGTCACCGTCTGGGTCCGTCGTGTCACCCGATGGGACCTGGGGGCACAGTAACCGGTGCTGCCGTGCTCACGCTCCTGCTGTCTCCCGTGCTGGGGGTAACAAACTGTCTTGCTGATCCATGGAGTCTTGGCCACATGCAGCATCCACACCAAGAAATTGGGGTTCTTTCCTAACTATGTATGTGTGTGTAGGTGTGTCTGTGTGTGGGTACCATTAGTGGCCATTTATGAAGAATTAACTATCTTCCCACGTACTCATGGAAAGGCTCACACATGCAGGTTTATACTAGGACCTCGATTTGAGGGGATTCAAAGGGAACCTGGCCCTTCCTCAGCACCTGCTTTGTGCCAGGTCTTGGCCAGGTGCTCCACTTTTTTATTATCTCACGTAATCCTCTTCGCAAACCTGCAGGGTGGAGTCTATCCCCGTTTTTTATTTGAGGAAACTGAAGCTCTACCCGCAGCTCAATCTTGAAACAGTAACAAGTATAAATTATCTGGACACAGGCAATAAAGAAGTAAACAAAGAATGAGATGATTTCGGAGGACACCTGTGAATGCGAGGCGCTGTGATCACTAATTATTATAATGATTGTGTGTCAAGCTGGACCGAACAAACAATGTCCTGGGGCTTCTCCGGCTGGGCTGACAAGCTCCGCACGGAGGAGACACTGCGGAACCGTGACACTCCGTAGGGGTGGGGGAGTGGGGCGGGGCGAACCTGGCAAGGACCAAGGACAGAAGACCTTCATCCTGGTCCTGGAGGAAAAAGGGGCACGGATGTGGCTGATGCCAGGCTCTGTGCCCGGTGTTCTACACATACCGTGGAGGATACTCATTTATTCGCTCTTGACTTTTGCATGCTATGGAGTGCCAGGCACTGTCCTAGGTGCTGGGACCCTAGGGTGAACTAGGTCCCTGACCTCGTGAGGCCTGCAGCCTGGGTAGAATGTCTGTAGGTTTCCCCATTAGCATCCATTACCCCTTCTGGCACCAAGCCCCCTGGTGTCCTTGGGGAGACCCCTTTTCAAAATGCTTCACTCTGATTGGTTGGCCCAAAGGCCAACCCACCAGTGCTTATATCTGCCCATCACAGTGAATGGTGTAGGGAAGGGTAAAGGACCCAGTTAATCATGAGCTGCAGTTTTGGGGTTTTGGAGGAATCTGCTGGGAAGAGGAACTCTGAAAAAATAGAACGTAAGTACGGATCTGCTGGCAGCCAGCCACGGTGCCACCACACTCGGCAGCCTGCCTATGAATGGAGCCAGTACAGAATAAAGCAGAGTAGGATAGGCCGAGTCCTGATGACACCATGTGAGCCCTGGATCCAACTGTGCCTGAAGCTGTAAATGCTCCTGGACTTCTCACTTTGCGGAGCCCATAAATTCCACTTTTGCCTAATCCTGTTAGACTTGAAATCCTGTCTGATTGTATTTAGTCCTTTCAACAATCTACTCAGTACGGTTTTACTTTACTTGTTTTTCAGACAGAAAATCGGGGCTCAGAGAGGTTAAGTGGCTTGAATAAGGATGCACAGTAGCTGTCTGGAGACTCTCCAAGTCAAAGCCCATGCCCTTTCCACTACTCCAAGGTGGCAGTCTAGTGTAGAGGGTGATAAACTGCAGTCGAGCACGAGGTAGGGTCTTCCATGTCAGGGAGTGAAGGGACCTCCTAGGAGAGGTGGCCCCTGAGGGATTACTAGAACAAGACTTGCTCTAATCAGAGACAGGTCTGTAGAGAAGCAGCAGAGGAAAGGATCCACAGCTTACAAACTGGTGGCTGGGTTTTTTTCCAGTTTTTATTTTTGCTTTAGTTGCCAACTTTAAAGAAACATAAGATTTCGTGTAAAAACATGGATGTTCAGCTTTTCTGGAAAACCAGAAGCTCTAGCAACGCTAAGCAGGGGGTCCCACGTGGCAACAATTTGCCAGAGCTGGGCGATGGTGGCCAAATGGGCAAGGCACTTACTTTCCAGATCTCCGGCCAGCCCGTGTCATTCAGGGTCGTCCCCTGCCTGGGCTGGGCTGCTGAGTGTGTGGCCTGCATGGCAGAGACCAAAGTGCTGTGTAGATGCTGTCCTCTGAGAACCCAGCCTCAAGTGAGAGGAGGGCGCTGGGGAGGGACCACGGTGGGCCCCCGCCTCTGTCCGCTCTGGCTGCTCCCAAGTCCCCAGGGCCCAGAACGGTTCCTGGTAGGGGCTCAATGCACACTTGGCGGAGGGAAGAAGAAAATGAGAGTGTGAGCTGGGAGCTTCCAGGCCCACCTCACAGCGACCGTATAAACCAACTCCAAGAGGCACCTTGGTGTAGAAGTCAGGAACAATGTGGGCTCTGGAGTGGGCACGAATTATGGCTCCACCACATACAACTGTGTCATCTGCGGAAGTTATTTTCACCTTCTGGGCCTTCAGTTACCCCTCCATAAAATGGGGATAGTAATAGTCAGAGGGTTGTTGTGAGCAAAATGGTAAGCAGTCAGTAAGTAACTATTAGCCTGACTTCTTCCATGATTCACTGACCTGAGATAAATTCCTTCCCCTCTCTGAGCCTCGGTTTACCCGAGGTGGTTAGATTTGATTTTCGGTTTGAACTTACCAGCTCTGGTATTCCATGACTATGAAAATTCAGCATTCCTGCAAACTCCCAGAGCTGGGCCACAGAGAAGCACCCTAGCAGGTCACAGGGGTCTCTCTGCTAAACCACTCCCCCACTGAGGTCAAAACAGACCTGAATGTCCATCATGGTATAACCATTTGATTCCAAATTCATTTAGATTTAGCCAAGTTCCAGCCCCAGGACCTGCTGTGGCTCATTTACTCCAAATCATAACCCAAAGGCACGGGGACAGAGCTGCAAGGAGCCGGCCCTCGGGGGCCCTTTCAGGGATCCCAGGGTGTCCTGTGCTTGCTTCTGAGCATGCAAGCAGGGCTCCGCACAGGCGTTTCACTGCGGCTGGCGCCGGGTCATCCAGCTGGCAGAGCCGTTTCCATTTCTCTCACACGCCCCCGGATGGGAAATGATTCATGAAAACCAAGAAGGTAAAATTAGCCCAGAGGCTGCCGAGTAATTTATACAGCCAACAGCCCCAGGAGGGAGGGAAGGCCCCCGCTGCCAGCTCAGTGTGGCCTCCTGGGGGCTGGCGGAGACCAGCCTGGCCATCAGGAGCCTCTGCCTCGGGGGTCTTCTATTTCTGGACTCAGCCTCCAGGACTGCTGGCGAGGCTTCCGGAGCTTTCTCTGACCCCTTCCATCCCCTCAACAGATCTGCTTGTGACATTAGGGACCTGCTGAGTGTCAGCGGGTGGCTGTGGAGACACGCATGCGTTTCACCCTCACCTCAGCCTTGGGGGGAAAGTTTCACCTCCTGTCTCACAGGTGAGGAAACTGAGGCTCAGAGAGGCCAGGTGAGTGGCCAAAGGTGCGTGGCAAAGCTCACATTCAAACCCAGATCTCATGGCCCCCAGAATCAGTGCTTCTCCCCACGCGGGGTGCTGTCTGCTGAACCCCAGTTTCTCAGGGTGGGGCGAGGGAATGGACCTGGTGGGGTTCCCTGGCAAGCCCCACCTCATCCTGCCATGTGCTTCTCATAGTCTCAGGACTTTTAGGACTAGGACCTGGTCCTTGACTCCAAGCCCAGTTGTCCCAACTGGCAAAGTGGAGAGTCCCCAGTCTCCTAGTATCTTCAAAAGGGGTTGAGAAAATGCCAGGCTGGGCCCTGAGCCATAAATCATACCCCTAAAAGGGAAGGACAGAACAGCAGGTGTCGGTGAGCCCCATGGTCCCACTTCATGGGGCCAGACACCAAGGCCCAGAGAGGGGTAGGAACTTACTCAAGGCCACACAGCAGATCTATGGCAGAGCCTGGGATGGAACTGCACCTCCTGAGTCCCACTGCAGAGAGCCTACTGTCAGAGCTGTTCACGAAGTGAGCAAATCTGAATGGGGGTTCCCAGCACGCAGGGGCAGCTGAGGCGGGAGTCACCCGAGACCTCCAGGGGCCCTTGATCTGGTTCTTCCCCAGGCATCTGCCCCCAGTTTTGGAACCCACAGTGAGGAACTGGAGAGGGCCCCTCAGAAGGCGGTAGGTGAGACTCCACACCTGTGGGAACCTGGGTGAGTCACCTCGCCTCCCTGAGCCTGGATGAAAGACGGGTGTGGGGAACTGAAAAGCAAAACGTGTGTGTGAACCACCCAGCAGGCTGTGAGCATCCCACAGGAATGCAGGGGTCCCGCACAAGCTTGGTCACAGCGCTCACCCTCAGCCCCTCTGGCCCCTGGCTTTGCCCAGAGGAAGCCCAAGGCCAGCCACGGGTGACACCCCACAGCCACCCATGCAGAGGGAACTTGCCTCTGTCCCCGGGGCTGGGCAGCTGCACGCCAGTGGGACAGCTCAGAGCCACACCCCACTCCCAGGACGGTTCAGAGCAGCTCAGAGGCACCGTCTCCCCAGAGGGACCGCGGCTGCCGTGGGCCGGCCCTGAGCACAGCACTTTCAAACATCACCGCACTGGACCCTTCCCATCAACGCTGGAGAAAAGGTGGCTGCGTCCTCACTTTACTGACACTCAGAGAGGATGAGTAGCTTGTCCAAAGCCTCACATCCATTCACGCAATTATTCACTCGACGACAAGTGTATACCAAGGCCCACCATGCGCCTTGCACGGTGCCAGGATGAGACAGGCATGTGTGGCCCTCCTGGCCATGAGAGGCCTTGTAGTGGTTCATGGGCAACCTCGAGCCACTCTGCTGGGATTCCAGTCCCAGCTTCACCCCCATATGTCCTTGAGAAGTCACCTCTCTGCACCTCAGTTTCCTCAGTAAATGGAGGATAATAATGGTGTCTACCTCATGAGGTTATTCTGAAGATTAAGTGAAATATTATGGGTCAAGACTTAGAATAGCACCTGGCACATAGTAAGCACTCAATAAACATGAACAGTTATTGTTGAGCCAGGACGCAAGCCCACCTCCCTCTGACGCCAGCAGCCATTCTCTTAACTCAAAGCTAGGCCGGCTCAGTGTCCGAGGTGTGTGTGACCCATCAGCATGACTGGTGAGGGTCTACAGTAAGAATCAGAAGGTGGGTTCAAGTTTCCCCTCTGCTAGCCGCCAGCTCAGACCAGCGCCTGGGCCTTTCTGAGCCTTGCTTCCTCCAGTCTTAAAATGTACCCCGTGATGGCTGCTCTCCTGCCTCCCTGGAGAAGTACCCAGAGTCCCCAGGGTTGCTGCAGGCCGCTGCCCACACCACAGGACAGGCCCAGAGAGCGAGCCTTCTCCCCAGCAGGGCACATGGCCTCAGCTGAAACAGCCACACTCTGTCCCCTGCCACCTCTGACTACTGAGAGGGTTTGTGGCTGGTGCTGGGGAAGGGCTGGGCCCCGGGCCAGTGACGGTGCTTCTCGCCTCTCGGGAAATAATCCCAACCCTCTGTGCTCATTGACCACACATGCCACAGACCAGAGGGCAAGAGGTCAAGCAGGGCTGCCCCGCTGGGCACCTTCCGCCAAGATATCACGTTGGGTGGCCTCGTGAAAAAGAACTGAACAAGGAGCCAGACGGCCTGGGTACATTCCCAACCCTGCCAGCGGCTAACTGTGTGGCTTTGGGAAAGTCACTTGACGTCTCTGGGCTTCTGATTCCTCATGTGTGAAATGGCCTTGACCAAGCTGCCTACTTCAGAGGATGGCTGTGCAGAGCTGGTTAGTTGGTGGCATAAAGGTGGTTTCGAACCTGAAAGGGGGTCGGGGGGGGGGATGGAGGTGTGAGAAAAAGAGCAAAGGGGCCATCCTTTCCAGCACTAAATATACAGTCACCTGCGGAGATTTGCCCCACAGGCTGAAAGGTAAACCCAGGCCTGGACCAGCCAGTGTGGCCCAGAGGGGCCCTGGGGCTCTCAGGGGAGAGCTTGGCCCCAAGCTGCTTTCTTCTCCTGCCCACCCTGCAGGCCAAGGGAGATCAAATCCCCGGCCACAACAGGCCCCATTGAGAGTCGGTAAATCTGCCCGAGGTGTGGGGTCATGTTACCAGGTTCCTGGCCACCACCACTAAGCGAAGGGTCAGGCTGACCTCCTTCCCTCCCAGTAGGCCCCGATCCAGAACCTACAGGACCAAGCCAGGCAGAAATCGGATCACCCACTGCATTCCCAGGCAGCAGCCTCCTCTGGGAAATCGGTGAACAGTGGGATGAAGCTGTCGCAAAGACCGGAGCCATCCCAGGCTGTCCACGGGAGCACAGGCCCTCTGAGCACCGAGGTGGGCCTGGACCTATCGCAGACAGGAGACCCCAGGGTAATAGTATTATTAGGATTTTATGAGCATTTTGCACCTTATACATGTTAGTTTACTTGGTCCTCACAGAAGCACCACAGTACGCATGCTATTGTCATCTCTATTTTACAAAGGACGAAACTAGGCACCGAGAGGTTAAGTCAATTTCCCAGAAACACCAGGATTTGAACCAAGGCATCTGGATTCCAAAGTTCACTTATCACGACAGCCACCCGAGAGAGGAGTCATTCAAAAACACACCTTTTGAGTAACGGTAGAAAAACCCAAGTGTGAGAGAGAAAAGACTCCAGGGGCCATGGCCATTGTTTCCAGCTCTCTGGAGACTGGCAGAGGGCACAGGGGCAGATTTTCTCTCTGGCTAAAGAAGGGATTCAGGAATAGTGGGAGACCCACAGGGAGACATTTGGTTCTGTGCAGAGCCTCAGGGGACAGATTTTAAATATTGCACAATAATTTGTTAAAAATGCAACTGGCTCCCATAACCCAGCAGTAGCTGCTACAGATATGACCAAAGAGGCACAAGAATAAAATCAGAATTAACCTAAATGTCCAGCAGTTAGAGAATGGTTAAATAAGTGACGATCCTCTCCACTGATATACTACTGTCTATTAGTTTTAAAAAAAAAAGAAGAAAAACAATATGGTAAGCTCACTGTGTAAAACCATGACTAGATTTCCTAGATCCAATGTTAAGTGAGAAAAGCAATTTGAAGAATGAAACCATTTGTTTAAACACACATATGCAGGCACACACACACACACGCACATGCTATAATGGTACATATTCCTATAGGTTCTGTGTGCGGTGCATAGACAAAGATCTAGATGGATATATACCGAAGTAATAACAGTGATGATTAACCTTGCAGAGGAGGCTGGAATGCTACGGTTATCAAGGAGACTATGTTTCACTTTTTAAACATTATTTGATTTTTTTACAGCAAAAATGTATCCGTATATCCCTTATATAATTAAAACATAGTAAAACAACATAAAAAAGGCACAACGAGCTGTCTTGGAAACAGTGAGCTACTGGTCCCTGGAAGTGTGCAAGCATGTGCATTGGGGTGGAGGGATTTACCACAAGCATAGGTGGGTCTAGTCCTTCTGGACTTCACAGCCTCATCAGGGGAGCAGAGCAAAGCCCTTACTGTCCCCGCATCGTGAGAGGCTTTAAGAAAGCACAGAGAATCGGATCTTGGAGGAGGGAGAGGCCAGGAGTTGTGGACGCTCACTGTGACGCAGTCAGAGGCACACAGGCCAGCAACCAAGTCCACCTCCAGCTGTACAGCTCCACCCCTCCCCTTCTCCCAATAACACCCAGCCCTGGCCCCTCTGTCCCAGCAGCCCCCAGCCCCTGGCCAGCATGTCTGGCGTCAGCCTCAGACTCCCAGGGTGGGGGCCATGTCTTTGGGAAGACCTCACACTGGGGACAAGAATTCAGGAAGGAAGGAGGAAGTGGATGTAAAATGCTTATAGGGCTGAGCTCCCCTGACTGTGACACTGAGCCCAGGCAACAGCCCAGGTCACATGAGGAGCCCTAATCCCCAACAGGCGGATCCCTAGCCTCAGCCAGACCCCTAGCCCTAGTCAGGCACTGTAACAAGCCAGTACCAGTGAAGCTCTTACCTTCAGGACAGCTACAGCGTCAAGAAAAGAGTCAAGCGATATAGCTCTGAGTCCCAGCTCAGCCCCTGACTTCCTACAAGACCTTAACAAAGTCACTGAACCTGTGGAGCCTCAACTCCCTCATCCGCAAAATGGGCTCACAGTATCCACCTCCCAATCTTGCTGTGTAGATGAGACATCATCCGTGTAGCCCCTTTGTGAACCATACGGACTCCCACAGAACACACGGCCTCATCCGCGCCGCGGACCGAAAAGGAGGTGGCAACACCTGACCGCCAAAGGCAGCCACACTTGCTGCAAGACAGGAGTGAGTCCAAAAGGGCAGGGGAGCCTTTCTTGGCTACTGTCCTGGGCCGAGGGCCAGGGTGCTTGCGGGGAGGGCAGGGAGCCACCGACAGGTGCCCGGGCGGAGTCCGGTTTCTACCTGAAACTGGGGGCAGGGGCTCCTGGGAGCCAGGCCAGCGAGTCCTCCCCTCACCGCTAGCCCAGGAAGCCGGGGCAGGGGCGGGCGACAGACCCACAAGGGCAATCAAGGGGAGGAAGAGCAAAGCTCAGTCACTGCCAGGAGGGGCGAGCAAAGGGCCGGCCTCGGAGGACTCCACCTGGGAGGCAAAGCAGTACGGGCCACGCAGAACTGGCTCGGGGTCCTGTGAGGACAGGGGCTGCCGAGAAGCAAGAAGGTCCCACCTGGCACTCACAGGGAAAAGTGCCAGCTCTGGGAGAGGGTGGGGCAGCAGGACGAAGCCTGAGGTGGTCCAGCTGCCCCAGAGCTGCCCTCTACTGCCTCAGGGAGACCCAGGGCTGTGGCAATACTGAGTCCAGCGTGGGGCCAGCCCACGGCACAGAGGGCCAGGGAGGTCTGAGGACAGAAGCCTCCAAGCACGACCAAGGCCACTGTCAAAACCAAAGCACCAAATTGTAAAATAGAGAGCTAGCGGGAAGCAGCCGCATAGCACAGGGAGATCAGCTCCGTGCTTGGTGACCACCTAGAGGGGTGGGATAGGGAGGGTGGGAGGGAGGGAGACGCAAGAGGGAAGAGATATGGGGACATATGTATACGTATAACTGATTCACTTTGTTATAAAGCAGAAACTGACACAGCATTGTAAAGCAATTATAGTCTAATAAAGATGTTAAAAAAAAAATATATATATATAGTTGGATTAATATCTCCAAAAAAAAAAAAAATCCCAATGACTCCTGCGAATGCTTCCCCAGCCCCATCGGGCAGGATCCCAGGCAGCTGGACTCCCCGCTGAACGGCAGCCAGCCCGGCGGGGAGCTGCAGGGAGGGAGCCGGAGGCTGGGCCACCTTGAACGGGGCCCCAGGGAGGAGGGCGTAGGTGGGGCTGGTGGGAGGGGCGCTCCGCACAGCTCCCTCCTAGGCAGGCCGCCACGCTCTCCGTGGACCTGTGGCCACATGCAGGCCCAGGTGCACGTTGGTCTGTTCCCAGGGGCCCCGGGACGGGGCAGGTCGCCTCCTCTCGGAACAGGAGGCTGGGTCAGAGCTCAGGACCACAGCAGCGACTCCGCTGCCCCGACACTGCGCTGCTCCGCCAGTCGGCCCAGGTGGGGACATCAACTCTCCCTCGTCACCTCAACCACGTGTTCACCGCTCAGGTCTCAAAGGCGGGCCTCAGCTCAGCTCTGGCCCATCAGAGGGTTCACGCAGGAAGCAACTTCAGGCTGCCGTCCACTGCTCACCTCCTAAACGGACCCAAGCCATCACACACCAGGCTCCTGGCGCCTGCCCAACCCCCAAACTCAGCTACAGACCTCAGGCCTCGCTCCCCCCGCCCGCACTGACTCCTAGGCGGTGGCTGGCACAGCCCCGGTGAGCTCGCAGCGCAGCGTGGGGCAGTGGAGACAAGAGGGTTCAGCCATGGCCACCCGACCACCCCAGATGCCACCCCACTGACCAGGACAGCCTGGGAAGGCCTGCTGCTTACGCCAGAGGCCAGCCTGCCTGTCCAGCCAGGACTGACTCCCAGGGCAGCCAGGCACCGGCAGAGCTACGGGGTCTGCTTACTAGCAACCTACCCCACTGCATACCAAGAAGCAGCCTTCCTCAAGGGTGAAGACCGAAAGGAAACTCCACCTGATGGCCCCTTCAGTCCTTTAAAGCACCTACTCAGCGTGATCTTACCTCCCACCTCAGGATCTCTGCCTCCAGGACAGTCTTTAGGTCTCAACTCCTTAGCCTGGCCTTCAGGGCCTTCCTGGGCTGGCCCTAACCTGCCCCTCCAGGGTCATTCAGCCACCTTTTCTCCAAACACCCTGCTCACCTGCCGTTCCCTGAACCCTGGGATCCTCACGTTGCCTGACTTTGCACATACTGTTCCCAGTGCTGACAATGTCCTTCCCTCTTCCTCCACCGGGCAAACTCTTACTCCTCCTTCAAGGTCCAGCTTGACATCACTTCTGGGAAGCCTAACTATGCTCTCCCTCCCCCACAGCCAAGGCAGAATACTTGCTCCCTTCCCCACCCTGTCTCTGAGCAGCAGGGCACTTCCTACCTTCAATCACAGTTAGGATCTGGGCCAGAGCTGCTCAAACTATTTATGGTAAAGAAACATTTTTTTTGTGTAAGTTTTCCAATCTGCTGCCCACTGATGCTTTTGTAAATTACAATAAAAAATGGTGTGGCAGTGTCAAGTTGCAATATGAGCTTCTCAACACTTACTCTAATGTCTGTACCTGTCTCACTGCAGACCAGTAACACAGAGCTCATGGATGGGCGGCAATCTGCAGACCACCCTCTCCATGGCACTGGCAGGGCTCTGTGTTCCCGGTGCAGGGCCCTTCAAATTATGTCTGTGTTTGGACCTCCAGAGCCCAAAGGGGTGCTCCATGAACATCTACTGGCTCAAATATTGCGTGGGAAGGTCCCAGCAACCCTGTAACAGGTGCATTACCTGTGCTAGGCATCCCCATTTCTCAGGTGAGCATGTAGAAGCACACAGAGGGTGACTGGCCTGATGTCACAACTGGCCCACATTGGATCTACCCAAAAAAGAATTCACAGTAACGATAGTAAAGATGATCCAAGATCTCAGAAAACAAATGGAGGCACAGATCTAGGAGATACAAGAAATGTCTAACAAAGACCTAGAAGAACTAAAGAACAAACAGAGATGAACAATACAATAACTGAAATGAAAACTACACTAGAAGGAATCAATAGCAGACTAACTGAGGCCGAAGAACGAATAAGTGAGCTGGAAGACAGAATGGTGGTGATCACTGCCACGCAACAGAATAAAGCTGGCCCACACTGTACTCTCTCTGTACTGCCCAGCATCACAGGGGCAGACTTTTGGAACCTGCAAGCCCTCAAGTCCACCATTCCCCCCAGCACAGGCTCCTGACAGCATTTCCCACTGCAGTAACAGTGAGGTAGCCCCATGCAGTGGTGAAGAGCTCAGCCTCTGGAATCAGACCAGACCTGGGTTCAAATCCTGGCTCAGCCTTTCATTGCTGTGTGGCCTTGGGTACGTCACTTCACTTCTCTGGGCCTCCATCTTTCCTCTGTAAACTGAGGCTAGTAACATGAGTCAGGCAGCACCCTGCTTCAGGCAGAGCCCATACACACCTATAAGCCCCATTCAGGTTTGGCTGTTACCGATGTGTATAAAAGACCTGGGATGACCCAGTCGGAAACTCTTGACCTGGATCTTCCCTTTCTGCTCATCTCCCCGAAAGACCCAACATCTTCTCTTGGGAGTAAATTCTTCCTGGCTGCTGAGTTTGCTGATCTCCTTTGATGATCTCACCGCCCTGCCCTCCCCACCCCAGGCTAAGGGGCTTCTCCCTTCTCACCCTGCCCCCCTCCCTGGGACACCTTAAGCCTCCGATCCTCTTCACCTCCTCTCCAAATACCAGCCCCCTCTGGAACACAGCTGGTCTGAGGAGGGGCCCTGCACCACCCCGGGAAATGCCCCCTGTCTGGTTGGGTTAGAGCAGTGAAGAGCCAGGCTGTGAGGTGGGGTCGGGCCCCAGCCTGCAACTCCACTCTCACCCACCCAGAGCCCACCTGCCCTGTACCTTAGGCCATGACAACGCTGAGTCCACCCCAACTGGGTCCCGGTCCGCTGTCCCTACAAGAGGCTCACTCCCTGCTGGGGCGGAGGGTCTGGTGAGCTGTTCCCCATGCCCCTCAGCCATCCTGGAGCCTCTCAAGCTGGCCGTCTCCATCCCCTGGGCATCGGGCAGCAGGATCCCTTCCTGCTCCTCAGCACTTTCCCTTGGGGAAAGTACAAGATAGTGGGAGAAGCCACTCTGGGAAAGCTGACATCGTGGGTGTAGTTCCATATTTACTTGCTCAGTGACGTCCACTGCAGCCCAGCCCAAGACAAGTTGATATCCTGCCCGCCGATCCCTCTCGCCCCCAGCCCTGCCCAGGAGAAGGAGCCCACTGGTCACCAGCCCCTCCTACCCCGAGTTCCTTCATGCACATCACCCGGGGTTGCTGCCTCTGTCCCCTCAGGACGGGGTGAGCTCCTGCCGCTACAGATATTCAAGCAGTGGCCGGACAACCTGTCCTTTTGGAGGGCAGGGCACCGAGACTAGGCCAAACGCTCTCAGAGGTCCCCATTCGGCTCTAATTCCAGGAAGTGGAGGCCTGGGGTGCGGAGGAAGAAATGCTAGATGTGGGGTTAGAATTTTAGCTCAGTCACCCCCTAAATTGTATGACCTCCGGCAAATCACTTCCCATCTCTGACCTCAGTTTTTTCAGCTATAAAATGGGGGTCGTGAGAGCTGTTCTGCCTGCCTCAGAGACTAATGATAAAGGATTTGGGGGAAGTTTGAAGTCAAGAAGAGAGTCCTGGGTTGCCCTTATGGATCAGGTGGGATGGGGAAGAATGAGGGGTGGAAGGAAAAGCCCTAGAAGGCACTGAAGGCTCCAGAAGCCCAGGCTTGCCTCACTCTGCGAATAGGGTCCCCACCCTCAGCACCCACCCCTGATCTGAGGCTGACGCTGGGGAACAGGATGGCCAGCAGCCCTCGTCCTTCTCCACCTCTGCCCCCACAGCCCAGAGTCATTGCACAGCAGGCTCTTAGCTTGTCCAGATGAGCCAGCAAGATCTGACCCATGAGGTTCCTAGGTGGGGAGAGGTTCCTGGGTGGGGAGAGGGTCCTGGGTGGGGAGAGGTTCCTGGGTGGGGAGAGGGTCCTGAAGCCGGCTGTGTAAACCAAGAGCTTATAAATCAAATCCTGGTTTGAAAGCACCCAGGGAACCTGCTGGGAATTGTTACATAACACAAGGAGGCAACCCCTAAAGCCTCCTTTGTTGATGTGGGTTTCTCCAGGTGATTGGAAAGATTAGATTATGACTGTGGGATCTGAAGCTAGTCACGTATCCTCTCTGAACCCAAGTTTCCTCATCCAGAAATGGATGTAGAAGAGACCTCACGGGGCCGATGTCAAGTGCCCTGATGCTCAATACGTGTTCCTCTTAACACGTGGTCCTGAAAACAGGGAGGAAAAGGTTTTCTTCCACAGAAGGTGATGCAGGACTGACATTACCTTCTCCATGTACAGAAAGGGAGAATGAGGCCCAAGCACGGTTGGCCTTGAACACAAGCCTGTAGGGGTGGGTAAGTGTCTGAAGGTGTGGTCCAGTCCCCTTCAAGTAGAGACCCCCCATGACTCATCCACTGTCTCACATTCAGGCACTGCTGTCCCCAGCAAGGGGCACAAGATTACTTCCGTGCCCTAGGGCATGCCTCCCCTGTGGTCATGACCTCACACCCGAGGAGGTGGCCCCAGGGCCGTCCCCGTGCCACACTGGTGCTCGGTGCTGCTTCCTCAGGAGCCTCTGCGAGGCCAGCACCATTATCATGCCTGCTGTGCAGATGAGGAGACAGGCAACCCCCAGACAGGCAGCCTCTTACCCACATCTCCCAGCTGCCAGGCGCAGGGGCAGGAATGAACCTGAGGCCACACCCACCTCAAGGGCATAGCGCTGTCCCCGCCCACACGCTCCCTCTCAGTGGCCCCCACCAAGAGGCCAGCCCAAGGCACTTTGCTGCGTCTTATCTGGGGGTGCCATGGCCACTCAGAAATGAAGCCAGACACACTCTAGGAAGCCTGCAGTCCCCAGAACTGTGCCCCAAACCATCTGCACTGAGCCTCAGTGTGGAGGACCAAGTCCTCACCTCCTTCCTCCACCTCCCCTTTCGGAATGGCCATCACCATGCCCATCCTCATCCTCATCCTCTCCTACCTTGACTACTGTAACAGCCTCCTAATCGGCCTCCCTGCCTCCAGCCTCACACCCAAGCTGCTGCTGCTGCTGATTTCTGGGACCTGGACCTGCTCTCCACGTCAGCTTTCTCGTCATAAAACCCTCTGCGGTTCCCAGAGGCCCCACAGACAGAGTATAAACTCCTCAGCATAGCAGTCATAACCTTTCACAATCTGGCTGGGATAGAGCATCGGGGTTAGGTGGGAGGGCTCAGGAGCCAGAAGACCTGGGTTCAAATCCCAGCTGTGCTGCTTACCAACTGGGAAACTTTGGGCAAGTTACTCCACCTCTCTGAGCTTTGGTTTCCCAAAGGGAAATAATAGTGTCAGTAGAATGGGGAAATAATAGTACCAATATCAGGGTACTGCTGGGAAGATGAAATAGAAAATGTGTTCTGAAGCACTTTGCACATAGTAAGTGCTCAATTCATTCATTCATTCCACAAATATGAGGCCTTACTATGTGCTCTGCACTGTTCATGCAGCACTGAACAAAGCTGACAAAACTCCCCGCTCTCCAGGAACTTACAGCATAATTAAAGGAGGCAGCCAAAGACAACATATTGATAAATAAGTAAAACACAGGGCGTGTTATATGTGTTATGCACTAAGGAGAAAAAAAGCAGGCAAGCAGAGGAGGATAAGGGGGCAGGGGTTGCAATTTTAAATGAGAAAGTGCCCACAAGAAGGTGACATTTGAGCAAATCCTGATGGAGGTGAGGGAGCCTGCCATGGAGATAATGGGTAAGAGTGTTCTAGCAGCAGGAACAACCAGTGCAAAGGCCCTGAGGCAGGATCAGGACTGGTGTGTTAGTCATATTACTATTATCATCACTGTTATTCTCTTTCTAGCCTCATCTCCCTCCACCTCCTCCCTTACCCACACTCTCCAGCCAAATGAACCACCCAAGCCTCTCCAAGCCATTCCGTGTGCTCATGCCTTTGTACAAGCCTCATCCCACACTAAAATGCCTCTCCCCTTTCTTTCCAACTCCTACTCATCCTTCAAAACCCAACTGAAAGGCCTCCCCCTCAGGGAAGCTTTCCTTGACTTAAGAGTCGATGGCTGTCTCCCTTGCATCCTTCTGTTATAAACTGTAACTGCCTGGTTAACTGCCCACCTCCTCCCACTGGTCTGTGAGGGGCAAGGACTGGGTTCCACACTGCACCCCCAAGCCCAGCACAGTGCCTCACTGTGTGCACTGACCACCTGATGAATGAAGGAAGAACTGAAGGATGCCCCAGGCCTCCCCTCTTAAAGAGCCTTAGCCCCGGCGACGCCACCACGAGTGTGACTGCCCCTGTGAACACTGGGCTTTCCAACGCAGATACAAATCTGCAATAGGAAACAGGCTTTTTAAAAATAACAGCACATTTTTCTTTTTTCTTCATTGTTTTTTTTTTTCTTTCTGCACGGCTTATTTTTCCGGTGCAGCCCCGGGGCCAGCTGCAGGGAAGTCCCTCCCAGGCCCCACTCTAAGAACATGGAGCTCTGGGGCCTCTAAGGACTCCCAGGCCAGAACAGGGGTGGAAAGGCACCAGATGCCCTGGCACCAAGGCCACCAGGCACCTCTGAGCCAGGAACCCCTTTTCTCAAACCCCAATGTTAGGTGGATGTTACCTCCTGGAAACTTTATAATGCCATGTGACATTTCCAAAGGGGCTTCTCCTTGGTGGGTCTGGGGTTCCCTGCCCTCACTCTAAGAGGGCATCCCGAGGGAGATGGCATCAAACTACCAGCGTTCCAATCCTGGCCACACTGCTGTGTAACCCTGGGTCCCTGCCATCACCTCTTGGGGCCTCAGTTTCCCCATCTGTGAAATGGAAATAATAATACCTACCTTGTTTTCTGTGTAGGGTATGTGACATGCTTAGGACCACACCTGGCACACAAGAAGCCCTCAGTAAAAATTAGCTGCCTTCATCATCATTATCTTCATCTTCATCAGCCCTAGATCTCCTACTGTGTGGTCCCTTCACTGAATCATACGCTCCATAGATCAGAGACCTCAAGGATCTGTTAAATCTCACCCTCTTGGCCTTTCTGGAATTTTCCCTCGTACACTCTAGAAACATGGTCCTTCTGGGGCATGGACACCTGTTAAGTATGGGGGGCTTAGGATCTGCACTCTACGGGCCACTTTTCCTCCCACACCTGACACCTCCTTGCAGCTGGACCCACCTGCCCATACTCCAAGGAAGCAGCGTTTATTAATCCTGTCCTTAGCCCCCAGCACATTGTGAGCCCCCAGCCAATGCTCAGGGATTTATCAGAAGGTATTCCGTGAGCAGCTCTCATGCACAGACACTGGAGGTGCAGCGGCACACACACACCAACCCAGGCCCTGCCCTCGCAGAGCTTACGGTCTGATGAAAGAGTGAGACTGCAAGCAATAATTACAACAATAAATGTAAAATTGCTACTAAAACGAGTGCTATAAATGCGAGGTACATGGGGCCATGAAAGGCCGTAATAGGGAGTTCAACCTAATCTGGGAGGGCTTCCCTGAAGAGGTGACGCTAAAGCTAAAAGATGAGGAAGAGGCCTACGAGAGGAGTGTAATGCATGGTCAGGGCAGAGGGGGCAACATGAGGATAGCACCATGTTAGGCTAACCATGGTAAATAGGGGGAGGCAAGACGGTGTCCCCATAGCATCTGGAGGGCAACTTAAGGATTTCTGTCTTTCTCCTAAATACAGTGGGAGTCCCTGAAGGCTTTTCAGGCAGAGGTTGATAGACTCAGATTTATTTGTCAAAAAAGCTCACCCTGGCTGCTGAGGATGAGCTTTTCCAAGCCTGTGTGTGTATACTTGTCTCTGCCTGGAATGCTCCCCTACTCTCTGTATCAGTCAGGACAGGCTAGGTTATGCTGCAGTAACAAACAACCCGTAAATCTAAGTGGTTGAAAACAACAAAGGCTTAATTATCACTCATGCTGCATGTCCATCATGGGGCACCAAGGGACTCCACTCAGGTAGTAACACAGGGACCCAGGCTAGCAGAAACAGCCACCACCCCACCTCCTGCCAGTTGCCACACCACAGGAAAAGAGCACTCAGGAGGGTCTCACACCAGCAACTAGATGCTTTGGCCCAGAAGTGGCATGTGTCACAGTAGTTCACAACTCACTGGCCAGTCACACAGCCCCACCCAACACAAGGGGACCTAGATTCAATCCTACATGTGCTTGGATGAACTGGAAATATTTAGGGGGTAGCATTAAGGACCACCAGACACTCTCCCTCTCCATCTTGCCCTTCCCCAGCCTTAACTCATTCATTAGATCACAACTGTTTCAGTATTCCAGAAGGAGGGACCAGCATGTGCAGGCGAGAATACGGAGTATAGAGAGATCTAGGGGAGGTGGAAGATGAGGCCAAGGAAAGGGTAGGGGCCAGATTACTCAGAAGCTTCTAGGTTATGGTAACAATTTGGTTCTTTATCCCAAAAGCACTGGGAAGACTTCTCAGTGCTTTACACAAAAATGGGGAGCTTGCTGTGATCTTCTTTGGAACAGATCACTCTTACTGCCATCCTGAGACTGGCGTGGAGGTGAGGTCACAGGTGGACAGTTAGGAGGCTAGTGCTGTTGTCCTGGGGATAGACAGTGGTGGCTTGACCAAGACACTGGGGAAGAGAAGACGGAGAGGAGCGTACGGATTCAATTTATAGGTTAAAGTTCCCTAGATCCGGAGATATAGTGGATTGCGGTGAGGGAACGGAGACACAAAGGTTTCTGCCTTAACGACTAGCAGAATAGTGATAGCCGTGGCCAAGATGAGAGCCCTGGAGGAGGTTTAGGGAGGAAGACGATGGGACAGCCTTGGAATCTGTGTGTTGGTCATAACTGTGAGATGGTCAAGAGAACAGACAGAGGAGGCATATGAATAAACAGGAATGACTCCTGACTCCTCGTTCAGTGGTCTTTACTTCCTTCATACTTGCCAATAACTTAGAACTAGGGAAACCTCGCCTCCCCTCCCCCACCCAATTTAAGTCCAGGTGAGGAAAGATTCAGATGATTGTAGTCTTAACTTGACACCAAGGAGAACAAATTTATGAAACACATCAATCCAAAGGGTCTGGAGGACAGAACTGTAACTCAGGTCAGAGTAGTATATAAGTGATGGTTGTGATGGCTGATCAAGGGCTCCTGGGACCAGTGAGGGGAGCCCCTCATCTTTGAATATGTCTCTAGGGAAGGGAGAGTAGACCTTGCCCCAGCTGTTCCTTGGAAGCCCCGTCAGTTTGGGACTGAATGGACCTAGGTGGGGCTTGTTGGGCAATCCTGATATTCCCAAGAGAGTGCTCTGCAATAATCCCAGGCAGAGAGCAACATTTCTTATATCATGTGTGGCCCCCGGGCTAGGCATTTTCTCTGTGCTATCTCATTTAATCTCACAGCTGACTGGCCAGGCAGGCTTTGTTAGCCCCACTTTAGGGATGGAGAAGCAAGGTCCAGAGAGGTCAAAAGTAACCGTGCCAAGTCCAAAGTCACATATCAGTATGAAGGGGAGGAAGGACTCCAGTGGAGAAGCCCCTTTTCATTAAACTAAAGCAATAGGCCTGGGCTCTATTCCCAGACACATGCCCACACAGAAATCTGCTTGCCCACCTCTCAGAGCGTTGCTGGGTGAAAATCATGCCCCACTCCCCCTGAAAGGAAACACAGCCTGTTACTTTTGCCCCATGGACCTCACAACCCTAACCCCTTTCTTCCTCTCAAGGGGAAATGTGGGCAAAGGCCAGCTTGGGTGCCAGAGGCATCACGCTCCATGGAAAATTCTTTTGCCCCAGCACAGATAAAACCCCCATTTTATAGGGTTTCCAGGCATGGAGAGCAATCTCTCATTATTGCCTCCTGTCCCCGCGGACAAAGAACTGGGTGTGTTTCCTTCAACCACTCTAAATTATATACCACAGCCTTTCTCCACATGAAGCAAACGTCTAAGAAGAGAGGTTTAACATTTTTCTCCCCGAAGTCCCAGCCCACCCCTGGGATCTAAGCCCCTATCGCCCAACCCCATACAAGACACAAGCAACTTTTCCGCCAGCACTGCTCAGCGCTCGAGACATGTGTATTCTCCTTGCAGTCACTTGCCTAGGGCGTGCTGGCCTTGACCGGAGAAAGGTCATCGGCCGCTAAGTGCCTGCAGAGCAGAGCACCTTGGGGATTGCGAGTGGGGGATGGAGGCTACACTCCGGACATTTCCCGAAGAGTCTACACCGCAACTAAGATGGAAAATGTATTAAAGAAACAGCCCCCGGCGCGGCCACGTTTAGCGGGAAATCGTGCGGCGCGTGGGAAGAGGCCCCACTGCACCCTGGAAGGACCCGTGCCCCCCAAATCAGCCCCCGGGCGCCGAGCCCAAAGTGCCCCCGAGAACTAGGCCAGCGGCGGCGGCGAGCCCTCCAGCCTTCGGCGCCCCGCCCCGCCCGTGTCACCGCGTTCTCATTCCGAACGCTCGGCCCGGGCGGCCGCTCCCATTGGTCGGCGGCCACATCCGTCAGCGGGCGGCACGTCGGCGCAGAGAAAAGGCTACATTGTAACAAGGCGAGCGAGCTAGGAGCTAGCGGGGAGGAAGGAGGCGGAGGGGCGGCCCCCGAATCCCACGGCGGCGGCGGCGGCGGCGGCAGCGGCACCGGCAGCGGCAGCAGCTACCTGCCGAGGGTTAACCCACCTCGGGGCCGGGGCGAGCCGCCCCCCCGGTCCGCGCCCGCGCCGCCCGGGCCCCCCGCACTGCCCGCGATGACTCCCCCGGCCGCCCGCCACCCCCGAGGCCGCTCGCAGCCCCTGCACCGGCGGCCCCCGCGCGCGTTGGCAAACTGCCGAGCGCTTTCCGAAGCCATTTTCAATGGCCACATTGGCTACCGGGGCTGACTCACCTTCCCGGGAATGCTGCGGCAGCCGCGGGGCCCGAGCGGCGCGGGCGGCCCGGCGGGCGGCTCGGCGGAGGCGGCGCGGCCCGGGCTGGCGGCCCCCGCGGCGGGAGCGGCCGCGCTGCGGGCGCGCTGGTCCCCGGCGAGGCAAAGTTTCAGCGCCAGCCTCGGCGCGGCGGCGGCGGCGACTCGCTGCTGCTCTCCTCCCCTGCTTTGACCACCATCTTATTAGTACAGGAAATGACATGGAAAACGGAAGAAAGCGGCGTTTGGGGCAGACGCGGACCCCCCAATTCAGGGGCCGGAGCCGGGACTCACCAGCCGCGTCCCAACCCGGCCCCGGAGAAAACTCCCGGGGCCCCCTCGGCCCCCGCCCCGCGCCCTGCCCGGAGGGGGGAACCTGGCTCCTCGAACCCAAAAGGAGAGGGCGACTTTTATAAACCAGCCCGCGGAGAAATCGAGAAAAAAAATAATAAATGAAAAAAGAAAAGGTTAAAAGAACTTTCGAGCTGGGACACTTTTTTTTTTGGTCGGAATTAAAAGTTCTAGAATTTTAAAAAGTCATTCCTTGGGGGGTGCTCCCCGGCTCCCCGGTGCTATTGCTGCCCCTTTTGAACCAGTCTGGGGAATAAATGCGTTGATGATTTTAACCCTTTCTTGGCTCCGCCGCCAGCAGCTGGCACCCTCCTGATCCTGTTTAACCCTTTGAATGCCCAGCTGTTTGGAGATTCAAACTAAAGTTGTAAAACAGGGGCATCCCGCTGAAAGCTGAGGGAAAGCGTCTTTGGGTGGGTGGGGGGGGGGTTCGTTTAAAATGTTATTTACGTGGGGCTGCGGTTTTAAAGTCGCGAACCGCACGTGTTCTTCAAATGGAAATTTATTACCGGGATTGAGATTCTGAGAACCCGACGGGCTGGTCCCTGGCTGCCTTGGAAAAGATGTTTAAACCGCGCTCGCCTGCTCGGTTCCTCAGTTTCTCCATGTGTGAAATGGGATTTAACATCGCAGAGTAACAAGGTAGCAAGGAAAAGATGGGGCGGAATTTTCATAAAGACAAAGTGTTTAAAAGCTTGAAAGTCTTTCTCCCGCGCTTAGAAAACCGACGGGTTAGGATGGAGCAGGGGACACCGCGGGATGGCGTAACCGAGACAACCATTCCCCAAATAACCGTTTTCTTCTGGCGTTGTTGTCTGCAAGGCGAGTGGCCGAAGTGCGAGATGTCTCCTGTCAGGGGAGGCTGCGCTGCTCTGGCTCTAAAACCGGGGCGTAACCTCCAGTAGAAATTATCCGGGAGGAATTCGACCCCAGGACCGCGGCGGGGCGCCCCCCAGACATCCTTGGAAGCCCTGAAAGGCCTGGCACAGGAGGCCTCCAGTGGGTACCTCCTTGCAATGACCTCCTCTCGGGAATGGAGTTCCCTGTCAATTTCTTTGCTGGCTGGGAGCCTCGGCCCCAGATGGCGTCCATGGTCAGACCCCAGGACATGCTCCTAGTTCTTGCAGTCTGGATGTTGGGGCTTGCGGGGGGAAGCACTTCATGCACCACTTCATTTGTTTCCCTTGACTTTGGCATCACAAACACAGCTTCTTGGAATCGCCCATCTCTTACTTGCTGTGTGACCTTGAGTAAGTGACTTCCCTTCTCTGAGTCTCAGTTTCCTTATCTGCAAAGTGGGGCACACCAGTAACCCACGCTGCTGGCTCTGTGTGAGGAGCCATGAGAGTACTTAAGGAGCGTAGCACCAGATTGCTCACAGTAGATGCTCAAGTAACGGTAATTAACACGATAATTATATGACTCAATATAACTATAAAAGTTTCCTAACGTCTGTCTGTTCCATGCCAGGCAGACTATTGGGTACTGGGGAGTACCAAGATTAGTTAGATCTGGTCCTTCCAGGAGGTCTTGGTCTGGCCAGGAGATGGAGGAACTCATGGATAACTCAGATTGATTCAATAATTAATGCACACCCAACTGTGCTAAGCTTTATACCGGAGGCCAGGTGCTTGGGCAGGGAGGGGAAAGGACACTGAGGAGGGAGCCATTTGTTCCTTTTGAGGAGTAGGATTCACCAAGGAAATGATGTCAGAGGTGGGCCCTAAGAGGGGGTTTGGAATTTCCACCAGTGGTAGGATGGCATTCCAGGAAGGCAAACAGCACGGGCAAAGACATGGAGGTCTCAAAGTGGCCAGAGTGTGTGACATGTGGCCAGTTGTGAATGGAGTAGAGAGTGGGTGGGGCAGAGGAACCAGAGATGAGGCCAGAAAGCCAAGTGGATAAAGACAGAACATGGTCACAGCCTCCAAAAAGCAAAAAGATCTTTAAGAGTAGGAGCTGGTGAGTGAGGCAAAGAGGAATTTTTCCATGTGGTGCTGGTTTTCTATTTAAATCTCCCCATCCATTTGGCCTGGTCTGGCTTCTCTTTGCCAGGAACAGTCGGCCTTCAGGCAGCAACTCTGGAGTGGGGCTGGTCCTCAGGCATTGCAGGCTGGGAATCTTCAGGCGTCACACTTGGGGAGCACAGAGACAGTGCAGGGTTCAGAGACCCAGGTCTGAGGTCCAGCCTGCCCCCCCATGCCGTGAAACCTGGGGCACGTGACTCTGCCTATCTGGGCTCCAGCTTCTTCCTGTGTGACACTAAGAGTTTGGACCAGGGGTCTTACATTCTGCCCTCAAGAAGCTGCCCTGTAACCACATAATCAAGACCAGAGCTCAGGAAGGAATCTGGAACAAGGCTGGGAGGGTTGCTGGGAGCCCAAGGCAGCCAAGGGCTGGCACAGGTGCTCTGGGTCAGTGGGCAGCAACTGGCCCCAGGGCCTGAAGGTAATCACCATAGACAAGTGGTCTGGACAAGGCAGGTCTTGTGAGGCCGTGCCTCAGCTGCCCTCTGTGGGCTGAGTTGGGCCTGAAACACAGAAGTAGGGATGGGAGTGGGAGCTCCACTCAAATTCTCTGAGAGCAAGTTGGTTGGGGGGAGGGGTGGTACAAAGGGGATTGAAGTGAATAGAGCACATGACACACACTTTCAGGGACCTTACCATTTGACTCTCTCAATAATCCAAGGCAGACCTCATCATCACTATTTTTACAGACAGGGAAACCATGCTCAGAGAGGTTAAGAAACTTGCCCGAGGCCACACAGCTAGTTAGAGGTAGGATAAGATTCAAATCTACATCTGCCTGACTCCATCGTTCAGTGCCTTCCACTCTTGGATGTTTCTGGTTTATCGTCCTTCTCCATAATGCAACTTTTCAGCCTAAAGGTTTGTAAAATACATCCCCCTGGTTTCTCCCTTGGGCATATCACACAATAGGAGCAGACCAGAACTTTGTGATGGGAGGTCAGGTACTTCATGACCACGCCCTACAAAAAATGTGTCAACAATCCCAGTCACTTGCAGGTCCCTGTGAGGATATTTAGATGCTCTAGGGGAATGAAGCTCAGCTCTTTGGAAGGAAAAGTCAATCTGAGGCCTTTCTCACCTACTAATAATAATGACACCCAGGTAAAACATACATACAACAAGCTGCAAGTTAAACGCCCCCCAGATCACTTCCACATTTGCTGTAAAACAAGGACAAGTGTTTATTGCATCAATTAATGACCCTCCGAAAGCCTTGAGGGAGAAATTTCATTCAGGATTTAGTGCCTGGAAAAAACAAACTAAAAACCAACTGCATTTCCGCCGAGGAACTGGCAAGCATCTCCCTTGCTAATAAGAAGAGCTCCATAACTGATCAGGTTTCCCTTTTTACACAGGCTGCCAGGAAGCTCAGAGCCAAATTCTACCCCCATTCCCAACAACTTTGGCAGTTGCTTCCTCCTCATTCCTCCTTTCCCACTTCTAATCCTACTGACTCAGCTTTGTTTTCTCTGCCATTTATTAAAGATGCCCCCCCCCTTTTTAATGGTAAGAAATAAATATTTAAAATAAATCCACATTTGGAAGAGTTGCTGAAGGGAGCTGGATTCCATGGGCCTTGTGTTAAGCCAGGCACGGTTCTGTTCTGGTCTTGTCTTGTCCACTCGCCCAACAGCTGAGGGATTCCTCTCTTGGAAGGAAGGAGGGACTGGCTTAAGACCAAGGGATTCCTCACTCAGCTGCTGACAACGGCTAAGATCAAATGCCCTGCATCAGATCATCATGGCTATTTTTTGGTTCTACTGACAGACAGCTTGCCTCTCTCCTGGCAACTCCCCAGGAAGCATAAACCACTATCCCCTACCCATCCACCCCAAGATATCCCCCATTCGTCCCCCCCGTTGAGGTTTGGCAGGGAACAGCCTCCTCTTTTCTAAAGAAGCCACTGCCACTTATGGGCTGCTTACCACGTGCCCAGCAAGGTGAGGTGATTAGGATGGAGGTTGGGGGTAAAGGAGCAACTTCAGAACCTAGGACAGGGAAGGCCTCTCTGAGGAGGTGGCATTTCATGGGAGTCTTGATCAATGGAAAGGAGTCAGCCTCTCCTACAGTGGAGTAGTTGAGTCCACTCAGCAGGGGACACAGCCCGTGCAAAGGCCCTGAAGCAGGAGCTAGCCAGGCTTGTTGTATGGGGTGGCCCGTGGCCAGTGTGCAGAGTATAGTATGGAAGGGGAGACAGGGAAGGTGACGAGAAGGAGAAGGGGTTGAATCTTGGCCATGCTTTTCCTTGGTTTGGTTTTATTTGAACATCAGTGGAAGCCACTGATGCTTTATAGCTGAGGAGACTCAGGGCCTGACATGTTTTCACACAATCACCTTGGCTGCCATGTGGCTACTAACATTGACCTAGTGGCAGGTAAGTGGGTAGGTATGTTCAAAAACCATCTTATTTAACTATCACACCCCCCACCCCCCACCCCGTTATGAGGTTGATGTGGACTTGTCTTTTTTCTGGCTGCCCAGCAACTGACTTCCCTTCCAGTGACTGGAGAAATTCCCACCTTCCAAGCCTTGGGGAGAAGCAGGGTGTGCCCTCCCCCATGCCCACTAGAGAATCTGAAAACATCAAAAATTCCCTTTCACAGTGCTATAGACTGAATGTTTGTGTCCACCCCTGCACCGCCCCCCCCCACCCAAATTCATGTGTTGGAACCTAATCCCCAGCATGATAATATTTGGATGAGGCCTTTGGGAGGTGCAATGGTCATGAAGATGGGGCCCTCATGAATGAGATTAGTGCCCTTACCAAAGAGACTCCAGAGAGCTCCCCCTCAACCCTCCCACCATAGAAGGACACAGAGAGAAGACAGCTGTTCATGAACCAGAAAATTGGTTGCCTCCAGACACAATCTGCTGGCATCTTGATCTTGGACTTCCAGCCTCCAGAACCATGAGAAATAATTTTCTGTTTTTATAAGCCGCCAGTCGGTGATACTTTGTTATAGTAGCTCAAAGGTAAGGCACAGATACATGATGGAGACTCAGCCAATTGGATGAGTTCCCCCACCTTTGAATTGGAAGCTAGTGACACGTAGAGGCATGAACCATGGACAGTCCTTTCTGGTGAGAGTAGGGGTGCAGTACAGTCAGTTCTCAGGGGCAGGAGTGCCTGTAGCTGGATCCAGCAGAGCTGCGGGGCTTGTGGTGCAAGCTATAGTACCTGTTGGGCAGTATTGGGCAGTGACCTCACTGCGTTGGTTCTGTGGCATGATCTTGGCTATGGCTCTGCTTCTGTGCACCCCACACTTGGTTCTCCAACCTTCCAGAGGGTCATGAGCTACCTGAACTCTTTTCAATATGTTCCTCTTCTGCTTAAATCAATGCACTAGTTATCAATCGCTACATAACAAATGACCCCAAAACTTAGCAGCTAAAGACAATAAACATCTATTCTGTCCCAGTTTCTGAGAATCAGGAATCCTGGGAGCAGCTTACCTGGGTGGTTCTGGATCAGAATCTCTCATGAGGTTACAGTCAAGTTGTCAGCTGGGGCTGCAGTCATCTGAAGGCTTGCCAGGGGCTGGTGAATTCACTTCCAAACTCCCTCACATGTCGGATGATTCATTTGCCTGGGACTGAGGGGGGATTCCCAGGACGTGGGAATTTCAGCTTTAAAACCAGGTTGGGGGCTTCCCAGGTGGCGCAGTGGTTGAGAATCTGCCTGCTAATGCAGGGGACACGGGTTCGAGCCCTGGCCTGGGAAGATCCCACATGCCGCAGAGCGGCTGGGCCCGTGAGCCACAACTGCTGAGCCTGCGCGTCTGGAGCCTGTGCTCCGCAACGAGAGAGGCCGCGACGGTGAGAGGCCCGCGCATCGCGATGAAGAGTGGCCCCCGCTTGCCACAACTGGAGAAAGCCCTCGCACAGAAACGAAGACCCAACACAGCCAAAATCAATCAATCAATCAATCAATCAAACATACGCATCTGATTCAAGATCCTCAATTAAAAAAAAAAAAAAAAAAAAAACCAGGTTGGCTCCAGGCAAACCAGCGTGGGTTGGTCACCCTATTCCTGTGGTTGTTGGAAAGAGGGCTTAGATTCTTGAAGTGGGCATGTCAATAGAACTGTTCGTGGTATGGCAGCTGGTCTCCCGTGGAGTGAAGGATGAGAGAGAGAGAGAGAGAGAGAGAGAGAAGAAAACCATAGTAGTTTATAACCTAATCTCAGAGTGGCATACTATCCCTTCTGCCACATTCTGTTGGCTACACAGACCAACCCTGGTACAGTGTTGGGGGGACTACACAAGGGTGTGAATACCAGGAGGAAGGCTCGTTGGGGGTCACCTTGGAGGCTAATGACCAGAATCACCAGAGCAATTTCTATTCCTTGCAACATTATGACCTAAGAAATTATGTACCTTGTAGACAATCACAAAGCTATTCTCCAGAATTCTTAACCATATATATAGCCAGGACAGTAGACCAAAGACACCCCCAGCTCTCAGGTGAGTGCCAACTGTAGAGCTTGCCTTGCAAACTGCTCTCCGTCATAGACAGGGCCTTCCTTGGTAGACTAGTAAAATCAAAGTTGAAAACATTGGTCTGAGTGCTAGTTGTTGGAGCTCTGCTTCCAAACTTGAGAGTCTAGGCAACTCCCTCCATTTCAGGGGACCTCAATTAGCCCCAGATCTCTTCTCTAAGTCTCAGTCTCCTTATCTGTAAATTGGGTTGGGAATGTTGGATTCAATCATCATTCAAAAGACAAAGTATGTTCCTCGTGTTGTTCTTTTCTTCTTGTGCGTTAGTGATTGGAAAGGAGGGAGGGATGAAGACTGAGGCATTATAGAGGCTGTTTTCAACTTCCAGGAAACTCTAGGATAAGACCCTTGAATGCCACACATTCCTAAACGTGCAGGACCTCATGCAGATAGGGGAGCAGGTTCAGGGATGTGGGGTGGAACCACATTAAAACACATTTTAGCTCCAGGGAAAGAGAGAACTGCCTAAGAAATGGAGCCCTCCCCCCTCCAACCGACAACAAAAGGGGCTGTAGCTGCAAATGGTGAGCTTGCTTTAGTGGAAGTATGTAAGCTGGGGTGGTGGGGCGGAGGGGGTTTTTCGAGATAATTTATGCCCATATCAGATGTTAGCTTTGGTGAGCTCTGAAGTCCCTACCACAGGGGAGTATTCTTGATTCTAGGAATAGTGAGGCCACGTTGTTAGGTGGTGGGCACTGTCTTGAAGATGGAGCTCTGGGCCAGGAATCAAGAGGTGTGGGTTCTGGTGCTCCCCCTCCTATTTGGTCTCTGGGGGACTCCATTCAGGTCCTACCTCAGCTCAGAGCCTCAGTCTCGCAACCTGTAAAATGAGGGGCCAATTTCCACGTGCTGGTTCGTGGAACCACCTCTGTCAGAGGACTTTTCCCTGGTCCTCGAGAAGATGAAAACCATAAAGTAATGGAGATTGTTTTTATAAAGCTAAATCCATTCAACTTGAAGGATTATCTTTTAGTCAGAGTGTTGATGTGGTCTCTCTTATTTTGGTGTTTAAATGTTCTTTTATGAATGGATGTTAATAGCATATGTGAAAGTTGGAGGTAATTTTGTGGGGGATTTTTCCCCAGTGACCTTACTGGGCAAAATAAAGAGTTGACAAATGTATAGTAGTTCCCTCAATTATTTTGGAATGGATATTAGTGCATGAAATTAAGAAATATGGGAATCAATAGACTAGATGATTCCAAACAACCTCCAACATTGTTTCCCCCTCTTTCCCTCCCTTCTTTCATCAACTCACCCATCTGTCCATCCAATCCTAAAACATTTATTGAAGGCCTCTCACATACCAGAAAAAGAGCCACTTCCCACATGGAGCTAAGAGGGTCCCTGGGGAGACCAACATAAAGACATGTAAACAAATGCACATCTATAGTTCATATTTTTCTATCATAAAAATACTGAAGTAGACAGCCTTAGATGTATATTTTGTGTGCTTCTCTCATTATTCCTTTGGAATAAGTTTCAGAAGTTTCAGGGTCAAAGTGTATGCCCAGCTTCACATCCTGAAACATTTTGCCAAATCGCCCTCCAGAAAGGTTGTACCAATGCCAGTTCTCATTGGCTTTGTGTGAGCCTGTTCGTTTCTCTAAACGCTTACACTGAACATCATCCATCTGCTTAATCTTCAGTAATTTGATGTGCAAGTAAGCTGTCTCATTGCTGTTTCAGATCAATATTTAAATTGATATTGTTAGCAAGATCAGCATATTTTCATATGTTTATTAATCTTTGTGCTTCTTTTGTGAATTGCTTATCACATCCTTTGTCCACTTTAAATTTGGGATCTTGTATCTTTTTATTGACTCATAAATGTAGTTTACATATGAAGGATAACAAGTCTGAAATCTATAACACGATTTATTTTCTCAATTCATAAGTTTTTCATAAATGTATTTATGATTTTTTCTTGCAATATGGAAATTTAAATGTTTTGTTTTTCCTTTATGGTTTTGTGGGCAGAATTAGAAAGACCCTTTCCTTCAGATAATTACAAAAACATGCCCTTAGATTTTTTTTTGTTTAATATTTTGAAAAAAATATTTGATCTACCTGGAATTTATTTTGGTGCAGAGTGTAACATAGGGATCTAACTTTATTTTTTTCCTTAGTGAATAGTTAGTTGTCCTAACACCAATTATTGTATAATTCACCCATTTCTCATTGTTTTGCAGTGCCATCTGTATCCCGTGTTAAATTTCCATATCATACACATGCCTACTTCTTGTCTCTCTATTATGTATCATTGATCATTTGTCTATTTGCACAGTACCAAACTGTTCAGGTTACTATAGCTTTACAGTATATTTTAAGGTTAGACAGGGCACAGCCCCCACTTTGCCTTACCTTTTTATTTTAATTAACTGGTTCTAATTCCTAGAGGCAGAAATTTTAACTCTTAGATGGTATTTGCCTTCATATTCCAAATTGTATGTTTACATTGCTAGCTTCTGATTAATCAGTTTTAGACATTATGCATTGATTTTTCTGACATGGAAGATGAGTCTTCCATTCACTTACACTCCCTCTTCCCTGATGCCCCCCCGCACCACTACCACCTTGGGCTCAACCTGGTCACATCTCAGTCTTGGCTTGTGTCCCTACTCAGTGTGTTCATTGTAATGACAATGTGAATGTTGCGAATTGCTAAGCCAAAGACACACTGTAATTACATTTCCTTGATTACAGCTTTTTGGTTTTCCTAGGGTTCATAATAGACATCTTTTTTCATTTGCTAAGTTTTTTTTAACATCTAAGATTTTACTCCAACACTAGAGAATGCCTTTCACTACAATTTTCGACATCCTCAGACCTTTCAAATGATCTATCAGAAACTTTTTTTCCCTACAGACTTTTTTTCTTGTATAGTGGACCAGAAATCTTTCTGAAAAGAGTCAGATAGGCTATAGGCTTTGTAACTCCCTGGAGTCTCTGTCACATATTCTTGTTTTTTTGTTCTGTTTTTTCTACAACACTTTGTTCAGCATGTTTTGAGATTCATTCATGTTGCTGCTTAAACCAGCAGTTTGTCCATTTTTAGTATTGAGAGTAGCATTTCCTTCCATTGATATACCACAATTTTTTATTGTACTTTCTGGGAGATTTCCATGACCTTATCTTTCAAAATTTAGACTCGTCTTAAAAAATTTCAGCTCTCAGGACTTCGCTGGTGGCTCAGTGGTTGGGAATCCACCTGCCAATGCAGGGGACACGGGTTTGAACCCTGGTCTGGGAAGATCCCACATGCCACAGAGAAACTGGGCCTGTGCGCCACAACTACTGAGCCTGCGCAATAGAGCCCGCGCAATAGAGCCTGCGAGCCACAACTACTGAGCCCATGTTCCACCACTACTGAAGCCTGCGCGCCTAGAGCCTGTGCTCCACAACGGGAGAGGCCACCGCAGTGAGAGGCCTGAGCACCGCAACGAGGAGGGGCCCCCGCTCACCGCATCTGGAGAGAGCCCGCGCGCAGCAGTGAAGACCCAACGCAGTCAAAAATAAATTAATTACAAAAAAAAAATTTCAGCTCTCATAGTTTAAATTTCCATCAAGAAACAAGATTTCTTGTTCTCTGTTTTTCTTATAGCTTCCTTTATTTTTAATGGATACAATGTTTTCACTTCTCTAGGAATATCTTCTTCCCCTCTATTCTGTGTATTATCTGCTTCCTTCAATTTCTTCCTCCCCTATTTATTCTCTTTCATGTTGGGGATGTCTTCAAATGTCCACTATCCTTGACTGCCTTTTCATATTTGAAAGTGAGGCACCAAGTAGGCTCTGTGTGTCTGGGAGGGTGGTATCTGTGGGCAGAACTTACTGGGGGCTGAAGCTGGCTGATTCCCCTGGTGGCATAGGTCTTCCCTTCGTTTACAAAGAATGATCCTCCACCCTCCTACCAATGGGTGTGTGTGCAGGGGACAGGGGTTGGAGTTGGGGCCAGTAAGTCTAGTCCTGGGCTGACATCAAAGTGATGCCAGATCAGAGGGACCTCTAGTTTTGGACCTGAGTGGGGTGGAAGCTGGAGGTCTCAGATGTCTCCTTACTCATCTGTTTTCTGTTCAGCTCTTTCCCACCTTCTTCAGTGCCTGCTGAAACCAAGTTAGACTTCCTGTGTCCATTTCTTTAGAAAAGGAATCTCAGGTGGTCTGCAGGGACAGGAGAAGGATAGCCCCTTGGCTACCATGGGTGTGGTTGAGATGAGCAATCTTGGGGTCTCACTGCATCTTGTATAAGGTTTTGAAAAAAGATCCCTGGATTTTCAGCCACAGGCTTCACCTCAACCTTCTCAGGGACCTGGTCTCTCCTATTCCTGAGCCTTTCTGGTGGTGAACAAATTGGCTTCCTCCTTTCCCATGGCCCCCACTGGGCACTCTTGCTTCTCGGGTTCTGCATCTCTTCCTCCAGCTGCCTCGCATCTGCTCACATCGTGATCTTAGGTTTCCGATGCTTCCTCCTCTCATCCAAGATGGATTCTGTGTTGCATTTTCTCTTCTTCTTGTTTGAGGCTGATCTTCAAGAAGAGAGGAGATGGAAGCCGCTTCACTTTACCTTAAGTTTGTAGGCACCCATTAATCTTAAAAGGAAAATTTTGTCCTGTTATCATCCAGTTATCATTCCAGGTAAAATTTAGAATAAAGTTGAAAGTTTCCCCTTCTTTCCACACCCCCCCCCCAACCCCGTCAAAAATATCCCATTGGGATTTTTTTAGAAAATAGACTTTATTTTTTTTAAACAGTTTTAGATTTACAGAAAAGTTGCAAAGATATCACAGAGTTCCCATATATTCCAGTTTCTCCTATTATTGACATCTTACATTAGTGTGGTACATTGGTTACAATTCATGAACCGATATTGATACATCATTATTAACTAAAGCCCACAGTTTATTCAGATTTTCTTATTTTTTACCTAAAGTCATTTTTCTGTTGCAGAATTTCATCTAGAAGACCACATTACATTAATTATCACATCTCCCTGGGCTGCTCTTGCCTGTGAAAGTTTCTCAGACTATCCTTCTTTTTGATGACCTCAGTTTTGAGGAGTATTGGTCAGGTATTTTGTAGAATGTCCCTCTATCATAGTTTATCTGATGTTTTTCCCAAGGTTAGAGCGGGATTATGGGTTTGGGGGAGGAAGCCATAAGGATTTTGATGGAATGCCATTAAATTTATAGGATAATTTGAGAAGAATTGACATTACCACAATATTGTCTTCCTTCAGGGATGAGGTACATTTCTCCATTGTATTCAAGTCTTCTTTTATAATCTTCAGGGAAGTTTTATAGTTTGCTTCTTATGGACCTATCATATTTCTTGTTAGATTTATTTCAAGGTATTTTATAGCTTTTGCTGCTATTGTGGGTAGGATCTTCACAATTACATTTATTTTCTAAAGCTACTGATTTTATAAATTTATATTCTGACTAGCTATCACATATTGTTTATAATAGCTCTGAATTGATACTCTTGAAATTTTTTGATAGAATATCACATGCAAATCATTATTTTGCCTCTTCCTTTTAAATACTTACGAATCTTAGTTAATTTTCTTATATTATCACATTAGCTCCAAGACGGTGGTGATTAGGAATGGAGACAGCAGGCATTTATTTCTGTTTTGTTACTGATGTCAGGTTTTCACTTGTTTTTATGATGTTTTCTATTGGTTTCTGATAGTCTCTTTCTTACATTTTGGAAATGTCCTTCTATTCTTATTTTAGTAGTTTACATTAGGAATGAAAATTGAATTTTATCAATGCCTTTTTTTGGTATCTGTCAGAATTAGAACTTATTTTTTCTACATTATCCTCTTATATAATTATATAGCCATAATTATTGCTCTGTTTTGTTTCCCTTCATGGTGCCAATCTGCTTCCCAACCCAGGCACCCTGAAGGGAAACTTCTCTCCCAGCCTTTGTTCCCTACAGCTGGGGTGAAGCTCACCTAAGTCTCCCTATACCTCTGGCCACCCTCAGAGGCAAGGCGCCCATGTGGAAATCAAAAAATGACCCACATATACAACTGCTGAGTGAGCTCACATCAGCTACTGATGGTGATAAATCTAGTCCTTTGTTTATTTTATTTACTTATTTATTTATTTTTGGCTGCATTGGGTCTTCATTGCTGTGCGCGGGCTTTCTCTAGTTGTGGCGAGTGGGGACTACTCTTTGTTGCAGTGCGCTGGCTTCTCGTTGCGGTGGCTTGTCTTGTTGTGGAGCATGGGCTCTAGGTGCGCAGGCTTCAGTAGTTGTGGCACGCAGGCTCAGTAGTTGTGGCTTGCAGGCTCTAGAGCACAAGCTCAGTAGTTGTAGCGCACGGGCTTAGTTGCTCCGTGGCATGTGGGATCTTCCCAGACCAGGGCTCGAACCTGTGTCCTCTGCATTGGCAGGCAGATTCTTAACCACTGCACCACCAGGGAAGCCCCTAGTCCTTTGTTTAGAAATAGGAACAGACAGTGAAAACTCCCTGGATGTGTGAGAAGAATCAGTAAATTGAATAATCAGACCAAATGGCCCATGCTAAAGTAGAGTTAATGCAGCAAACAGAAGAAAACTTTAAATGTCTACTCCTATGTCCTTTGAGATTCATGAGCATATTGCATTGATAAAATAATCTCAGCTGTTACAAAAAAGAAACAAGTAGAAACAAAAAGTTATTGAGACTAACATAAACCTGATTCCAAAACTAAGAAAGCCCACTCACACAAATTGCTCTATAATATGAGCAATTTGAATGCAGCAGTATATTAAAGGAATTACTTAACTTGACATATTTTACTCTAGGAGTTCAAAGATGATTTGACAATTATCAAAGCCAATAATGTATTGAATTTTTGCAAGTTACTGAAGAGATGGGACCCCCCCATCTTAATGTTGGTGGTTGTGGGTGTGCTCAGGTGGCAAAGGCTTAACATCTGACTTAATATGCTGTCTGCATCAAATTAGACCTTAGAATTGGGGTGTGTGCTGAGGCCAACTGCTTTGCATGGAGGATCTGAGAAATTGCCAGTTCTTGGATGGCTCCTCGTTACTTGTACTTATAGTCTCAGCTATGTGCTCTTTGGGGATCTGTATTTAGTTAGCATTATAGTTAGTGCTGCAGGTGCCAGTAGAAGGGAAGCAGTTACCAAAGGAGGAGATTTCAGTGCTGTGTTGAGCTCCATTGGCCAGTCTCAGAAACCTAACTAAAGCTAGTTCGATCAAAAAGAAAAACATGTTGGCTCATGTAACTAAAAAAAATCCATGGTGAGCTTCAGGCATGGCTGGATCCAGGTGTTCAAACAATGTCATCATGAATATATCTTTATCTATCTCTCAACCCATGAAGAAAAAGCTATGGACAGAAAGTTATGAGGAACAAAGATAGCAAGATATCCTGAGAAAAGAGATAGCAGAGCATTCAGAAAAAGAAAGTAAGCAATAGGGTTAAATGCAACAGGGACATCCAGTAAGATAAGAACTTGAGGAGGTCCTCCGATTTGGTTGACAGGAGGTTACTGGTGTCCTTAAAAGAAATTTCAGTGGTATGCTAGGGAGGATAGCAAATTAGAATGAACTGAGGAGAAAATGAGATGTGAGGAATTGGAGAAAAGGAACTGTAGATTAAGTTTTTGAGCTATTTGGATGAAAAACAATGGAGAGATAGGGCAGGGTTAAAGGTTTTTTTGTTGTTTGTTTGTTTTTTTAAGAATGGGAGAAATTTGAGCATGTTTCCAGCCCATGAGACTGGAGCTAGTGAAGAAGGCAAGGTCAAAGGTACAGCAGAGAGGTGACACTACAGGGACAACTTTACCTTTAATTTGGGGGTGGTTGGGGGAGTGTGTGGCCCATTCTTAGACAGCCTGTTGCTCCTCTCTCCCCAGCAAGATGGCTGAGCCTTTAGTGTCTATCTGACTCCAGCTCAGCCTTTGCTGCTCCTGGATGACTTCAGGAATGGAGAGGTGTATACATCAGAGGATTTCGAAAGCATCCATTGTTATATTTAGGTGTTTCCCCATAGTTAGCTGGATTACCTTGGGTAAGTTGCTCTCCTTCTGAGTTTCCTGTAAGAGGTTGACCTCAGTGTTCTTAGAGGTCCCTTCTCTTCCAGCATCACTTTGAAGTCAGACTTTGAGTAGCCCAGGGGCAGATTGTGAGAAGATTGTGGAATAGAACGAAATAGAAATAGAAAGGAAATGACTGTAGCTTCATAAACAATCACTCTACATTTTAGGAACATATCTTTCCAATCTACAAAGTTCTAGAGAAGTACTTAATGATTCTCAAGGTCATTTTCATTTTTAAATTATTGTTTTAAAAATAACATTTAGAACTTTCTTCTTTATTTTTTATTATTTTTTAAAAAATATTTATTTATTTGGCTGCGCCGGGTCTTAGTTGCGGCATGCAGGATCTTTAGTTGCGGCATGCAGGATCTTTTAGTTGTGGCATGCGGACTCTTAGTTGCGGCATGTGGGATCTAGTTCCCTGACCAGAGATCGAACCTGGGCCCCCTGCATTGGGAGTGTGGAGTCTTAGCCACTGAACCACCAGGGAAGTCCCAGAACTTTCCTCTTTAATTACAAAAATAATACATATTCAATGAAGAAAACCAAGAGCAAAACATTAAAACAAGATAACCACAGTCTTACCACCCCGAGATAAGGTTCATGGTCAGGTTCAGAGCTTGGTTTATGCCAGTTTGGTTTGGATGTGGTAGGAGGGATGCTGTGGGTGGATTGTATATTCAGTGCAATCTCTCCCACTGCCACTCATTCCTCCTTGGTGGCAAAGCCCTGATTTTATTGGTGTTCAACCTCCTTGTGGCCACCTGCTCAGGGGAAGCAACCCTTCTATAGCACAGCTCCAGGGAATCCAATTGTGATTGGTCAGAGATGACAGTACGGTCTCATATCCCTCTCCTGTGATTGGTTTAGGCATGGACATGTGATACAGTTTTGGCTAGTGAGATACCGGGAAATGACTTTGGGGAAGTATTTCTCTTGCTCTAAGAGATCCACAGGAGGTGATGGCTCTCTGCTTCAACCGGGCTCTTTGAGGGGGAGATCCTGGAAGCTACTGCAACCATTTAGCAAGCAAGAAGGGACTAGGCTGAGAATAAAAACCAACACCCAGGAAGAAACCCAGGTCCTAGAAACATTATTGAACAACTTATTTAGCCAACCCTTATCTTTGGACTATTGTAATGTGAGGTAATAAATTGCCCTTATTGTTGGAACAAGTTTTAGATGGATGTTTTTTATTTGCAGCTGAAAGCATTCTAACTGCTGTAAATAGGATCACATTGCATGTATTATTTTGAACAGGCTCTTTTCATTTAGCAATATACCATGAACATTTTCACAAGTCAGTAACTTTTGGTCTATATTAGGATTTTTAATAGCTGCATTGTATTCAATATGTTGTGAGACATTTAGGTGTTAATTATTACTTTTTTTACCATGGTAAATAATGGTGTGATGACATCCTTGTGCATAAATCTTTGCATAATTATCTGGTTTAGGGATGATTTTCTTAGAGTGAAATTATTGGGTAAATAGTACATATAATATTAAAGTTTTTCCTTAAATTTCCCTCCAAAACTTTGCATTGATTTATAATTATACCAACAAAGTATGAGTATGCCCATTTCTCCCCCCCATTGTAATCAACTTTCCTTATTAACATTCTATTTTTTAATTTTTCACTGACGTATAACATACATACAGAAAATTGCACAAGTCATATTTAATGCTCACAAATTGTACACTCCATATAACTAACACCCAAATCAAGAAGTAGGACATTTCCAGCCCCAAAGGCCCCTTGGTGCATCCACCCAGCCAATACTGCCCCAGAGGCAACCACTACTCAGATTCTATCGGCACAAGTAAGTTTTGCCAATTCTTGAACTGCATGTTAATGGAATTGTATAGTATGTAGATTTTGATGTCTACTCCTTTTGATCATCACTATATCTGAGATTCACCCATATTGTTAGAATACAGAAGTTTGCCACTTTCATTGCTGTGTAGTGTTCCCTTGTAGGAATATACCAGTGATCCATTTTACTGCTGATGGACATTTAACTTTTGTCCAATTCATGGCTATTTTGAACAAAGCTGCTATAAACATTTTTGTACATTCTTTGATGGACATGTGTATATTAATATCTCTTGGGTAGTTACCTAGGATTCAAATTGCTTGATGATGGGGTAGGTGTATGTTTAACTTTATACAAAATTTTCAAAGAGTTCTCCAAAGTAATCGTATCAATTTACTTTCCCCCAAACAGTATACTGTATGAGAGGGTCCCAGGTGTTCCACATAATTGCCTACACTTAGTATTGTTAAGCTTTATTTTTATTCATTTTAGAGGATGTGTAGCAGTGTCTCATTGTGGTTTTAATTGGCTTTTTCCTGATGAATAATGACGTTGAGCACCTTTTCATGTGTTTATTGGCCATTTGGATATTCTCTCTTGTGAAGTGCTTAAGTTTTGTGCCCAATGTTTAATTGGGGTTTTTGGCTTTGTTTTATTTATTTTTCAGATATATGTGTTGTGAATATCTTCTCCCAATATGTGGTAACTTGCTTTTTCACTCTCCTGATGTCTTTTTATGAACAGAAGTTCTTACTTTTAATGAAGTCTATTTTATGGTTCATGTTTTTTGAGTTCTGTTTAAGAATTTGTTTGCCTATCCCAAGGTCATAAAGACATTCTTCCATGTTTTCATCTGAGAGCCTTATTGTTTCGTCTTCCACATTTAGATCCATTATCCATTTCAAATTAATCTTGCGTGGTATGAGGTAGGGATCAAGGTTCATTTTTACCCATAGGGATAGCCAAGTGATGTAAGAACACTACAGCATTTATTTTAAAAGAATCCTTTACCCCCTGAAATGCAGTGGCTCACTGTCAAAAATCAATTGACCATATAAATGTGGGTCTATTGCTAACTCTATCCTACTTCCTTCTTCTATTTGTTTATTGTGTCAAAACCATATAACCTTCTTAATCATTGTAGCTTTAATTTTCAAGTATTAATATCTAGTGGTGTGAATCCTTCAACATTGTTCTTCTTCAAGACCATTTTGGCTATTCTAGTTTCTCTGCATTCCTATGTATATTTTAGAATGAGATTTTCAATTTCCTTCTGGGATTTTTATTGAAATGGCACTGAATCTATAAATCCGGAGAGATATTGGTATTTGGAGAGAAACAGTATGAGTCTTCCAATCAATAAATATGGAATGTCAATTCATTTTGATGTCTTATTTAATTTCTCTCAACAATGATTTCAGTGTAGATGTCTTGCAATTTTTCATTGTCTTTATTCTTAAGCATTTGAATTTTTAAAATAAATTTATTTACTTATTTATTTTTGGCTGCACTGGGTCTTCATTGCTGTGCACAGGCTTTCTCTAGTTGGAGTGAACGGGGGCCACTCTTCATTGCAGTGCACGGGCCTCTCATTGAGGTGGCCTCCCTTGTTGTGGAGTACGGGCTCTAGGCATGTGGACTTCAGTAGTTGTGACACACGGGCTCCACAGTTGTGGCTCATGGGCTCTAGAGCACAGGCTCAGTAGCTGTGGCACATGGGCCCAGGTGCTCCGCGGCATGTGGGATCCTCCCAGACCAGGGCTCGAATCTGTGTCCCCTGCACTGGCAGGTGGATTCTTAACCACTGCACCACCAGGGAAGTCCCAAGCATTTGATTTTTTAAATCCACTTGTTAATGGTGGTTTCTGAAGTTCTATTTCCAATTTTTTAAATATTACGTAGAGATATAATTAATTTATGAAAAGTCACCTTGTTTAAACAACATTTCCAAATTTGCTTATTAATTCTAATAGGTTGTTCATAGATCCTTTTGAATTTTTGACATACACCATCCTATGTCATATGTGAAAAATGGTAGTTTTACTTTTTCTTTTCCAATCTTATAGCTCTTAACTCTTTTCCCTACCTTATTTCACTGGCTAGGATCTTCAGTACAATGCTGAATAGAAGTAGTGATAGTAGTCTTCCTTGTCTTGTTCCTAATATCAGGGGAAAGCATTCACCATTTAATTTCACCTTTAAAAGATGTTAGCTGAGTGTTTTTCTATGTACTAGTTTAGAGTAAGGAAGTTCCTTTCTATTTCTATTTTTCTGGTAGTTTATTATGAACAAGTATTGAATTTTGTCAAATAATATTTCTGTATCTATTGAGATGATTACATAATTTTTCTTTTTAATTCTGATAATGTGGTAAATTGCATTGAAAGAATGTTAAGGTAACCTTGCATTCTTGGAATAAACACCACTCGGTCATGATATAGTACCCTTTTATATGTCACTAGATTTAATTTGCAAATCTTTTACTTAGGGTTTTTACATTTATATTTAAGAGAGATATTGACCTGTGATTTTCTTCCTCTTTCTTGTAATATACAGATCTTCCCCAACTTACAATGGGGTTACAGCTCCATAAAGCCATCATAAGTTGAAAATATCATAAGTTGAAAATGCATTTAATACACTTAACCTACTGAACATCATAGCTTAGCCTAGCCTGCTTTAAATGTACTCAGAACACTTACATTAGCTTATGGTTGGGCAAAATCATCTAATACAAAGCCTATTTTAGAATAAAGTGTTGAATATCTCATGTAATTTATTGAATACTGTACTGAACGTGAGAAACAGAATGGTTGTCTGGTACAGAATGGTTTTACGTGTATCAGTTGTTTACCCTCGTGACCACGTGGCTGACTGGGGGCTGTGGCTGCCACTGCCCAGCGTCACAAGACTGCATAGTAACCATGTGTCACTAGCCCAGGCAAAGATCAAAACTCAAAATACAGGTTCTATGAATTCGTATTGCTTTTGCACCATCATAAAGTAAAAAAAAAATCATAAGGCGAACCATCGTAAGTCAGGGACTCTCTATATAATAAAATGTTAGGCTTCGTTATCACATTTATGTCAGCTTTATAAAACAAGCTTGGAAGTGTTTTCTGTTTCTCGATTTTCTGAAAGAATTTATATAATATCGGCATTGTTTCTCCCTTAAATATTTGGAAGAATTCACCAGGGAAGATATCTGGTCCCAGAGGTTTCTTTCCAGGAAGATTTTTAATTAAAGATTCCATTTTTAAAAAATGAATATCAGACTACAATATTTTTTACTTTTTATTGTATGGTAAGTAATGTTTTCCTTCTTGCACTAGCTAGAACTATCAGTACAATGTTGAACAGAAGTGTCAGGAGTAGTTCTTGTTTTACTGCTGATTTTGGAGGAAAAACCTCTAGTTGTTCATTTGTATGAAATTAGCTAAAGGATTTCCATCTATCTATGTATCTATGTATCTATCTATGTATCTATTTGTCTATCTAAATATCATCTATCTCTATCTACCTGGATCTAGATCTCCTTTACCAGGTGGAGTAAGTGCCCACCTATTGCTAATTTGATGAAATTTTTTTTACCATGAATGAATTTCTACCAAATTCTGTTAACAGAATAAACAATTAACAGGTGAGTTACACTGATTGCTTTTGAAATGTTAAAACAAACTTACATGATGTATCATCATTTTTATATGTTGCTGAATTATATCTGCTAATATTTTTACTTTTTAATAGATTTATTTTGAGGTTTAGACTTACAGAAAAATTGAGAAGACAGTACACAGTGTTCTTATGTATGCCTCACCCAATTTCCCATATTATTTATTAGCATCTTATGTTACTGTGATAAATTTCTTACAGTTAGTGAGCCAGTATTAACAGTTTATTTTTCACTAAAGTCTATAGTTATTCAGAGTTTAGTTGGTCATCTTTTCCTAGTTTCATCAGGTGGAAATTTAAGCCACTGAAATTGAATTGTTCTTCTTTTCTAATATAAGCAGTTAATGGCGTAAATTTCTGTCTAAGCACTGCTTTAGCTATATCCCACACATTTTGAGATGTATTTTTATTATTCAGTCTAAGATATTTTCTATTTTTTTCTATAATTTCTTCTTTGACCAATGAATTATTTAAAATTGTGTTATTTAATTTCCAATTATTTGGGGATTTTTTAGATATCTTATTGTTGCTAATATCCTATTTAATTCCATTGTTGACAGAGAACACACTTTGTAAGATTTCAATCTTTTGAAATTTTTTGAGGTTTTTTTAATGGCCTAGTATATGGTCTATCTCGGTGCGTGTTCTAAATGCCCTTGCAAAGAACATGTATTTTTTTTTTTTCTGTAGTTGTTTGGTGTAGTATTCTATAAATGACAATTAGATCAAAGTACTTTATAATCTTATTCATATTTTTTATATCTTAACTGAGTTTTGGTCTGTTTGATTTCTGAGAAAGGAGTGCAGTATCTTCAAACCTGATTGCAGGTTTTGCTATTTCTCCCTTTAGTCTTGTCAGGCTTTTTGTTTTGTTTTGTTTTAATTGAAGCTGTGCAATTAGGAATATACATGTCTATAATTCAATGTTTTTAACAAAAGCACTGATATGTTCTTTATCTCAGCTGATATTGCTTGTTTTAAAATATATTTGACCTGATTTAATATTACTGCTTCCAGCTTTCCAATGCTTGCATGGTTTATCTTTTCCCACCCTTTTACTTTCAACCTAATTGTATCTCTATATTGAAAAATTGTCTCTTATATGTAGCATATAGTTAGTTCTGCTCTTTTAGCCAGTCTGATAAGCTCTGCTTTTTAACTGGAGTATTTAATCCATCTGCATTTAACATAATTATTGATATAGTTGAATGGAGGTTTATCCATTTTGCTATTTATTTCCCATTTGTCCCATGCATCTTTTGCTCCTGTTTCTCCTTTCCTGTCTTCTTTTGAGTTAAATATTTTAAAAATAATCTTTTAATTTCTCTATTTACCTTTTAGCTAAGCATCTTTGCATTATTTTGTAGTATGTGCTCTAGGGATTTCAATATGCAGCCTTAGGTTATCAGCGGTATTGTATCACATCTAGGTAAGAACTTTGTAACAATTTCCTGGTTGTGTTGCTTTTATCGCATATATTACAACTATGTATTACAAACTCCATAATACAGTGTTATGACTTTTGCCTCAATTTTATGCCTTTTAAATAAATTAAGAGAATAAAATATGTTTTTTCTTTAATAAAAACTTACATGTTTACCATTTGAGGAGTTCATTCCTTCCTGTAAATCTAAGTTTCCTTCAGGTGTAATTTCCCTTCAGCCTGAAGAACTTCTTTTCGTATTTCTAGTAGAGCAAGAAGCTCTGCTGGCAGTGAATTCTCCCAGTTTTTAGTTATTTGAAATATCTATTTCCCGTGTTTAAAGGATACTTTTTTCTGGATATACAATTCTGGATTCATTATTTTTTCACTCTTTAGTGAAATCATTTTTAAAATAGTTTTTTTTTTAAATACTTTATTCAGAGTATATAATTATTACCTGAAAGAAGGTTTAATTCAAGGAAAACCATTTCACCGTTACTGGATATAGAACCATACCACACTATTTTAATTGCTGAATTTTTGTAATGCATTTTAATAACTGTCATGCAGGTTTCCCTTTGTTTCAAGATTTTATTGAGCGCTGATGATTTATTCCTCCAGGTAAACTTCAGACTTACTTTGTTGTGCTTCAAAAAAAAAAAAAAAAACCCCATGAGATGTTGACTGGAATTTCATTACGTTTATAGATTTATACGGGTGATTATTGGTATCTCTATAGTATTGATACTTTCTTCCTGTACTATGTGCCTCCATTGGTTCAGGTCGTACTTTCTGTTGCTCACTACAAAACTACATTTTGTAGTTTTCTTCATCTAGATCCTACCCACATTTTGTAAAATTCATCACAAAGTATTTAAGTATCGATATTTGGCAATTAAAAGAAACGTTTTTATAAGAATTGGCACATAATCTTCTTTTTTTTTTTTTACAAGTACTGAAAGTTGGATTGACCATATTTACTTGCTCATGGCTGTGTGAGTTGGGATCCAGCCATGAAAACAGAAACCAATGAGAAATACAGACAGAATTGGTTAATCGGGTCCTGGAAGACAGAGCAGAAACTCTGAGGAAATACAGAGATGGTAACTTGGGGAAACGACTGCCCGCCTCGGGGTGGGGGAGGAGGGGAAGAGATTTTTTGGAGGAGGCGTCTCACGGGACTGGGATTCAGACCTCTTTGGAGGGGATGCTGTCCGGCCAGTGCTGGCATTTCCAGAGCTCAAAGGGGGGGCTCTGCACAGCTGGCACTGAGACTTCTGGGGAGAGGGTGCTGGCTGGCTGCTGATAGCACTTCATACAGCTAGGTCTCTAATCCCTAAGGAAGCGGGTTTCTTCCGCCTTTGTTTCTCCCTTGGGAACAAAGATTTCCAAATCAGCAGAGTTCAAAGTCGTGGGGACAAGAAGCAGAAATTCTGCAAGTGGTTATTAGGTGTAATAGTGAGAAAAGCCACTTCCCCTCCGTGTTTCCTGGCCCAGTTACTGTGGACAGGGGTGGGGAAATACCTTACATTGATTGCTGAGTGAAAGCACATCTGCCTCCTGTTAAGACAGAATCCCAACCATGCAGGATATTCTCTCTCAAGCAGCACTAACCGAGTCTTCTGAAGGCTCTTCCACTCTCCAATTAGGCTCCCAGCTTCCGGATGATGGAGTATATGGTGAGACTAGTGACTTCCCGGGGCCCAAGTCCATTGTCGCTCTTTTGCATGTATCTTAGTCAGAAGCAATGTTGGGTGGGAAATCATGATGGCAAATAAGGCATTCCATCTGTCCAGAGATGGCAGAAATATTGTAGGCAAAGAAGGCAAGTAAATATCCAGAATATTGACTTAACAAAAACAGTCAGATAAGTACGCCGGGCAAGAGAGAGAAAGCACGTGTGCACGCGTGCGTGCATGCGTGTGTGTTTGAGAGAGGGGAGAACTTGGGGTAGATTATAAGAAAGACAAATCTTCATTTTCCATCATAGTAAGTCAAAGATGATATCTAAAATTAGGAAATCAGGAACTAGGACGATAAGCAGGTTATTTAGAAATCTGGGGATTAGCAGAAGAAACACCAAAAGCATTTGAAGTGGTTGCACGTGGGGAGTGGATGAGACGAGAGGAGACTGCTGGGTTTTGTTGAGTCTTAGAGAACCATCTGACATTTTTAAAACGTGAGGTATTACTTTGATTAAAATTAGAGTTATGTAAATAGAAAAAGGGATCTGACTCAGGTTTGAGTCTGGAGGGTTGTCATTTCCAAGATTCCTGCTGCCTGAGGAGCATAATGGTTTCCGTGCTAATCAGAAAACGGCGCCTCTTCCTTGGAGCACCTTGCCCTCTGCTGGAAAACTGAAGTAATACCTCTGCAAACCAGCCAGCGACTCGGACGTGAAGGTGCCCGCTGGGTCATGCGGTGCGTTGGTTAGGAAGTACTATCCTGCACCGCCCATCTGGGACACTTTGACCGGGCCTTTGTCTACAAGCCGGTGAGATCGTTGTGCCTGGGCGGCCAGAGCAGCGTGGCGTGTCCTCCGTCTGGGTGCTGTCACCCACAGTTCAGGGAAGAGCCCCTTGGCAGTATCAGGCCGCCAGATGCCTGGGGTCGGGTGGCACCTCGAGTTTCGGGGCTTTTTCCAAATTGGCCTCATCTACAATGTGTAGAAATTCCTCAAAATCCAGAGTGTGCACCTCTTTTCCTTATTCGAATCCTCCCGTCATCCTCACTGCCCACCCCCCCTCCACACACACAACTGCACGTTTTCTTGGTGATTCCAATCAGGGATGGAACGTGAGGAGGGGACATCAGTACCTGCATCTTACTCAGGCCTGTGCTTTTCTAGTTCCAATGCTTAGCCTCCATTTCTTGGCTCTGGAAGGAAGGGAATGAAGTCATTCCCCCTGGAGGCCTTGGCATCTCTTGGGGTGCCCCCGGGTGCAGGGGTTGGCTTCCAGCTCCTCTCTGTCTTGCCTCCTCTTACCCCTTAGCAGGCTGGGCAAATTAATTCTTTTCTTTGTTGCTTCTGTCGCTATCCACCTGATTTAGTTAGTATTGCTATGTTACAAACCAACCCCAAACTGGGTGCATCAGACAGCCATCTAAGTATGATCATGAATTCTGTAGGTTAGAGATTTGAGCAGGGCACAGCGGAGACAGTGGTCTCTGCTCTATAATGCCTGAGGCCTCGGCTGGAAGACTTGAAGGCAGAGGTGGGAATCATCAGAGGCGTCTTCACTCACAGATTTGGTGGCCAACACAGGCTGTTGGCTAGAACTTTGAGGTCTTTCTGCATGTGTTAGACTGGGCTTCCCCACAACATGGTAGCTGGATTCCAAGAGTAACTATCCTGAGGGATTGAGGCAGAAGTGCACGGCATTATTCAGATCTAGCCCTGGAAGTCACACCACATCTTCTACCATCCTCTACTAGTTGAAGCAGTCACCAAGGTCTGCCCTGGTCATAGGCCTCACCACTTGATGGCAGTGGTGTCAGGGTCACACTGTAAGAAGAACATGTGGATGGGAGATATTGTTGTGGCCGTATTTAGAAAGTCCATCTGCCACGCCACCTCACCCAGAGCCAACGCTTTTAGAGAAAAACCACCGGCTTGTGCTTTCCAATATGCAACACTGAACTGCCAGAAGCAAGGCAGCTCAGCACTGGGCTACCTGCTCATCCTGCGGAGGGGAACGTGAGATGGAACTCTGAGTGCATGACTGCGAACAGGGAAGCCTGTCCAGAACAGAGTGCATACTCTGGGAATGAGGTTCCAGGAGGAGAAATGGATCAGGTCAGTTAAAACCAAAAGCCAGAACAGTTTCCGTCTCAAAGCAGGAAAGCAGAGTCGCTGAGTGTGGCTGATTGGCGGGCTACACCTGGGCTTGTCATTTAGGTAAGTGCAGCTGGCAGAGGGTAGTCTGCTGTGGGCACCCACCTGGGGTTAGGGGGCCTGGGAACCTCAGCTGAGCAGTGACACATACACATAAGCACCAAGTTAGAAATGCAGTGCTCTAGCAGGTCTGCACCGGGGCCGCCAGGTTTGTCTGAATATCTCAGCAAATGATGCAACTCAAAGGCCAGGCATTACCGAGATGGCTAGGCACAAGGTCATGGGGTCAGACACCCCTGGCTTGACACTGGTCTCCATCATCTGTGTCACCTTGGATGGATGACATCTCCAAGCTTCACCTTCTCATCTGCAAAATGGGGATAATTCTAGTCATAGAGCCATAGGCAATTTTAGGGCAAAGTTCTAAATTGGTAAGGCAAAAATTGAGTACAGACAAAACCACCCTTGAAAGCCCCTTAATTTCCCCCCCAACATGTATACACATGGTTTTGCATGTACAACCGTGTGGAGTGATTCTAAAGAAAACTAAGTTTGGAGAACTGATGAGCCAGAACAGAGAAGGGCAAAGGAAAAGCCAGGAACAGATGGCTCGGCTGTCACACCATCTGCTTTTAAGAAAATATCCAGCCGCTTGCTGAGTGGGGGACCTGGAGGGGTGAGGATGGGATTCTACCTGTCAGGTTCCCTGACTGGCTTCTCTTCTGTTTTCATATTAATCCTCTATCATCTTAATATGTGTTGTGGATTTGTGTGCTCTCATCAACATGAACCCAGGTAATACACATGAAGGCTCCCAGCACAGTTTGTGGCACATAATAGGTGCTCAGTAAACATGGGCTGGATTTGAGTCTTAATCTTGCTGGATCAGACAAGGTTCGTTTGCAGCCAGGACCGCTGTCCAGGTTGTTAGGACGTCAAAACATGTCCCTACCAGTTGATATAGAGCTGCTGTCCCAGTGCCCCCTGAGTGCTCCCCACTGCCCCAGTTGCCCTGGCCTCTTACCTGGGACCCCCAAATCCCCCCATGATCCAGCACCTTGAGGGGTGACCCTGGTCCAGGACCCTGCTCAGGCATAAGGCTGGAGTCTGTTCTGATTGGTTGATCCCTTGAGCTTCTAGGGTTAAATGTTTCAGGGGTCACCCTGCCCATGTTCCCAAGCCCATGAAAAGCTGTCGGGAGGAGTCGGTACTGTTTCTTGCACTTCTCAACCGGCACGTCCTGCTGGGGCCCCGAGGATCCCTCACTCTGCCCGGGCTTTGGCTCCTGCCCTCGGCACCTGCACATCCAGGGGGCTGAGCACGACGCTGAGCTGGTGGCGGGCAGGAGCGTGGGATAGTGCACAGCAGGGCCCACCAGGGCGGCTGTCTGTGAAGTCCTTGAGCCCACCTGCTCTCAGGCTAGCCCTGCAGCTGTGTGGAGACCCAGGGCCAGTGCCTCTGAGACTGTGGGTCCTAGGACCTCTCCTCCAGCACTTTCTCAACTCCCCCCGGCATGCCTGATCATGCAAGAATGAACAAGTTTACCTGGGACCCCAGGCGGCCAGCCCAAGGCAGCTGACACAAGTGTGAAATTTCTTCAAAGTCTTGGGTTTTGTTTCAAAATTACAGATTCTGCATTCTGCTCCACGATGTTTCCGTTTTTGTGTAAATCTAAAAATAGTGCTTTAAATTACTTCCGCTGAAGAAAATTGTGTCTCCAGGAAGACGGCAGGCTCATCCTGTGACTTCATAGACACCCGAGTTCACTGCCATGGACCTCTGGGCACTCAAGGCTGGAAGTTTGAAAAGGTTGGCCTCCACCCCTCAGGTAGACTAGATCTCTGACTTTTCGCCTCTGACCTGTGCACAGACACCCTTTTTGAGCCACCTCTAATTTCGGTCTCTCTGAAACTGTAGTTAACCCTGACCACTGCCCTATGGCCCTATCAGGAGAGACTGTCTCTTTCTGCTTCGGGTAGGACAGAATCTGGGCAGTGCCAGGGACCTGGTTCCCACCCTGCCTGGGAGTAAAAGCAGTATGGCCAGGAAAGGGGAAGCCCAGAGACAGAGCGTTTGCCCTCCTGGACCCAGCGGCATCTTGGCCATCCCAGGTGGCGCCCATAAATTCCTCTTGTTTTACCTAAGCTAGGATGAGCTGAGCCTTATCACTTGCAGCTGAAAGAGTCCTAATTAGTCAACATTCCGAGAGAGGAGACCACTCTGGGGGGACTTGCTCCCTCTCCTCAGATACTTGGAGACCTTCATGGGGAGGAGGGAACGTGGGCCAGAACCAAGACCGAGACATGCGAGGTGGAGTGAGGCAGATGAAGGATGGGAGAAGGAAGTACTTTTTGAGTCAGATCCTTCCAGAGACAGCAGGGCCTGCTTCAACAGAGAGTGAGCTGAAGACCCCCTGGTAGGGAGGAGTCGAGGGATCCGGGCACTAGATGGGGACGGGTGGGTTACTGGTCTCACAAAGTTGCTTCCCTTTCTGAGTCTCTGATTCCACGCTACTCTCTAAGCCCTGTCCAAGGATGGCATCTCCCTGCTCCAGTGACCAGGCCTGCCTGAAGTCACCTCTCAGCTGCCAGCACGGGGGGTGGGCAGCTGAGCCCGTTCTCAGCCCAGGCGTGGTAATCGGCTGTCCACGTGTCAGGATTCTAGAATAGGAAAACTCAATGACCCGAAGTGGCCCTTGTCTGAATCTCTCCATTGCTGCTTTGGTTTATGCCCTTTGCCTGCCAGCATCCCTGGAGGGCAGGGCATACACTCTTGGCAAGGCTGAGGTTAGCATGAAAAATGTATGCTATTTTTATAATAAATAAATTAAAATAAATAAATTAAAAAAATTAAAAAGCCCAGGGGTAGACTGAGAGAGGATGGACCCGAAGCTGGGGCTGCCAACCTGGGTAGAAACTCCTGAGCCCGGGTAGCACAGGAGCATGGGACCTCCTCCCTCCATGGACCAGGTGCACTGGGGCCTGTGATAACCCCCAGAGGCCCTGTCCCCTTTTGAGGGCTGCAGAAACCTCTGTTCTGTGTGATCCAAGGTGGGGAACATTCAATCATGGGTAAGCCCAGGAGGAGGAGGAACTCAGAAGAAACTTTGGAAGGAAACTGGAAATGGGTGATTTCTTGCACACCTGAGTTTGTGTAGTAAGAGCCTGCCCAGGGCCATGGGCTCTGTTTTGTCCAAAGGAAATTATGTTAGAATGTTCTGCCCCAAACCAACCTGACCTCATGGTCTGCAATGCTTGACCCTGACCCAAAAAGAGACCTTTGTCCTGTTTACTCTGTAGCCTTGGGGTTTAGCGCCAGGCGCTCAGAGATGCTGCCCACCAGAGTGGAGGGCTTTTTTCTTTTTTAAATTTATTTATTTTTATTTATTTATTATTTTTGGCTGAATTGGGTCTTCGTTGCTGCGTGTGAGCTTTCTCTAGTTGCAGCGAGTGGGGGCTTCTCTTCGTTGCGGTGCACGGGCTTCTCATTGCCATGGCTTCTCTTGTTGCGGAGCACGGGCTCTAGAGTGCGGGGGCTTCAGTAGATGCGGCGCATGGGCTCAGTAGTTGTGGCTCATGGGGTCTAGAGCGCAGGCTCAGTAGTTGTGGCGCACGGGCTCAGTTACTCCGTGGCATGTGGGATCTTCCCGGACCAGGGCTCGAACCCGTGTCCCCTGCATTGGCAGGCGGATTCTTAACCACTGCGCCACCAGGGAAGCCCGAGCGGAGGGCTACTGAGAGCCACCAGCTCCCCCAGGCTCCCTTCACGCAGAGGCTGGCACAGCACTGAGGGAGAGGGAGGCAGGACCAGAGACTGAAGTCTTGTCCTGGCAGTTCTTACCATGGCCACCAGATGGCAGGCCAGGGCCACAAGGGACTGCTGGGACTGGCCATCCTAGGGGTGACCGGGGACTGGGAAGCCCAGTTTCCTCCGAGGTCTCTGGTGTCACCATAGCTGGGAGGAGGGACAACAGGGTCAACTGCAGCTGTGGAGGCCAAGGCTGTTACCCTGATCTGAATTAACCAAAGGGCTATCACGTGTTCCAGGGCACTGCCCCCACCCATCCTTTTGGCCACATACATCATCCCAGTTAATCTGCAGCACTGAGGTTTCTGGACTGGCCTTAGGACTCCACACTCCCAGGCCTTCGCTCCACTTTCCTGGGCTGCTTTTATGCCACGGCTTATCTTGGGGCTGAGGTCTAAGGTGGGAGCTGGGTAGAGTCTGTAGCATCTAAGCCCCAAAGTTTCTTCATTTGTAAAATGGGGAGGCTCTTGCTCACCTGCAAGGTCAGTGGGAGGACCAAAGTGTCTTCACCCGCACAGTGTCACTCAGCTCTCACGGTAACCCCAAGCTGCAGGAAGGGCCCATATTCTCATCCCCATTTTACAGAGGAGGAAACTGATCCCCATGGATGAGAAGCAACTCATCTCCCATCCCTCAGCAGAGCCTGGATTTCGACCCAGATCTGCCCTGGATCTCTCCCCTACCCCACACTCCCATGTTGCCCTCCTCCCCCGTCCCTTCAGTGGACTGCTTGACCCTTTCTCTTCTCTGTTGAGAGGGATATCTCTGGTGCCTTGTGACCCAGAAGATCCAGGTCTTCTGGGAACCTGCAGTGAACACCTTAACCTGGTGTTTTGCTGGGCACAGTGGCCCTTGGGCCTGCCCAGAAAACTATGATGACCTGGGCCCTGTGCAGCCCAAGCTGGCTTGAGGGCGCAGTAGAAAAAGTCTAGGAAATGGAATTAGACAATCTGGAGCACTTTTTCACCAAGCCTCAATTTTTCAGCTATAGAATGTAAGTCAACTTACAGGATTGTTGTAAAACTGGAAGCATAGCTATATTTGAAAGCACTTGGTGACAACAGCAGTAACCCTCACTGCATCCTTACTGTGTGCCAGACTCCAAGCTAAGCCCTTTTCCTACATGATCTCACTTAGTCCTCACCAAAATCCTGTGAGGTTGATATTATTATTGTTTATATTGTATTTTTATTGAAATACAACTTATATAAAGGGCACAGACTTACATGTACAGATCTATGACTTTTTACAACTGTGTAACCACCACCATTATAGAGATCATTTCTAGCACCCTTGAAGGTCCCTTCAAGCTCCTCAGTCAATGCATCACCAAAGGTAACACTATAAAGTTGGGGGTTTTATACCCATTTTATAGATGAGTAAACTGAGGCTCAGGGAGGGTCTGTATATTGCTGCTATGGGTTGGGACCAAGATTAGTCTGCCTCTCACCAAAGTGCATGGTGATCCATATGGGCTACAAAGCAGTTACTTCTTCTTCCTCTTCTCACCCCTTCTCTCCGTTTCCTCCTCTTCCTCTGACTCAAACGTTTCCTCTTCCACCACTTCCCCCCACAGCCTCTTCTTAAGGGCCACCTGTTGTCATTTCACAGACTTACCACCAGATGGAGCCAAAGGACCAACTGCAGAATCAAGGCTGGCCTCTAAGGGCCTGGAGGCGTTGGGCCTGGCCAGTCAGGGTTTTGGGGCAGGGTTGGGGAGCTGGGCCCTGCCCAGCAGACATGGCGGAGATGACCCTAACCCAGGCCCCAGTCTATTGACACCCTGACAGACAAGAGGATAGAAACGCAGGCTGGGGCTCAGACAGAGATGAACGATGGGCTGGGAGTGAAGAAACCAAGGTTGTAGTGTTACCCCTGTCATACACTCTCTGAGTCACCTGCCTGCCTTGACCTCAGGGGGTGGTCTTTTCTTTCTACAAGGTAAACTCTTGTCTTTTTGTATTTGTTATTCCCTGCACCTGGCATGCTCTCCCCTCCACAGTCTGCCCATCCAATCAGCCAGCCTAAGAAGCCTAGCTGAATTACTGCTACCCCCAGGAAGGCTTCCCTGACTGCGTCGTCATTGAATTGGTTATCTTGGCTGTCCCCTGTGCAATGGCTCAGTGAGAGGGAGACTTACCCCAAAGCTCTTGGTGGTCTTCTATCCCTCTTCCTGGGAGTGGCTGGATTGTAGAGGGCAGGTGATGTCCCTGGGTCCCTGCTGGGGTGCTTTGCCTGTGCCAGGCAAGGGGAAATGCTGAGAGGCTGAGCTTGTGTCTTCCCTCATCTGTGTCCTGCTAGCATCTGCCAACTCCTGTCCCTGGAAAGTCAACCTCGCAGAAGGCAGGTCAGGAAGAGCCCTCTGGGCTCATTACTCACACAATGGCCCAGGTCACCCAGCACCTTGGCAACAAGACCTTGGCTCAGCCCTGCCTTGAGTCCCCAGCTAGGGCTCCCCAGAAGGCCTTACAGGATCCTCCGAGATCTAAGGACCTGGCCGCACTACCCCCTCTTCCCCCCGCTGCAAGTTCCTCTCCAGTTCCTTCCTCTGATGGAGCAGACTCAGTAGGGACTTCTCTCCACCAGCAAGAATCTGTGGGGCAGTGGAGAAATGGATCTGGAGAGGCTGCCTTCCCAGGCTGAAGTCATGTGGGGCCCCCACCCAAGCCCTAGCGAATGCCCGCTTGTACCCCTGGTGGGAGACACTAGAGCTGCTGAGAACCCAGCATTTGGAGTCAGACCGTCTCGGGTTCAAATTCCTTCTCTACCACTTATCACGTGCATGACCTTGGCCAAATTCTTAAACTTCAGAAGTATCTTAATCTGAGAAATGGGAATACGAACAGTTCCTACCGCACGCAGGTGTGCACATTTAGTGAGGGAACACGTGCAAAATTTACAGTGCAGGCCTGGCACTGTGAGTATTGGATTAAAGGTGATTCTGTCATGGTTGTAAGCTGCCGGGGAACTCAGTCCCAGGGAGAGGGCTTGGTCCATACAAAGGTGGACTGCCTGCTGGAGGGTAGATGCTGATTGGCTGATGGGTATGCAAATGAATCTGACGTCACCACACACAGAGCTATGGAGGAGAGGGCTGCTGCTCAGGGCCGTCTCACCAGCCAATCGGCAGCAGCATGTGTTGAGCACCTGGGGGGGTGGGGGGTGTGGCGGGGGGGAGTTGGGGGGTTGGGGGTGTGGTCTGTCTTGGAAGGGGAGGGAGGAAACGGGAGGCAGACAGGGGTGGGCACTGATTGAGAGCTCTGGGCTACCAGTCTGGAGACCTGGGCTCCAAGCCGGAGCGCAAAGATGAAGAGCTGTTTGGACAGGTTGTGAAAAGACAGGCACGAGTTTCTTCCTCTGTGACATGGACGTGGCCTTTCTGCCTATTTCCCTCATGGAATGGGTGTGAGGATCAGGTGAGCTCATGGATAGGATAGGGTTCTGCAAGGTGCTCGAACACGCAAGGCACAAAACTCAGTCCCCTGGATCCTAGGAGTAAGTGGCCAATCTGTACAGCTAAGGGTTTGCTCCTTTAATCACTCAAACTTTCAAATTTCATTTTCGCCTTCGGATGAAAATGTTTTTACATATATAATCTATTTCCTTACGTTATTAAATAGAGTATCCTTTCATGTAAGTTGTATTGTTGCTTTTGAAATCTACCAAATGATGCCACTTTATTGTGCTTTTTAAAAAAAGTGTTGGTCTCTTAATGTTGGCTATCATTCTTCCCTGCTCTCAGCGCACCTGCCTCTTAACAGTTCTTCTCCCATCCTGGAGAACTTTCTACTTCTAATCTGCTGTGGATTTGGGAATCAGAGCCTTAACTCTGTTGGAATTGTATGTAAAGTAAGAGTAAGTGGGCCCTGAGCAAGAAGGACTTGTGAGTAAAGCGCATGAGCTTGAAGGTGCGCTATCTTCGGCAGCTGCTTCCTCACTCCTGGTCTTGGTTATGAACCAGGAGACGTGGGGCCAGAGCCTGTGGTCTTAATCATGAGTTGTCCTCCTCAAGGGCTCTTGTGACCATACCATCCACTCCATTGCCCCACCGCAGCCTCCCCTTGCGGAACAACTGGTGTTCTGCAGCAGCTCCCTGGCTGGACATCCCACCTTCCAGTGGTCCCTCTCCAGTCCACCCCCCGCCCACCCCCACGTGCACTGCCAGCCGTTTTCCAGAGGACAAATCTCATCATCTGCCTTCAATGCTTGAAACCTTCTGTTGTCTCCACAGAGTTTCGGAATAAAGCCCAACTCCCTAGCTTAGTACAACGCTCCCCAACGTCCCACCTTTGGGGACCCCTCTAACCTCTCCTTCCAACACCTCCCTGCTCCCACCCTCTTTGCTGTAGCCACAAGGAACCAATATGGGATGCTATGTTTCTCTGGCTTCACATGGGTTATTCTCTCTTCTGCTTCCTCCCTTCCCCTCAACTAGGAAAATTCAGCCCAGCTGTCACCTTCTCCAAGAATTCTCCACTGCCTCCTTCTAGGCTTATCCAAATGCTTCCCCCACCACTACCTTATAGACTGTGGTAGTGGTTTAAGTCGCAGATTCTGGAGCCTGACCACCTGGGTGCAAATCCCAGCTCTGCCTCTTCGTCGCCATGTGGCCTTGGGCAAGTCCCCTGACCTGGTTTCTCCACCTGTACAATGGGACTAAGAACAGTCGGTAGCTCATTTACATCATCATGTGTCATAGGGCCACGCCTGGCACATTGTTAGTGCGGCTGTTCGCAAGCATTTTGCTTATGTGTCTTGTAATCACTGGTTTCCAGTCTCCCCCACTAGCCCCAAGCTTTTCAAGGGCAAGTACCATCTTTACGCATCTGCAGTCTTCCTCCTCGGCATCTGGTGCAGAACCAGGCACACAGCAGCTGCTCAATAACAGCCAAATGCATGAATGGGAGTCAAGTGCAACATTGGCTGGGAGGGTCCTTTTGCAGCACAAGTGAACGCCCAGCACTGTGTGAATGGGTTTTCCCTGATGTGAGTCTTCTCCCTGGAACCAGATGGTAGGCTCCCAGGGATGTGGGAGCAAAACTGTCCCTTCCATTGGCCATGGTGCCAGTCACTGTGCCTGGCACACCGAGGCCTGGGTGGGTACCCGGAAGGCGGATCTGGGGTACTGTCCATGGTGCTGAAGAGAACTGCCAAGTGACTAATTCCTCTGCCTGAGGTGGATGTTGGGAAGTGCAGGGATTTGCTTCAGGGAAGCCGGGAGTGGATTTTTCATTCCCAGATCTCAGCCAGCACATTTTGTTCTGACATTTCCCTGGCACCTTTGCAAATGACGTGATGCTGCCTGTGTAGCTCTTTCCCCTGCTTTCAGGATTCCTTGGAGAACTGTCGTATCTGCCCCTCCCCCATCCCCTGCCACCACTGCAGGCACGTCCAAAATTGGATGTATCACCCAGACACCTGGACTAATAAAGAGACTGGAACACAAGCTGTGGCCCCACTTGCCAGCCAGCCAGCTCCATACTTTCTGCAAACTGCTTGTCTCATCTACAGGTGGTCCCAAGCCCTGGCAACCTCCTGACAGTCCTGTCCTCAACAGCAAACAAAGCAGGAAAACACTGGTCAAAAAATGGGAGTGAAAATAAATTCAAATCTTGTGCACACAGCGGAGTAAAATGGTACAAACTTTTGGACAGACGCCCGAGTTAGAATCCCAGCACCCTTGTGGGACCTTGGGTGATTTCTCTCTTCCGTGAGCCTCAGTTTCCTCAGCTGTTAAATGGGAATAATAATACCTTCCTCAAGGGTTATTGTGAGGACAAAATTAGACAATATAGGTAAAAGGGCTGACAGCTGTCCCTGGCACATAATAAATGCTCACTAAGTAATAGCTATTATCTCTCAGACTTTCCTTTGATAAAGAAGCTTTAAATTTCAGAGCTGGAGTGGATTCTAGTCCAACCCATTCAGTTTACATATAAGGAAACTGAGGCTCAGCTAGGTGAAGGGAGTTGTTTAAGATCACATAGTCAGGAAGGGAGAGGACTCAGGATAGAGGGTGGTCTTTAAATTTGTGAGCTGTTGATGTGTTATAACACCAGGATGCCATAATCAGAGGTATGGGGGTTGCCCACAGGAAGGAAGTCAGGTGTTTTTATTTAGATGCAGGAAATCTCCTTGATTTAAACCTTAAAACCAAATCCCCTTGCCCCACCTTCATCGCATTTACCCCTCAAGCACACTGCCAGATTGGTATCATCGTTATCCCCACTTTCCAGATGAGAAAACTGAGGCTCGGAAGGCAGAGGAGACCAGAGCAAGGCCACAGAGCTGCTTCCCTGCCAGGGTTGGCCATGAAGATCAGACAGGAGTTCCTGAAGCAGGCCTGACAGAGGATGTGCTTTTTTCCCTCCTGAAGGAACCAGTCCTCACATTTCAGAGTGAGAAGAAGCATCTCTGTGGAATCCAGTGCCTCTGTGATGCCGCAGGCTTAGAGCACGATCTCCTCGGAAGATAATGGAAAAGACGCTGACAATCAAAGCCAGTGAAGTGGCTGCCTGGGAGGTGATAGGGAGCTGCTTAGCAAGCGGGATGAGAGGATGGGGCACATGGGAGGCATTAGGGACATCTGAGGATGCCATTTGGTTCCAGAGCATGTGGCCAGGCCCGGCCAGAATCATGAAAACCCACTGGGCTCCATCCAGGGAACCTGGGCTCAAATCTCAGCCCTAGTGCTTAGAGATCTGGGACCGGAGATTGAGTCACCATCATCTGAGGACCTGTTTCCAGGTTTGAAAACTGGGAATAACAAGTCCTACCTGAGAGTGTTAAGACAAGTGAACGAGATGATTCACATGCAGCACAATGCCTGGCACATCGTAGGTTCTCAATAAATGCCAATTCCCTTCTTGTCCTTCCAGCATTACCTGTATTTATTCTTTGGGTATTTATTGAGCACTTACTGTATGCCAGATCCTATCCCAAGTCCTGGTGATCTAGCAGTTAACATGGCAGGTACTTTCTCTCATGAGTTTATATTTTGCTGGAGAAAGTCAGAAAAAAGAAGCAAATAATGAACAAGAAAATTTTAGGTGTCAGTAAGTGCTATAAAAACTTTAAACTTTGTTGTGCTAGGGAGTGAAAGGTGGCAATATAAGGTAGGGGAATTGGGCTGGACCTTTCTGAGGAGATGACAATGAGCAGGGGCCTTAATAAAGATCTGGAGGGAAGAGCATTCCAGACAGAGGGAACAGCAAGTGCAAAGGTCCTGAGGTGGATACAAGCTTGGTGCCCTAGAAAGGAGGCCAGCGTGCCTGGGGTGTAGGCAGTAAGAGAGGGGGGGGGTCACAGGAGATGAGGTGGGAGGGGTGGGCAGGGCCTGATCAGGTAAGGCTTGTGAGCTCTGGTGAAGCACTTACTTGTTTTACCTTCTCCAATCTTGATGGACCTTCAGCTCTTGGTGACTTTTCTATTTTCTAGAGTCTCCTATTAGTCTGTAAAGTCAGTTCACTAGGCAGGGCCTTTAACCCCAGCAGTGAACCTTAAAATGTCAGAACAGGATGGGTCCTTGGAGATGCTCTACAAGTCCAAAACTCTCATTGTTCAAAGAGATCAACTGAGACCCAGAGGCAGAAAGTGACTTGCCCAAGGTCATATCACAAGTTAGAGACTCTATCAATTAAGATTATGTATATCTGTAAGTGACAGAAAGGCCCCCAAATCAACGGCTTAAATAAGTTTATCTCTCTCTCCAGTAAACTAAGAGAGGTAAGCATACAGGGTTGGTATGGTACAGTAGCTCCATGATCATCAGGGACCCAGGTACCTGCTAATTTGCTCTGCCATCCTCAACATACAGCTTTCACCTCATGACCCAAAATGGCTGCCCCATCTACAGTCGTAATGTCTGCATTCCAGAGCAGAAAAGCAGAGGGTTGAAAAAGAACATGCCCTTCCCAAAAAGGACGTGGCCCAGGTGTTGCACTTATATTATGGCCAGAACTTAGTCATGTGGCCAAACCTAACTGCAAAGCAGGCTGAGAAATGTAGTCTTTACTCAGGACAGCCATGTGCCCAGCCCAAAATTAGGGGTGGCAATTCATCAGGAAGAAGGGGAGAACAGAACAGATAATGAGGGACAGCTGGTCATCTCTGCCACAATGACAAAGACTGAAACACACATGTCCTGATGCCCTAGTGCTCTCTGTACTACCCCTCCCCTGCCTGTCCCCTCCCCCATTATGAGCAAATAGCAGCCCAATGTAGGGGACCCCCTGGGGAGAGGGGCCTGGAGGATGTAGAGGGAAGGGAGGGACACCAAGAGGGAGGAGCCATGACAGAGGGGGGCCCAGCTGCTGGGCCCTCCTTCACTGGGCTGGCAGCTGGCCCTGAGGCCCAGGATGGGGAGACATTGCTGTCACCTCCTTTGGGGGAGGCGGCTGATGACACAGCTCCTGACAGCTCCCCATTGTTCCCAGTGGACAACATGGTAAGTTGATAGGATCCCACTGGGGCAGCAGGTGGAGGGGAGGGGGCCGTTCAGCAGCTGGTAAGGCCAGCCTGCCCAGCCCCACCCCCAGGGTCCCCCACCCCTGCCCCTTGCCTGGGCTGGTGGCTGGACTGGGTGACCTACGGGCCTTGCCTGAGACCCTTTCTCCTCCTGACGCTGAGCACCAAGTGCCTCCTGCTCATTTTCCTCCCTCCCTCCCTCCCTCCCGTTCTTCCCTGCTCTCTCCCTCCCCCTCTCCTCTCTCTGTCATTTACTCCTCTTCCCCAGCGTCTTTCCTTCCTCCCCTTCATTCCTCTTTCCCTCCCTTCTTCCCACATTTTCTTTCTTCCTGCCTTTTTTCCTTCTTCCTTGTCAGGACTCCTCCCCTCTCCTGGCCTCCTGGCCTCCCCCACCTTCTCACTGCCCATGCCCCGCTCTCTGAGGGCTCTCCTTGCCACTGGGCACAGGACGGGATCAGAGGACACTGAGGAGCAGCCTGGGTGGAAGGTCACATCTGCTCTGGGCTCTCCTGGTGCCTCCTGTTCCCTGTCCAGCATCAGGGGTCAGGAGAGAGTGTGGCGACCTGCCACAGATGGGGACAAGGGACTCCAGTTCACTGAGCTCCAACTACATGCTAGCCACTTGCACAGCACTTTATCCTCACCACAGTCCATTCGGGCTGGTTACTGTTATTCCCATTTTATAGATGAGAAAACTGAGGCTCACCAAGGCAGAGTTGTTAGAAGCCAGACTGTAAACTGCTGGGAGCCAGAATATGGTGGATCAGAGCCTTGCTGTTGGTCCCCTGCCAGTCCCAGCCCTGGTCCAACTCTCAGTCCCCACACCTGTTTGGCAGCCCAGCCCCTCAGCCTTCATAGAGATTGAAAGACGAGGAGAGGAACGCAGTAGGTGCTCAGTGAGGAGGGTCCAAGTCTTTGTAGCCAGCCTCTTGGATGTCAGGGCTGCTCAGCCTCACACTCTTTAAATAGCCTCCCCCATCTCACCCACAACAATCATCCCATCATATACACAGACACACACCCACACACATGAAACATCCAGAACAAATATGACCTCCCACTCAGGCTGCCTGTGTAGGTCGGAGGGCTTTTACATATTGGTAGTGATAGTGATGGAGGTGGTGATGATAGTGGTGGTGGAGGTGGTGATGATAGTAGCGATGGTGGTGGTGACGGAGGTGGTGATGATGCAGGCGATGGTGGTGGTGATGGTGGTGATGGTGGTGGTGATAGAGGTGGTGATGGTGGTGGTGATGGTGGTGGTGATGGAGATGGTGATGGTGGTGGTGATGGTGGTGATGGAGGTGGTAATGATAACGGTGATGGTGGTGGTGATAATGGTGGGGATGGAGGTGGTGATTGTGGTGATGGAGGTGGTGATGATGATGGTGATGGTGGTGGTGATGGAGGTGGAGGTGGTGATGATGATGGTGTTGATGATGGTGGTTCTTGTGATCGCGATGGTGATAAACATCTTGTTTAGCCATACATAAATATATAATATACATATTATACCTACATAGTACAAAGAAAAGCAAGGATAGGATTAACACTAATGAATGAGAAACTGTGCTGACAAATGCATGACGTTTCCAAGAAACCGTAAGCAGTGCTGAGCATAAGACATAACCGGGCCACTGCAACCCCTCGAGTGACATGGCACCCTCCGCTACACGGCCTTTCGGAGCCAGTGCAGCTCCCTCGCCAGGACAACCCCAGCCCTGCTTTCACCCTCCGGCCTCCTAGATAAAGACAATCAGGTGCCGAGTTTTGGAGAGCACTTAGTCCAGACCGGACCTGCTTCCGCAGTCCTCCTTGGGATCATCCAATGCAAGCCCAGACCACGAAGGGGCTTTTCCAAACCCCCCTCACCAAGAAACCGCAGAGCTCTCCCTGGGCTGTGTTCCCTTGCAGCTACGGGCTTAAGAAACCTAACATTTTCCTGCCACAAGTGTGTTCCTGAGTCTTTGGCTGGTTGGCTTCAAGAGCACAATATTCAGCCCAGCGGTAACTAGGGCAAACGGGGTCGGGGGGTGCGGTGAGCAGAGGGGCAGGGCACACAGGGAGCTCGGAAGGCACTGGCAGTGTTTCTTAGGTTAGTGGTGAATATTAGGCCTTCATTGGTTTGTTTATTATTTTATAAGTAAACATATTATTCTTTAAAACATGCAGTATGTTAGCCCTAGCATGCACCTGCCCGCCACCCTGGGCTCCCCTCCCCTTCGCAGGCGCTGAGGGTGACGTGGGCACCAAAGCACAAGGACCCGAGTGGGGCAGGGGGTAGTGGGGATGGGTGCCGCAGAGGCGTCGGGAACATAATATTCTTTTAAAAAATGCATATGTTATATAAATTATCTTACATGTATATAATGTTTCACAACAAAAAGTACACATAAAAAAGTTAATATAACAAGAAAACAGAAGTCATATCCCTGCTGAAGGCCCAGGGAATAAATAGACTTATTCAAGATACCACTTGGCTTGAGACCAGCAGAACATCCTCAAGGCTGGCTCTTAGGGCCTCGGGGCAAGACCCCCCTGGAGGGAGGGAGTCTGGACAAGCAAACTGCTCCCTCCCCATTCAGGACCCTGCCCACCCACTCGCATCCCTGACCTGGGCCCTGGTGCTACCTCCCTTGGGGAGAAGAAATATTTGAGTGTTTGTTTAGAGACCCGATGTCCTTAAACTGCTGGGGTTTTTTTCTTTCTTTCTTTCTTTCATTCTTTCTTTCTTTCTTTCTTCCTTTCTTTCTCTCTTTCTCCCTCCCTCCCTCCCTCTTTCCCTCTCTCTTTCTCTCTTTCTCTCTTTCCTTCTTTCTTTCTTTCTCTCTCTCTCTCTTTCTTTCTCTTTCTCGCTTTCCTTCTTTCTTTCTTCCTTTCTTCCTTTCTTTCTTTCTTTCTTTCTTTCTTTCCTTCTTTCTTTCTCTCTCTCTTTCTCTCTCTCTGTCTTTCTCTCTCTCTCCCTCTTTCTCTCTTTCTCTCTTTCTCCCTTTCTCCCTTTCTCCCTGTCTCCCTGTCTCCCTTTCTCTCTTTCTCTCTTTCTCTCTTTCTCTCTCTCTCTCTCTTTCTCTCTTTCTCTCTTTCTCTCTCTCTCTCTCTCTCTCCCTTTCTTTCTTTCTTTCTTTCTTTCTTTCTTTCTTTCTTTCTTTCTTTCTTTCTTTCTTTCTTTCTTTCTTTCTTTCTTTCTTTCTTTCTTTTCTCTATGTGTCTGCAGCTAATTTCATCTCCCCAGCAGCCAGGGCATTAGCAGCCAGAGGGCAAGATGGAGAGGAGGTGGGGGGAGGATGGCAGGGCCACAACAGGAGGAGGCAGCTCCTGAACATCCTTGGGGCCCCCCCTGCCCCTACTTAGGAAGGAAGAGACAAGGCACAGAAGGGATGGGAGGAGCATGTGGGGAGCGCGTGAGGAGCCGGCATTCCCCCAGCATGGCAGTGACATCATGGGGATTCCAAAGCGTCTCCATTAAATCTTTTCCTGCCCCTGGGCCTTGGCACCTGCTATTCCTTCTGCCTGGACCATCCTTTCTTTGGCTTCTAATTGCAAGCACCTTTTCCTTCTTCAGGTCTAAAAATGACCTTCTGAACACAGCTTCCCCTACCCATGGCCGTCTATAGGAGGCACCACCTATCCCACGCACCTGGTCCTGGGTTACCACACTACCCTGCATGAGTGGAGGGCGCTGACTGCAGGCTAGATGGGTGTAGATCTCCTTTTGACAAGCATCTATTGTGTTCTTACACAGCGATTTCTTTCCTGTTTTCTGTTGACTTTTGCAGCTACATCTGAAAATCAAATGGTACTTTTACGATTGTATTTACCTAAGCTATTTGAAGCAGTCATTTATTTAGCATGTGAACTATATTCCTCTCGATAGGTTAATCATAGCTATTGTGAACACTTTGAGAATGAACGGTTCCTGAAAGGGATCCCAGCCAGAAAATGCATTATTTAACCAAAAGAATACACTTTGGCATTCCGGTTATTTTTCTTCAGTGAAGCTTGATATTATTTTAACAAACATAAGCTTTAATTACTGAACTTTTAACCTTTTGGGCTAGAAATATGAAATGAAGTCATTTTTAGATAAAATGGAAATAGAGCAATTTCAGCTTGGTCAATGAGAAACTTCAAATTTGGGGGTAGGAGGTGAATTCTGTTTTCGTTTTCTTGGTTTTTCATTGCCAGGAAAAACAGTACAAGATTTCCTGCTTTTTAATTTCCCAGATGATTTATAGCACAACGTTATTTACAGGAAAACATCAGAAGAAAACAATCTTTTTGCATCAACAGAAGGAATTTCGAGAGAGGTTATTCAGTTAATAGTCTTTGTGAATCCCTGGTCAGGTGTCTCCCTGCTTGAAACTTTTCGGGGGGCGGAATCCCCTGTTCTTAGTACAGAGACCGAACTCCTTTGGAGCCCACAGCCCTAAGAAACCTGGCTCTTGTCTTTCTTCTTTGCTCATCTGCCACCCCAGTGCTCTATGCTTCAGTCTGATTGGCCTTCTCTAGTTTCCCAAACAAAATCTGCCCTGCACTCTCTTCCTCCTGGCCCTTTATACACGCTGTTCCCTCTGCCAGGCTCATTTACCCTTCCTACCCTCTACTCATCAGTCTTTCCTTGCACAGCTTGGATGTCACTTCATCCTGGAAGCCTTCCCTGATACTCCTGAATGCGTGAGTGATGCATGCCCCTTCTCTTTGCTTGGATAGCTTCCCACGTATTCTCTATTATAATGTTTATCCTGCTATGTCACCTTGGCAATTCCTCTGTCTGCCTCCTTCACTAGACTCTAAGCTCTTTGAGGGCAGGCACCATGTTTATTTGTTCACTACTGGATGCCTAGGGTCTGCCGTTGATGTTTGACACATAGGAGTTGCTTAGTGTCAGGTGAATAAATGACTACATGGCCGGAATTTGATTGATGTCCACCAAATGCTGGTATCACATCACTTATAGTTTAAAATTAATTGTTCTTAAATGGTTTCCACTTAGTCATTAATTTGATCATTCACTCCATCCACTCAATTATCTATATATCCAACCATCCATCCATCCATCCATCCATCTATTTCTGTAGCTAGGCAGAAACAATGAGGTTGAAATTGTAGTAAATCTTAGGGAAGGAAAAAAATCAGGATCTCTGATGTTAACATCAGAATATAGGTCAGACTCGGCAAGTCAGAAACTAAGCAGGGAGTGAAAGACACAGCAGAGAAATGGATCACCCAGAAGAAGCTAAGCAATTCAAGCCTCACACACATATGGTGACCCAATAAATGTTGACTCTCTCCTCCCCTCCCTTCTTTCCTCCCTCCCTCCTTCCCTCCTTCCCTCTTTTCTTCCTTCATTAAACTTTCATGGAGACCTCTTTCTGGGCCAGGCCCAGTCCTGAGGACGGTTGAATTAGACCCAGATTTCAGCACTGGTGATGCTCTGACTTTATAGTATACGCACAAAAAATGATACAGAATTACAAACTGGCCTGTGCCCTGAGAGAGGCCCAGATAATGTTTCCTGAGGAGGGAAGGCTGCGTGGAGGAGGGGTCATTTAAACTGGATCTTGATGGATGGGTAGGATTTGGATATGTAAGAGCGAAGGAAGAGCATTCTAGAAGGAAGCCATCAAATGAGCAGAGACACAAAGGTGGGATAAATCTGGGCAGGTCTAGGGAATCTAGCAGGCTGGTGGGAAGGCAGTGGGAAGAGGAGAAGCAGGGAGAAGGTTAGGGAGGGGGCTTAGGACCACAGCCCCAGCCTTGGAGGCCAGCTGAGGAATGACAGATTGAGGAACTCATCCATCTAACAAGTTTGTTTTATGTTTGGTTTAGCATTTACGTTGCCACTTTAGGGCCTGCAGCCTCTTCCCTGGTGGACCTGGCCTGGCCTTGTCCATCCTCCCCTCCCCTGCAGGCAGCAGAATCTCTGTAAAGGAGCATATCATGGTGCCCTTCCCCTGCCTATAGCCCATCATGGCTCCCTAGTGCCCTGAGCACAAATTCTAAGCTTCTTGTCCTGGAAGGCAAGCACCGACCGCCCCCCCCCAAGACATCCCCCCACGCCTCCTAGGCCTCATGGGCTTTTGTATACTTCCTCGAATGGTCCCTGTGTTTTCCTCTGTTTGAGACAGTCGCCAGCCCCTACTGCCCACTGGGGGCAGATATGAATTCCTTGGGGACTCTTGCCCCACTTCCTAGGCTGAGTCAAGGGCCCCTCCCTGCCTGACCGCACGCGTTGCTGCCTGTTTGTTTATCCAGCTCCCTCACTGAACTGTGAGCTCCTTGGCAGAGAGACTATTTGCGGTGCTTTTTTTTTTGGCCGCGCCACGTGGCATGAAGGATCTTAGTTCCCTGACCAGGGATCGAACCCGAGCCCCCTGCAGTGGAAGCAAGGAGTCTCAACCACTGGACCGCCAGGGGACTCCCTGTGGTGCTCATTCTATCACCACTCCAACCCCAGCTCCGCAGTGCCTCGGGTGGAGCAGGCCCTGGTTTCCTGGGGATGGAAGGGCAGGAGTGAGAAGGCCTTCGATGGGCCTCTGCCTCCCCCCTCCCAGCTCCCTGCATCCCCCCAGGCTAGAGGGGCAGCTGCCACCACCTCCAGAAGGTGTGAAGTGGGACCGCTGCACTTGGGAGGAGGCCCTGGCAGGTCTGGCAGCTCCAAGGCTGCCTCCAGGTGGGAGGAAGGCTCCTGCTGGGCTAGAGGATGAGGCAGGGATGTCCAGCGGCAGCCTGAATCCAACCCCCTCCCCCGGGTCTGGGTGGGAAGGAGGCACCTCCTCCCTCGCGGTCTGGCCAAGAAGGACCGTGACTTCCGGACTCTGCATTCATTTTGCCCTTTTTCCCTTTTTCTTTGTTTATCTTTCCAGCTAGACCCGCCTGGGGCTATTTTTGCTTCCTCCTTGTTCGGCAGCCTGAGCAGCCTTGTGGCTTTAATTGGCCCGTTTTCTGCATGCTGGAAAGACGTTCCCTCCTGGTCCTGCTGCCCACCCCCATCCCCCCATGGGGCCTGAGAGTAAAAGCTAGGAGTGAGGCTAATTATGGAGAGAAAGGCAGACAGAGACAGACAGCTCAGGAAAAGGGGACAGAAACAGAGACAGAGACTGATAGAGACCCGGGCAGTGGGGGGGCATCAGCAATACAGAAGAGTGGGAGCCTGGAGAAATAAAGATAGACGTAAATCATTGAGGTAAGGCAGAGAGAAACACAGAAAGACAAAGAGACATACAGAAACAGATGGATTTATATTCATACTGAACAACAAGAGCAAGACAGAGATGGCCAGCTACGTCGAGGAGGAGGGTGGCAGCTGGGCGAGGTGGGGCGGGGCATGGAGGGCACCAGCAGCATCCTGCTTCTCTGGGCCTAACTGCGACACCGGGATGATGGATGACAGATTTGTGCTATCTGCAGGGGACGGTTGGCAAGGATGTCAAAGTGTTTTGTAAATGGTAAGGTCCTTACAAACGGGGAGAGGGAGGGGATCGTTATTCTGAGGCGGGGGCTTTACAAGTGTCCATCTTCGTGCCTCTTGCGTTTTATGTGAGTTAGGGTCGGGCAGGCAGTACTGGCCACACTGATTTGTTGTTTGTTCCTATAGCAAACACTAGCTGATCATCTACTGCCAGTTTCCAGCCTCCTTTCTGGGCTCCGAAGGTACACGGTGACCGGGGCAAGGCTGCTGTCCTGCTCAAGGTGGGGCTGCATTGGGGGATGAGTGGAGGCTTAAAGTTTGTTGCAAACATTGTACTAAGGAGGGGCTGATACTGGTAGCTCCACTATCTCCTGGCACTTGCTTTAGCCGAGGGGTGTCCAGAGGGGGCACTCCCCACCTCCCCCTGGGTGCAGGCGGGGACAGCTTCCTAGAAAAGGCAACCTCGGAGAAGGCTTTGAAGCCTTTCCCAAGTGACGAGGGCAGGGAAGGAGTTCCAGGTAGAGGGATCAGCCTATGCAAAGCGCAGGGATATGGACGTAAGGGGAGGAGGGCACCCAGGCAATGGAGAGTGAGGGTGGAGGTCAGGGTGATGAGTCTGGGAAGGTAGGCGGGGCTGGATTGCAGGGGCATCGAATGCCAGGCAAGGACTTGGGGCAAATTGGTGGTGAGGTCCAGCAAAAGGATTGCATGGTCAAATCCTGGTCTTTTCAGAGAAATCCCACTGACACAAGCTGGGATAGGAACAGGGGGGTCTTGGGCTGGGAGAGGGTGAGGAGGCTGGGGCAAAGGTCCCGGGGAGAGAAGGAGGGTCTGGATGGGGAAGGAGGGCCATGGCGAGCGCTCCTGGGCAGCTGGCTGAGGGTACTTGGCTTCTTGTGCCAGCACAGCTGTCTCTCCCTGGCCTGTCCCATGACCCCAGGGCCACAGAAGCCTAGAGCGGGGCTTCACGGCAGCTTTGAGACTGGCTAGTCCACGACTCTCAAGCTCAGGTGACTTCAGAGGCCGTGGAAGGTAGCTGGAGTGAGACAGGAGGAGATGGCGCGGCTGGGCCACACTGGGGTACGCATTTGAGTTGCAATTTTTGGAAAACAAGATGTTGGCCGGAAGAAATGGCTGGTTGAACTTGCCGCTCAGGCACCCCTAATTTTCCACCTCTGACTTCACCCTTCCCTGACGTTTCACAAGGGGGGAAACTGAGGCCCAGAGTGGGCGAGAGGCTTGTCCAAGCGTGAGGTCCTGGTACTCACCATCCAGCTGGATGAACACCCCCATTTACAGAGGAGGAAACTGAGTCTCAGGGAGGTGAAGTGGCTTACCTGAGATCACCCAGCTCTGGGGGAGGGGGCTGGCGGAGGGGGCTGGCCACATCCCCAGGCAACATTCATTTCAGGAGAATGACTCAGCCCCTTCCGCCAGCGCAGACTGAGAGAAAGAGAAACCTCAGAGGTGCAGGGAACTGCTAATCGCCCGAGGAGAAAGAAGTGGTGGTGGAAGGGGGAGGTCAGCTAATGAGAGGGCGGCAGGGGTGGACACATCACGGTAAGAACCGTAGGAAGTGACAGTGGGGTCGTGGGGGAGAGAATGAGGATCCCCAGGGGGAGGGGTTCCAGCTCCTAGACACAGCTGACCGACTGAGGCCTACAGCCACCAACCAGCTGCCGGGCAGGGGGCCCGGGCCAGGGCTGGGGGCAGCTCAGCCTCAAAGGCCCAAATCACCCCAGCCTGGGGCCTGCTGGGCTGCTAATTATTCGAGGCAGAAACCCTGCCAAGCTGGACTTTAGAAAATAATCATCACAACCAATAATAATGCCTCCTGCCTGCTCTGAGCTTTTAAGTCGTTCAGCTACGAGCAAGCAGCCTCGTCTCATTCGGAGAGAATGGGCAGAGGGGTTTGCTGCAGGCCCTAAGAGCTGGAAAGAGTCCAAGAGAGGTCAAAGTCGGCCAGTTTTACCTCCTCAAGGCTCAGGTTTCCTCCACTGTAAAATGGAGATGGTCTCTGCCTCTGCCTCTGCCTCTGTTTATCTTTTCAGCCTCAGCTTTTACCTCAGACGTCCCCAATCCCTCTCACTCCATCCCCAAACACACACACTCCTCATTACAATCCAGACCCACAGAACTGTTGATTGACTCCTCTGAGGTCTCTGCCTTTGTTCTGCATCAAATGCCAACCTGCTCCAGCATCAGGTCATCACAGTGAACTCCTCTTCATCCTACAAAGTCCAATGTCACCTTCTCTGTGAAGCCCTCCCTGATTCTCTTTCAACAGAGTTATTCACTCTCTCTGAGGTCCCACTGTTCTGTGTACATTATAGTGAGATATTATACTTATATCTTTGCCCATCTCTTTCCCCTCCAGCCTGGAACTTCTTTGAGGCGAGGGAGACTAGACCTTACTTACCTCTGTACTCCCAAAGCCCAGAAGAAATCTAGCACACAGTGAGTACTCAAGTAATAGTTCCTGAATTGAATGATCACACCAGCTTATGTTTGTCACTTTCTGTGTCTAATTCTTCCACTAGACTGGGAGCCTCCTGAAGGCAGGTCTGAGCCCTATTCATCTTTATATGTAGTATCTGGCACAGAGCAGGTTCTCAATAAGGGTTGGCAGGTGAAAAGCAAGATCTATGGGAAAAGAAAGAAAAGAAACAAATCCTTAGATGGAAGAGAAGTAAGATAAGCACATCATTCAGAGTGTGTGTCCTTGAGGGGGTGGTGTGTCTGTCTGCATGTTCATGGTATATGTCTGCATATGTGTGTATGGGTATTATTTGTGGGGTTATGTGTGCAAGTATGTAAGGATGTAGATGTTGTTTGCTGTGTGTGCATGTGTATTATTGTGTGTGGTGTATGGGTATTACTGTATTACTGCGTGTAAGTTTTCTTTGTCTAGAGTCTATGGGTAAGTCTGTGTGTGTATAACTGTATATGTGTCTGTAGTTTGTGTGGAAGTGTGTGCTTTGTATGTGTGTATGCAGATGTAGTGTTGCATCAGAATTTGGAAGGTGACGTAGGAGGGAGAAGAATAGACAGAACTTGTGATTGTCACATGCCAAGTACAAAGAGCGAGAACACATGGCTCTTCCCAGCAGAGACCCACATGCCCTGTAAGGCCCATCCCCTGGGTCTACTCCATTCATTCATTCCTTCACTCACTACTGCTGACTCTGCTGGGCCCTCTGCTGGTTGCTCAGGATCTGACAAGTCTCCTCCCTCTAGGAGTGCCCAGTTTCCTGGGGGAAGGCATGCAATAAACAGTCACGGAAGTGGGCAATCAACACCACGACAGAGGGACACAGGGGATGTGGGAGCGCCAAGGAGGGGCCCTAATGCAGTTGGGGGCGTCAGAGCAGGCTTCCCAGAGTAGGTGCCATCCCGCTGACCCCTGGGACAATTGTCTTGCCTGGGATGGCTTTCCTGGGCAGCCAAAGTCAGCTGTGGACCTCTGCCTGGGGCTCCCTGCCTGGAGGACCCCTCCTCTCCTCCAGATGCCAGCTCAGCCTGGTTTGCTGGAATCCCCGTCTTTGCTGTCTCCCTGCCCCCCTCCCTCTGTCTGCCCTCCCAGCAAGGCCCTGCAGAGAAGAGGACAATTCTAACTAGGGAAGAGTGAGAAGAAAACCAGCGATGAGAAAATGGAGAAGGCTCCTTGCACTTCCTTCCACAGGGGCCCCGGCCACGTGCCCCTCAGCCTCTGGAGCACTGGTGGACATGGACTTGTACATGCCCAGACTATCCGTCAGCCTGGCGGTTCCTGGAGGGCAGAGGAACATTTTTCATAGTCTCCTCCTCACCTCGCGCACAGGGCCGGGGTGGCAGGAAGTTCAGACCTCTGTGGTTAGACTGACCTGCAAATTCTACAGCCAAGTGTGGGCAAAAAAACCCAAACTGGTTGACAAAGGAAGCTGGTCAGCAGACCAGACTCTGGGAGAGAAAAGATCAGGTTCTTTTGACTAAGGTGATTTTAGATCCTTATTCATAGGCAGGCCTAGAATTCATTTTTACTTTTCCATTTAAGAAAAAAGCTTGAGAGAATGAGATGGCAAACAGGCCAGAATTCTGAAAGCTGCAGTTCCGTTTAGTGCGTCTCTCTCTTACTGAGCACCTATTATGCACCAGGATCCGTGCTGCACACGCAGGGCCTGGAAGCTGCGGCCCAGGGCAAGTTAGGGGACTAGGATGTGACTCAGGTCCCCGCCTGGGGCTGCAGAGCAAGGGCAGCTTCTGTTTGGTTGGAGGAGAACCTGGAAGAGCTTCACGGAGGAGGTGATATTTGAGACGCGCTCTGAAGAAGGAAAGATGTTTTCAAGGAAGAGATCAGCCTGTGCAAAGGCCCAGAGGTGGGAATGATGGGTATTTAAAAAAAATAGTCAGCAGCACCCTTTGACTTTGAACTCAAATGCTGGTGAATCCAGGGAGGCATGGAGTGGTGCAGTGAACTCAAATGTGAGGGCCTAGTGCCGTCCCGGGCTCCAATCCTCCACGACGTGCTGTGTGGCCTTGTTCCATTCACTTCCTGTCTGTGCGAGCTTTTATGGGTGACAGACCGCAGACAGGAAATGTGGCTGCAAAGACTATGAGTGCGGGCTCTGACGTCCTTGCCGTGCCCGGGGGCAGATTGCTTTTGTGTGTCGAGTTTGAGGAAGCACAGTGTTGTGGGTAAGGGTGTGGACTCCAGGACCAGACTACATGGGATTCAATCCCAGCTCTGCTACACACACTCACTGAATCCTGGGGCAAGGTCCCTAACCTTTCTCTGCCTCTGTTTCCTCATCTGTAAAGTGGGGATAGTAAGGAAACCTACTTCATATTGGTGCTGTGGGGGACTGAGCGAGCTAATAGATGTCAAATGCTGAGGACAGTACCAGGCACACGCTCCACAAGGGTGTGATTGTCTCCTCTCAGCCCGCACACACCCCAGCATTTCTGCAGACCGTACTCAAGGCGGCCACTGTCCATCAATTGTTGCTTTACCTGATTTGACCCAATCAATCTCCTCACTGTTGATGGGAAAAGTGAGTCCAGGTGATGAGAAGTCCCTGCCCGGGGTCTCTGTGATTTAGAGCTGGGATTCACGGTTTCCTGAACCTGAGACCAGAGCCTGTTGCATTACAGTGAGTTATGAGGATGTGTTTACAGACAAAAATCCCATAAGTGCTCAAGATGAAAACTTCTGGAACCTTAGTCTCCCGTCTAGGAAGCAGGTAGCTGATCTCCAGGGCCTCCCAGCTCTACCAGCTGTGACCATCACCCGCAGGGCTGGCCCAGAGGAGCAACCCCGGGGGTGGGGGATGGCCAGTACCCCCTCCTCCCCTGCACGGTCACCCCTCCCCATCTGAGGGCAGCTTAGATCTCTGCTTGCTCTCCTGGCCCTTTTCTTTGGTCCCTTCTAGGAATCTCCATCTCCAGCCCCAGCCTGGGGTCTGGGGCCTCTCAGGGAAGAATGTGTGTCCCCTCAGCTGGCCCTTGAGGAGAGGGGTCAGGTACCCCGCCCCTGGGTGGGCCCTGGATGGGCCCACTCCAGCGGCCAGCAGCAGCCTTCAGAGACACTCTGGGACCAGGTGACCTGAGTGTGAGTGGCCTCAGGCAAGAGGATGGGGCCTCCAAGCTTTGCAAGCAGAACTTCTTCCAGATAAGCACGGGGCTTCCAAACTTTCGGGACAAAACCCAAAGAAGCGCTTCCAGGGTGGGGTTCAAAGACCATGCACCAGAATCACCTGGCTGGCGGGAGTAAAGGAGGTTCATTGAAAATGCAAATCCCTGGGCCTTACCCAAGACCTGCTAGATTAGACTCTGGGGGCTGGAGCCCAGGAAACTGCCTGTGAGCCAGGTCCCGTGATCCTGCACACCAGGTGGGAGAACCTCGGGCTCAAGGGACAGCAGAGGTGGGGAAACCGCAGTGCTGGGAATCCTTAGTACCGTCCGCGCCCGGTCACCATGTGACCTGAGGGACGCCAGGGAGTCCGTTTGTCCTGATGAGCAAGCCTGAGCCTTCTCTCCTTTTTTCCCCAGCTGCCCACACTGCTCACACGTTCCCCGCAGTTTCTAAATTCAAAATGGGGCAGTTTTAGCTGTGTATCAACTCCCTTCCCCTGGGCAGCCTGCCCGCTGGGGAGGGGTCTGCGCTCCCGTTCTTTTGGGGCTTTCAGGCAGGGGACAAGGATGGCACCCAAGGGCCCTGCTGTAGGTCAGAGCTGGGGGTGGGGGGTTTCCTGGCCTAGAGCATCCTCTGACTTTCTGGACACAGCTAGGCCTCCTCGCCCCTTCCTTCTAGAAGTCCCAGTCTTTTCCATCCGCCCCCTTGGCAGCCTGGGACCCATGAGGCTCACCTGTGGAGGGACACCCAGGCTGGGCCCTGGAGCTGGCGCTGGATGGGGGTGGGGAAGCTGACACCCACTCCGGCCCCTGCAGATGGTCTGATGCCTCATCCACTCGGCAAGCGTTCCTCGAACACCTGCTGAGTGTAGCTTGCTGTGCTGGGTGCTAGAGGGATGTGAGTGGGGGAAGGGAGACCATTTGGGGGCGCAGAAAGAAATAGAAGACTGGGGGAGTGCAGAAGCCCACACACGGGTTTAGAACAATCACTAAGCAGCACGCTAGGCAGAGTGAGACGCGCTCGTCTAAATCCAATCTGCACACGCTTGCTCAGCCAGCCCCAGGCTAACTGTCTCAGGAGTGCAGCATGTGCGCTGGGGTGGAGGGGGACAGGAGAGAGACAGCAACAAACAGGGCTTGAGTTCTAGACCTGAGGCCACCACGGACTTGCTGTGTGGCCTTGGATAAGTCGATTTCCCTCTCAAGTCAGTCCTCCTCCCCTCCCCCATACAGGCTCTCCCCCAGAGATACTACCTGGAAAATGGCAGACTTAAACCAAATTTGCCTGCCACTGGGCAAGGGATGTGGCTTCTCGGTCACCTACGTAGACTCTCAGCTGGAGGTCTGACATCATCCCAACAGGCAATATAGGATGATTGTTAGGAATCATGTGATTTGGGTTCATAGACTTCCATGGAAAGCAAGCTGCATCACTTCCATGGCAATGTCCCTATCTATAGAATGGGCAGATCTTAGGCACCATTGGAAGGAGGATTGGGTGAGATAATCCTGGCTAGGGGAGGGGTTGCCTGGATGGGCACTCAAGGATGGGGCAGGGGATGTGTAGTTCATAAACAAAGCAGTGGTTTTCCCCTTTGCTTTTATTCATTATTGTTAATCACAATATTTACTTTTTAGGGGTTCCAAAGAGTACAAGAGCAGAGAGAGACTTACTGCTATGAAAGACTGCATGAAGTATGAGGTTAAGGAATCTCAGGATGAAGGGGCCCAGTGCAGTGCCCGGAAGGTGGGAAGCTCCTGTGGCTTTTAGAAGACATGGCTTTTCCCCAGTTCCTCTCCTTAACATCTTCCACTGACTCTTTTCTCACCTTTCCCCTTCTCGGCCATATCTGCTCCCTGAAGACAGTCGGAGCCCTCCATTCTGTCCAGTAACTAGCTGAGCCTCTCCCCTCAGCAATTTGGTCCTGGTCTAAGCCTGGTCCCTCCCCTAATTGAGTAGCATGTAGTTTAGGAGTTATGTGTGCAGTGTTTGAAAATGGAGACCCATGTTCCAATTCTGGTTTGCTATTCACTGGCTGTGTGATCTGGGACAAATTACTTAGCGTCTCTGTGCTTCAGCTTCCTCCTCCATAAAAAGGACTAATGAAATGACACCACAGGGCTCTTGTAAAGATGAAATGAGCAAGTACATGTAGAACAGCGCTTACTAAAATGCTCAATCAACATGTTGGCTGTTCTTCAGGTTAAAGCCCCACAGGCTATTGGATGCCTTCTGTTTCCTTAATTTTAACAGAGCTGTCTCCCTGCCAGTCGTGCTGGAAATTGGAGGAGTGAATAAGGAGATGAATGCATGTGAGCACGTGGTCAAATAGAAGTTTCCCTGGAAAGGCAGGAGGTGAGGCATCCAGGGAGAGCCCGTCTGGATGTCTTCAGCTGCTGTGGGCCTGCAGGTTGTCATGGAATGAGCTGCTGACGCTTGCTGAGCAGTTTTCGGTATATAAGGACCTGGGGCTGCAGGGGCATGTCTGGTGAGCCTGTTGGGGGCTGGGTTCCACCGAGAAGTTTCCTCCAAAGGAACAGGGCTTGAGCAAGGAATAGCCAGGAGAGAGGAGGAGCAGAAGCTGTGTGATGGCTGGAGCAAACTGATCTGAGCTGTGGCGTGTTAAAATTCTTCCTCCCCCCCCTCCCCCTTCCCTCTCCTCTCCCCACCCCTCTCAGAAAAATGATCTTATCATGATCAAGCAGAAGAGAAAATTCAATCCAATAGCATTTTACGTAAATATCTTTAAGAGTTGTGACATCCTAAGAGTTCAAAAGAAGGAAGATTCCATCCACTTCAAAAATCTTGATTTAAAAGTGTAAACACATGAAGACATAATCAAATGTAAGCAAGTAATCAACCTCCTGTAGGCGTACACAGATGAATTAAGGAGTGTGTATATTACCAGAGTCCAGAGATTGGGCCAGGGAGGGGGGAGACAAGCCCTTGGTTTTTTTGTTTTTTTTTTTTAAGCCCACAACAGAGAACCTGGAAACGGTTCAGGGAGGCCTCTAGGGCAACAGCAAGAACTTAACCAGTATCCCAGGAGAAATTTCCTACCTAAGCAACCTCAGTTAGCCAGCTCATAACTGCCCCCTTTAGGGCAGGCAGCCCCAGTTAACTGGGATAATGGTTTTCTTTCGTGGCTGCACATCTTTGAACTCCAGAAGGATTTGGGGTTACATTTAGACAGGCTTATGGGAATCAGAACCATAGTGTTTTATTTTTGTGTTATATGCTTAGTTGTAATGCTAAGATAATTTGGCCTATTAAAGTGAGACTCTAATCATCCTAATTTAAAAATATAATTGAATAGTTAACTTCGATGTGTGAGTTTAAGTTAAAATCTTACGAAGCTTATGCTCAGAAATAGATTATTTAAGAGAAGTTTAGGTTCACCACACATACACATTTAATTGACTAGATGTAAAAGAATTAGTTGAGTACCCAGGGAGATTTTGTTAAAAACAGGCAAATGAATTAAAAAAGAAATCTAACAGATGACGCTAAGAATTCTTTTGAGACATACCATACACTCAGAAAAGTCCCCAGATCACAAGGTGAGCCTGAACCAGGTCAAGAAATCTAACATTGCTGGAACCCCAGAAGCACCCCTCTCCCCACAATCCCATGTCTCCTCCAGTCACTCCCCCTCCAAGGGAAGCCACTCACTCAAAACATTACATTTATAAATACGATATGAATTGTTTGAGGCATGTCTAATTAATTACTTACAGTTATAAACAGGACCAAGTATCATTCAAAGGCTTCTTAGAAGCGGTTGCTGAAATCTGCTCAGTATAAACAGAGAAAGATTTGTAAGCAGATTTAAAAGCTTAAGAGAGAGCTAGGGTTAAGAATCTGGCAGTTTAATAAATGGAACTGTAGTTATTTAAACTCAAAGTAAACTTCTCAGTAGTCTTTTTTGGGCACAATCACCACTTGTGAAATCACCACAAAAAGTAAACAAACATGTGTCAAGTCTGGTTCAGAGTCATAGGCCAAAGCCTTGAAGGAATCTTCTTTAAATTACACATCATGCCTCTGGACTTTCCTTAGGGGAAGAGCACATCCCCAGTTCCCGAGGCTTGCTTCCAAAGCCACGTCTTTGTAGCTCTCCCTCTTCTTTAAATGGCATTAGCCTATGATTTACTTCAAAATACTTCAGATAGACAATGTGACATATCTTTTATGTTACTTTTAATCTAGACTCAAGGATAGTCAGCTAAAGCAAATAGGAGTACATACTCCCAGCATGAGTGGTTAGTATTTGAAAGATCAATCAGAAGTCCACAATTCATAGGAGCAACTACAACCATTTCAGTTGTCTTTATCTCCAATCAGCACCGAAGGTGTTGTTCATTTGCATAATGGGTGTAGAGTGACTTTTCATTGGTGAATGCAGTGTGTCAGCAATGTGTTGATTGGCTGGGGATACAATCCAGGCACCAGCACTCTTGTAGAACAAGGTCTTAGAATCCAGCGGGTCCTAAAGGTTCAGAATGTCCATCTGCTCTTGTGCATGACTTACCTCTAGAATCTCAGCTGAATTCAGCACTAATACTGTTGCATCTGCCTTGGGTAAATCTTTCATACAAGAAACATCTAACAGGATGAGACCTGGGGCTTCATGGAGTTCCAGAGCAGAAGTTTTGTGGTCCACTTGGTGATATATAATGTGTGCTTGCTAATAAATGTGTGTGTGCATGTGTGTGTGTGTGTGGCCAAATTTGGTGTGAGACTTGCTTTCATTGTAACTTACCTCCTGGTAGCCAGGTTGTGGAGGAGAAGAACTTGAGCCCTCTCCTCCCTCTACCTGACAAAGGTTATTGATATTCACTGCAGTGAGTCCAGTATTTGTGAATGACCCAACTGGTTTAGTAGGGAAGCCCAGCGGTGGGCCATAGGTGGGTGGGTCGGGGTGGGAGGCCATGGAGCCAGTTGGGAGACATATCTTTGGGTGAGGATGTTTCTGACCCTCCCACTCCCTGGCTGTCATCTGCTCCAGCTCTGGGTAGGGGTGTTTGGGGCTCAGCTCCCTCAGACTCTGTGAAAACCTGCCCAGGAAGTCTTGACCTCACCCCTGACCAATCCCACACCAGGACCTGGAAGTTTGGGCGTGAGGTGGGTCTACTCAGAATACAGCCGCGGGCTCCTGTGGGATGCTTCTGTCCTCTCCAATACTTGATGTCAAAGTGCCTGCTCTGACAACACCCTACAGCCTGCTACCTATATGTGCGCATTTCAGGGACAGCCTCCAGGTTGCCTTGAAGGGTCAGTGACTTCTCTTGGAAGTGCTCCTTGGAGGTCCGTTTGGAAATGACTCTTTTGACATGGAGACAGAAGGTATTTAGCAGATGCCTCCATGCCCCACTCCACTTCCTTTCTTCCTTCCTTCCTTCTCCCTCCCTCCCTTCCTTTCAATCATCCTGAGTGTGGCGCTCTCTCGGTCCAAACTGGGTACAAGCCAATCAAGCGTACATATCATAATTCAGCTCTCTGGGAACCTTGCTCCGCCTTAAAGGACACTGACTTTTTTTCTACTTTCAGCTTCTCACAGCAGCAGAGAAGCTCAAACTAGGGCCCTGGAGAAGAGGTCCCTTTTTGGTTTAAATCCTCAAGGTCACTCCAGCAGCCCCCTGACCATACCAACAGTAAAGTTCCCCCTTCCCCGCACTCTACCAAAACCTCTGGGCACGCAGGACCCCAGGAGCTTCCAGAACACTCCAGACTCTGCAGCAGGACCAGCCTTTCCTGGAGAAGCCCTCCGCACCTGCCCCCCAAGGACTCCCTCCACCCTGACACCACAGGTGTCCTAATGGCATCCTTCCCTCTAGCTGAGCCCTGGCCCCCAGCCAGCAGGGAGGCGGTATTGTCTTCACGGCCATCTGCTGCTCTACTTTTCTTCCCAGCTGGCCAATCAAGGTCATGGTGCTAGCCGTGGTTATTTGGAGGAAAACAGCTTACAAGATATTGGGAAGGGTGGGGAGGGAGATGGAGAGCCCGAAGTGGGTGATATTTTGGGAACAATTTTTAAGGTAATATGAAATTTGCTCGTTGTTAGGATCCTTGTGGGAAAACACAGAAGGAAGTGGTGTCAAATGGCCCTGGTGTCAAATGGCTCTGTCAACAGCTCTGTCTGCGAGCTGTAGGGAAGGGGGTTAGCAGACCGTTTATTTGCGCTCAACGCCCCTCCAGCAGAAGGAGCAGGTTGCCCCCTCACCCCGTCTGTCTCCCATCTTTTCTCCCATCTATGCTCTCCTCTGTCTCAGAACCTGGTTCTGCCTCTGGGAACTGACGGTGGGCGACCCCTGCCTCCAGTCTCTCGTGCATGCAGTTCACGTAGTGTAGTGATGGCCCATCCTGGCAGTTACTTCCCAACAGTAGAAGTCACTTTGTCCACAACATCCACACCCTCTGGAGTCTGATTAGGAATTGAGCCATTTTAACCCATCTGGATAGGGCTCAGACTCTGCACTTTGACATCTTTGTTCATATCAGGTACTATAAGCATTGCTTAATCCTTAAGGCTGTTGCAGAATCCAGGATCCTGAAAAGAACATGGCTTTGGTGTCAGAAAGACCTGGGTTTGAATCAGATCCCATGAACTCTCTAGCTGTGTGACTTCGGGCAAGTCACGTAACCTCTCTGAGCCTCTGTTTCCTCATCTGAAATGTGGAGATTTGTTGAACTGCCCTGGGGGTTAGCATCCTTGTGGACCTGATCAATTTCTTGGCACCTCCAGAGTGCTCCGGAGGTGCTGGTTTCTTCCTGCCGCTCCCCTGCCTGGGTGTAGAGGGGAGAGAGGCCCACAGGGCTGCACGGTGAGTCAGCCTGGCTGGCTGGCTGGCTCTGGGGCACGGGCTGCTTGGACTCTGCCAGCCACGCTTCAGGCTGTGTTCTACAGCTGGAGAGGCCCCAGTCCCAGAGTGCGAAGAGGTGTCCAAGTCTCCACCCCACTGTGGGGAGCAGCCCAACCCAGGGAGCCTTGGGGCGGGGTGAGCATTGCAGTCGAGGCTGCCACCCTTCTAAGCCAGCTGTCATTAGTTGTTCTGGCCCATAATTGGGCTGTAACCACCTTTCGGACCATGATCATCTGTGATTAGCCTCTCCGTGCCTGGGAATGCTGATCCTACACTATCCGCTCCTCTGCTGCCCCGGCCCTTCCGGAGGGCCCTGCCAGAAGCAATCAGACAAGAGCTTCTTGCTCAGAGACCTGCACAGCAAGCTCCTTCCTGCACTTTGCTATACTCGTGCCAGCCTGACGCCAGGAAGTAGACTCTACTGAATTGCTCTGTTTCTGAGCAGTGGGCACCAGGTTCCTTCCTCTCCAGCTAGTGAGGGATGGGGGCTTATAAAAAATAAGATCCAGCAGGGGCATCATGACCTGGTGGTGTAGGGTGCAGACTGAAGTTAGACCGGTCCGGGATGCCACACCAGCTCTGCCACTTATGAGCTGTTAGGGCAAGTTAGGAAGCCCTCCTGGGCATTTTTCACCGGTCCAGTGGGGATACCTACCTCATGAGGTTGCAGCGAGGATTATGTAGGTAACAGGTCAGTTGTTCAGTTGGTCAGCTAGTCACAGTCTCTTCACTGAGCACCTTTGACGTGCCAGGCATGCACCTGTAGGCACAGGTGAGCAACACGGAGACCTCAGGCTCTGAACACTCACATCCTGGGCAGACAGAATAGATTTGCACGTTAATGATGCAGTTTCAGGTACGAATCGCTACCATAGGGTCCAGCAGGTGATGTGGCAGATGTGAGAGGGAGGTGCTGCCCTAGCAGCTGTGGCAGGGAAGCGTTCTCAGAGGCAGCAGCCTTTGATGGGAACTAAAGGACGAGCAGGGTCCAGTCAGGCAATGGGGAAGGGGGACGGTGGCACAGACAGAGCCCTGGGAGGTGAGCAAGCTTGGCTCGTCTGAGGTCAGGAGGGCCCCTGGGCTCGCAGCGTCCTGGCAGAGGGGGCAGGGGCCATCGAATGCGACCTTGTTGACCACCATGGGACATGCGGATTTCATTCTGTTCACAGAACGGCGGAGCCTCTGGAGGGCTTTTAGCAGGCGTGGTCAGATCAGTTTTCAGCTTTAGAAACTGCTTTGGTGGGGTTTTGGGGATGAATTCCAGGGGGCCTGGGTGGAGGCAACGAGGCCAGCTGGGAGGTTGCTTCAACAATGCAGGCCCAAGAGGGCAGGAGCTTGAGCCGTGATGTGCAGTGGAGCCAGCAAGGAAAGGTAGGCTTTGAGATTTATTCAGCCAGCAGGACTAGCCTTGTGATTGAATACTGACATGGAGGAAAGTGAGAGTTTCTGTTTTAACCTGAGAACTGGGTGAATGGAGCCATCTTCTAGGTAGATGGGGAAGGCCCGGGGGCTAGTAGAGGATTTTGAGAGAACCGAGAATGAGATGCCGATTAGACATCGAAGTGGAGATGCCAAATAGGCAGCTGAGGCATCAAATCAGGAGCAGCAGGGAGAAATCAGGGCCGGGGATGCACGCGCTGAGGTGCCTGCATAGGTGACATATAAAGATGCAGACAGGTTGAGATCACCACGGCAGTGAGTGCAGAGGCCCGGACACAGGGCGCTGGAGCTTCCCACAGCCCACCTTCAGGTGGGGATGAGGAGGCGTATGCAGCAGAGAAGGCTGAGAAGGAGCAGTAGGAGGGTAAGAGGAGGACCAGGTGAGATGGGCCTGTGGAAGCTGGAGGAGGAGCTCAAGCTGGCAAATGTGAAGTAGAGAGGACAGTGCTGGCACGTAGTAGCTGCTCCATAAATAACAGCTGTTCTTATCATTGTTAGCAATGAGTGACTTAATAGGGTTTCTTGCACTGAGTTTTGGGAAACAAAGGAGAGGAGCAAGTCTACCAGTGCAGTCAAAGAAGACTTCTTGCAGGAGGTGGCACTTAACTGAGATTTTGAGGAATGAGTAGACATTTGGCAAAAAGAGGAAGCAAATTCTTTCTTTCCTTCTCCCCTCCCTCCCTCCCTCCCTTTCTTCCTTCCCTCTCATTTCCATAATCATATTTTGATCCTCACTGTGTACTGGGATGGGGGGATGACTTCCCCATCCCTCCCCTGCCTAATCCAGCTCTCAGTGCAGAGACTGACGTGAGGGTTCATATTGTAGCATCCATGGTCCCATGAATCTCTTGGGCCAGCTACACATCAATGGCTCCCCCCAAGGGGGCAACAGAATCTCTGTAAGTCTTGGCCTCTGTCTTCAGTCTCTTCTTGTCTTGTCCCCTCTCCCTTCCCAGGGCTCTAGGCCAACTGACCTTATTCAGTCCCTATAAGAATGGACTATGCTCCCACCACCTCAGGGCCTTTGCTCATGCTATGCTCTCTGTTAGAACACTCTTCCTTCATCTCTGCCTAGTTTTCTCCAATTCATCGGATTAAATATCACTTCTTTAGGGAAGACTGCTGACTCCATGAAGCAGATCAGGTCTGCTTCTTAGAACACCGCAAACTCCTATTGTTTACAGGAACATCCCAAGCTCTATTATTTATAGGAACACCCCCAAACTCCTATTGTTTACATCACCTACTATAATTTGTATACCTGGGCTTTTATTTGCTACATGTCTACCTCCCCTGCTAGACTGCAAGCTTGCAGGATCTGCATCTGTTTTAAACACCACTAGAAGCGCTAGAGCTAACATTTACTGAGCACTTACCATACGCCAAGTACTGTTCAAAGTACTGTAGATAAATTAACTCATTTAATCTAAGAAACAACTCTTTGAGGAGAACACTATAATCACTATTCTACAGATGAGGAAATAATCAGAACAGGAATTTGAACCCAGGCAGCCTAGTTCCAGAACCTGTGTTCTTAACCACCAGGCTATATGAAAGGTACTCAATAAATATTTCTTTCCTCCCTCCCTCCCTTCCTTCCTTCCTTCCTTCCTCAACAAGTACTTATGAGACCCATTAGGTGTAGTAGAGGCCCTGTTTCAGGTGCTGGGGAAACATTAGTGAAGAAATGTGGGTTCCTGGCATCTTGAAGGGTACATCCTAGTAGAGGCCAGACAATGAGCAAATTAACATGTCATGTCTGGTGGTGATAGATGCTAGGAGGAAAAGTAGAGCTGGCTAAGGGGCAAGAGAGCTGGGGAAGGGTTCTTTTGGACGGGATGGTCAGGAAAGGCCTGACACTTGAGCAGAGACCTGAATAAAGTGAGGGAGACCAGCCTGTGGCTGTCTTGGGAAAGTATGTTCCAGGCAGAGGGAACAGCACGGCGAAGATCCTGAGGTGGGAATGTGCATGCTGTGAAGGAAGAGGGGAGAGAGTGGAGACGAGTTGGTCAGAGAGGTGGCTGGGATAAAGTCATGAGGGGTCTGGGAGGCCAACCAAGGATCTGGTGTTATTTTTAATGCTGGGAACCGCTGTATGGCTGCACGCATGCATGAATGAGACAGTGCAGCTGATCGCACTGGCCTGTGTGCTGGAGTTGGGGATGGGAACAGATCCTTTAAACCTTGCTCCTCTTGCCAAAGCTGGTGCTTTCTCAGCCAGAGCCAAAGCTTGTAAAGCCCCGAACCCAGGAAGGTTCCGGGCACCTGGGGAGGGAGCTGGCACTGCCCATGCCCGGGTGCAGCCAGGCTCAGTGCCACCTCTGCCTCCCTGCCCTTCCTCCCACCTGCTAAGCAGTCTTCTGTGGTCTCCCCCATGCAGCTTCTGAAATCAAGACACCTGTCACTTGCCCTTGACTGGTGCTGCCCAGGCATTGCTCAGAGTATCCGCTGATTGGTAGCTTTGGAGACTGGAGAGTTCAGAATGATAATCATACCTCAGGTCTGGAAAACCACCTAGGCCAACTGCCCACCTGATGCTTCAATCCCCTCTGCAGCATCTCTGCTAGCATACCTGCAGGGATGGGGAACTTACCACCTTTAAGGGCAGTGTATCACCTGGAAAACTCTGTCTCTTAGAAAATATTTCTTACAGTGAGTTAAACTTTGCCCCCCACTAACTCACACAGAGGGCCGTCTAAGCCTTCCCACCCTTTCAGAGATGCAAAGCGCTCAGCACCTGCTCAGTCTCAGGCTACCCCCATGGATCCCCAAGCAGGTGACTACACCTCAGCTTCTGGCCACTGTGCCAAAGAGAGCTCCTGGCTCCAGAGGAAACATCTGACTGCCATTCCCTCTTCCAAGGTCTCGGGACGCCCATCAGCCCCTCCATTCTGAGCCTCTCTCCCCAAATCCTCTGAGAGGGCTGAGGGCCACAGGACAGAGCCTGGAGGCCTTTGAACCCACTGCCTCTGCCGCCGACCTGGGCAGCCCGTGCACACTTTGAGCATCGTCCACGGCCTCATCGTCCCCTTCTGTTTCCTCTCTGCACAGCTTTGCCCTGGAGACTCCCAGGGCAGTGCTGTCTCAGGGAGCTGCAGGAGTGAGCACCACAGAGGAGCCAGTCCCTGGGCTGCCTGGGGCCCAGGGGGAGAGAAGGACCAGAGGATGTTTTCTATCACCTCCTTCTCTGCCTGTGGGGGGTGCTTCCCAGGAATTGAGAGCTCACTTTTACTGCGCAGTGATCTTTTCCCGGGCACCGTGCTAAGCAGGGCTGTCAAGCACACCTGCAGAAATTGTGCATTGCTCAGCTGCCTGCGGTAGTGCCGTGCCCAGCTTGAACGCCCGTACATGGTGGTCTCATAAGCGCTTTGCCCACTTTGTCTCCTTTGTTCCTCACAATACCCCTATGAGGGCAGTGTTATTGGACTGTCTATTTTATAGATGAAGAAGAAGAGGCAGCTCAAAGAAATTGTGTAATATAAGTCCAATGTCAAAACAGTGAGGTTGTGACCAAGTTTGGATTAAAACCTTCAACTCCAGACCAAGGTCTTCACCGCTGTGCTCACATTGGAAGGAGTCACATTGCTATGTGTTCGTGGGTACAGACTGTAGAATCGGCCTTGCTTCAGAGCCTAGCTTCATCAGTACTACCTGCTCTGCCTGACTTTGGAAAAGTTACTCTGAACTTCTGCCTCCTTTTCTATAAAAGGGAGAAGTGAGCTTCACAGAGCTGTCAACGAGACTCAAAAAGACCGTTCATACCAGAGTAGCTGGTACAGCCCAGAGCCTTGTAAGAGGGAAATAAATGGTGGCTTTAAAAAACACACTGTCAGAGGTCCATAGCAGGGCTGGGGGCCACCCAGGAGCAATACCAGACTCCTCCTACCCACCAGCCTGGTGGATCGAAGCAGCCAGCCCAGCTCTGCCCTCACCAGGGGCCACAGGTGGATTTATTTTGGAAGTGGCTGGTTTCAGGCCAGCAGCAGGGTGCTGCAGTCTCGTGTGCAGTAAGTAGCTTCTTGCACAGCAAGACCAAGCCTCTTCCAAGGAAAGATGTAATCATCAGCCGTGTTTAGCACCTGCACTCTGAGAAGAGAAGAGCTCAGTCTGCTCCTTGGGGGCCTGTGAGCTGAGGATACAGTGATGGGTAACAGGCTGTTGATTGAGGCTTTTCTGTTGCCTCGGAATTGCCACTCAAGGGACGAAAACAATGGGTGCTGAGTGGTCCCACAATCAGAAGAGCGAGCTGCGGACTTATTGAGAGGAGGCTAAACAGCCCCCCTAATGTGCCCACACATATATACAGACACCACCAAGCCTTGAGATTCAGGGGGAATTCTGAGAAACAAACCACCAGCCAATGGAGGGCATGATATGGCTGTTCCCATCCCCTCCCACTGGTGGTCCTTCCACCAAGTCTAGTGAGGCAGGTCCTAGAGGACATCATAGAAAACAGGGGTGTCTGGAAGAGGCCCTTAGCATCTTGGCCCCCTCTGGGCATGTGTGATGTCTAGTCTGTTCTGGGCAAGGCGAGAAGCCAAGAGCTAGAGAGATAGTAGAGTGAGAGAGGTGTTGGGCATGGGGGCAGGGGCTGCATGTGTGCCCATCACTTGGTGTAGCAAGGATGTAGGCGTTTGGGGTGGGCCCTTGGCTTGAGCCATCCTGCTGAGCTGTCTGAAAAAGGGCTGGTCCCCAAGAAGGGGTCCCCGAAGCAAGAGGTGCCCCAGGGAAGAGGTGAACTGGGTCTCCTGCTTCCTCCCCAGGATAAGGGGAAAGGGGAAGATGTGACTTTTCTGTCTCCCTACACACCTCCTCCTGGGGCAGGCCCTGGGCCAAGCCCAAGCTGGACTGTTCTTTAGGTAGACATTGAAGTTTGAACCCGTATCACTCTGGATTGGGTCTTACACCCTCACAAAGTGCCTGGGAAACTAAGAGACCTGCCTGCATGCCATTAAAGCGTCAAAAGGAGAGTAGACAGAGCAGAGCTGGGGCAATGATGGGAGAAAAATAAAATGGGTTCCTGACTGCATGTACTTAGTTCAGACTGTTCCATAGAGCAAACAAACAATGTTTGACTTTTTTGGGTCTGTCTTCTTTAAAAGAGGCCAAATGTGAACGTGTATGTGTGTGTGTGTATGAGGGACAGAGAGCCCGGATCCTAATTCTCCTTGAGGGGTGTGTAGTTGTTGCCCCCTGCCACCCCCCGACCCTTGCACCATGGGTCATGGACCAAGGCTGTGGAAGAAGCTGACTGAGTTCACGTAGAATCCAGCGTGATGAACTAGAGGCCAAATCTGAAAAATCGCGGGTGAAGAAAGGAAGAGGCAGGTCAGTTGAGTGTTTCACAGCACAGCTTTGGGGTTCATGGTCTGCTACCGGCAGGCCATGTGGCCTTGGCAAGTCACTTAACCTCCTGGGTCACCTCCTGGGTCATATTTCGCAAAATGTGGAAAATAAAACTTATTCTCTAGAAAGCACTGTGAGGGTTAAGTAAAATAATCTATGAAAGTCTTTAGCTCAGTGCCTGGATAAGAAAATACAAAAGAAACAAAAATGAAGGAGTGATGCTTTGCATTATAAAAATATATATTTAAGAAAAGTCACTCCCACACTCACAGTCCTTTGGTGTATATACCTCTTGTTCATTTGAAGTCAGGTTGTTCTAAATTTGACTTACAAGCTCCTTTTTGGGAATAACAGAAATAGCGAGAGTGGATTAAGCTCTGGGAGAGTGCCAGATTCTGTTCGAAGTGTTCCACTGGTACTAACTCAACAGCCATTGCTTAATGTGAGGTCTACCTGGGTGGGGGAGGGTCACTCTTCAAGCTGGACACCCTGCTACAGCCTCAGCTGGATCTGAACTGGTGGATTTGCCAGGTGCCAGGGATATGGGTGCATGAGTAGTGATGAGGGTGTGCATGCATGTGGGCACCAACACAAAGGCCACCACCACGAGAGCACAGATGTTTATTAAGGTTCTGGGCACTCTTGCCAGAGCACTGAATTACCGACTGCTATGTGACCTTGGGTCCTCTGTTTAACGTGATGGTCAGACCCTAAGGTGAAGTCTGATGTTAACCTGCCTCCTGGTGTCCACACCTTTGTACGATCCCCTCTCCTTGAGTGTGGGCAGGACCCATGATTTGCCTCTAACCAATGGAACATGGAAAGGTGGTTGATTGGAAGTTACTCCTGTGATTATATCTTACTGTATAAAACTCTCTTAGTTGACTGAAGAGAGAAAAGGAGAGACTCGTGCTGGCTTTACAGAAGTAATCTACCACGTTGTGAGAGGGCTGAAGGAAAGGGCCGTATGGCAGAGAACACTGGGTGGCCTATAGGAGCTGAAAGTGGCCCCCTGCTGACAGCCAGCAAGGAAATGGTGACCTCAGTCCTTGAACTCCAAAGAGATGAACTCTGCCAACAAACTGAATGAGATTGAAGCAGGTCTTTCCCCAGTCAAGCCTCTGATGAGACTGCAGCACTGGCTGACACCTGGATTGCAGCCTACTGAGACCCTGAAGCAGAGAAGTCAGCTAAGCTGTGTCCAGACTTCTGATCTACAGAAACTGTGAGATAGGAAATTGTGTGTTAAGTCTTTCTGTTGGTGGTAATTTGTTATGCAGCAATAGAACATATAGCATCTCTGTGTAAGTTCCACTTCTGGTAAAGTAGGGAGAGTAAGAAACTTGGCTTCTTTCTTTCCTTCACGACACCTGCCCACTGGTCTCACAGGACACAGTGAGGTGAGTTGGATAAATAGCTGTAAATTGTTGTAATATCCTGGAGAAAAGCACTAATACAGAGTATAATGATTATATCATCAAAGAGGTTTTAAAATTCATCCAAAGAGCAATTCTAATGAATTGTATGAATAGTGGTTGGGGGGAAACATAAAGTGCTTGGTAAGTGCTGGAAATTAGGAAGGCTTCCATTAGAGGTGCTCAGTTCCTATGATGGGTAATTATCGAGGCAGAATAGGATCTGCAAAGCAGCCTCTTCCTGGGTCCTAACAATAGACATAAAAGAATGAGGTCAATAATCCTTAATGAGGAAGGTAGCTGATGTTGGTGTCTCAAAGAGTAATTGTCATCCCCAAGGACAGCAGTGCCTCCTAATTAATGTTTTATCCTGGGACCAAAAGTTCAGATGGTGTGTCTTTTGAAGGTGGCACAACATGGGGTGGCCATTCTTATTGCTTGTAGGGAAGGTGATGACTCCCACATCATTAGGCTGGGATTTTTCCACTTCACCTCAAAGCTCTGGGGGTCAGCAGAAGTTGAACATAACTGGTAGAGTGTGGTAGTTAAAAGCTCTTGGGCTTTGGAATCAGGTCTGACAGAGTTCAAATCTCATCTGTATCTATATCACTGTATCAATTAGCTCTTGCTGCATAACAAACAAGCCCACATTTAATAACTTAAAGCAACAAGCATTCATTTAGCTCACAAGTCTGCAGATTGCCTGGGAAGTCCTACTGCTCTGGACTCGACTTATCTTTGCTGGGCTTGCTCATGAATCTGCCATCAGTGGCTTAGCAGGGGTATGGCTGTCCTTGACTGGCTGCTAGCCGTTATGGTCTGTCAGCCTCCAGCAAGCTAGCTGGGGCTTATTGACGTGGCAGCCAGCAGAGCTCAAGGGAAAAAGCAGAAGCTTGCAAAGCCTCTTGAGGACTAGGCTTAGAATGGGCACAACTTCACTTCTACTGCATTCCATTGATCAAAGCAAGTTATAAAGACAGCTCAGGGCTTCCCTGGTGGCGCAGTGGTTAAGAATCCGCCTGCCAGTGCAGAGGACACGGGTTTGAGCCCTGGTCCAGGGAGATCCCACATGCTGTGGAGCAACTAAGCCCGTGCGCCACAACTACTGAGCCTGCACTCTAGAGTCCGTGAGCCGTAACTACTGAAGCCCACACGCCTAGAGCCCGTGCTCCGCAACAAGAGAAGCCACCGCAATGAGAAGCCCGCGCACGGCAACGAAGAGCAGCCCCTGCTTGCCCCAACTAGAGAAAGCCCGCGTGCAGCAACGGGGACCCAACACAGCCAAAAATAAGCAAATAAAATAAATATATTTTTTAAAAAAAAGGGCTTCCCTGGTGGCGCAGTGGTTGAGAATCTGCCTGCTAGTGCAGTGGGCACGGGTTCGAGCCCTGGTCTGGGAGGATCCCACATGCCGTGGAGCGACTAGGCCCGTGAGCCACAACTACTGAGCCTGCGCGTCTGGAGCCTGTGCTCCACAACAGGAGAGGCCGTGATGGTGGGAGGCCCGCGCACCGCGATGAGGAGTGGCCCCCGCTTGCCACAACTGGAGAAAGCCTTAGCACAGAAACAAAGATCCAACACAACAATCAATCATTCAATCAATAAAATAAATAAATCTTAAAAACTCCACAGCTATTTAAAAAAAAAAAAAAAAAAGACAGCTCAGATTCAAGGGCTGGAGAAATCGACTCCATCTCTTGATGAGAGGAGCTTCAAAATCACATGCAAGGGGGTGTAGATACAGGGAGGCTATTAGTTGGGGTCATCAATGCTTCTTCCCAAGGCAACACTGTTCCAAAAGCAGCAAAAATGAGCAAGCCTCTGTTTGAGTCACGTTCGTTAAAGTTCCATTGGCCAAAGCAAGGAGTGTAGATATAAACTCCACTTCTCAATGGGAGGGAAATACTTTGTGACCATTTTTGCCCTTCTAAGGGTTACTTGGGAAAAACTTAACCATCACTAAATAAATGGATCCCAGATGAGGTAAATGCAGCAAAATCTTGATAATTGTTGAACCTGGGAAGGCAGCAGTCAACAAATTGGTGAATACAGAGTCCAGCATTATCGTAGGAGTCTCTGTACCCCATGTCTTTACCCCACCACCAGGGTCTTCTCCAGCTCCTGCACAGCCGAGGCCCCTGCCCTGTGCCCCATACTTTAGAACAGTACCATGCAATAGAAATCAAGTGTGAGCCATGTATGTAGTTTTAAATTTTCTAGTGACCATGTTCAAAAAAATAAATAAAAAGAGACAGGTGAAATTAATTTTAAAAATATATTTTATTTAACTTTATATCTGAAATATTATCATTTAAACAAGTAGTCAATATAAAAGTGATTGCTGAGGTGTGTTGTTTTTTTTTTTAAAGAGCAGGAACTTTTTTTTTTTAATTTATTTTTGGCTGTGTTGGGTCTTCATTGCTGCACGCGGGCTTTCTCTAGTTGCGGCGAGCGGGGGCTACTCTTCGTTGTGGTGCGCGGGCTTCTCATTGCAGTGGCTTCTCTCATTGTGGAGCACGGGCTCTAGGTGCGTGGGCTTCAGTAGTTGCGGCACGTGGACTCAGTAGTTGTGGCTCACGGGCTCTAGAGTGCAGGCTCAATAGCTGTGGCACACGAGCTTAGTTGCTCTGCGGCATGTGGGATCTTCCTGGACCAGGGATCGAACCCCGTGTCCCCTGCATTGGCAGGCGGATTCTCAACCACTGCGCCACCGGGGAAGCCCTGAGGTGTGTTTTTTAAATGCTAAAGCTTCCAAATCTAGTATGTTTCTTGCACTTACAGCCCATCTCGAATTGGCCCAGTCACATCTGAGGTGCTCAATGGCCACATGTGGCATGAGACTACTGAACGGGACAGCTTAGTGTTTGAGAGTCCTGCTCTGGCTCTCGTCCAGCTGCATCCCTCTCATGGAGTGAGGAATCCATGGAACCAAATGGACATGCCTGCTTGGAGCTCATACCCCCTGTTTCTAGACCAGACCCTAGGTACATAAGACCCCAGAATACCCTGAACATCAGCCCCAAGCTGGCTTGCCAAGCTACTAGGGCTTCTTCCCCAGGTGCACCCTCCAGACAGATGTTCTGGTGCTCACCCCTAGGCCCCAGTGGTCACAGGGTTACTGTCTGCTGGTGGGATGTGTAGACATTGCTTAGATGTGCATGTGTGTGAGCTCCTTGTTGTGAGGGATGGAGGAGGAGGTGGGAAGAGAAGGGGGTAGGGGACCTTGATCCAGTCCCCCAAATGTTGGTGGGAACCACGACTGCCTGGAGGGCGGGACAGGAATGGAGACTTTTCTCTGGTTCTTCCTCCTCCCTCCACATCTAATTCAGTGGGGAAGTCTTGTTGATTCCACCTTCAAATACAATCGATTCTCATTACTCACGGTAGCTATGTTCTATAAAGTTGTGCAAACAACGAATTAGGGAATACGGGACCATTGCTCCTAGGAGAAATGCAGGGTTAGGTTCCTGCAAGCCTCTGGCTGCAATATTTTCATCAGCTTCTCTATACATAACCCTGTTTTATGTGTGTTTTTCTTGAAAGACATCCTGTTTAACATATATTGATTCATTGACACTGAACTCATGGCCAACAGCTCTACGCCTGAGCAAAGCTCATCTAAGACAAATAGTTTCTCCTTAAGGCACGTCACAACCTTCTTGGGCTTAGGAACACTAGACAGCACTTCCGCACTATAACTGGGGACAATTTTAAAGAGCAAAATCACCCCCAAAAGTACAAACATGAAAAACTAAGCAGGCTGCTTAGTTTTATGTAAACTAAGCAGCCTGCGTGAAAGACACTTGCTTACAGTAAGAGCTGAAACGAAGAGGCAGAACAGCGTTCTGTTTGACCTCAGCAGGGAACATGCACGTGGGCAACTCAAATGTCCTGCTGCTCTGCACATGTCTGAGAATGACCATGAAAGCACCATGAGTACTGATTTGAGGTTACAAATAAATGTTAGCGAGAAGGTGAATTCGCAAGTACAGAACCCGGGAATAATGAGGATCAGCTACATATCTTCGCTCTGCCTTTTTGCCCAGGGCCACTGCATCTCTCTCCCGGAGGAAGGCCGGGCCTCCTGACCTGTCTCTCTATGTCCTCAGTTGACCCACCACCTCCATTACATGCTTTCCACTTGGCTGCCAGTCATCTTTCTAAAGACATCCTTGCACTCACTCTCTTTCCAGTTCACTCAAGACGGAGTCTGAACTCCTCACCGTGGCCTGTAAGGGCCTCCTCGCCTGCCTCCGTGAACAGCTCAGGCATAGCCCCTCACCCTCTCACTTCACGTGCCTCTCTCCAGCCATACTGGTCCCCTTGTTCCTCCAACACACTGGCCCTTCCCCCCTCAGGGCCCTGCACTTGCATCTCCTCCTCCTGCAGGTCTCAGATTGAAAGTCCACGTCCTCAGAGAGGCCACCCCACTGTTGTAAAGATACCACTCCTCTATCATTCCTCCAGCGGGGTCGCCCTGTGAGCATGCTTCCTGGTTCTTAAGGTTTGCAACGCAGCGATTATTTACTGCATTACTTGGTGGACGCTGCCATTGGCCGGTGGGTTCTTCCAGGGCAAAGCCAAAAAATGGTTTCATTCATTGTGGACCGTGAGGTCCGGGACAGTGGCACATGGTACAAGCTCATTGAATCAGCATGTGAGCCCCGTGGCCGAGTAGCCTGCCGGACTTCACTCCTCCGGCCCTGCGGAAGGAGGGGTCTGTGTGACCAGCCCAGGTCGAGGGCCAGAGTTCATCCTTGCCCTTGTGGCTGCCTGTGCGTCCCGCAGAAACTGCTCCCACCGAGCTTCTCCCTGGGAGCGAGCATTGCACCAGCCCTTGTGTGACAGACACCCCGTGCCTCCTCGGGCCCTGGGAGGCAAGTTTCTAATCAGGAGCACTTGACATCCAATACTGATTCCCAAGGCCTTTGTAGCTACAGGATCTCGTGGCCTCACCAGAGAAGCCGACCTCTCCCTGCGGGAAAACACGTATTCCTAAATTTAGAAACCGCAGGGCTTTGTGATGTCGAATAGCACATCCTTATAGCTTTAAAATTGCAGCATCTCACGGCCTCTACTCAAGGAACTGATCATCCTCTGGTCCTCCAAAATCCTCTTTTGGGCAAGAACTAAATTTTTATAATTATAATGTGGCAGGATTTCATGGTCCACCCAAGGGTCTGACCACACTTCTAAGACCCACTTTTGAGTAAACACCACACCCTCATGTTTATGAGGCCACAGACCCTCAAAGGCCCCACCCATGAAGACAGGCCCCTGTATTCCCGAGCTGCCCTTTGGATAAACACCACAGTCCTGGATTAATGGATCTCACAGGGCAACATAAAGAGATGTTTTTGGCATTATACACAATTTGAAATAAAAACATAAAGAAAACAGAATATCCAAAGACTCAGGACTTCCCTGGTGGTGCAGTGGTTAAGAATCCACCTGCCAATGCAGGGGGCATGGGGTCGATCCCTGGTCAGGGAAGATCCCACATGACGCGGAGCAGCTAAGCCCGTGCGCCACAACTACTGAGCCCACGTGCTGCAACTACTGGAGCCCACGCGACTAGGGCCTGTGCTCCACAACAAAAGAAGCCACCGCAATGAGAAGCCCGTGCACTGCAACGAAGGGTAGCCCCCGCTCGCCGCAACTAGAGAGAGCCCGCGTGCAGCAGCAAAGACCCAACACAGCCAAAAAATTAAAAATAAATAAAAAGCAAAGACTCCGCCTGCGCTGGGCCAAATATGCAGGAATAAAAACCTTCCCAGTGTCAGGACAGGGGATGTTTCATTCCCTCCTTTCTAAACTTTCTGTAATATCACTGCCTTTATGATTAAAACTGTGGCCAAAAAAGAAAAATGCTTTGTTCCCTCCACGGAGTGATGAAGATGATTTATCAGAGTTTAACAGCTGAGTTACCCCTCTGCCCCCAGGCTTGCTGACCTTCTGGAAAATCACTGAGATTTATCATTATTACCAAAGGTCTCTACGTGCTAGATGTTTGTTCTGCACAGTAATGGATGAGGGTGGCTGGGTGAGGCAGTGCATCTATCTTATCATGGCACGTTGCAACCAGGCAATTATGGTCCATTTCCTAGTGGCGACCGGCTCCTCCTGGGTGGGGTTGTTAGCCCACGACCCAGAATGAGGGCTCAGCCTGTTCTCTGGGGAAAGCCCATCGCCCTAGCAGTGACTGGAAGTGGGGAGGAGAGCTGCCTCCTGGGAGTATATGAGGATGGTGATCAGGGGTAAAGGACCCAGGAGGTCTGCACCGGATCCCAGGGAGGGAGGCCCCAGACCAGGACTCCTCAACTGGGAGTGATTTTACCCCCCCACCCCCGGGGACATTTGGTCGTGTCTGGAGACATGTTTTGTTGTCACAACTGGAGAAGGGATGCTAGTGGCATCTAGTGAGCAGAGGTCAGGGTTGCTGCTAAACCCCCCACCTTGCATAGGACAGCCCTTCCACAGCAAAGAATTATCCTGTCCCGAATGTCAGTAGTGCGGAGGTTGAGAAACCCTGCCCCAGAGTAAGGGAGGGCTGTGTTTCCACGGGTCAGGGGCTTTGATCATCATCAAGGTCCTGATAAGGAAGTGGGCCTGGCACTAACAGAGGTGCTGTCAGTGCCTGCTGACACCAAGCAGGGAGGGCACTGGAAAGCATCTTCTAAGCTGGTTTTATTATACTTAAAGCTTCAGGGGCCAAGGCTTGTTAGCACCTCCTAGTTTTTTTTTTTTAATTTTATTGAAGTCTAGTTGATTTACAATGTTGTATTAATTTCTGCTGTATAGCAAAGTGATTCAGTTATACATACATATATTCTTTTTCATATTCTTTTCCATTATGGTTTATCACAGGAGATTGACTATAGTTCCCTGTGCTGTAGAGTAGGACCTTGTTGTTTATCCATCTTATATATGATAGTTTGCATCTGCTAATCCCAAACTCCCAATCCTTCCCTCCCTCACGGCAACCACAAGTCTGCTCTCCACATCTGTGAGTCTGGGTCTGTTTCATAGATATGTTCATTTGTGTTGTATTTTAGATTCCACATACGAGTGATGTCATATGGTATTTGTCTTTCTCTTTCTGACTCACTTTGTTTAGGATGATAATCTCTAGGTCTATCCATGTTGCTGCGAATGGCATTATTTCATTCTTTTTATGACTAATATTCCATTGTATGTAGGTACCACATCTTCTTTATTCAGTCATCTGTCGATGGACATTTAGGTTGTTTCCATGTCTTGGCTGTTGTGAATAGTGCTGCTGTGAACATAGGGAGCACCTTCGAGTTTTGAGTGACGCCCTCACCCCACCCCACCTGCCACACCAGAGGGACCATATGGTGTCCTCCAAGCATGCCCTATGCTCTGGTCCTCTGTGCCCTTTCCATGCTGCTCCTCTGCGTTTCCCTTCCCTCAGTTCTACCTGATTTAATCAGACCCATCTTTCAAGGCTTAAATGCCACTTCCTCCATAAAGCCTGCCCTGATTACTTCCTCTCCCTGTGTCAATATCCACAGCTACCTTTCCTTCAGTAGGTTGAGTAGGAAATCACCTCCAGACTGGAGAAGGGGTGTGCAGTAAAGTAACATGGTTAAATGCAGACTCCGGGTTCCCAGGAACTGGGCTGACATCCTGTTTTTGCTGTTTGTTACTTAGTAGATGTTAGACAAGTTACTTTAACCTTCTGAACTCCGTTTCCACATACCTGAAATGGGGCTCAATCAAGGGTTGTTGGGAAGACTCCATGCTTTAAAATGCTTTTGCAAAGCTGGCACACATTAGGAAGGATAAAGCATCAGAGCTAAGCTTAACCATCATTGTCCCCACTTGCTAGGTGAGGAACTGAGGCCCAGAGAGGGTGGGCAGCCTGCCAAGGTCACACAGCCCGGAAGCAGTGCTACAGTCCCCCCATGGATGCAGGAGCTCCCTGACATCTGCAGGAGTCAGATGTGAATGCTTCCCTTTCCTGGGCTGCCTGGGTGATTGCAGGCTCAGACTCTTGGCTGATCTAACCTGCTACTTTCTAAGTTCCTGGCTCATACCTGGCTGTCTCTTACGTAGGCTGCCAGGTCTATATTCCATTCTGCCATTCCATTCTCCCAACAGGCCTTGGAGGTAGGTACAACCATCCCAGCCATTTTACAGATGAAGAATGGGGACTTCAGGAGGCGACATGACATGCTCAAGGTGACACAGCTCCTAAGAGGCAGGGCCAGGTTCAAATCCAGGTCTGCTGATTCCAAAGCTAATGATACTATGTTTTAATGATAATAACCTAGTAACCATCACAAATGGATAAAAATAGCTAACATGAGCCCACACCACGTTTCACGTACTGTGCTAAGTCCTCTGCAGGTATAACTTACAGGTTCCCTTGTTGTCACCAATGTACAGGTCAGCACATCAAGATCTCCAAGGAAAATGACTTTCCTAAGATTCCCAGCCATTCTGACTCTTACACCCCATGGCTTGAACTTTCCAGAAGCTCTCTATCCCATGTCAAGAACTCTGTGCTCACAGCCAGGACCCCGGCCCAGAAGTCCTCAGCAGACTGCTCTAGCCACACCAGTGCGCCCCTGGCAGGCCCTGTCTTGCCCTTGGAGGCTGAGCTCAGCTGCTCCCTAATGAGCATCTCTGGGGACAAAGGCAGCTGGAGCTCCTTGTTCGGGGCCCTGTTGTAGAGACAAAGGCAGGAATTGATGTGTTCTCTGTTCTTTTGTACTAAATAATTGGCTTCAATTAAGTGGGCTGGATGGAGTGAGGTACTTGGAGGGGCAAGGACGTGAAACTTATGAAAATGGAGGTCTGTGGTAGGGGCAGGAGGAGGGGGCTCTGAGCGGCCAGCCTGGGAGCCACTCTCCCCTCTGCCACCTGGGGAAAGGCTCTTCGCCTCACTTCCCTCAGTTTTTCTCCTCTGTAGAGTGGCGAGAGGAAGAGGGAGCCTCTGGCTGAGGGGGAGGGGGTTTATATCACACTTGGCGAGAGAGAGAGAGAAAGAAAGAAAGCAAGCAAGCAAGCAAGAAAGAAAGAAAGAAAGAAAGAAAGAAAGGAAGGAAGGAAAGAAGAAAGAGAGAGAGAAAGAAAAGAAAAAGAAAAAGAGAGAAAGTAAAGAAAGATAAAGAGAGAGAAAGAAAGAAAGAGACAAAAAGAAAGAGAAAGAGAGAAAGAAAGAAAAAGAAAGAAAGGAAGGAAGGAAAGAAGGAAGGAAGGAAGAAAGAAGCAAGAGAGAGAGAAAAGAAAGAGAAAGGGAGAGAAAGAAAGAAAGAAAGAGAAAGAAAGAAAGGGAGAAAGAAAGAAAAAGAAAAAGAAAGGAAGGAAGGAAGAAAGAAAGAGAGAAAGAGAAAGAAAGAAAGAGAGAGAGAGAAAGAAAAAGGAAGAAAGAGAGGAAGGAAGGAAGAAAGAAAGAGAAAGAGAAAGAAAGAGAAAGAGAAAGAAAAGAAAAAGAGAAAGAAAGAAAGGAAGGAAGGGAGGGGGGAAGGAAGGAAGAAAGAGAGAGAAAAGAAAGATAAAGAAAGAAAGAGACAGAGAAAGAAAAGAAAGAGGGAAAGAGAGAGAAAGTAAGAGAGAAAGAAGGAGAGAGAGAGAGAGAGAGAGGGAGGGAGGGGGAAAGGAAGGAAGAGAAAATTTGAGTTTGAAACCACTAGGCAGAGGATTTTTAGGGTCCCTCCCAGCTCTAGAGTTTTCCAAATCCCTCCTTGAGGTCTGGGGGTCTTAAGCAGAGGATTGGCACATCTGTCATCAAGGAGGCTTGGTCCAGGTGGCCTGATCTGCGGTGGCCATGCTCTGTGACCTTGAGCCGGCCTTGCCTCTCGGAGTCCTACTTTCTACATCTGAGAAAAAAAGAAAATAACGGTGATGATGGTAACAGCAGTGACAATACAATAATTGCTAAGCTTTCCGCATGGACCCCACGTGCCCCCGGGTTGAGCACCCACCTGTGCTCTCTCACTGAACCCAAGCCCCAGCGAGAGAGGTGCTAATGGCCCTCATTCACTCACTGATTCGTTAACAGGTACTTATTGAGCACCAACTACATTCTAGGTGCCATGAAAAAACACAACAATCCCTGCTGTCATGGAGCTTACATTCTAGGGTGGAAACCAACAATAAAAATCATAAATAAGGAAAAGAGAAGATCAGCGTGGGAAGGGGGCTGGTGGGGTGGGTTTGGGGTGGTGGTGTTGTAATTTAATATCAGGCAAACAGGAAAGGCCTCAGGAGAAGGTGGGATTTGATCACAGAGCTGAAGGAGCCATGTGGGTATCTGAACAAAGTACTCCAGACAGAGGGAACAGCCATTGTGAAGGCTTTAAAGGCGGGGGGGCCCTAAAGGAGTGTTTGAGGAGCAGTGGGGGGACCCATGGGACTGCAGTAGAGTGAACGACGGGGAGAGGGAGGGGAGGGGAGTTAGGCTGGGGGACCTCTGTATGGGATTTTCAAACTGTACTTGGCAGAGACCTGGGGACCCACGGACATCTGGGACCTGTACACATAGGGCCTGTGGTTCAGGGCGGGGACCTGGGCTTTTATCTGAGAGAGATGGAGCATCTTGGAAGGGGTGGTATTTGGGGCAGAGAAGCGACGTGCAGGGATCACGCTGAAAGAAGGAGGGGAGGAAGAGAGAAGTGGCCAGACTAAGGATGCATCCTGAGTGTAGAATGGACAGAAAGTGCTGAAGCTTGGAGGGGAGATCAGAGGGAGAAGGCTGTCCAGGTGTTTGGATGAGTGACAGGCAGGGGGAGATTCCATTTACTGAGACGGGAAAACACGGAGATGCCGGCTGTGGACATGGTAGATGTTAGATGCCAATCAGCCATGGGAGTGGGGTGACCCCCAAGCAGCTGGGTCAGGGCCCAAGTCTGGGCTGGTAGTTTCCACTGTATAAATGGTATTTGGATCTATGATCCTTGAGGAAGCGGGTGTAGACAGAAGAGAAGCCCATGAAGCCCCGGGCCCTGGGTGTCAGCGGAGGATGAGGAGACAGGCAGCCAGCAGGTGGGGGCAGAGTAGGAGTACCGAGGCCACAAGAGGAGGGAGCCATCAACTGGTGACGAAAGGCCAGTAAGAGGAGGCCCCCAAATGATGCTGGATTTAAGGATATGGGGGCCTTTGGCGACCCTGACAAAAGTGGTTTTGGCAGAATAATGGGGACAAAAACCTGACTGAAGTAGGTTCAAGAGAGAATAGGAGAGGAAGTGGAGACAACCCACTTTCACAGACGGAGTCTGGCAACTCCTTCACGGGCAACAGAGGAAATGCAGGGGCAGAGGACTTGGAGAGGGGTTTTTTGAAGGTAGGAGAAATTCGAGTGCATTTGTCCGCTGTTGAGAATAACCCAGGGAAGGAGAAAGCTGACAGCGCGGGAGGGAGAGAGGGAGGAACTGATAGAGCAATACCTTGAAACCAGCAAAAGGGGCTGGCATCTCAGGCGCAGATGGCAGGTTGGCCTTAAACAGGCTACAAAAACAGAAACTGAGGCCCAGAGAGGTGGAGTGACTTGTCCAAAGACCCACCGCTAAGCAGGGGCAGAGCAGGATTGAACCCGAGCAGTCTGACTCCCGTGCCCCATCCTGTCACCACCATGTGCTAAATAAAGCCTCGTATCCCCAGTTCAGGGATGTTGGTGAAGGCCCACGGGGGTCCCTGTGTCCAGGGCGGGTTGTGGCTCAGGGGCAGGGCCATGATGGCTGCGGTAGCCGGGCTGGAGCCCGCGTGTCCCACACCTGATACGGCTGTCCTCTGCTGAGCAGGCCCCCTCCACCTGCCTCCCAGCCTGCTGACCTCAGCATGGGGTAAGAGAATCCCAGAATTCCAGGGCTGGTGGGGCCCCAAGAGTCCCCATCGTCCAGAGAGAAAGTGCCCAGTAGGAAGTTGGATAGGTGTCAGTGTTGGAAGTTGGCAGGTGTCCGTGCAATCAACACAAACTGGGCATTTGAGTGGGTGTGTCTTGCCCTGAGCTGATCATGTTGGGACCAAGAGGGGAGGACACACTGCCCTCACTTTCCCCCAGGTTTCTGCTGGAAGAAAGGGGAGCATGGGCTCCCAGCCTCAGCTGGTAATTAATGTCCAGTGAGGGCTGCAAACACAATTTAATGACACACTGCCCTGGACTTCCCAGTCTCCAGCCACGAGGGAGAACTTGTATGTGAATTTCAGTTTGTGTATTTGTGGCTTGTATATAATACACATCTGGTGTATTTGAGTGAGCTTGCATCTGTGTCATTTGGATACATGTACATGTAGCAATGCGTTCATCAGCCAATGCTGTGATAATGCTGAGGAAAAAACAGCAACACCTTAATGGCCCGCAGGAGCTAATATTTCTTTTTCTCCCTTCCAGGTCTGGTGTTGGCTGGGGTTCAGCTGATCTCTTCTGGGTTTGGTTGAAGTGCCCAAGACCAGGCCAAATTACGTAAGCACATTGAAAACCTCACATCAGGTCCACTCACATTCCATTGGCCCAAGCAAGTCACATGGCCAGGCCCAACCTCAGTGGCATTAGGAAGTATATTTTCCCTACAGGGAGGGTACTGTCAAGTCACACGGCAAAGGGTGTGGGTGTAGAATCCGATGACAGGGAGGGAGTGGAGAGCTGAGGTGATACTCCTGTCTTCCACAGCAGGGGTGGGAGGGATTTATATGGGGCAGGGGGCATATTGCCAGCAGCTTCCTGGCCCAGTCATTGTTCCCACTTACAGCAAGAGTGGCACTTCCTCCCACCTCAGAGAGCCCCCAAAGCCGCTCGTCCTTCACCAGCTCCATCTAAGTGTGCTTGGAGAGTGATCATTTTGATTCTCTTAGAATTTTCGAAGGAGGGAGTGTTCTGGATGATCGTGGAGTGGGGGGGGCGGGTTGCAGAATCTCACAGGTGTCCAGTGTGCTGCCCCTGGGAAACCCAAGCACGGCCAACAGGCTAAGGGTGATTTGTAGCATATCCCCCTCCACTCCCTGCCCTGCCCTCCTTGGGCCCAGCCCTGTGCCTGCTTCAGCCCATGCAACCACCCAGGAGGGTCTGGAATCCCCAGAGGCCACACCATCCCAAAAGAATCCTTCTGGCCCAAAGCACCGTTGTCGATGTCCGTTCCTCCCCAGGGTTTCCACAGGCAGCTCCCCTGAACTGGCACTAAGCGTTTAGTTTCCTTGCTCCACGGTACTGACGCCTTGCCCGATCCCGGGGGAATGTTGCAACGTTGCCTTTTCACTGGGGGCTTGGCCAAGACTCTCTGGATCGGCACTTTCCTCGCCCACTTTCCTGCTCTGCCATCCCACAGATGGGCGTTTCCTTGGCAACTGGGATGAGAGCTGGGGAGCCGGAGTGGCGGCTCCTGGTTTGGAGTGGATGTCCCCCAGACAGGAGAGGAACTGGAGTGGAGACGCTCTCTCACCGCAGGGACACCCTATCTCCCACGGCGGGCGGAGAATTTGCGGAGATGTTGCCAATCCTTCCCCTTGTTTTCCTCGATGGTGGGTAGTTATCTGAGGCGGGGAATTGTGCTGATGGCAGCCCTCAGCATGGATCTGTCTCCCCGTCCACACAGGAGCCTGCCCCGCCCACCGGAGATACCTCCCCTGTCCCTGCCCCCGCGGGGCCTTGAGGGCAATGGGCCGCCCTAATGCCTATAGTAACGGCTGATGTTCTTTGTCGAGGTCGATTCTAGCCTCGGCTTAAAGATCAGGTAGAATATGTGTAATGGAATATCATTCAGCCTTTTTAAAAAGGAAGGAAATTCTGCCACGTGGTACAACGGGATGAACTTTGAGGACATTATGTTAAGTGAAACAAGCCAGTCACAAAAGGACAAATACTCTGTGATTCCACTTATATGAAGTACCTAGAGTCATTAAATTCAGAGAGACAGAAAACAAGCTGGTGGTTGCCAGGAGCTGAGGGGAGGAGAGAATGGAGAATTAGTGTTTAAAGGGTACTTTACATTTTACAAGATGAAAAGAGTTCTGGAGAGAGATGGTGGTGTTGGTTGTCCAACAATGTGAGTGTATTAATACCACTGAACTGTACACTGAAAAATGGTTAAATGATACATTTCATAATATGTATACTTTACCATAATAATAAAAAAAAAAAAGATAAGGTGAAACCCCGAGGAGTTATTTGCCCAAGCTTACGCAGCCACTAGGAAGTGGAGACTGAATTTGAACCCATGGGGTGACTGCAGCGTTTACACTCTTTCTCCATACACATCTCCCATGGGCCACTGCAGGAAAAGTGGAGAGGAAGAACCCCGGCAGGCAAACAAGCCCGGGGCCCGCACAGCAATGCAGGCCAGAGATGGAGCTCTGCAAGCCTGACCCTGCCTCTCACCTTGGACACAAGCTCCTCTCTGAATCAATGCCCCCTTGGGGAACAGAGATTGTAAAGATCCCACCTCAAGGGGTGGGTGTGAAGATAAAAGGAGATCTGTGCTCCCAGCACAGCTGCTGGGCTCAGTGCAGAGGGCTAAGTACATATAAAAATGGGGCAGACTCAGCACCACCACGTGGGCCCCATAAAAAAAGTTTGTTCAGTCCGATGTCAGGGTGATGGAGGAAGTAATGTGACTGCAGCATCTCAAGATGCTCCTTGAAGTAGGTGTCATTTGAATGAAAGGCAGAGTAAGGTTTCAACAGGAGGTTGTGAGATGGGGATGACATTCCTAGAGGTTATAGTCTGAGTAACAATCTGGAGGTGGAGGTGGGTGTCTGATCTCTTCTGAGAACTTGCAACGAGGCTCATGTGACTGAAGTGTTAGAACTGAAGATGATTAATCAGTTCGCTGGGTGGCAAATTACAGAAACTCAGCTCAAAGGGAATTGTTTGTTCACATTATCAGAAGAGTACAGGCGATGAGCTTCAGGTGCAGTTGGATCCAGGATTCAGTCTTTCTTGTTCCATCTCCCAGTTCTGCTTTTCTTGAACTGGCATCATTCTGAGATAAATGAATGTCTCAGGGCTTCCCTCCCTCTTGCTTTAAGCCTAGTTGGGAAAGAATAGATCGTTTCCCAATAATTCCAAACCAAAGTCCCAGGGCTGACCCTGAATGACCCAGCTTCCATGTCAAGCCATCCCTGTTTTCAGGGCTGTTGTCTGGGCTGGTGCTTGGGCCCAGCCCTGGATCTCCGGGGTGGAGGGGTGTCAGCCCTGCCCAGATGACATGGGCTGAGAGTGGAGGCTAGGCTGTTCCTCAAATGAAAACCAGAATGATGTTTCCAGAAAGAGGAAAATGAATGTTAAGCAAGTAAAAACACCAGGTGTCCTCTACAGGTAGCAAGAGCTAAGGCTGCAAAGAGAAGCCCTCCTCGAATTCACATCACAGTGCCCCCCACCTTCTTAGCCCCCCCCAGGCTCCCCCTCCTGCTCTGACAAGATGTACTCATTCGCACCTCCTTGGTTTCTCTCTCCCAGCCTCCCTGGATGCTGGGAGTAATCTGATCCCCATCAGAGGTGCCAGCAGCACCTTCTGGCAACACAGCACCTGCCAGCTGCCACCCCGGCCACGGCGACCTTATTTGAGTTAATGGCGGCTGGGGGTGCGAGTGTCTCAGGCTGACCTGTTCCTCTGGCCCCCACCTCCTGCCCGTGAGATCCTTGGCCATCTGGGGGAGCGCTTGACTTTCTGGCCCAAACCGACCCTAATCAGGTTTTTGAGCACAGTCCCAGAAGGTTCTTGCTGGCTCTGCTGATATGTCAGCGCCAAATATAGAACAGGCCCAGCCACCCCACCCCTTAATTCTGTAATTTGCTTGAAATCAGATGATAATACCAGCCTAGGGAGACTTAATTTGTGATAACCCAGTTCCGCCCCCCCGGGTTTGGTCCAAGATGTTATCAACGTAGAAAAGCATGCCTGTGGCTTCAACCCCCTTCCCTGCATCATCTTCCCTTTTTAGTCCCTGATTCCTGGTCCCAAAGGCTATCTTCTGCTGCTGCCTCAATCCCCTCCCCCTAAGTCCCTGAGAAACTCATTCAGTGTGGAGGAAATGGGCCATTTACTTATTCATTCACCCTTCAGACAATTACTGTGCTCGTACTATGTGTGCAGACACTGTGAGTTCCTGGGGACAGACAGGACATTGTCAGAGACAGGCCCTGGCCACCCAGAGCTGCTCAGAGATTACAGCCTGGTGGGTTGGGGGAGGCCAGTGCCCCTCTCAGGAGGATATGGGGTCTTCAGTGACAAGCCTCACAGTGAAGCGGAGCTGAGAAGGATGTTGGCATTATTTAGGGGAGCAATAGGGCTTCGGGGAGGAGTAGAGGGTTGCCCGATGTGAACGGCTGGACGTGAAGGGCTAGGATTCCAGCTCTCAGCCTCCCTCAAGAGCTCTGGCCCCTAGACCGCAGCCATGGCTCCCTGTCCTGTCCAGAAAGCTAGCTTTGGAAATGGCCTCTTCTCTCGGGGGAGGAGTGAGTACATGAGCGCTTCAGACCTTCCTTATCTGCTTCCTCCCCACTTCCTGGAATAGTTCCTATTCAGTCACACAATGAAAATAGCAACAGCACCTGCTGACACAGGACAAGGGCCAGATGCTGGCGACAGCGGTGAGCCAAAGCCACCGTGCAGCCTGAAACTACGGGCCTTCACAAGCCAATGTCGAGCGATATCTGCCTCTATGGAAGGAAAGGTTCAAGGGCTGTGAGAAATGGTAACAGAGCAAGTGAACTCCTGTGGGAGGCCAGGGGTGAGGACCGAAGCGAGTCCCTGCAGGAGAGTTTGAACTAAGTCGGGGAGATGGGGGAGCAGGGGTGAGAAGGACCTCGCTCGCTCCTGGCCAGGGCGCTGCAAGGGCGAGGTCTGGAGGCTCGAGCATGGGGTTGGAGGAATAAGAGCCCCTGATACTGAGTGAAGCTGGGAGGTTGGTGTGTCTGGCCCTTGGTCCTTGAACTTCATCCGGGAGCAAAGAGGGGACAACTCCCGGGCAATGGATCTGGCACTGCGCTGCCAACACAGCTCAAGGCCTGCACACACGAGACCCAGTGACACTTGAGTTTCAGGTAAGGAAGGGGTAATTTTTTAGTGTGAGTCCTGGCTTCTCCGTACTGACAATAAAAGAATTATTTGCTGTTTATCTGAAATGTCAATTTAACTGGGTATCCCGTTTTGTGTTTGGTTTCTTCGCTGAATCTAGCAGCCCTCAGTGGGGAGATGGAGAAGACTCCTCCTCCTCCTCGGGGCCACATTGTCACCTCCCAGGCCGATGAACTCGACCTCAGCCTGCTGCCCCACCCTCACCTTTGGCTCTGCCTCCCCAACCTTCATCCTGCTCCCGGGAGTTCCCATGAGGGGAGTCGTGGGGAGGAGGAGGCGGGACAGATGGACGGTCTCCTGAGGTCACAGTCGGGAGCAGGGAGAGAGCTGGGACCCCCCCCAGTTGTGTTGCCCGTGGGTCAGTCCCACCTCTGAGCCTCTGCACAGGCTGTTCCCTCTGCCTGGCACTCGCCTCACCTGCTCTCCAAGGTCCAGTTTGTCACCGGCTCGGGAGAGTTTTTTCTGACCTCCCCGTCTCTCCCAGCACTGGGGGGCTTTGATGACAATAGTACCATCAGCTACCCCTTGCCAAGCACGGATTATGCTGGCTGCTTCACGTGTTATTCTCACGTCGCCTGGGGGGCAGGCGCCTTCCTCTGCAATGCACAGATTAGAAAACTGAGGCTCAGAGAAGCTAGATAACAAGATGCAAACTCGGGCTGTGAAGCCTGGGGACCTGTCCTCATTCCCAGGGGACCAGGGCACCACGAACCTCAGTAACAGGGACCATTCAGGCTAACAGCATTTTCCGGCCACAGAAACCCCCTGGTTCCCCGCCCCCCCACCTTTCTCTTTCCAATTATAAACCCACTTCCTGCTTAAACCAGCAGGAAGCAAGTTTTCCTGTTTCCTTTTTAAAACCCAGCTAGATTTTTCTTTGACCCCTGATTCCTGAGTCTGGTCTAGCAGAAATCCATAAAGAGTTCTTAAGTGAAAAAAAATATTAAGTCGGCTGTCTCCTGGGCTTTCGTCTTTCCTTCTTCTGTTGTCAGCGAGAGCAATTTCGTGACACTCAGCCTGTGACTCACGTACCCGGTGGATCTCAGCCCTCCCTCCCCAGCCTGGGGCAGCAGCCTGGGGGCTCTGCCTTTGCTCACTCGCTGTCTTGGCCTCTGCTAAATGCCACCTAGAGCTGAACATCTCAGATTCTCTGCGGTTAATCAGGCTGATTGGTTTTAATCAGCTCCCTGCTGCCAACAAGCCACCAGGGAGCAGAGTAGGGTTGGGCAGTGGAGGAAGTCTGAATCAGTGGGCGGGGGCTTGCTGTGTGTGACTTGTGGAATGCTTACCCTCTCTGGGCCTCGTTCATGTAAATGGGAGCAAGAGAACATAATTCTATGATAATAGAGGCATTCATTCATGAGGTGTTTTTGAGCACCTACTACGTGGGCTTCAAAATGTTTTGGGCCCGGGATATAGTCACAAACGAAGGGGACAAGCTTCCTCCCCCCTAGTACTTGTATTCTTTGAGGAGAGATAGAGGCTATAGACCTGCACTGCCCACTGTGGAACCACTAGCTCATGTGGCTATTTAAATGTAGAGTAATTAAAATAAAAGAAAATGGTCAATTCCGTTCCTCTGTCACAATGGCCACATTTCAAGTGCTCAATAGCCATATGTGGCCCATGGCTACGTAATGAGCAGTGCAGATAATAGCACATGTCCACCTGACAGGAAGTTACTGGACAACACTTCTGGAGGCTAACAGGCAACATGACCTCAGGTAGAGTGATGGCAAGTAAAGCAGGGGAAGGGGGTAGAGGTGGACCAAGTGATGGTTTTTTAGAAAGAATGGTCAGGGGAGGAAATATTTGAGCAAATATGAGAGCCGTGAGGGAATGCTCCCTGTAGAAATCTGGGGGATGACTGTTTCGGGCAGAGGGAAACAGCAAGTGCAAAGGCCCTGAGGTAGGAGCACAGTTGGTGCACTGAGGGAAGGGAGGCCAGTGTGGCTATAGTGGATTAACCTGTCAGCTCCTCCAGCAGTAAGCAGGGGGAGCATTGAAATTCTAGGTCAACTCTGCTGCTCCAGGACAGTCAGACTTTCTTCCTTCCTCTCTAAGTGTCCGGGACTGGTGACAGCTCTCTCTGTTCCCCCTTTCTGTTCTGAGCCTGAAGACTCATGGGATCTCAGAGCAGAAAAGGCCTGCAGAGATCATCAGGAGCAATGCACTCACTCACTTAGGGATGGGAAGACTGAGGCCAGAAAGGTGAGTCTGGACTGGAATGCGGGTCTCCTGCTGCCATCTTCTGAATCACGAAGTCTGGAAGCCATTCTTTTCTTTCCCCTCTCCCAGAACTGACACTGGTGCATCTCAGAGTGTGTTTCCCCAGGCCAGCAACATCAGTACCGCCCAAGCATGGCAGGAATGTACTCCCTGGGCCTGGGGTCCAGCAATCTGTGCTTTACCAAGCCCTCCAAGTGATTCTGGGGCCGCCAAAGTTTAAGATACAGAGACTCTGGCCTCCCCACTTCAAATCCTTCAGGTCATGCATTCTTCCCTCAAAATCAGCTGAATCGTTCTAAAATACACAATCTGCCTACGATCACTACACTTTGCTGCCCCAAACTCCTGGAATCAGATAGCTTTGGGCATCACTTCAAATCCTTTGGTCTCATCTTTCACTCCAGCCACAGCTGTGATGCCCTGCTCCATGCAGATTTTGTTTGTTCGTTTGTTTGTTTTTCAGCTTCGTGCAGGAGCAATCTGCCTCTCCTCAAGCCTGCCTGCCCCTTTCTGATCCTTCCTGGCCTGGGCCTTCTCTGGCACCAATCAGCGGGTGATCTTGGCCAGTGGGGGATGGAGTCTGTGCATGAATGCTTTCCACTTTCTTCCTGGGCTGAGTGCTCCTAGCAGCCCCATGGGATGGAGCAACTCTGCTTGAGGCCCCCCATCCCAGTGCCCTGACCTGGTCCCTGGATCACACTCTCTGATTACCTACTCACACTTAGCCTTTGTCATAGGCTCTGCTTTCTGGAGACCCCAGGCTAAGACATGCCCTTTACTACTCACATCCAGCTGTGGGATGTTCACTTCCTACAAGGCTAGACTCTAGGACGGAGGTTATACCCTGAACAAAACAACCTCTGCCCTCCTCCTCCTCCACCCTAGTAACCAGTGCATCATGGCATTGGGGAAGGTGGGACACCTCCATGAGGCCTCCCTCCTTGTCCTAGAAGTAGAGTATCTGTGATATGAAGTCACATCCATGCTTTCTGGGAAAAGAGAGCTCCCCTCCTGTGTCCCCCTTTTCTTAGACTTGTTCACTCTTCCTGCGTTAGATGGGCCCCTCTCAACACCCACCGACCCCTGCTCAGCGATCTCTGGATCCGCAGAACCTCTGTGTAAGGACACAAATTGTTGTTACCATGTACTGAGCATTTACTTCAGCCAGGCTCTGTGTGTAATGGTTGACAGAGTGGATTTGGGAACCAGACCCCTTGGGTTTGAGTCCTGGCCCTGCCACCTATCACCTGTGCAACCTGGGGACAAGTCACAAGCAATCTGTGGCCCAGCATCCTCATTTGTAAAATGGGGGCGAGAACACCCCCCCCCAACAGTAGAACTGTTAAGGAAGCAATGCTAATATATATGCATGTAAAGTGCTTAGAGCCACTCAGGGCACACAGGCAGTGCTATCAAGTGTGGCTAAACTCTTTATTCCCACCACAACCCTATGATCGAAACATTACGGTCTAATTGTACAGATGGAAACTGGAGTTCAGAGAGGTTAAGTGAGGCCAGTGTGCCCAAGGTCACACAGCTGGTCGGAGGCAGAGCTGGTACTTGAACCCTGTTTGTCCCAGTCCAGAGCCCTTGGCTCTGAGGGATTGTTTCCTGGTGCTCAGGGACTGAGTTGCAGCTTTAAACCTTTCTTCCACCTTGAGGGGAGGACTGGGCCCTGCTTGAGCCCCCTACCTGTGGACAGGATTTGATTATTGGTTGGAGGGAGACCCTCCAGGGCAAATAAAGGATTTCTGGAGGCCCTTAGGGTGCCAACCAGCGCCCATACCCCCAAACCTTGTTCCCCTTCCTCCTGATTCATCCTTTGTCCCCAGCATCAGCTGCGACTGAGTGGAGACATCTGGGCTGCTGGGATCAGGGAAGGCATTTTGTACATAACGGTATTTCCAAAGCTGCATCCCAGGGAAAACTCGTGCCCTCGGAGGCCCAATGGAGTTAAACCAAGAACAGCTCTGGGGTTAAAAATGCCTAGAAAATGTTGGGTTAAATAAAGTCAAAAGATCTTCTGTCCCCCCACCCACCAGGACCTCTGAGAACCTTTAACATGTCAACAGGGGCCCGGACTCTCCAGAGGGGAATGGAGCACGCACATTTCCCAAACAGTTACCCAGGGAATCCTTTTTCCTGAGGACAACCTTTCAGATTTACTGAACTTTCTTTGGGCACAGCTGCTGTGGAGTCTGGCACACTCCACTCTCTTCCAGACAGACAGATTCCCTCAGCCAGATGGGGGCTTCCCTAGCCGGCTGCTCCCGCCTGGGGAAGACTCCCCAGGGAAGACTTCCCTGCTCTTGGGAGAAGGCGTGAGTCACCCATCTTGGGCTTTGGGTGCCAGCTCTGGGGTATGGGGAAAGGTGTGCTCAGCGGGAGCGTATGGGCAGCCTTTCTGTATCCTAGGAAGTGCACACCGCCTCCAAGAGCGGGCCCAACTAGTGGCTAAGGTTCTGCCATGCTGCATTGTTTGTTATAGCCATGTTGGTTACTAAAATGGAAATTCCCCCTTACCAGTTGGTTAAAAGCTGCTGCTCTGAGCCCCCAAGTTCCCCCACCCTCACTGCTGTCTCAGCCACCCCAGCCTATCTCGTGGGATCCTCTGGACCTTCCCATGATCCAGCAGCCAAGGGGTTAATGCTTGGTGCAGCTGAGGCCCCTCAGGACCCTCCAGACCTCCAGCAGGCCTGGGTCTATTCCAACTGGTCACAGCCCTGCCCTGCCAGTGGTTAAATACTTTGAATATCATCCCTGGTGTCAACTGTTAGTACCCATCAGATGCTCTAACGTCAGAAGGCGTGAGCTGATGAAGAACATAGGAACAATGGTGTGCTAGAGGAGAAAACACGGTCTCGGGGCTCAGAGCTTTCATCCTCTATCTCTGCCATCCCTAGCTGTGTGCCCTGAGATTATTCCCTCTTCCTGAGTCTGTGTTCTCATCTGCATTCCGGGTGTTATGAGGGTGAAGGAGACCCGTGGCCAGCACAGGGCCTGGGCCACGAAGAACGTTAGTTGCTTCTTCCTTCCCCATTGCGCCCAGTGCAAGATGCTGGTGGGTGGCAGGTGCCTGGAGTGATGCCCCTCCCCAGGGTCTCTTGCCCAGCGCAGCCTCCTTATTAAGGGAGCTGTTCCATATCCACATCTAATTACCCTCTAACTGCCTGCTCCCCGCTGGCCTCCACCTGCTTTCTGCCTCCTGCCTGGGCAGGAGCTGGTATCTAATTGGAGCCACTCCCCTGACCTGGCAGGACTCCTCTCCCGCTGGGGGAGGCAGTCTCGGTGGGAGGCCAGCCTCTCCTGGCTCCCGCAGGCCAGCTGACGGATAGGGACAGCAAAGGCGAGTTTGGCTTCCCCTGAGTTACTGCTCCCAGTGAGAGCAGGGCAAAGAATGGGGAATGGTGTCGGCTGAGCTCATGGCATTGGAAGCTTTGCATAGTTTATTTCTCTGTGAAAGCAATCTGGAGTAGTGGCTAGGGGTGCATACTTGGAGCCCAACAGACCTGGTTTGAATCCTTGCTCTCTGTTTACCAGCTTTGACTTTAAAATCCTCATCTGATCCTCAGTTTTCCCATGTGAAGAATGGGAATGTGGGGAGGAAACGACAGAAGCACATAAGGGATTTAGCACCGAGCCCAGCCCATGCATGCTTTTGTTGGGGCTAATGGTACAGCTGCACGCTTCTGATTCCATCCCACCTGTCAGGCTCAAAGGCCCCAGGTTGGACCCTTTCACATCTGATATGTCATTGAGTGCTCACAACAACTCAGTGGGGTTATTCGATTTTTTTCATGGAAAGGGAAACCGAGATTCAGGCAGGTAAAGTGACTTATTCAAGATCATCCAACGCATAAGCAGAAAGGTCTAATCTCATTGTTCTTTCTGCATCCACTCCTGACATTCATTCAGAATTAAATATTTATTGGGTGCCTATTAGGTCCCCTACTTGAGTCCAGTAAGGACTGGCCTCCAGACTTTTGGGTCACAAGCCAGGCACCTACACATCTGTAGCTTCATTCTCTACCCCCGTCTCCCTGCGTGCCTCTACTATAGAGGTGAGAATGCTACATACTCAATTTCCCAGTCCCTTTTACAGCTAGAGATGGCCCATATATGTATCTGACAATCTGGCAGGGGGCGTTGGGACCAGCAGTAGTGAGAGGTGGATTGGCCTTTCAAGGAAAGTTTTGAATTCCTGGTAAAGAGTTCAGGCTGCATTAGTTTATAGGTCCTGACTTAAATACAGACATGACTTCTGGAGCTGCAGCAGCCATCTTGTGACCATGAGACCTCAAACATAAGCATGAAAACCAATAAGCTAAGAATGTCCAAGAAGAAAGATGAGAATTCTGGGTTCCTGATGACATTGCTGAGGCTTGAACTACCATTCCAATCACCTACTATAAGGTGAGAAGAACAATCCCCTCTTTGTCTAGGGGCAAAACTTCAGGCCAGTAGTTCTCAAAATGTGGTACCTGCTTGAACAGCAGCATGGGCATCACATATGAACTTATTAGAAAACTAAATTTTTGCCCTCCCCCCAAGAGCCAGACCTGCTAAAGCAGAAACTCTGAGCAACCTGCCGTTTTACAAGCCCTCCAGGTGATTCTGATGTACTCTGAAGTTTAGGAACCACTGGTCTAAGCGCCTCATTAATCTGACACTTGTTTATTTGTATCTGAGTGCAAATCTCATTGATACCATCCCTCTGAGCTTTTGCTCAAAGCCTTTTCTCTGCCTAGAATGCCCAATTTCCACCTTCTCTGCCAGTCTTTTTCATTAAATGAATTAATTTTGATCAGAGAAACCCAGAATGGCAGAAAATTCAGCTGTTGCAATTTGTCAAGGTGCATGATTATTTTCCGGATTTGGTATCAGCTGTTTCAGAGGGCTGGATATAAGCAAAAAGCTACAAAATTGCGCCATTTAAGAAAATGTCTGGTTCCAGCTGGAAAACCTGGAATTGGTGTTTCTCTCTCTCCCTTTTACATGAGACCGGAAGGAGTGATTAGCGTGCTCCAATATCTTTCCTTTCAGCTGCCACAAATTCCCCAAGGCCTCCTCTCAATGAGGTCACAATCTGAGCCCGTGTGGTCCACTGTGGGCTGCTAGGATGCTGGGGCAGTGGTCCAAGGGGGCAAAGGCAGAAGCTGAGAGGCCCCTTGAGACCTAAGCTCTGAAATTCACACAACCTCACTTTGGTCAGATTCTACTGTCACAGACCAGCCTAGAATCAAAGAGATGGAGAAACGGGCTCCACCTCTGGCTGGGACATTCAGCGGAGTCACTTTGCAAAGGGGCCAGGGTACTGGGATGGGAGGAATGTATGGCCATTAAACCGTTTACTGCAGAATCTTCCTTGTCTCTCACTTTGCTTTAATCTTACAGGAGGCTTCATGTTTCTTCTGAGACATTATTGAAAATCCATTCTTTTTTTTTTTTTTTTTTTTTTATTTATTTATTTATTTATTTATTTATTTATTTATTTATTTTTGGCTGTGCTGGGTCTTCGGTTCGTGCGAGGGCTTTCTCTAGTTGCGGCAAGTGGGGGCCACTCTTCATCGCGGTGCGGGGACCGCTCTTCATCGCGGTGCGCGGGCCTTTCACTATCGCGGCCCCTCCCGTTGCGGGGCACAGGCTCCAGACGCGCAGGCTCAGCAGCTGTGGCTCACGGGCCCAGCTGCTCCGTGGCATGTGGGATCTTCCCAGACCAGGGCTCGAACCCGTGTCTCCTGCATTAGCAGGCAGATTCTCAACCACTGCGCCACCAGGGAAGCCCCTGAAAATCCATTCTTGGTTCCAATTTTTCTGCTAGTCAGAGATGGTTTAGTTGCAAGGAATAGAAATGACTCAAAATAGCTCAGAGGAAGGCTGGGGAGGGTACAGATATCATGGAAATGAAATGGTTTTGGACCTCACGGAACCCAAAGCTGGGAGGAACCAAGAAAGTATCTTTTTCTTGTTTATTTTGTTTCCCTCTCTTCTTTTTCTATGTCATCTTGCTTCTATGATTCTCCTTTTTTTGTCGACTTACTCTGCATTCTTGTGGCTTCTTTCCTTCCCTGTAATTTTGGTCTAAGATATGCAAGCGAGAGCCTGCTGGTCTGTGGAGAGAGGGAGGGCAAAAGAGCACCTTGCAATTTTCTGGTGTCCAAACTGGCCCCAATTCCACAGTCCCTTACAGACCCAGAACCCCCATTAGCCAGAGACTCCTTGTCTCTTAGTTCACATTTTTATGACAAAAAGGGGTCCCCGGCTCTGCAGTAGGCTGGCTCTCCTGGGTTAGCCGTCCATTCCTCGTACCATCGGCTCGTCACCTGCAAATGTCAAGGAAGGCATGATACAAAGATGGCTTCCCAGATGCAGCCCTGGTGCTGGGTCATGGGTGTGCAGTTTTGGGGAGCAGCAGTCTGTCAGAATTCAACTGTGACTTCCCTGTGGTGCTGGGACCCAGTGAGAACCCTCCAGTGTGTCTCCCAGGGAGCGTGGTACGGAGACCTCAGGAGCTACAGCTTTGCTGGTCGACCCAGCAACCCTTCCCACAAGGACCTTTTCTTCCAGGCCACCTCAGGAATTGCTGTTTTGCTCCCAGAAGGGTGAGCCATTACCTACTTGTGCTGGGGAGGTGCCCTCCTTCCAGCATGGACCAGGGGCTTGCATGCTGGCTCTGCACTTTACGAATTGTGTGACCGTCAGTCCGTCTTTCTGAGCTTCTGTTTCTCCAGCTGCAGGATGTGCGTGGGGTCCCTACCTCCCACATGGGGGGAAGACCAAAGCTAGCAAATGTCAAGTGCCTAATGTACAGGCAGTCCCTGACTGACGATGATTTTTTGACTTTATGATGGCGTGAAAGCAATAGCACTCAGTAGAAACCATACTTTAAATTTTTAATTTTGATCTTTTCCCAGGCTGGCGATACGCGGTACATAATCTCTTCTGATGCTGGGCAGCGGTGGCCGCAGCTCCGAGTCAGCCACGTGGTCATGAGGGTGAATAATCAATACACTTACAGCCATCTGTACCCAGACAACCATTCTGGTTTTCACTTTCAGTACAGTATTCAATGAATTACATGAGAGACTCAACACTTTATTATAAAATAGGCTTGTGTCAGATGACTTTGTCCAACTGTAGGCTGATGTAATGTTCTGAGCACGTTTAAGGTAGGCTGGGCTAAGCTATGACATTTGGTAGCTTAGGTGTAAAACAGCATTGTCGATTTATGATATTTTCAATTTACAATGGGTTTATCAGGACCTAATCTGGTTGTAAGTGAGGAAACTCTGTAATTGATGGTATTGGAAATACTAAAATATGATGGCTGAGTAACAATAATGGTAATAATAATAATTAACATATCTTACTAAGGAATGGACTCTCTTGGCCTGTGAGTTTTGAGGGGATGACTCTCTTACTGCTTCCAGAAGAGTAGGACCCCTTTGGCCCTGGGGACATAATAAGTGGTATCAGGATGTGGTGTGACTCAGTCAAGTGACACCTTGGGCCTTCCTGATGCCTGGGAACGGTTGCGTGTATGTGTATAAATGTGGGTGCGTATGCATGTGTGTGTGTGGACAGCAGGCCTCTGAGGACTCACACCTCCCAACATCCCAGCCCTTAAACCTACACAGCCGGGGGGTGAGGGTTTCTCTGCAGCAGGTTACAGCCATGTCCCTGAAGCAGGGCTCCCCAGGGGCCTTTCTAACTTCCTCCTGAGGTCAGTTAGGTCCCTGTGAGATCCAGGGCCCAGCACCCCAGGATAAGTCCTGGGACACGCTGGGTGAATTCTGGGACAGCTGTCTCTTCGATGGATTTTGCAGACCCCTGTCTTTCCTATTCTCAACTTTCTGCTTTGTGGCCGCAGCCAGCTTGGAACACCTCTGTGGGAACATGGGGTCCGGATCAGGTAAAAGTCAAATTTATGAATTCAGTTCCCAGGCAGCAGCCAGGGACTGAAGACTCAGGCCGCCGTTGGCATGTCGGGGCAGGAAGCTGAGCCCCTTGCTTGCCGGCTTTAGTGTTCGGGTGACTTAGATGACAGCTATTAGCCAGCCTGCCTCTGAGGTCTCAATGAGATTGTCTTTATGCCCTTTGTCCCAAGACCTAGTGAAGTTCAAAGCCTTCTCCTCTACTTTTGCTAATTACCAGCAGGAGCTGGGGGCAGCAGGAAGGGAAGGGGCTTATCTGTCCTGCCTGTTCCTCCTGCTGGGCCCCTCCTCCCCAGAAGCGCTGCCTTGGAACTGTGCCTCCCGATCCTGACATGAAATTGGCTTAATTTCCGGAAGAGCAACAACAAACATTTACATAAAATATTCACAAATTCAATATCTTCTGCTGGAAAACCTGGGGGGCTGGGCCTCATGTCAGAATGCACAGTCTCATACCTTTAGCTGCTACTTCCTCTCTTGCCAGCTGTGTAGTCAGTGGTTATCAGCTCGGGTTTGGAGCCAGACGGCCAGGGTTCAAATCCCAGCTTTGCTACTACTTACTAGCTGTGCAACCCTGGGCGCTTTCCCTACCTCTCAGTGCCTCTACAAAATGGGGACGCTAATGGTATCTGTCCTAAATGGTTGTTCTGAGGCTCAGACAAATTAATAAGAGTTCATAATTGTAAAGTGCTTAGAGCGATGCCTAACTCAGGAGGTGCTAGAGAAGTGACTGGCAAAGTTAACCCCTTTCACTTGAAAACTGGGACTCAGCATACTGGTTATGAGGATGAAATGACAGCACAAGCATTGTGGATTTTTTTGGAGGGGGGGCTTTTTGGGTGGTGCAGGCTGCCAGGCATCCAACTCCCATCCTATCTCGGGAGGAATTCTCAGTCCTGGTGGCATGGGTAGACCTGGAGCCCCTCTCCTTGCACCAAAGCCCCTGACAGCTGAAGCTCAGACCTGTGACCTTGCCTCCGCCGACTGAATGCCCCTCCCCCCAGATCCCGATGCCAAGATGCAGGAATAGATGGGACGTCCTTCCCAGTGGCAACATTGGCAACGTGCCCCAGCTGGCCTATTAGTGTGACAGTGGCTGTGTCACGAAGGGCTGGCCACCCTTCGTTCCTACCAGTTTTCTGAGCCCGATTCCCCCGGTTTTGTAAGCACCCCAATCTCTGTCGGTGGCAGAGGCTTCTCATGCACCTCCTCACCCCACCCCAGCCCCTGCCGCCAGGAACATCTCCCCTGTTCATGTAGTAATAGAACATTTCACTGGTCCAATGGCTGCTCAGAATACAACTAGATTCCTCAGCCTCCCTTGCCGCAGGTGTGGCTGTTGAACAGGCCGTAGACGATAGGGTGTGAGTAGAAGTGACGGGTGCACCCTCCAGGGGAGCCCTTGCAAGCAAGGGCCATCCCCTCCCCTCCTATTCCCTTTCCTGCTGGCGGGGCAGTGAACCTTCCTGGACCACGTGCTGAGGGCCTGAAAATTTCATGGAGCAGAACCACCGTTGCATGTCAGCTACTTACTGAAAAAGAAAGAATTTTCTCTCATTGAAGCTATGTTATTTCTGGTCTCCCTTTTCTGGGACCACGTGCCTTACAGGTAGCTAATACACCTTCTAATAGATTTCCTCCAAGGCTTCAGCTACCAGAGGTGGTTCCTTAGTCTTTTCTTTTTTCTTCTTTTCTGCTCTGTGCTTTTCCTTTTCTCTCTTTCTCCCTCGTTCTTTCCTTTCTGCTCTTTTTTGTAGTCTGGCACCTTGGTTCCTGCAATGCACTAAGCACAGAGCGTTCACATTCCTTAGTGCGGATCAGGACATGGATAAATATTAGCCATTGTTTGCGTTGTTCCTCACCCGCGCCGTCCTGGATGCCCTGGGAGCTTGCGAAGTCTCCCTCCTCACAGGGCAGCCTCCTGCCTCACTCTGAGCCTTGGGCAGCAGGCCTGCAGTTCTTACATTTCTCCCCAACACTTGTCAAAATATTTTTTTCCAAACACTGTTACATGTCCTCCTATGAGGAGCCCTGGCGCCAGCTGTTAATTTTATAAAAGTTCCTCCCCTCTGATGGGTATTTTTTTTTTGGTTTTGTTTTGCCCGTGAGCCTGGCGTCCAGCATTTCTATTCCTTTGATCTCTAAATGGAAAACAAAATTCAAGAAACCTGAGCCCATGGCCCGTGGAGAGACGCCTGGTGGATAGAGGTCAGCAGTCCCCGAGTCGAACTGCGGCGTCAGGTGGCAAATCAGAGAATGTCAGATCCAGAAGAGTCCCGAGAGGCCGGGTGGGGCAAGTGATTGCTGGGCACCACACGGTGAGCCAGACGCAGAGTCCTGCTTCCCTCTCAGGGATTCTGCTGCGGGACCAGAGACTCTCCTAGGCTGTTCCTATGCATGTGTGCGGGTGGGGACCACAGAAGAATCAGATTTGGGTCCTGTCCTCCAGGGACTCACAGGTCACAGAGGAGGCGAGACATGCTTCCCAAAGTCAATGCCACGTGGCAGAGAACGATCACGACTAAGAGAGCTGCGGGCACTCAGGAGGGAGGGCCGCTGTCTCAGAGGGAGCACAGGGAGACTTCCTAGGGGAGGAGGCATTTTAGTTGGTTCTACAAGGATAGGGAGGTGAGGATTTAGGAGGAAGGCTTTCCAGGAACAGGTACTGTTCATGCCACAAAGGTTTATTGTGCTTTCATGAGCCGGATCAGTGAGCCCGGCAGAGGTGGCCCTGTGTCCAGGAGCTTGCAGTCTAGCAAGAGAGCCGGTGAGTGAGCTTAATCACACAAGTCAATATCTAACGACAGTTGCAACAGATGCTGTAAAGAAGTGGATCGAGAGGCTGGGAGACCATCTAGCTGACCCTGACCCAGTTGGGATTAGGGAAGGGTCTCCAAGGAGCTGTCATCTCATCTGAGACGTGGAGGGTAAGCAGGAGTTATCACATCAAGGATGTGCTGGGCTCTCAGGGAGACATCCTAGCAGAGGCATGGTGTGTGGGAGGACCTCAAGGCAAGGAGCAGTGTCGGGTGCCCAGAGCACAAATTGCAGGGAGACAGAGCTGGTGATGCAGGAAGAAGCCCCATGCTTTCTCAGCAAGGGTGTGAGAATGCCAGCTCACGTGGTTAAGCAAAAGGGAGTATGGCCAAGCCTGCCAGTTGCCCCCTACTCTCAGTTTTCCCTTTCTTACCTGATCTCGGTACTCCAGTTTTTCTGCTGGGCACTTGCCACCCAGAATAAAGACTATATTTAAAAAAAAAAAAATTACATTTCCCAGCTAGGTGTAGCTATGTGACTAATTTGTAAATATTGGAGTGTAAGCAGAAACGATGTGTGCAACTTTCAGAAAGCATCTTTATATGGAATGGAAGACTCTTTCTTTCTAATGGCTGGAATACAGACATGTTGGAACTCAAGCAGCCATCCTGAACCATGAGTTGGGAGCCCTGTATTAAGGGTAGTGAAGCAGCAAGGTAGAATGAGCTTGGGTCTTTGATGATCATGGATCTTCTATGCCTGCCCTGGATTTGCCTCTAGATTTTTGTCACTTGAGAAAAAACAAAAACAAACAAGTAAACAAAAACTTCTCTGTTATTTAAGCTAATTAAAGCTGAATACAATTTATTTATTTATTTGTTTATTTATTTTTTATTGGAGTAAAATTACTTTACAATATTGTGTTAGTTTCTGCTGTACAATGAAGTGAATCAGCTATATGTATACCTATATCCCCTCCCTCTTGGACCTCCCTCCCACCGCCCCCCATCCCACCCATCTAGATCATCACAGAACATTGAGCTGATGTGGATTTAGTGAAAGATGCTGGAATTTTCAGGGAGAACACACTATGGTATGATGGTACTCATGATGATTCTAGAACATTCTATAAGGAAGCGAATTAAGAAAAAGGGCAGCACAAGAGCCCTCAAATTAGCTCTACGAAAACCAAAAAGTCCAAGAAAGAAAATGCAACCACAATACATTACTTGGCTCAGCAGTGAGTAAAATTTATTTTGTCACAGTTATGAAACACTGACTATGGATTTAATAAATAAATATCTATGATGCTTACGATGTGAACAACGCTTCCTAGAGTTGTGTGGTTGTCCTGAAGGCAGGGTATACTTGAGCAAAAGTCCTTATCTCGCATAATTCAGGGGGTTGGGTCTAATATGGACAAATCAAAAGATTATACAAGGGCTTCCTTGGTGGCGCAGTGGTTGAGAATCTGCCTGCCAATGCAGGGGACACGGGTTCGAGCCCTGGTCTGGGAAGATCCCATATGCCACGGAGCAGCTGGGCCCGTGAGCCACAATTACTGAGCTTGCGCATCTGGAGCCTGTGCTCTGCAACAAGAGAGGCCGCGATAGTGAGAGGCCCGCGCACCGCGATGAAGAGTCGCCCCCACTTGCCACAACTAGAGAAAGCCCTCGCACAGAAACGAAGACCCAACACAGCCATAAATAAATAAATAAATAAAAATTAAAACAAACAAACAAAAGAAACCCCCCATTCATTTGGCTCACTATCCCCTATTAAAAAAAAAAAAAAGATTATACAAGATGCAAATATTTTAAAATATGAAAGTAAATACCACCCCCAAAACAACCAAAAGAGTTGAAAGTAGTTGTTTCTGAGAGCTGGGATGAGATCTGCATAGGAGGAAGCAAGGATTTGCTTTTTTTTAAAATCACTATTTAATCTTTTAAAATTATGCTTTGAAAATATAAAATTTAGAAAGAACCTGACTTGGATGTGATCTCTCCCTCTTTTAAACCCCCAAATCATGCTGACAGCACCGTCTGTCGATAACATATAGGCTTTGTAGTCAGAGCAGCTGGCCATGGTTGGTTTGCAATTGGATCCACCACTTGGCAATTGTTTCCCAGGGTTGGGAGTGACTGTCTGAGCCTCAGTTTCCTTATCCATATAATGGGTATATTAGTATCTTCCCCACATGTTGCTGTGGAGAATTAATGCAGGTAAAGTGCCTGGCATACATCTGGCACATGGTCCTCTAAATGGTATTTGCTGTGATTGTTATATGTATTATTTGTGCCGGATTAAGTGTTATGAACTTGCCTTATCTTCCTACCGCACTGGTTCTCAAACTTGAGCATGTATCAGAGCCACCTAGAGGGCTTGTTGAAAAATGGGCCCACCCCCAGAGTTTCTGATTCAGCAGGTCTGGAGCAGGGCCAAGAATCTGCATTTCCAGCAAGGTCCCAGGGGACGTTGATGCTGCTGGTTCAGGGACCACTGCTCTACTGCATAAGTGGCTTAATGATGGACCCGAAGTGGATCTTGGGAAGCAAACACAAAAGGAAAGAATTAGAAGAGCTCTGACAAAGCTTCCTATGGGAGAACTCACACCTGGGGGAGCAGCGCCTTTGTGGGGGGGGCAGGTGGAAGGGGGATTGGGGAAGGTTTCACAAAAGAAGTAATGCTTGAGCTGAATTTGAAGGACCAGGAGAAATTCGCCAAGCTCTCTAGACAAGGAGCGTCCCCAGCAGAGGGAACAACAGGTGCAAAGGCAAGAAGGGAGGAGAAAATACGGCACATTTGAGGCACTGTACCCACTTTTCCTAACTCCTAAGGCATCTTTGGAAGGCACGATGGAGCTGACAGCACGTACTCAGCAGCCTGTGTGCGCATTTGGAGACCTTTTGAAGGGCTGAAGCAATGAACAACACACCTAGGAAGGTATGTGAGGATCCTTCCCCGGGATGGACAGCTGGAGCCTTGAAACCAAAAGGCTGCTTTCATGCCCACCGGATGGGGCATCTTCGATGATTCTCGCAGATTTCAGTGATATCACGCACACGGGGATAAAGTTACAGAGACTCAGAAAAGTCTTTAATCCCAGTACTGCCCATTCCGTGGACGTATTTTCACATCTTCATGGGAGATGTAGCTTGAAGGCTCAAACATTGGATTTCCAGGGCGTGCTTGGTGGGAGCAGCAGAGCAGACCATATAAAATGAGGTCTGGATCTGAAAACCCACGTTGCAAGTTCACCCAAGGACGCAGCTTTCCTCTTTGGAAGGCTCCTCTCCCTCTGGTCTCCCAGCCCCTTCTCTCTTCCTGTCTCCATCATGCCTGTTGCTGGGCTGTTTCCTGCTCTGCTGTAAATCTCACCCCAGAGAACACAACTACTCGCCTGCAGTAGCAATTACGCGTTAATGGAGGGTCAGCAGTGGTGCACACAGGAGGTTTCTAGGCATTTGAAGGTGCCCAGGTGGAGCTCAGGGTCCCAGGGGCCTACTGGGCCCCTGCACCTCTCTGGGGGATCAGCAGGCTAGAGGCCTCCAAATGTCACCACCTGCATCCACGGCCCACGTTAGTTCAGCCCCTACCGTGTGTGAGACTCGAGGCAAGTTGCCGCAGGACGAGGTTGTGACTCTGCCTGCTCTGTGCAGTGACCTCTCCTGTCAAATGCCTGCTACACACAGGCCCTGTGTGAGGGCCTGTCCACACGTTCGTGCTCTTGTTTTGTCCTCTACTTTTCTGAAAGAGGTAGGCGCTAATGTACCCATTTCATAGAGGAGAAAAGTGAATTTCAAGCAGCTTAAGTAACCAAGGTGGGTGAGAGGGAGTATGGTATAGGGGTTAAGAGCACAGACTCTGGAACCAACCTGCCTGAGTTCAAGTCTCAGCTCAGCACTGACCAGCTGTGTAACCTTGGGCAAGTGACGTTAACTCTCTGTGCATCTGCTTCCTCTCCATAAAATGAGGGTTCCTTTGATATAAGTCAATGTATGTTGAATAGTAGCTGCCATATATATGTCAGTTATTACTATTATTAAGTTAATTCATGGACAGCAAGTGGGCTAACCCATACTGGTTCCAATCTCCTGTCTGCCCTGCTGCCCCTAAGGCTGGTTTCTGGGGTGGGGGGAAGATAAGGACATGAGGGATCATGAAGGTGCCTGCACCCTATACTTTACAGAGTCAGAGTGACATGGTTTGAATCCTCAAGTCTCCTGACTCTCTGAGCCAGATTTTCTACATCTTTACAAAGTCGTGTCATCAGGGTTAAGAGCCAGGCTCTGGAAACACGCTGCTTCAGTTACATCCCCAGTTCTACCATTTTCCAGCTGCAGGACTTTGGGCGAATTACTTTCTCTCTTTGGGCCTCAGTTTCCTCATCTGTGAAATGGGGATGATACTAGTTCTTACATCATAGAGCTGTTAGGGGGATGACATGAACTGTCCCATGCAGAGCCCTTTGAACCATACTGCATGCACAGCAAGTGCTACCCAAGTGTGTACTGAGATCATAATGCACATAAGGCAACACAGGCCCAGCACAGAGTAGGTGCTCAATAAACAGCAGCAATGATGAGGAGGGGGTGAGGAAGCTGCAAAATTCAGCCTTTCCTCTTACTAACTGAAAAGCCTCTGGGCCAAGAATTCTCAATCCTGACTGCACATTAGAACAACATGGGGGACTTTTTTTTAAAAACGCTAGCACTCAAGACCCAAACCCCAGAGATTCTTACTTAATTAGCCTACGCAGGGCCTGGCATTGAATGATTTTTTAAAAGCTCTCCAGGAGATTCTAACAAGCAGCCACGATTGAGAACCACTGAGTTGGGAAATAACTGAGGGGCCCGTTTGGAAGAGACATTTTAACTGGGTAGATCAAGGCAGGCCTCTTGGAGGAGGGGCCATGTGACCTGAGGTCTGAATGGTGAGAAGGAGACAGCCAGGCAAAGACCTGGGGCAGGGGTGGGGGTGGGGTTCATACAGGGAACAGAGCAGGTGCAAAGGCCCTAAGGCAGGCATGAGCCTCAGGTGTGTTGGAAAAGGAGCAGGAAGGCCAGGGTGGCAGAGACAACCATATGTGAGAGGGAACAGATGAAGATCCCGGTCCAGGATGACAAATAAGGAAAACTGAGTCCCTCTCTGGCCAGAGGGACTGAGGTTAGCACTTGGACTAAGCAGAGAGCAGCTGAGGGCATCCACCAGACATGTCCACGGCTGATTTAAGTCTCTCAAGTATCCTCGAGTCCGGGAATGAGAATTCCTTGTGAATCTGTGGGTCCAGGCCTCAATCTCCCTGGGCAGGTTTCATCCTGGCACCCTCGTACGTGGACCATCAGCCCCAGAAGGATCCTTCGGGACAGGAAGGTGGGGAGTTATTCCAGCGACCAGAGAGGGAGGAGGGGGAGAGAGGCTGGGCGGAATGTCCCCTGGGGCCCATCGCAAAGGCCACTCAGGCTGGTGGCCGCTCTGGCAGCCAGGAAAATGCCAGCCTCCTGTGAAGGCTTAATCATTGTGCTCCCGCCGCTGCCGGGGGACGGCTCAGTGGGGAGCAGGTGTTTCTATTTTCTGGCACAATTACCTGGGAAGTGAGGGCAGCGGCACCCATGGATGTGTCTGCAGCTTTGCGTGTGTGCTGTGAGGGGTGTCTGTGTGGATGGGCGTATATGCCTTGTCGTGTAGAATTGCACGTGTGTGTCTCATCTTCACAGGAGCACGTCCTACCGAATGGTGTGTGTTTGTGTGTGCTTCTCGCATCTGCTGTGTGTCACGGTGTCTCTGTGTTTCCTGTCTTACTGTATCAGAACATGTATCTGGATCTGTCTTCACAGTGTGTGGCTGTGTGAGTCCGCCTGTGTGTGACCATGTGACTACACACATATGCCCAAATGGAGGGTGCAGTCTGGCTCTGGAAGCACCCCTCTCTGAGGGCAGGCTAGTCCCACCACGATGGCCCATTTCCTCAGCTGTCGAGCGGGGAGGCCGGTCTCCATCCTGGGGTCACACAAGCACTTGTGTTGATGTTCCGCCCGGGAGGCTGAGTTTCGTCTTCTGAGGAAGGGGTCTCCGTCCAGCTCCTTTGTCTGGGCAGTGGATGGCCACTCCCCAGGCCCCATCGACGTGAGCACTTCCTGCCGCAGGCCCAGGTGGGGCCCAGCTGCATCCGGCCCGGGCTGCTGATGTGGGCTACGGGTGGCGGCGGGGCCTGGCCTGGGGCCGCCTGGGCCCTGTGTGCTGTCTGCGTGTGCGGACTGCTCGCCCGAGGGAGAGCCTTCCTGTTTCCAGTCTGCGGCCTCCCTCACAGCTGGGGCTCAGAGAGACGCAGAGGAAGGGGAAGCGTTATCAGCCCAGGGCCAGCCGGGTCCAGAGGATATGAGACCTTGGGGAGACTCTCTAGTTATCAGCAGGGAGCATGATAGGTTTCCATGGAAATACTACACAGTTTATGCCTGGACCTCATGTCCGACATGAACTGAGCATTTGCTGTGGGTCAGGTCCTGAGCCTGGGCTGACGTCAATAGAAACAACAACAATAATAAAGCAGCCCCTGTCTGCTTCTACCACCAGCATCGACTCCTCCACTTTACTCCTCCCAGCACTTTGCAGACCCCCTGGGTTCCTGGGTCTCACCCACCCCTGTCTCTCCTCAGGGCCTTTGCATGTGCTGTTCCCTCTTGCTAGAACACCCCTTCTTCTGATCTTCCTGTGGGTGGCTCCTCCTCCTCATCCACCAGAGATATCACCTCCCCAGGGAGGCCTGCCCTGATTTCCCTTCATATTATGCCTCAGTCATTTTCTGTCACATCATACTTCAGAGATTGTATAACCATCTGCCATTGTCTCAGTTTTTATGTGTTTACTCTGTCTTCCCCTGCATGAATATAAACTCTCCGAGGTCAGAGCCCTTGTCTGTCTTATTCAGCTCCATAATTCCAGGATCAGTGTATATGTAGTAGGTGTTTAATAAATATTCATTGGCAGTTTAATAAATTTATTGAACACTTATGTGCCAGACACTGAATCTTATTTCGTTTCAACCTCACAATCACCCATAAGCCAAAGCTGTGTGCTATTAGCATCCCCCATCTAACTGAAGAAGGAAAATAAACTTCATAGAGGTTAGGAAACCTGTCTAAGGTCACACAGCTAGTGAGTGGGAGACTCAGGGTTTTTATCCAGGTCTGCCTGATGCTGCGGCATGCTCTTAACACTCTGCTGTGATCAAGACACAGGAAGAGTAAGGAAAGTCTGGCCAAGCAGACAGACGGACAGCTGAATCAGTTACCTATTGCTATGAAACAAACTGCCGCAAAATGGGGGCTTAAAACAGCAACCATTGATTGCTCATGGTTTAGGATTTGGTAATTTGGGCAAGGTTCAGGTGGGATGGCTCCTCTCTGCTCCAGGTGGTGTTGGCTGGACTAACTTTAGGCAAGAAGAAAGGTCACTTGGCAGGTTGGCTGGGGGCTGGCTGGTCCCAGATGGCCTTCTCACTCAGTCTGGCAATTGGTTGGGCTGTCAGCCCGGCACCTTAGTTCACCTCCATGCAGCCCCTCCAATAGGTTAGCTCAGGCTTCCTCTCGTGAGCTGGGTCCTGAGACAGCAAGAGTGGAAGGTACAAAGCCTCTTAAGAAGTCATACAGTGTCACTTTTGCCACATCCTATTGATCAAGATGAGTCACAAGGCCAGACCAGATTCAAGAGGTGGTGAAATAGACTCTGTCCCTTAAAGCAAGATGCTACAAAGAATATCTTTTTTTCATCTACCACAGTACTCCTTTTTGACCATAATTATTATTCCACATGAAAAATACACTCACCTTCTCCCAAGACTTCCTCAAAGTCTCACCTCACTACATGACCTTATGGGGTACATTTCTGGGATAGGTCCCCTTCTCCAAATCCTCCCCCTCTACAGAGGACCCAGTGGGGGCTAACAGCACACATTCCCTTGGCTTCTGATTTTCAGCATCAGGCATCCTGGTCTCAGCGTGCAGCCAGTGCTGGAGACCAAGGCCAGCACTTCCTCCAGAGGCCTTTGCAGAAATGCAGCCACTGCTCCCCCAGCCCTCTCGGGAAACCAGAGGAGGAGCCTTGTTTCCTCATTTTATAGATGGGGACTTGAGAACAACAGAGGTGGAGTGACTTCCCCAAATTCACTACAAGAATCCTACAGAGATGGGAATAGAGGCCAGGGGTGCCAAAGACTTTGTCCAGGTTTCTACTTCAAAATTTGGGTAATGCCAAAGTGTTCCTGAGAGCAACCCAAAGCCCTGGGCCAGGGAAAACTTGAAGTGGGATGCTAAATTGATATTTATTCGTTCATTCATTCATATTATCTTTCAATCACAAACTATTTACTGAACATATGATACTAGGCACTGGTATAATTGTGAACAAAGCAGAGGGTCCCTGTCCTCTTAGAACTTACAGTCTGGTGGCACCTACACACATTAAACACATAACACAAGAATAAATACGTGATTTGAAGGAAACATACAGAATGCCATAAGAGCTGCCAATGGGGGCTGACCCAGCCTGGGAGAAGCTTCCATTATGAAGTGCTGTTTAAGCTGAGGGAAAAGCAGGTGCAAAGGCCCTGAGGTTGGAATCTGCTTGACGTATTCAAGAAACAGTACAGCAGCCAGTGAGGCTGTGTAGGCCATGGTGAGGAGGCTAGACTTTATCCTAGCTACAGTGGCAAGCTTTTGAAAGCGGGAGAGGCGTGATAGGTCCGTGTTTTTAAAAGTTCACTCTCCTTACACTGTGAAGAATAGATTGGAAGAAGGTATGAACTGAAGTTGGGTTGATTCATAGCAACTGCTACTTTTTTTATTTTTAATCAGTCATCAATTTTATACACATCAGTGTATACATGTCAATCCCAATCGCCCAATTCAGCACACCACCATCCCCACCCCACCGCAGTTTTCCCCCCTTGGTGTCCATACATTTGTTCTCTACATCTGTGTCTCAACTTCTGTCCTGCAAACCGGTTCATCTGTACCATTTTTCTAGGTTCCACATACATGCGTTAATATACGATATTTGTTTTTCTCTTTCTGACTTACTTCACTCTGTATGACAGTCTCTAGATCCATCCATGTCTCAACAAATGGCTCAATTTCGTTCCTTTTTATGGCTGAGTAATACTTACAATAGCCAGGTCATGGAAGCAACCTAAATGCCCATCGACAGACGAAATGATAAAGAAGTTGTGGTACATATATACAATGGAATATTGCTGCTACTTATTGAACATGTGTGTGCAGATGATTCTGATGTATCGTCTCATTTAATTGTTCCAACCAGCCTGTGAAGCAAATACCATCAGCCTTGTTTTACGAACTTAGCAAGCAGGGTTCAGAAAGGCCCCACCTCCTAATACCATCAACTTGGGTTTTCTTTTTTTTAAATAAATTTATTTATTTGCTTTTGGCTGTGTCAGGTCTTCGTTGCTGCGCACAGGCCTTCTCTAGTTGCGGTGAGCAGGGGCTCCTCTTCGTTGTGGTGCACAGGCTTCTCAGTGCAGTGGCTTCTCTTGTTGCAGAGCACAGGCTCTAGGTGTGCGGGCTTCAGTAGTTGCGGCTCACGGGCTTAGTTGCTCTGCGGCATGTGGGATCTTCCCGGACCAGGGCTCGAACCCGTGTCCTCTGCATTGGCAGGCGGATTCTTAACCACTGTGCCACGAGGGAAGCCCTCAACTTAGGTTTTCAATGTTACAGATTTTAGGGGGACACGAACATTTAATCTATAGAAATAGCCTCAGGCTTACTCAACCAGACCATCCTTGAGCTAATCCCCAAGGCTGGTCTTGCCTCTCCGTCATTCCAGGAGGCAGGATGCTGGAATCCAGACCCCGTGATCCTCTCCGCTGAAGAGGAACTTGCTCAGGTTCCTGATTGGACAGTGATGGCGCCTCCGTCTGGCGGCACAGGCTCACAAAGTGCTCAGCATGCCTGTCAGCTGTCTTTTCTCACATGTGACGCCTCTCGAGTTTATGTTTATCAGCTCCCCCACTGGAAGGCCAGCTTCTTGAGGGCATGGGCTGATTTCATTCACAGCGGCAACTTCAGCTCTTAGAACGCCTCCTGGCACGTAGTAGGTGTTTCATGAAGATTTGGGAACACCTGATTGCACACCAAGGTACCGTGGCAAAGACTGGGAAGGGTTTGCTTTTTTGGTGGAACCACACTTTAAACCCACACCAACAGGGTGCCCATCCTGGCTGGGCCCCTTATCCGCTGTGTGATCTTCGGCAAGCTGCTTGACATCTCTGGGCCACAGTTCTTCATATGTGAAAAAGTTCTGGGGCCCTGTGCCTGGGGCCTGGCAGACATTGGTTTCCAACCTTCACACTGAACATCCATATTCAGGTGAAGAAACTGTTGATTGAGAAGTGCAAGGCTTTTGCCCAAGGGTATTAGGCTACAGATACATAGGATCAGGCAGTCCTCATATGTAAACTCAGATCGCTCTGACTCCAAATTCAATTCTTCCTGCCTCCCTCCCCCATTTGTTCATTTGTCCCACAAAGATTGGATGATAAGATTTGGCAGGCAGGCACCACTCGGCTCCTTGGCCCTGGAGTGACCCAGCTCTCCCATCGCCTCCAGCCACACAGCCACAGCCTTCTGGGGAGAGCGCCAACTGCACACGGCTGCTCTTTCCAGAAGCTGCCTGGCCGCGTGAGGAAGGCTCATTTTCCTTCCTCTACAAAGGATAACTTTGCGGACAGCGTAGTTGCCTATTGTAACTGCTGTTGGTTGTTGCCACTTACATAACTTTTTAATCTGAAATCATTTAAGACTCACAAAAAGTCACAGAAATAGTTCAGAGTTCCCACATACCCTTCACCTAGCTTCCCTTCATGATAATATCTCAAGTAACCAAAGTACATCATCAAAGTCAGGGAACGGATGTTGGCACAATATTATTAACTCAGATGCAGACCTTACTCAGATGTCACCAGTTTTTGCATGCATGCCAATGGTATTGTTCTTAATTTCCAATTTTTGTCAGTTATCCAGGCTCCTAGTTCAAAGAGTGAGCTGGTTTAGGAAGTTAGTAAAGACAAGCGGCCATTTCCAGCCCTTCTCGCCTCCGCTTCCTCTTCTCCAGAAACGGCCACTTCACTTCCTTCAGTTAATCATTCTGTGTTTAGCTCCCGATGGCTCCATAACAGACTTGTATTGCTATATGTATTTTTTCAGTGTTAGGCATTCTCCATTGCTTCCCTGCTCTAGAACATGCAGTATTAAATCTCTGTCTTCTCCTGCTCCAACCCCACACTTCCATCCCACCTATCCTCCCCAAATGGCTATGCCATAATTTTGGTGACATTGGTACTCTGTGTTACAACTGTTACGATTTCTTCATTTGCTTAGTGTTCTGTGCCCTGATCACGAATGTTTTCCAACCTCAAACTTTGCCAGTTGTCCCAAGCTTTCTCAATACTTTCATTCACATCCGACTTTCTATTAATTTCATCATCTTGAAAGAAGTCTCTCCTGGAACCTTCTGACATTTCCAAACTGGACATGTTGCCCTCTGCAGCTGGCACTCTGGGATCTCCCCTCCCTCCACTCCCCATCCCTGCTGCCCAGCCCCCCATCAGCTTGAGGATCCCTTCACCTCTCTTCTGAGCTGGATTTCCTGCTTCCTGGATTCCACATCTCCCTGTTTCTTGCTTCTCTCCTCATTTCAGTGGAGAGCATACTCTCTCAGTTTCCTGAGAAAGAGTAGGTGGGAGGTACCTTTCTCGAGTCCTTGTTTGTCTAAGGTTATCTTTACATTTTTGGTGTGACCTAGAACTCTACGTTAGAAACACTTTTCTTTCAGAATGTAAAGGTTTTGTTTCTTTATCTTCTCCCTTCCAGAGTTACTCTCGAGAAGCTTTAAGTTATTCTGACTCCATTTTTTACTTCTGTGGAAGTCAGTCAACTCTTCCCTGTGCTGCTGACGTCCTGAGATTTTCCCCTTGACCTTCCCTGATGGAAGTCTGGCTCGTGCGCTGTGCTTAGCACTTGTGGGGTGCTTCTGATCTTGGGGTTCACATCCTTCACTTTGGGGAAATTTTCCTCAACTATTTTATCGATATTTCCTTCCTATCATTTTCCTTCTCTTTCTAGAACTCTTACGATTTGAGTATTAGAGTCCCTGTACCAGTCCTCTAATTGTCTCGTCATTTATCTCCTGTTCTCAATGATTTATTTTGCTATATATTCTTGAGAAATTTCCTCAACTTTGTCTCCCAAACCTTCGACTGAGCTTTCTGTTTCTGCTATCATACTTTGTTTGCCAAGAGCTCTTCTTGTTCCCTGTGTTTCTTTTTTATGGCATCGTGTTCTTTTTTCATGGATGCATTATCGTCTATCTCTCTCTGGATCTAGAGGTTTTTGATTTAATTATGATTATATTTTTTATGATTTTTTCCATGCCTACTGTCTTTCCCGTTCTGGTGCCTTTGGTCTGTGTGTCTGTTTAGGTCTCTAAGTTTGCATTAGCAGCTTTCAGACATGCCCAGTGATCCTTCATTGTCTGCTTTTGATAAAGAGCCAGACGTAATAGAGGGTGGGCGTGTTGAGCATCTGTGGGGAATGCTGGATGTCAGGGTCCTTAGATCTTTCCTCCTGATCTGTCAGCTCCCCAGGGAAGACCCTTCCATTCTCTTGTCTGGAAATTTGACGTCTGGCTGACAGTGTTCCTTATGATACATTCCCTTAACCCCCTGTTTTCAATATGGTGCCCCATCTTCCCCTGTGCCTGGAGCTCTCCAGGACAGAGACTCCTGCTTCATAATCATCAGAGAACAAACATGGAGTCCTCTGTCGGGTGGGAAGGAGCCGTCACCCTGCAGCACAGAACTGGGGAGACGATCTGGGAGTGTCCCACTGCTTCTTCAACAGCTTCCCCTGATGGCCCTTTCCTCTCCCAGGGCATCCCACTGCTTCCTGGTCCCACCCCCCAGGAGCCCAGGAGGATATGACCATTTCCTCTTTCACTATGTCCCCAGGACTGGCCTGGGTTTGGTCCCCAAGGAAGAGAAGTGGCTTTTTAGAGTGAATCAGGCCAGAAAGGGAGCTCCAACCTCAATGGGGACAGGCCTCCTTGAGCCTCATCCACGTGTCCCCAGGCCTCAGGAGCACTGCAAGATCAAGCACAGGGTTTCCTGTTACTTTCCTGAGTCTCTATTTCCCCCTTTGGCCAACAGGAGTTACAATGTCTCGTCTCTCATTTAATGGGACTCTTAAAGTACAGACTGAAATCAAAGCTGAAAGAATCTGCAAATAGAGACCACATGTGCTTTCACTACCCTCCCGCCACCACTATGCCAGACATGGCTAATCAATCATGACACCGTTTCCCACTGAGCCTAGAGAAGAATTTCTCCCCTTGGTCTGACTGCCATCTGAGCAGGATAATTCTCAGTTGTGGGGCACTGCCCAATGCACTGTAGGAATTTAGCAGCATCCCTGAGTTCTACTCATTAGATGTCATTACCCCATGCACCCCAGTTGTGACAACCAAAAATGTCTCCAGAAATTGTCAAATATCCCCTAGGGAATAAAATTGCCACTGGTTAAGAACCACTGACCCAGACTCAGCCTCAGCATCCTTGTGGACACAGGGCACTCCAAGCAGCCACTGTCAAGCTGAGTCGGACCATGGAATGAAACCTGTTTGGCGAGCAGAGCTGACACTTCACATAGGTCCAGAGCCTAGTAGGTCAACAGCCTGATTTGGCAATTCTGTGACCCAAATTAAGAGCCTTCTATCTGAGGGTAAGAGCAGCCCCAAGCTGCCACTACATGAGAATAGACAGAGAGCAGGGTTGGACTTGAGGGTCCCAGTCCTGCTGCGTTAAGTCTCATGCTGACAGCTGTGGAATTGATCCCCCAGGGCTCCCAGACCACCTAAATGTACCAGGGATTCAGACTAAGGTGTTCTTTGTCTTGTCTGCAGAGTATGGAGAAAAGATGTGCTGGTGACCAGATGTCATCAGGGTCCCCCTCCAGACCTCTGTCTCTGGACAGTGCCTGGCTCCAAGCAGGGAGATGGGATAGCCTAAGGGTGATCTTTAAAGTCAGACCCCAGATCTGCATCTAGATCACCTCGGGTGCCTGTCAGCATGCAGGTTCCTGGACCCCACCCCAGAGCTTCTGAATCAGCATTTTGGGCATAGGATTTGGAATCTGCCTTGTTAACCAGCTCTCTGGGTGTAAACTAGTTCAATGGGTAAAACACAGACGTTGACCTTGATTCAATTCCTGGTCCTTCTTCTTGGTAATATGCAATCCAAATAGCTGATATGACTAAGAATGGCTAATATTTATTTAGTGTTTATTATGTACTAAGCACTGTGCCAAAATTGACTGTGCATTGGCCCAGTTGATCAATCACTCTGTGTGGTAGGTTCTAGTTTTAACCTCCATAGTTTAAATGGGAAACTAAAGCTCAGGAAGGTTAAGTACATTGCTCAAGTTCACGCATTTGGAAGTAAGTAAAGCTGGGATTTGAACTGAATGGTCCAATGCAGGACCCTTCACAGTTGCATGAGTCTAAAGAACTGAGCACAGGTTTTAGCAGTGTTCTTTGCCCCCACCCAGGAGGAGACCACAGGGATGACTTGGTAGGGACCACCACTCCCTGAGGGGTGGGTTTTGTAATAGCCCCAGGGTAGGTGGACCTTGGGCAAGATACTGAGCCCCACAGTCTCCAGTCCCTAGTGAAGATGCCACTGGGTCACCTTGGAGCCAGGAACCTAGTAAGCTCCAGGGATGATATCTGAGAACATGAGACTATTTGGAAACTGAGATTTCTCCTCTCTGTCCCCTTGCTTAATTCCCCAGAGTCACTGGCTGTCAGAAGGGAAGGAGGAGGCAGCTCAAAAAAGACATGAAAATAGGTTTAATGTTTATGACAGAACATTCTCAGATCCTTTTAGGCATGAGGCTCTTCTTCCAGGTCAAGAGAGGGTGTGTGTGTGTGTGTGTGTGTGTGTGTGTGTGTGTGTGTACATGCATGTGTGTGTTGTGGGTAGAGATTTATTCACTCATTCCATAAATATTTGTCAAGGACTCTCTATGTGCTGTGACCCAGTTAGGGACAGGCCATTTTATATAGCACCATTCATTGAGTATTTACTAATTTACTTCAAGTAAATTAAATATAAATACTTATTTTACAGCAGAATGGGTAAAATTGTGGATTCTGGAATTAGATGACTTAAAATCCTGCTCCTGTTTTCTGCTAGTGATGTGATCTTGGACAATGTACTCAGTTTCTCTTTACCTCATCTGCACATTGGGTATCCTGCCAGAAAATACTCTCACAGAACCATGTACTTCTGCATCATAGCACTAATCTTCATCGCAATTATATTCTTTTTTGTGTGCTTATTTTATTCATGATTGTGTCCACTAATAATAACACTTATGGAAATTTCTACTTCCAGTAAGGATATAGAGAGATGTAAAGACCTTTGTTCCTGTGGTAGCAACAAGAAAAACCCAGAAAAAATAAAAAGTATAGCTTTCTGTGTTACTAGGGAAGAATAGTGGACTCAAAGAACTGAATTCCAGAAAGAAACAAGCTCTTTATGGGGGAGCAAGAGTTGTGACAGCTTCCACACTTGGAGGAGGTTCTGGTTTGTGTATAGGTAGACAGAGGAACATCAGCCATAGATGGAGAGACTTTGCAGGGACAAAGGAAAACCATTCCAGCCTTGGACCAGGGTGTGGGATGACAGGTCAAGTTGGGGTCTTGGATGCATCCTGAATGAAACAAGACATCACTCAGCCCATCAAGATGGACAAGCCATCTTCTCAGTGAAAGAAGAGATCATTTGGTTCAGCAATTCATCCTCCCAACCCGTCCTACCTAAGCTTTTCTGAAAGCCAGCTGTGGAGGAAAGGCACATAAGTAGAGAAAAATTACATAGTCTTGAGCATTCTCACAGTGATTGGAATGCAGGTAAACCAAAAATACCTGAAACTGCAGCCAACCCCCTCCTAGCTCAAATACTGACAAGACAAAAAAGGCAGAGGATGTTGGTGGTTGGGCTAATTACAGGTAACTAAGAATAATTGAAGCTATTTCTCAGCCCCAGCTCAATTATACTCTAAGCAAAATCTGCATGAGCAGCCTCTCAATCCAGCTATTAGACAGCAGAAAGGGTTTAGACTTTCTAGGAAATAAATAAAACAAAACATTAAAATGACACTTCAATCTCAATTGTTCTTTTATACACACTTTTAAGAATATAATAAAATTAAACACTAGACAAGAGAATAAATAGAAAAATGTGACCCATAACTAAGAGAAAGCAGAAGTAATAGAAGCATACATGTAACAGTTATTAGAATTAACAACAACAACAGAAAGACCTTAAATACATATATAAACATATGAAGAAATTTATAGGGAAAGAAATAGATAGAATGGTGAAGAGATGGGATTTTTCAGGATATCAATGGAAAACCTAAAAAAATAACCAAATGGCAATTCTGGAAATAACAGTTAAGATATCAGAACTGAAAAGCTTATTGTATAGACAGTAGATTTGACACAGCAGAAGAGAAAAGCAGTAAATTTGAAGAGTGGTCAAAATAAACTTAAACTTAAGCATAGAGGAAAAAAGACTGAAAAATAATGAAGAGAGCATCAGTAAGCTACGATATAATATCAAGCAGTTTGCAGACATATAATTGGAATCCCAGAAGGAAAGGAGAATGCAGTATCAACACAAAGAAAACCATAACTAGGCATATTATAGTAATGTTGATAAAAACCAGTGACAAAGAGAAATATCTTAAAATCACCCAGAAAAAACAAAAAAGATGCATTACTCGGAGGGACAAATAGTAAGAATGATGGCTGACTTTTTACTGGAAACAGTGCAAGTTAGCAAACAATGGAAAGCATCTTTAAAGTGCTGGAAAAACCCAAAACTATCAATGAAATTATCCTTCAAAAATAAAAGTAAGATAAAGATACTTTCAGATAAAAAGAAACTGAGAGAACTCATTGCCAGCAAACCCACACAATAAAAAATGCTAAAAGAAGATGTTCAGGCTGAAGAGAAATGATAGTAAATAGAAACTCAGATCTATAGGAAGGAATAAAAAGCACCATAAAAGGTAAATAAGTGAGTAAATAGAAGAGAAAATTTTTTCTCTTTTCTTCTTTGAAACGAAATTGATCACATATCGCAGGCTAAATATACAGTGTTCCAGCCACTTTGTAAAACAGTTTGGCAGTTTCTTTAAAAGTTAAACTTACTATACAACCCAGCAATTCCACTCCTGAGATATTATCCAGGAGAAATGAAAATTATCCATGTAAAGATTTTTACTGGAATGTTCATAACAGCATTATTCATCATGTCCCCAAAGTGGAAACAATCCAAATGCCCATCAACTGGTGAATGGATAAACAAAAAATGTGATATAATCATACACTGGAATATTATTTAGCAATAGAGAGCAGCAAACTAATGATACAAACTACAACATGGATGAACCTCAAAAACATTATGCTACGTGAAATAAATCAGATACAAAAGACTACATATTGTATGATCCCATTTAGATAAAATGTCCAGAAAAGGCAAAACTACAGACACATGAAGTATATTAGTGGTTGCCTGAGACTGAGGAGGGGAGGGCAATGGTGAGTTACTGAAATGACCACAGGGGATCTTTTTGGGGTGATGGAAATATTCTAAAATTGCTTTGTGACAATGGTTGCACAACTCTGTAGATTTACTAAAAATCATTGAGTTGTACACTTAAAATGGCTGGATTTTATGCTATGTAAAGCAAACCTCAATTAAGCTGTTAAAAATTGACTATTAAAAGCAATTATACTCCAATAAAGATATTAAAAAAATAATAAAAAACATGAAAACTAAAAAAAAAAATTGACTCTTCAAAGCAAAAATAATAGCTGTGTGCTGTAGGGTTTTACATCACATACTGAAGTGAAACAATTGACAAGAGCACAATAGGTCGAAAGGGGGTAAGGTGGAAGTATAATGTTTTAAAATCTTACATTATAAGGAAAGTGTATAATATTAATTCAAGGTAGAATATGGTAATTAAGGATGCATATTTTAACCCCTGGAGATGCCCCTAAAAATAAATAAAACAAAAATATATAGCTTAAGGCCAATAGAAGAGATAAAATGGAATACTAAAAAATTAATAACACTTGAGTAATGTAAAACAAAGTAGGAAAGGCAAAACCAAGGGACAAAGAAGAGACGATTACAAACAGAAGATAAATAGTAGGATGATAGACTCAAGCTCAATGTATCAAAAATTACAATTAAACTAAATAAATGAGCTCAACAATCCAATTAAAGGCAGAGGTTTTCAGAATGTGTTAAAAAAGCAAAACCCTGTTTGGTAATTGCAATCATTGTTGCTTTTGTTGTGGTCAGCCATTTACAATGCGTGGTGTCAGTCTATTTATCTCTTGTAAAAATAAAATACAGTGTGTGTGTGTGAAAAAAAAAAAAAAGCAAAACCCTCTCTGTGCCATCCATAAGAAATCAATTTTACATACAAATACACTTTTCCCAGTAAAAGGCTGAGGAATGATAAACCATGCAAACACTAAGCATAAGAAAGCTGATGTGGTCATATAAGACCTGATAAAATAGAATATAAGATGAGAAATACTATCAGGGCACTTCTTAATGATAAAGTGGCCAATCATCAAAAAGACCTAATAACCCGAAATGTCTATGTACATCGTAATAGAGCTTCAAACTATGTGAAGCAGAAATTGACAGAATTAGAGGAAGAAATAGAAAAAAACCAGAATGATAGTTGGGAATTTAACACTCTTCTCTTAATAATTGAGAGGCAAAATATCAGTAAGATTATAGAAGATGTAAACTAGTTGACATTTGTAGAAATTATACCCCAAAACTACAGAATATGCTTTTTTTTTTCAAGTGTGGAAAGTTACAGATGATGTGCTCGGCCAAAAAAGAACTCTCAAGAAACGTCAAATGATTGTAATCATTTTTTGTAAGATTAAACATCCACTTACCTTATGACTCAGCAGTTTTTTTTCTAGGTACCCAAGAGAAATGAAAACATGTCCACAAAGAGTCGGATGCAGGAATGTTCATCGCAGCTTTATTCCCAATTACCCTCATGTGTGAACAACCCAACAGTTTACCAACAGAAAAATGGATACACAAACTGTGGAATGTTTATATGATGGAATGCTACTTAACAATAACAAAGGACAGACCACTGGTACACACAACAAAATGGATAAACCTCAAAAACATTAGGCTGAGCAAAAGAAACCAGACCCAAAAAAGTACACACTGTATGAGTCCATTCATGTGAATTTCATGAGCACTTTCTAGTGATAAATAGTTACTATTCTAGTGTCTATCACTACAGACCTAACACAGTCTTGGGGAGGAAGATGGAAGGAGTTGACTGGGAAGGGGCACAGGGATCTGCCCGAATGGTGAGAATGTTCCAGTGCTTGATTTGGGTGTGGGTTACGTGGATGGAGATCATATACATAATTTGTCAAAATTCTTCTCGCTAAACATTTAAGATATGTGCATTTCACTGCACATAAACTATACCTTGATTTGTAAAGAGTACAAATAAAAATAAAACTCTTGAATGTTATGAATACCAGTCACAGATCCAAATTGTTTACATGCATTAACTCACAGAAGCTTCACAAATCTTACAAATGGGGAAACTGAGACACACAAAAGTAGTGTCACTTGCTCAAGGTCACACAACTCACTCATAGCACCACCCAAAGCCAAGGTTTGTGTCTGGCGTGCCCACCATTGTACCCAATGCTCAAACAACAATAAAGGGTAGATTTGTTATTAACAACCCTTTGAGGCAAGAATCATTAGCCCCGTTGCCTGAAAGAAACTGAGGCTCAGAGAGGCTAAGTGACTTCTCCTAGAAGGTGGTAGAGTCAGGACTTGAACCCAGGTCTGTGTGACTTCCAAGTCAGGCCTCTCAAACTTCCTGTGTTGAGTCACTCCCGTGCCCACTCTTGGGGGGCAAGTATGATCCGCGTGCAGCCCCTCCCACACAACCAGGTGAGTTTGACCTTTACACCTGCCCTTTGGGAGATGTTCTCATGCTCTGTGCAGGAACTCACCCTGTATCGTCTCCACCTCGACCCAGATGACCATAGACACTCTGTGGCACTGGGGTGGGTGACTTCAATGAATATGGTGAATTTTAGGGAAAGGGAGTTCAAGCTTTCTCGATTTCTCACCAGTTCACTCATTCAACAAATTTGTGTAAGCCCCGACCATGTGACAGGGCTGGGGATCCAACAAGGAACAAAATAATGGAGCTTATATCCGCTGGTATGAAACAGACATTCAAGCACATGAAATATATGCTATATAACTTCTGATGGTGTGATGAAAAATAAATTAGGGGAAGGGGAGAGAGAGTGGCGGAGAGGGGTCAGGGCTGGCCTCTCGCAGGAGGTGATAATTGAAGGGGTGACCTGCAGGAAGCCAGGGAGTGAGCTTTGGTTCTATGGGGGCAGGGGAGAGGGACCTCAGGACTGCAGGGGAGAAAGTGTGTAAGAGAGGGTGGGGGCAGGAGGGTGCGCACAATATGACTGGCTGGGTGAATATAAGTCATTCCCAAGGAAATGGTCCTGGCCAAGTTCACTCGAGGTTTCCAAGACAATGAGGAGAAAAGGAAGTCACCAGCTCCGGCCAGACCAAAATTAAGTGACAGCTGAGGAAGGACTAGGGCCTGGTTTTCTACAAGGGGAGCAGAGAGACTTCCTTCCCTGGTGGCCTTGAGCACTTCTGCATGAGAGCAGGCCCAGAGCCCCCCTGCTCTCCCCCAAGCACAGAGCACTTGGAGAACTTTCCGCCATTGAGCAGGTATTGAGGCTCTGCCATGTTGTAGGAACTCCATCAGGGGTTGTACACAGTATCTCACTAAGTCCCCACAGTAATTCAGAGGTAGGAAATAGTGATTGCATTTTACAACTGAGGAAACTGGAATTAAACTCATTGTTGAAAGGTGCAGAAAAGGGGCTTGAGCACAAATCTATGCAGAATCCAGGTTCTTTCTATTCCATGGTGCAAAGACCAAGAGTAAGTCCCCACAGTAATTCAGAGGTAGGAAATAGTGATTGCATTTTACAACTGAGGAAACTGGAATTAAACTCATTGTTGAAAGGTGCAGAAAAGGGGCTTGAGCACAAATCTATGCAGAATCCAGGTTCTTTCTATTCCATGGTGCAAAGACCAAGAGGTTTAGAGGCAATTACCCAGGCTGCAAGGTGAGAAGGTCATAACATCCTGAGCCTTCAGTTCCTGTTGACTGGATGGATGGCGGATGGATGGATGAATAGATGGATGGATGGATGGATGGATGAGTGGATGGATGGATGGATAGATGGGAGGATGATGGACAAAGGGATTAATGGGCAAGTGGATGGATGAATGGAGAGATGGATGGATGGATGATGACACAGATACAAATAGGCAAGCCGATACTTTTCTATAACTTATGTGCACATATTTTCAAAAAAGATACTTCCCCATTCTCAGTTTCATGTCTCCTTCCAGAAAATTAGACTGCTGGACTTAAGCAGTTGTTTTCAAACTTTTGTTTTATTAGTGAAATCCTGTCTTCAGAGGCTATGTAATGAACAAAGTTGGGCATGATAACAGAGAAAAAGAGGATGGGTAAAGAGGCAGGCAGAGCACCAGATGCTCTGGTACCCATGGACCTCACCTTTACTCTCTGTAGGAGCACCAGAGACACCTTTGCAAAACCAAGGAAGGCCTTGGACAACGGCGATACAGAACATTCCATTTTCAGAAACAAAGACAGACATACTGGGGAAGGATGGCAGAGGGATGGGGACCTTAGCCAAACCCTTAGCCTTTCCTGCCCACATCGACTATCACTACCTATTGGGTTAGCAAGGGCCCACCTAGCTAAGAGTAGCCCAAGGGAGCACAGCAATGTCTGCTTCTGGTTCTCCGAGGATGTACAAATGGGGGTACTGGGTGTCATCTGAAACCCTGCCAAGTCATTCATTTAGCCCAGGGAGCCACAGAGAGGAGTGAGTAACTCTGAGCAACCTCTGCCACCTACTGTGTCCCGTTTGAGGATCAGACCACAGGGTGGGAGCTGATCAACATGACCAACCTCACTCACTGGGTGATGGGCTCCCCCCAGATGTGGGCCTGGACCAGGAAGAACGTTCACTCGCTTTGACTGCGGATATACAGCACCAGCCAGGGTGGGAGATGCAGATGGCCACTGTAGCTGGGTGGGGGTGACCATTCTGTGTGCTGGCCTGGGCCGGGGGCTAGGAGATAGCACTCTTAGTTGGGTGAGGTACAGTCCCAGAAAACTGGAGAAGGAATCCATGCAAGCAGGATTCCCATAAAGTTCTTGGGAGATGAATGTCATAGTTTCTCTGCTGTACAACTTTCTGTTGAAAGCATGGTGCTGAGTGCTTAGGTACATGGAGTCAGCAAGACCTGGGCTTGAGTCCAGCTCTGTTGTCTACTGTTCAGATGACCTCCAGGAAGTTACCCATCTTCTCTGAGACTGAGGGCGGAGAGGGTCATGCCTAGGGCTGTCTGGCCTGGCTAAACCCTATTAACTTAGGATGGAGTCCCAATTGCTTGGCACGGCTGACCTGACCTCAGTCTACCTACCAGCCTTCCCTGGCATCACTCTCCTCTCTCTCTCTCTCTCTCCGCCTCCCTAGGGCTTTTATACTCGAGGTTTCCTCTGAAATGCTCTTCTCCCTTTCCTCTCCTTCTCTCTTCATGGGGTGTATTCTTCATTCCCTTTAAAGAACATTAGCTACTATAACAAACGAATTTCAAACATCCATGGGGTAAGGTAAGAGGACTAGAAAGTGGGTGTTCCTGTCCGTGGGCAGCGCTCCTCCATGAAGTCTTGGAGATCCAGCCTCCTTCCGTCTGTGGTTCTGCCATCCCAACAGCATCTGTGTCCAGTTCGGGGAAAGAGATACTGAAGAAGACACACCTACTTCTTAAAAGCCTTAGCCCAGAAATAGCACATGTAACTTCCACTCATGTTCTACCAACGAGATCTCGTCACCGGCCCACACCGGCAAGGAGAGGGCTGAGAGATGTAGCCCCCTTCCAGGGATAGCCCTACACCATGGAAGGGGAGAATGAATTTGAAGAGACAAACATGGCTGGTTGTCTCCACCACATCTGGCTAACTTCCCCTCATCCTTCAGGTGTCAAGTTAAACGTTGTTTCTTCCAGAAAGCCTGCCCTGAGTCTCCAGGTACGGGGAATTAGGTGTTTCTCCTATGTGCATCCAGCACTCTGTCGTTTCCTGTATCATATTGTACTGTTTTCTTGTTTGCATCTAGAAAGATAATATAAACACTTTACGGTTAAATTCTGTGTTTAACTGTGCACCCCTGGGATCCAGCCTGATGCCTGGCACATAATGGGCACAATATATTATTGGATGGATGGATGGATGGATGGATGGACAGGTAGACAGATGTATAAAAGGAAGGACACATACATCTTCCTCACACAAGCCTTCAAGCTTGCCCATGCCTCAGCTGCTTCTTTTTTCTCTGAAAACTGGCAGTGGACTGGATAACTCCTGGCTCTACATTCTCATGACAGCGCTGTGAAAACTCTAAAGCTGAAGAGCCCCTCTTTCTCTTTCTAGGAGAAGGGCTCCATGAACCCCACCAAATCCTACTTCCTTCATCCCCTGGACAACTTCCGTTTTCCCTCCTGGTCCAGCCAGACCTCCCCAGTGCTGTCACAGACCCATTCTAGACAGAAATGGCATCGCTTCTTTGCAGCGTTGCTCTGTTCATGGACCCTGCATGGGGAACTAAACCCCACCAGCAGGTAGGGGGCAGGACTGCACCTGAAGGGTGAGATCATTCCTGGGGGCAGTGACCAGTGTAAACACATGGCTCTCCGACCAAGAACTGGGAGGAAGGGACGTCGATGGAGGACAGAGGGCTTGAGAGCTCTCTTATCTTGTCCAAGATAGTGAAATATCTAGGTGGTGCATGTAAAGATGGCATCCTCCTTACAAGGAGGTCATCCCAGGGCTAGGGAGCAGAGAGTCTAAGAGTGGGCATGCAGGTGGAGACAGGTGTAGGAGGATGGGGCCTGGGGCAGAGCTCACTCTGTGAGATCCAGACTACCTTGGGGAAGCCACATGGTGTTTATTTCCCTGTCATCTTCCTTTTTTGAATATCCAGTGAGTCTCAGGTACGCTGCAGGAAGTCTGCCCACCCTGACACCAGAGTGCTAAAGGGGGACGGACAGCAGCTGTGAGCCACGGGAACCAAAAGGAGAAGGAGAAGAACCACAGCCATCATAGCAGCTAAGATTTACTGAGCATGTACTGTGCACCAGGCAATACTATTCTAAGCTCTTCACTTAACTCACTTAATTCCCAGGCAGGCACTATTGCCATCCTCATTTTACAGCTGAGGAAACTGAGGCAGAAAGATCTGACAACTTGTCCAAGGGCAACCAGCCGGTAGATAGCAGGGCTAGGACTTTACCCCAGAGAGTCCCATCACCATGGGGCTGGTGAAACTCATGCCTGTCTGAGTATTTGGCCCTACCACCCCTCCCCCACCAGGAGGGATTCCTTCCTGCGAGAGCATTGGAAGTCTCCAGTTATGTTGTATTAACGCAAATGGTTTTCCTTTCAGAGTTTTGCCCCCCCATCTCCTTCTTTTTTTAATAGAGGTATAATTTATATGTAATAAAATGCAAAGATCTTAAAGTATAGGTCAATAACTTCTAACAAACATACACACTGGTATAATCACACTGCAATCAAGATAATAGAACATTTTTCATCACCTCCTAATCAATCCCCTACCACTAGAAGCCACTACTATTTCATGTTGCCTGTCCTGGAACTGGATGTAAATGGAATCATACTGTGCACCTGCCTCCCGCTTTTTCCCTTCCCCATCCTCCCTCCCTCTCTCAGGTCAGTGTCTTCCTATTCTTGGGGCCTTGCTTCACACTGAGCTGTCAGGAATTGGGCACACAGAGAGCCGTGCACCTGATCCGTGCTCCCCCATGTCATTCCCAGAGGCCACAGCAGACATCACTAATCGATTAATGCACTCATTCCCACTGGGCCCAGATACAGCCTCTGAATCCTTCATTCTGTGGGTTGTAATCCAGAGAACCCCTATCAGTTGGTTGCTATTGGCACAGGAGTTGAAATTCATTTGCCAGCTCAGGATTAAAGTTGATCCCTGTTTCCTGGAGGGAGCTGCATTTTTAAAAACTCTTTATTTTGAAATAAGGTAAGCCTTGCAAGGAGTTGTGAAATTGGTACAGAGAGTTCCCATATACCTTTCCTCCAGCTTCCCAATGATAACCTCTTACATAGCCATAGTCGATTATCAAAATCAGGAGACTGACATTGGTATAATACTGTTAACTATACTACAGATCTTATTCGGATTTTACCAGTGTTTTGTATGTTCATTTGGAGAGGAGGTGTAGAGTCCTATGAAATGTTATCACATGTATAGACAAAGAAACTCCCCTGCACTCCCCCTAGATAGTCACGCCTCCCTCTCCCTGTCCCATAAGTGGATCTTCCATTCATCTCTGTGTCTCTCCTTCTGCCAGTATCACGCTGTCTCGATTACTATAGCTACAGAGTAGAAGAACTGCATTTTAATAGGAATTCAAACCTTAAGCCAAAAGTGAGAAGCTCTGATAGTGAAATTTTGTGAAGCCTAGGTTCTAGGCTTGACTCTGTGTGATTTGGGGCAAGTCACCTCACAATATTGAGTATTTTTTCTTTATTAGTAAAGTAGGGATAATAAAAATAACCCTTTATGTTGTAGAGCTGAAGTGAGGAATCCAGGAAGTTAAATAAGAATATTCTTTGACCTCTAAAGGGCTAACAAGGTGTTAGTGTTGATGTTTCCGAGGGGGCCTGATAGATGCCTCCCCTCTTCCCTGAGTTCTGAACCAGTTGAGAAATAAGAGAAAAATATTATCATTATTACTGACGAAGCTGATAATGGCAATTGTAACTTATCATCCTGGAGAAATGAGCTGCCTAACGCTGAACGCTGGAATTAGGCAGCTCTACCCCCCACCCCACCCGAAACCCAACCCCTGCCACGGAGCTCTGTGCACCATCCATCTGCCCTGGGACGGCTTGGGCTGCGGCGTCAGCGCCGAGATGGAGAGAGGTGGGTGATTCTGAGATCTTACGCGGAGGTGGAGCTGCTGACAAGGATTGCTGATGGATTGGATGTGGGTGGTGTGGGAAAGGAGGGAAACCAGGATGGCTCTTATGTTTGTAGCCTGGGGAATTGCTGGGAGGTGGTGCCTTCAACAGGGATGGAAAAATGGGGATTGGGACAGGTTAGCCGGAAGGGAGGGGACCGATTCAGCCACAGACTGGGTGATGGGCCACAGCTGGGTACTGACCCCAATTAGATTGACCCTTAACCCTGGTCACTCTCTAAGTCCTCTCCCTACTGATGTCCCCAAACTTGTGCCTTTGGTGTCCAAAGGTCCATGGACGAGTGTGAGCTAGAGAGGGTGGGACCCTGGGAGCACCATTTAGCGCCTCTCCAAAAGGTCAGCTGTCACTGGGCATCCCTCTGCCCAGGCTCCCACATTCTCAATGCAAGGGGCACCTCAAGGACTGACGGTGCACCAGGCCCTCTAGCGGGCCCTGGGGACCACAGATGAATAGGACTCTGGTCTTGCCCTTCAGGAGGGGACAGCCTGGTGGGAGAGGCCCACCCACGCTGAGGTTACATCATCTTAGAAGAGGCTGAGTGGTCCAGACTCAAGCCCTATGACCCCCACCCTACTCTTCCTGCTCCATCCATCTCCCATTCAGAACAATCCCCTTTCTGCCCAGGACGCCATTCCCCAGGGGCTGCCCTCTCCCCCATCAGAGGGGACAATTGTAATGACACAATTGTCCTGTGGGCACCTGTGTGATGCTGCCTGCGATCATAGGATACTGAGGATTTCCCCGTGCTCTCCGCCTCCTTCATTCCTTACAAACTGTCCCAAGGTCACTCCCAGGAGCGTTACCCCAAGTCACATACAGATTGTGTTCAGGAAAATATTCTTCTCTCCCTGCAGGGAGCCCAGCAAGTGTTGAAGGCTGGGGTGGGCGGGGAGGGGTGTGGAAAGGGGCTCCCTACTCCGTTCTCAACTCAGCCCTGTGGGGCAGGGGTGCATCCCGGGCACTAACGACCAAGGGCAGAGGCCCTGCCCACATCGGATGAAGTCTGGGCAGCTCTTGGCTGCCTGATCCCGGCTTCAGCCAGTCTGACCTGCGAAGGTGGCAGGGAGGATGGCTTTGTGAATCACAATCGGGAAAAACAACCACAAGGAAACCAGAGAACCACCTGGAAGGTGAGCTGAGGGCAGAGGGAGACAAATCTGAGTTCAGTACACAGGTGGTTCCACCTCCCAGCTGCTCGGAGTTTGCCGCACGGGCTCAAATTAGGAAACTGTACCAAGATCCCAGCAACCAGTAACTGAAAAATGCAAATGACTCTTCCTTGGTCCATAAGCCAGTTATCGATGTACTTATTTAGTATTGTTTTTAGTGAATGAAATAATGTCATCTATTGAGAGTTTACTCCACTCCAGACACCAGGCTAAATCCACTTATGCTTCAGCTTACTGGATTCTCTCATCAACTCTGGGGCCGTTATTATCCTCATATTACTGAAATGATCTTAGAGAAGGTAAGTAATTACCCCGAAGTCCTGGCTAGGAAGGGGGAGGTGAGAACTGAACCAAGATTTCCCATGCAAAACCCACCCTGGTTTTTTGTTTTGTTTTTTTTTAAATTTATTTATTTATTTATTTATTTTTGGCTGTGTTGGGTCTTCGTTTCTGTGCGAGGGCTTTCTCTAGTTGCAGCAAGCGGGGGCCACTCTTCATCGCGGTGCGCAGGCCTCTCACTGTCGCGGCCTCTCGTTGCAGAGCACAGGCTCCAGACGCGCAGGCTCAGTAGTTGTGGCGCACGGGCTTAGTTACTCCGCAGCATGTGCGATCTTCCCAGACCAGGACTCGAACCCATGTCCCCTGCATTGGCAGGCAGAGTCTCAACCACTGCGCCACCAGGGAAGCCCACCCACCCTGTTTTAATTATTGCCACTTGATAGTGTGTTTTGGTATCAATTAGGTAAAATCTCCTTATCATTTCATCATTATTCTTGTCCAAAATTTTCTTGGCTATTCTCAAGCACTTACCCTTCCAAATGAAGTTTACATCCCCACTGCTCTTTTCCCTGGAATTACCTTATGTTTGTTAATTATATGAGAGAGAATTGACATCTTTACATTTGGGACTTCCTTTCTAGAAACACCATTACGTCTCTATTTATTCAGATATTCTTTTTTTTTTTCCTGTAGTAAAGTGTTAATAGATCTCCCTCCACAGCCCTTGCAACGCTTCTTGTGAAGCAAATTCCTAATAGGGTTTTCAGCATTTTGTTGCCATTATGAGTGAGATCCTTTTTCAAATAACACTTTTAAATTAAGTATAGTGACTAGCTGGGAAAACAATTAATTTTTACTTAATTCTCATATCTATGTTTTTTACTAAACATTTTTACTAGCGCTGCTCATTGCTACCCAGGCAGAGTTGTCTGGATTTTTCAACTTAGAAATCACATCATCAGCAAATTGTTACCATTTTTGCCTTTCTCTTCCATGTTTATAATTTCTATTTGTGTTTTCTTGTCCTTGTGACCACCTGGAGCCATTCTCTCACGTGCTGAGAGCAGAGCCACATCCTAGTGAGTTAAGAGCCTAACACCCTTGTACATATCATTTACATTTCATATTTTGCACCTTCACATACACTAACTTATTTGATCTTCACAACGGCCACTTAGTCAATCAAAAACCATGTGCCAAGCACCTCCTATGTGCCAGGTGACCCGAGACATGTGTTTCTTCTCTCCATGGAGTGCACGGTCCAGTGTGAACCCAGGAAGTAAACAAGTGCACACATTAATTAAACAATCACAAGTAAACAAAACACAGGCCAGAAAAAAAGCATAAAGCATCATCACCTCCATTTTACAGATGAGGAATCCAGACCCAGGATGGGGATGTGACTTGCACAAAGTCACATGGCAAATTGGTGGCTGGGCTGAGGTGCAAACGCTTTTTTGCCCCTTGAAGCTGGGGGCGACCTCCCAGCTTTCTCCAGTCTGTGCACGTGGTCCTTCCTGGGCCCAGAGGGCCAGCTATCCTCCAGGCAGCGCCAGTGTCTTCATCTGAGGGCCGAGGGGAGAGCTCTAGGGATTTCCTCACCAGCCAGCCAGGGAGGTGAATGTTGCCATTGGCAGAGCTTCCTTGGAAAACCTTGAACACCCCAGCTGTTGCCACTTGCCAGGCACTGCCTGCCCTCAGGGTTTGCCCTGCTGCTGAGTCTCACTTCCCTTCCTAGAAGGCTCTGCCCTAGGAAGTGAGGTCTGGCTGTGGGTTGTAACCTGGTTCCAGGACATGTGGCTTCAGGCCCAGCTGAGAACTGAGGCCAATGCCAGGCCTTCTAAAGTGGGAATGAGTGTGGCCATTGGAAACGAGGTTACACTCGTCTGCAGGTTCCCAGTGGCTCCACGGGGGCTCAGAACACGGGGGTTGGGAAAGAACTTTCTATGACTCCACTTGCAAGACCAATCTTAAAGCTCCCACCCTTCGAGTCTCCTCTGTCTGGTCCAGCCACATTTCACCCTTCACAGCCTTCATGTTCAAGGCCAAATGGCGCTATTTCCTGTTCTCCATTTGCTTTCCTAACTTACACCCTCTGTGTGTTTGCTCACTCTCTTCCCTCCACCACTAACTTTGTCTCCCTTTCATCCCAACACCCCCAGTCCTTTGTCTACATGACCAAACCCTCTCCATCCCCCATACCCCAGGCCGGATGTCTCCTCCATCAAGCCTCATGCACCCACCCCTGCTGGGAGTGCTCTTGCTTCCTCTGAACACCAGGTCAGACAGCCAGGTATTCTGACTGGGGGAGCTGGTGGACCTCTCTGAGCCTCGGCTTCTCTATCTGCAAAATGGGCATGCTAGTCCAGCTACCTCAGAGAATCATAGACTCAGAGGCTAAAATAACAGTAGCTTTACAAAAGTTGGTTCTCTCCTTTTTCCTGGTCTATGAAGAGAGAACCAAGGCACAGGGAAGGGAAAGGACAGGTTCAAGGCCTAATCACCAGCTAAGGTGAGACTGTGCAAGGGCAGCCTGGCTCCAGCTCTCTGCTCTGAGTCACCGTGTGATAAGCAATAAGTGTGCGTGTGTGCACCTGTGTATATGCGTGTGTGTAGGCATGTGTGCATGTATATATGTGTGTGTGTACCTGTGTGTGCCTGTATGTGTGTGTATGTGTGTATGTGTTATATATGTGTGCCCATGGGTAACATTTACTTTCATTGTTCCTTATCTCTGCCCCTCTGACTTGGCCCCTTCTACTTCGTTTTATAATTCTTGTGCTCATAGCTTATCTCCGTACTCAACCTTCAGCTCCCGGGTGGTGGGGTGCGGAGGACTGGCTCTCACCTGGGTCTGAATCTCCAGGGCTTAACCCAAGAGCCCTGACACCCTCCCCCACTTAGATTTTCTTTTCCATCTTTCTGAAGTGCACACATCTTGCTGGTTTGCCAGAGAGAGCCTTGTTTGGCAAATGCATCCCACGGCCCTGGATGCAGGAGGGTCCCTGCTGCACGTGCTCTTCCTCTGACTCTTAAAAGGGAGGGCTTCTCCTCTCACTTAAGTCTCAACTCCAGTGTCACCCTCTCAGGGAGGCGCTCCCTGGCCACTCTTTCTAGAACGGTCTGCTTCTCATAGCCCTGTTTTACTTGCTTTGTAGAACACATTGCCATCTGAGACGATCTCATGATATCTATTTATTTGTCTGTTTCTGTCTCCCTCCCACTGGTATCTACGCTCTGTGAGTAAAGGGTCCCCGTCCGTGGAGGGGTTTAGAGCAGAGCTTTTTACCTTATGGTGTGCAGGCAAATCACCTGGGGATCTTGCTACAATGCAGATTCCAGTGGAGTAGGACCAGGGCTGGGCCTGAGAGTCTGCCTGTCTGACAAGCTCGGGTGATGCTGGAGCGGCCGAGCCCCGCGCTCTGAGCAGCCAGGTCCCAGCGCTGTGGTTCTCCGCCCTATGCAATCAGAAGCTCTGGGGTGGGGCCCAGGGGTGTGAGTTTTAACAGGTGATTGTGAGGCACGCTCAGTTGTGCAAACCTCTGATCCAGAGCTGTGCTAAGGGAACCAGCCCTGAGCCAGGGCTGCCTCGGTTCAAATCCTAAGGTGACTCCACTTGCCTGCGCCTCTGTTTCTCCGGCTGTGTAATGGGGAGGATAACAGTCCCTTCCTCATAGGACTGTTAAAATTTTTTTTTTTTTTTAGTAATTTTTTATTTATTTATTTATTTATTTATTTATGGCTGTGCTGGGTCTTCGTTTCTGCACGAGGGCTTTCTCTAGTTGCGGCGAGCGGGGGCCACTCTTCATCGCGGTGCGCGGGCCTCTCACTATCGCGGCCTCTCCCGTTGCGGAGCACAGGCTCCAGACGCGCAGCCTCAGTAATTGTGGCTCACGGGCCCAGTTGCTCCGCGGCATGTGGGATCCTCCCAGACCAGGGCTCGAACCCGTGTCCCCTGCATTGGCAGGCAGATTCTCAACCACTGCGCCACCAGGGAAGCCCAGGACTGTTTAAAGATGGAGTGAGTTAACGCGTGTTCACTGTCACCACTCTGGCGGTTTGTCCAACGAGTGATTGGGCGTCAGCCAGAAGCTGTCAACAGGAGGTGATGGGAGTCGGAACTGAAGGTTGTGCCAGGCTGGGCGTGACTTTCCAGGCCACCTGTCTCCCTGGCTGATGAGGATCCCTGTTGCACTGACTCCTGTGCTCCAGCAAGATTACAGGGTTGACCTAAGCACCAAACCACACGTACTCTGCGGCATTTGCTGGAGAGGTGGCCACACAGGAAGGGAGAGGCCCTGGGCTGCCAGCGGTGATCCCTCACCTGGTCTTGTTCCAGGGACGCTGGCTTGGGGGTTGCCTGGGTACCACGGAGGAGGAGAGGTGGCTCTGTCACCAGCCCAGATGAATGACATGTCACTGTTTATTGTGCTCTTTCCCAGGTGACCTCATTAGAGTGTGTGTCAGTCTGTGAACTGGGCCTTATTATCCCCATTTTACAGACAAGGAAACCGAGGCTCAGGAGAACTCCTGGAAGGATCCACAAATCAAGCTACCTGTCCCTGGTTGATGGGGAGGCTAGAAGGGCTGGTCCTGACCCAGAGGAATGTAGGTCCAGAACCCCTGCCCTAGGCATCACCATCCTTCATCCACCGAACTCTGAAGGCTGAGGGCGGCCCCCAAACAAGCTCAGGGTCCCAAACCTGCCTTGTAACTTAGCACAGGGCCACAGGCCTGGCCCCGACAGCGGACTGAGAGCCAAAAAGAATCAGACAGTGATATGCCCACTGGGACAGAAGGTGAGCCAGACTCTTACAGGAGGTTGTGACCTTGTCTCTGTCATGGACCGCACTGGCCGCCTGGTGAAGCCTAGACCCTTTCCCAGAGAAACTGTTTAAAAACTCATGAAACAAAATACATAGAATTACACAGGAAACCAATTATGTTAAAACAGGATTATTAAAGTAAAGAAAAAATTGCGAAATAGTAATATATGGGCTTTGTTATTGATTCATTAAATAGCAAGATCCAGCGGCAGGTTTAATAACTAACATAATTTCAAAGTAGCGATAGTAAATGATAAGCACAAATGATATTTCAAGATGCCTGCCACACCTAGCATGGAACATGGAAACGCCTGGGATTTCTCGCAGCAACAAAGTCACAGGCGCTGTTCATCACTGTGGTTTGTTGCCTACACACACTCGAAGGAAATGGTAAATTTCAAAGAATAAAGATGGGATTGTTTTCTCCATTCAGATCCATGGACCTCAGTTAGAAGCTCTTTAAAGGAGGCTGGAGCCCAGGGGTAGAGCCCCGTGGGGTGATGACTCAGGGGGCTGCGGCTTTGGGTGGAGGGAGACAGACCATCACCAGGGCCCTTTGCCTTTGACTATCCCCTCTCTGCACCTCCCGGTCTGACCACGGATGCTCACATCCTGTATATCACACTGCTTTGTCCCCTGACTTCTCAGCATAGTCTGAGCTGCCTTTGAAAAGGTCCCTTTGGGGAGAATGGGCTTATGGGGAAAGTCCCCTCCCAAGCCCATTCCCAGAGTCCACCTCCCCTGGATTTGCACGGGATGTCTCCTCGCCACAACCAAGGCCAACGGCCCCTGGAGGGAGAAGGGGGTGGGGGAGGGAGAGCAGCTGCTGCACTGCTGACCAAGTCCACCCTAGGTAAAAAGTCCTTGCTGTTTACAGGATTTTCTTGCTCATGGTCTCATTTCACCTCCAGTGCCTCCCTGTGAGTGAGCACTGCCATCTTCATTCTACAGGCGAGGCTCAGAGAGGTGGAGAATTTGCCGAAGGTCACACAGGTGGGAAGTGGAAGTTGCCTCTGTGGCTACCGTCCTTTGCTTGGGATTCCTGCTGCTCGGAGAGGTACGAGGCAGGTCTTCTGTTTCTACGGTTGTGGCTGGCTGGCTGGGAAGCTGGAATTTCTATTTTGTATCTGGCTTCTCTTATTCAGTCATTCACTCATCCATCCATCTATCCATCCATCCATCCATACATATATCTGACAATCTGGCTGCGTGGAGCTTATGGTCTGGGGAAAACGATGCAAATAAATAGAAGTGGCAACAGTGCCAAGTGCTCTGAGGCAGAGGTGTGTGGCTAGGAGAACGTCCGCTGGGCTTTAGCAGAGGTCACGGAGGGCCTCCCAGAGCTGAGATCCAAAGGATGAGCAGGAGACAGCCAGGTGAAGAGTACCAACTGGTGGGAGGGTGGGGTCAGCTGTGTAGAGAAGGGGTTAGCTGTGCAGGCTCTGGGGTCAGGCTGGATTCAGATCCTGGGGGTATCACTGATCAGCTGTGCAAATGTGATAAGCCTTCACACTTTGAGCCTTGATTTCCTGAAAATCAGGATTATAATAAGCATACCTACTTCACAGGAGTGTCATGACGATTTAATGGGGTGAAGTGAATAAAACTCTCCATGTGGTGCCTGGCCCCTGGTAAATGTTCTGATTCAGCCCTTAAGCTTTTAGGGAGTGTGGACACAAATAAACGAATCCATAAAAGCACTTCATAGGAAGGTCTGGACACAGCATAAACTGAAGGGGTGTGTGGAAAGTTCTACTGGGTCCCCTAGCAGTGCTTCAAACTCGGCTGCATTTAGAATCATCTGGGTGCCCAGGGCACACCCCGTATCGATTAAATAACTAAGGTCTCTGAGGGTGCATCCATCACCCGTAGCATTTAAAGCTCCCCACATGATCCCAATGTCCAGCCAGGACCAAAAGCCACTGTCTGGTAGGGAGGTTTCATTACTGTCTGCAGCAGCTGGGGAAGGGTTCCAGGACAGCTGGTGATTGAGGAGCTCTCCAAGAACAGAGAAGCTTTAGATACACAGAAAAGACCAGGGAAGGAATTCTAGACTTTGGAAAGAGGCTGAACAAAATCTTGGAGATTGGGGTGGAGCATGGCATTCGGGAAATGAGGTATTTCTTTTTTTTTTTTTTCCGGCCTTGCCGTGCAACCAGGGATCGAATCTGTGCCCCCTGCAGTGGAAGCGCAGAGTCCTAACCACTGGATAGCCAGGGAATTCCTTGGGAAATGAAGTAAGTGAAGGAAACTGGACTGGCTGGGGAGGGGGCTCACACAGCCGGGTGGTTGGACACAGAACTGAGTCAGCTGCTGAGGAGGCTTGAGGGCTAAGAGAGGCCTTTGGTCAGGTTGAACTGGAAATGTCGCTTGCGGGTGGTCCGGTTCCCACTGATTGGAGTAGCTGTTTAGAGCGCTGTGTTGAGAGGGATTCTGAGCCTGCATCTGAGTGTGGCAATTGATTAACAATGGTGGCCAAGGACTTTCCTGGCGGTCCAGTGGTTAGGACTCCATGCTTCCACTTCAGGGGACATGGGTTTGATCCCTGGTCGGGGAACTAAGATCCCACAAGCCTCTCGGTGCAGCCAAAAAGAATAAAGATCGATTTTAAAAAAACCCAAAACAACAACAACAACAAAACTTTGGTGGCCAAGGGTGTGGTGGCCCTCATGGCAGCACATATGCCAGGCACTTCCTAGTCTGGCCAGGTGGGGCTGCAGGGAGCCGCTAGGGTAGAGAGTAGGGATTGGTTTTTACTCTTCTTCTGTGGTGCCTTCCCAGAAGTTGCTTCAAGAAAGAGGACCGGGCTTCCCTGGTGGTGCAGTGGTTGAGAGTCTACCTGCTAATGCAGGGGACACAGGTTCAAGCCCTGGTCTGGGAAGATCCCACATGCCGCGGAGCAACTAGGCCCGTGAGCCACAACTACTGAGCCTGTGCGCCGCAACAAGAGAGGGCGCAATAGCGAGAGACCCGCGCACCGCGATGAAGAGTGGCCCCCGCTTGCCACAACTAGAGAAAGCCCTCGCACAGAAACGAAGACCCAACACAGCCAAAAATAAATAAATAAATACATAAATAAATTAAAAAAAAAAAAAAAAGAAAGAGGACCTTCCCCACATCTTGGCCATGAAGAAGCCAGCCAGGGGAAGGGAGGTGGGTCTGAACTGGGTAAATTACAAGGCAGGAAAAGGTGTGGTCAGGAAAAATGGAGGGATGAGCTTAGAGATTCCCAAGATCCCTTCTAGTTCTGATATTCAGTAGAGAGGAATTTCCCAAAATGCCTTTGAGAGGTTGTAAGATTCTCGTCCCTGGAGGCATTCAAGGAAAAAGCTAGAGGACCAATGGACTGGACTGCAGAGAGACCCACATATCAAACAAGGTTGGTCAAGAGGACCTCCTAGGGGGTCCCAACATGGTGATTCAGTGATACAGCCATCAGCTGACCAGGAGACTGAAAAGTGACTTGTTCGTGGAGGCAAGAGCAAGGACTGCAGAGGACTGGGTCTGTGCCTGAGAGGCCCGGAGAGCAGAGCTTAGGACCCAGAGAGAGAAGGGTGAGAGAGGAGGAGGGCACAAGGAGCCCAGAGCCTAAAATAAAGAATGTTGACTGCACATCGGGTTCACCCGCCCATCCCGGACACAGGAGCCAATGGTGAGCAAATGGCCTCTCTGAGTTTCCTTCCTCTGTGCCAGATTTGGCCTTGGAGCTATTTGGGGCCTGGGCTGGTCTCCCTGGAGGCTCCCTGGGCTTGTAGACATGTGTCCTCTCTCTCCTCTGCTGTGCCAACAAACACAGCCTGGAATGGCCAGCTCTGCTCTGACCAGCCCTGTTTGCAGGGGAGAGAAATCGCTGATGGGGCACAGTGACCTTCCAGGCCCATCCTTCCCACTATGGACTTGGGGCGCCCAAGGCAACGGAAAAAGTGTCACCAGGCGATGCTGTGCGCACGTTTTGAACCCCAGGCTCAGCCTCCAGCCCCATGATGTCGCCTCTGCTCTGCGTTCCCTGGGACCGTACGGAGCAGCCGCTAAGAGGCAACGTGGATGCAGAGCCGCCTCAAGACAGACACAGCTGCACACAACGAATTCTCCCTTTTGTGTAAAACATTAATTAATTAATTAATTTATTTATTTAAAAAAGATTTTACTTGGCACTTGTATTAAGTTTTAAAATTTTGTCACATAAACTTTTTAAAAAAAATTTTTATTGGAGTATAGTTGATTTACAATGCTGTGTTAGTTTCAGGTGTACAGTAAGTGAATCAGTTCTATATATACATATATCCACTCTTTTTTAGATTCTTTTCCCATATAGGCCATTACAGAGTACTGAGAAGAGTTCCCTGTGCTATACAGTAGGTCCTTATTAGTTATCTATTTTATATATAGTAGAGTGTATATGTCAATCCCAGTCTCCCAATTTATCCCTCCCCCTTCCCTTTCCCCCCTGGTAACCATAAGTTTGTTTTCTACATCTGTGACTCTACTGTTTTCTAAATAAGTTCATTTGTACCATTTTTTTTAGATTCCACATATAAGTGATATCATATGATATTTGTCTTTGTCTGACTTACTTGACTCAGTATGACAATCTCTAGGTCCATCTATGCTGCTGCAAATGGCATTATTTCATTATTTTTTAAGGCTGAATAATATTCCATTTTATATATGTACCACATCTTCTTTATCCACTCCTCTGTTGATGGACATTTAGGTTACTTCCATGTCTTGGCTATTGTAAATAGTGCTGCAATGAACATTGGGGTGCATGTATCTTTTCAAATTATGGTTTTCTCCAGATATATACCCAGGAGTGGGATTGCTGGATTATATGGTAGTTCTTTATTTAGTTTTTTAAGGAACCTCCATACTGTTCTCCATAATGGCTTTACCAATTTACATTCCTACCAGCAGTGCAGGAGGGTTCCCTTTTCTCCACACCCTGTCCAGCATTTATTGTTTGTAGATTTTTTGATGATGGGCATTCGGATCAGTGTGAGGTGATAACTCATTGTGAATTTAAAATACGTGTACGTTTATCCACAGACAATCTCTGGAAGGGTATTCAAAAACCAGATGCTCGTGGCAGATATTTCCTCGGAGGGAAACTGGGTGGCTGGAGGACAGGGTGAGGAGAGAGTCTGGTCTCTCATTATATTACTTTTTTGTATCTCTTGAATTTTGTACCGTATCACGAATTGCTATTCAAAATTAAACAAATCGTAGAGCACCGTTCTGCAGTCAGACTCTCTGGGGCCAAAAGTGAAGCCTTAAGCAAGTTACTTAGCCTCTCTGTGCCTCAGTTTCCTGTTCTGTGAAGATGCGATGTTAGCAGCACCTGGCTCAGAGGTTGTTGTGAGAATTCATGAGAAAGCTCAGCACAGGGGTGTCCGGCACGCAGGAAGCCAGTGATGGTGCTGAGCTACTACGGTAACGATTGGTTAGCAGAACCATTTCCATCCAGGGAGGTTTCTGATGAGGAAACTGAGTCTCAGAAAAGTTAAGTGACCTGGCCGAGGTCACAGCGTCGGGAGCTTGTTCTGGACGTGAGACCCAATGAGACACCGTCCCTTCCCGTGTTGGAGGGTGAGGTGAGGACACACACAGACCGCGAGGACAGCTGCACCCAATGCAGTCAGTACTGGGACAGAGACCAGTACAAAGGGCTATGCAAATGCAGAGACGGGGCCATTGATTCTTCCCGGGAAAATGAGGGGGGTTGCTATGGTCTGGGTGGATGTGTAGGCACGCCAGGTGGAAGGCACAGCATGTGCGAAGTCTCAGAGGCCCTGATCAGCAGCATGCGAAGGGAAAGTGGAGAAGCTGAGTGTGAAAGGAAACAGCAAAAAAGAGAGATGACTGGGGAGGTGGCAAATTAGCACAAAGAAGTAGGACAGGAGGAAGCAAACGGGAACGGGAGACCAGCATGAAGTCAATGGGAGGGGAGGCTGAGCCAGAGTAGAAAGACAAGAATAAAATTTTCTCTCATCTCCACTCTCCTCTGCCTTCATCTTCCATCCATCTGATGGATGAGTAGGCGTTTCCCTTTACAGACACACACACACACACACACACACACACTCGTACGCGCACAGAAGCACATTCAGCCTTCATGCTTCCCTTGTCTGGGGTGCAAGAGACAGTCACAATTTGGCACCAGTTTTATTGAAGCAGATTCGAGGACATCAACACATGGATAGATGAAGCAAGATGAAGCTCAGGAACCAATGTCGTGTCCTCCGCGGGGCTGTGCCGACCACCCTGTGTAAACCACAGCAGTCCTCCTCCACCGCCCCGCCCTCCACATCGTCGATCATCTTCCAACCTTCTGATAATTTACTTATTTGTTTATTGTCTGTCTGCACCAAAATGAACGCTCCATGAGGGTGTGGGTCTGTTTTGTTCTCCTGTTGATCCCCAGGACCTGGAACTGTGCCTTGGACACAGTAGATGCTCAAATAACATTTACCATGATTAGACAATTATATGCTAATCAATTCTCATGCATAATTTATTTTACTAATTATCACAATCCCACCCTGGGAGGTGGGTATTTTGAATCCCATTTTACAGAAGAGGAAACAGAGGGTTAAGAGGGATCCAGTAAGTCACCAAGCTTTGAATCCACCTCTTTGGGTTCAGCCAAACCTTGGAAAACCTCTGGGTGTGTTTCGGGCCCCTCAGAAGCAGGGAGGGGACAGCAAGGCTTCCATCACCCCGCCCAAGTTGGGCACAGAAGCCTGCAACTGGCCGGCCTGCGGGCCTGCAGGGCTTAGTGGCTTCCACCAAGGACCCCTGCCCTTGGCCTCAGCCCCTCCTTTCGTAGCTGGAGGCAGCAGCCCACTGGGTGATCACACAGGCTCTGGAACCAGGGCGCTGGATGCCGCTTCTTACTGTTGGCCGTGTGACCTCAGCCCCACTTTCCCCGAAAGTGGAAAACGGGTCGTGAGAGGTCAATAAAGTAATTGAGTACAGTTTCTGACACATGCAGTAGTTGTATTAGTCAGGACCCCACCGGAAGTAGAGGCACACTCAAGGGTTTAACTGAAGAGAATTGGATGAAGAGGCTCTTTACAGAAGGGTGGTGTATTAGTTTCCTACTGGTGCTGTAACAAATTATCACAGGTTTATCCCTTAAAATGACACAAATTTACTCTGGTTCTGGAGGTCAGAAGTCCAAAATGCTGGTTCCTTCTGGAGGCTCCAAGGGGGGATCTGTTTCTGGTCTCTCCCAGCTTCTAGAGGCTGAGGGCTTTTTTTTTTTTAATCCTTTTACTGGGGAGGAAAAAAGATATTTAATATTTCTGTTGTATAAGGAATAGCGCCTAAGGCAGGTACTTCTACTCCTGACCTCAGCCCTGGGCGCTCCTGCTTTATAAAGCTATAGGACAGAGCAGAGTTGGAATGGAAAAGAAAGGTAGGGTAGAAGACAACAGATAAATTGTAAAGGAGCAGGGAGATGCAGAAAGAATGATAACAGCCGCATGTGTGAGACTGAGGGCTTTTCCTAGCTCCTGGCCGCATCACTCCAATCTCCTCTTCCATCATCAAATCATCTTGACCCTCTGTCTCCCTCTCACGAGGACCCTAATGATTACGTCCTTGGGCCCACCTGATAATCCAGGATAATCTCCCCACCTCAAAACCCTTAATTTAATCATACCTGCAAAGCCCCTTTTGCCATATAAGGTAACATATTCACAGGGTCCGGGGATTAAGGCATGCACATCTTGGGGCCATTATTCAGTCCATCACATGTGGAAATGGATGGCGAGGCAGCTGGGGATTAGCATCTGTGGGGAGCTGTCACCATCCTTAAGCCTGGAGTGGGAGAGGGAGAAATGACAACTGGCCTTCTCTCCTCCTGCCAGTACCTCTCGTCGGCTGAAGCCCAACCAGAGGCAGAGGCAGAGTCACAGGGCAGGGCAGGGAAGGGATGCGGGTGAGGAGGTGGAAAACAAGCAGCACAGTACTTGAGTTGTCTTAGCTATGACTGTGCTTGAGGCCTGTCCTTTGGAGACGGCCCAGGGCCTCGGGCTGCCTGCCTCTGTCTGTCCTACCTTCCAGGGAAAGCAAAACCTCCTACATCATCCCAGGGCACTGGGTGCAGAGTCTGTTCTCCGCAAGCTGCACTGTTACGATTTGGGGCAAAAGAGCTGCTGGGGAAATTCAAAGCAAAACAGCCAGCAGGCTCTTCAAAGCCCATCTCTGCAACAAAGGATTGAGAGAAGAAAAAGGCGCAGGCCAGCGGGGGGCCAGCCTGAGGAGCAATTAGAGCCACAAAGGCTCTCTGATCTTCTACAGAACCCCTCACAGGCCCTTAAACAAATCCCTCCAGCGAGCTGGAGGCTGAGCAGTGAGGGGCAGGGAGCCCAGAACTGGGAATCTGGGGACTGGGATCCAGTCCAGCTATGCCCTTGAGTCGCTATGTGACCTTGAACATGTGATCCCCTGTGCACCTCGGTTTTCTCATCTATAAAATGGGGATAGTGGGACCCGGTGACTTAGGTCAGGTTCTCTAGAAACAGAGACTGAGGCAAAGATTCTTGTGCAAGTGATTTATTGGGGGAAACCTGGAGGGGAGTAAAGGAAACGGGATGGGCTGGGGAAGAAACCAGGCAAAGCTGTGGGTTCAGCTGAAGTCTGGGCTCAGTCTGATCCCATAGAAGTGTGACTAGCACCACAGGGCTGTCCCCCTTGAGACAAAGGTAGGCCTTTTGTGCCCATCTTGGGGGAGGCACATGCCCCCACCCTTCCCCCACTACAGTGGACTGAATAATAACCCCCAGGGATGTCCACATCCTCATCCTCAGAACTTGTGAATATGTTACCTTCTAGGTAAAAGGAAAAACTTTGCAATTAAGGGCATTGAGACAGGGAGACTATTCTGGGTTATCTGAGTGGGCCCAGTGTTATCACAGGGTTCTTATAAGGGGAGCAAGCAAGAGGGCCAAAGTCAGTAGTGGGAGAGGTGATAGTGGGAGCAAGAGGCTGCAGTGATGTGAGGAAGGGGCCACAAGCCAAGGAAAGCACACAGCCTCCAGAAGCTGGAAAAGGCAAGGAAATGGATTCTCCCCAAATGTCACCAGAAGGAGCTCAGCCTCGATGACACCTTGATTTTCGACTTCTAGCCTCTAGAACAGTATGGTTTCAAGCCACTTTGTTAAAGCAGCGATAGGAAACTAATACACCTGCCAAGACACGGTGGTCACACAACTTGCCCCAGGCTCAAGGGTCCTGGTCCAGCTCTGTGCAAGAGCTGGCATGCTCCCACTTAATGAGGTGGTGGCCCCGATCCCCTTGGATCCTCTTGCCAATTTCAAGTGCCCTACCTCACCCCCTGGCTTCTGTGCACTTTGGCCTCTAACAGCCCTCAGGCCTAGAGACGCTTTGACCTTGGTGCAGAGAGGGGGAAGCTAGGGTGACCTTCGGCCAGTGACTGATGGCTTTGCCTTGCGTCTGACCAACTCTGAAGAGTAATCTACACTAGAGAGCGCCCCGACTCTGCACCTTGGCTCCCCTCTCCCTGACCCTGACCCTCACTCCCACCTGTTCCCCTGGTTCCCCTGGAGCACGTCCCTAATGGACTCATTACACAGGAGCCCTCCTCTCAGGCTCTGCTTCCGGGGTGGCCAGCCTGAGGGGCCCTGGACCAGGAGCCTTTTCTGTCTGGTCATCAAAATTATGCACCGAGGTGGTGAGGAAGATGATTCTCATTTCACAAACAAGGAAAACTGAGGCTCTGACCAGCTCTTGACCACAGGGTTTAAGCCAGAATCTGAATCCAGACACAGGAGACAATGCTTTAAGCCATGGACCCTACTACCTTGCAAACATCTCCTTCCCCTGGGGGGCAGTGAGGGACTTTGCCCTTGGGAAAAATCATCTGCATTTCCTGGGGACAGAAGTGGTTGGGAGCGAAGAGCTGGGCTCTGTAGGAGAGGGATCCCTGTGGGTCCCTGCCCATCTCACCATTTTGGCCCCAGCCTGGGTCCCCGCAATAGGACAGTGGGGGAGGGGAAGGTCTCGGGACGCCGTCAGACCCTGGTAAGGGGTGTCAAAGCCAAGGCTCCGTGAAGTCATCAGCTGAAAGTCACACTGGCTTCACATAGATTCTCGGGCCAAATCCAAATCCTGGCCGATGATTTATCCTTCTCTCCCCTCATTTTCTCGCCTGTGAGGTGAGGATAAGAGTCCTGTGACTTTCATCATAGTCCGGGATGAAAGGAGTAGGAGATGGGAACATGGCTAGGAGAGAGCCTGGCACCGTGAGGTCCTGTGAACACCCCTGCTGCTTGCATGACTCTGTGTGTTTGTGCTGGTGCATTCCTGCCCAAATGGAAAAAAGACACTTCCAGCAGCTGTGGGGCTTTTACCTTTCTTTTTCTGGATTAACAGGCCTGGACTGCGGGATCCATCTTTCTCCCTTCTTGGGGCTCAGAAGCCCGGGACAGACAGGGCAGGCCAGAATTGGACCAGCTGCCAAGAGAAGGGGTTCCCTTCGTCCCTCTGCCCTCTCAGCAGCACACCAGCCTCACCCTCTCTCCCATCAGGCAATCCAGTGGCCAGGCCAGAAGCCCCTCATTGCTTCCCATCACATCTAGGAACTCAGCTGGGCACTGGGCCAACCTGAGGGGGCTCGGCCAATCGATTTTCTAGACAAAACCAAAACCGGGCAGGGGAGGATTTGGGCCTGAACTTGAACCACCTCTTTTGTTAAATGAAACCAACCTAGAAAACAGAGTGAAAACCTCCAGACCCACCTGCAGGGGCCTCATGCACGGGTGGTTGGTTCCAGCGATGTTGACCATGCTGATGGTCCCGGCTCCGGGCGGTGCCCAGGCTTAGGGATGAAGCCACACATTCCCACCCCTGGGACTGTCACAGCCTAGTGGGAAAGGGAGACTGAAGGGGGTCCAGTGTCGGGGAAGCCAAACAACGCCCAGGGTACACAGACACACAGTGAGGTCTGGCTGAAGAGGTCAAGGTCACCGCTGACAGCGGCACACCACGCAGCGCATCTCCCGTCCCCAACACGAGCCGCTCCGCCATCGCTGCTTTTGCTGGCTCCTCTGCTATCAGGCAGGGCCTTCTCTTTCTTTTCCTCTTCTCCTCCTGGAAGCAGTCCCAGCATCACTGGCTTCCGTCTCCTCTCTCCTAGACCCTGCTCCCACCACACATGCCCTGCTTCCCTCCTCGCGTGCTCCACATCCCCCCTGCATCACCTTCTGTTACTTGCATGTCCCCTCTGATCCTCTCACGGCCACCACCATCATCACCCTCCTCCCTCCCAAGCCAAGAGAATTCCAGAAGGGAATTCCAATGACTACATATTTCTCAGCCTGATTTCAAATCGAAAGAAGCTCGGCTTTATCAAGGGCTAAACTGCTTAGGAGTTTTTAAGCTTAAACACAAGACTTCAAAGGCATTTCCTGCTAATGCGATTAAATGAGATAATGTGTGGAGATCCGAACACTTTCTGTGCTGACAGAGGTTGCTTTGGACCAAGCCCTCGGGCCACCACCACCTGGGTCCTTGCTCTCCTTTGCTGTCAGGGCACTTTGGAGGGGAAGCTGGCAGAGCCTCGCAGGGTATGTGATGCTGGGGAACGCAGGAGACGTGGGAGCAGAGTCATACGGCATTCTTCAGGCACGAGTGTGTAAAGGGGCATGTGTGCCTGTGACCCAGAGGTGAGGAGAACAGGGAGGAATGATGCGGGAGTGATCCAACCATGTCCTGCTGAGTCTCATGTCTCCCTTGGGGTCTCACTCAGCTGCTGTCTTGCTGCCACCACCATGCTGGCCTCAGGAGGCCACTGGGGTCAGCACAGTCCCCTCCGGCTTGGCCTGAGCCCCTTTCTCTTCGTTCCCCTCAACTGAGCCAAGACCTGCTGTCATTTCCAAAATGATTCTGTAGGAAGAGCAAGGTGAAAACCCAATTATGTTTCTGCTGGCTGTACGCCCGATAGTTATTTCTTAAGGCCAGGTTTCTGGTTCCAAGAGACCCCAAGGAATCAGCAAAGACATCTGCGGGCCTCCGATCTTCCACTTAAGATTACCACAAAGGCACACTGAGTGCCCATCCCGGGCACGCAAGCATTCTCTGGACACTCTCTACTAAGAAGGGTCAGCTGTGGTCCATGGGCATCAAGCTGGGGGAAGGGGACTCCCACACACTGAATTCCCACACTGCCCAGCCACTGTGCTAAGAGCTTCATGTTGTGAACTCACTCATTCCCCGAAACAACCTTGTGACACAGATCCAGATAGAGCAAGGCCCTTGTCTAAGGGCACAGAATTGGAAAGAATAACTCCAGCTATGGAATGTCCTCTGAGTGGAAAGCTAATTCATATCATAAATGTGATAGCACTGGACCCTCCCAAACCAGCAGTAAAAGGTTAGGTGCTATTACTGTCCCCATTTTACAGATGAGGAAACTGAAGCTCAGGGAGGGGAAGTGATCTGTTCAAGATCTGCCAGCTGGCCAGAGGTAGTGCTGGGACCGTGGTTTGGGAGTGGGTGAGAGAAGCCACTTCCCTTTGTCCTCCCAGGCTTCTTGAGAAGGAAATGGGCAAATGCGGCAGCTCCCAACTTTCTAAGGGCTTCGGCTTCACGTGACTACAGTCAATTCAAATATTTACAAGGGCTCAAGCTCAGTCTAGGCAAGAAGTGGGGGACTTTGGGGTGTAGCCCAGAGGAACTTGTAAGCCTCTGCAGGCCTCCTTCCCCCTCCCCTTCTCACCTCTCCCCTCCCCTGAGTCCTCCTACCCCAGCCTGGGCCACCTCCTGGGTTTCCAGGCAGCCCTCCCTCCATTCTAGCCCTCTGGCAGGATGTCTGCTGTCCCCTCCAGCAGTGTGGCCTGGCAAGGTAGGGCCAGCACAACTTCCAGCACCAGGACCCCTGGGCTCCAATCCCAGGCCTGTGTGACCTCAGATATATTAACTCACCTCTCTGAGCCTGTTTACCCCTAAGTTACAATTAACAGTAGTACTCTACCCCGAAAGATGATGCAAAGCTTTCATCACCTCCACCCCTTCTTTTTTTTTTTTCATTTTCAGCGAACACTATTTATATAGCACGTACTTTGTGCCAGGCACTATTGTAAGCATTTGTATTCCTAATTTAATCATCACCACAACCCTATGAGGGAAGCACTGTTACTATCTTATTTTACAGATGAGGACTCTGAGGCACAGAGACGTTAAGTAACTTGCCCAAGATCACAGAGCTTTTTGGGGGAAATATAATTGACATATAACATTACACACAGCTTTTAAGAGGCAGAGGCAGGACTCAAAGCCAGACAGGTTGGCCCTAGAGTTCAGGCTTTTAACTTCCTACTCTATACTGAGATAATGTGTATAAAGCATTTTAGTATTAAACTCAACCAAAGGGAAATACTTACTTAATGAGTGGTAGCTGTGGTGGCTGTGACCTTGGGCAGGTCATTTTACTTCTGTAAGTCTCCATTTTTTTAATCTCTAAAATGGGACTAGGGATACTTCTCTGGCAGGCTTGTGGGAAGAATTCAATAGAGTACTGGGTGTGGAGTGTCCGTCACAGATCCTAATGCAGAGCCGGCCACGGGCTCTCGGTGGTCCTCCTCTCTGGAAGGGACAGGCGAAGAGGGCTCAGGGCTGACTGTAGTTAGACACACCCACTGAGCCAGCAAGAGCAAGGTGTAGAAAAAACCACAGGCCTTGGTGAAGGGGAGGGCAGGTGAAGTGGCAGGTGAAGCAACAGGTAACACAACAGGTGTGCAGAGCATAGGTAGGTACAGGGCCTCTAGGGAGGTGGCATCTGGGGGTCCAGACAGGGGGAATCGGGCGAAGGATATGAACACTGATGGGGCCGTCTAATCCTCTCAACAACCCTGAGAGAGGGGACGTGACACATCTCTAGAAGGGGTGGCGATGAGCTTTGCATCTTAATACAACTTTGTGGTTTCTTTCCCGCTTTCAGCAGAATGAAGGGCCCCAGCTACAGGGTCAAGGTCCAGGTCAGGAGGACCTGTTTCCTCCGAGGGTCCAGCACAAGAAAGGTGAGAGTTCCTCCTGAAGAAGTGTCTTAAACAGGCAGGTGCTGCAGTGGGACACTGGGCTGGGGAGGAGGAGGGGTCCAGCTAGGACAGGGCAGCGGGGTGGGGTGAACCAGCAGCAGGGGTGACTCGGTCCAGGGAGGGCACAGGGCCCGGCTAGAGTGTGGGGGGACCCCCCACCCGACATCCAGAGAGGGACAGAGGGTGCTCCCTCTCTTCTGCCCCCTCCCCCCATCGGACTTTTCCCATGCACGGATCTCAGAGCAGCCGCCACCCGGGGACCCAAACAGCTAGGGGGTGATGGGAGCCCTTTCTAAAGAGGCTGTCTGTTGTCCTCAGAGACAGGAAAGCCACTTCCTGTAGGCCCAGCTGTGCCCTGTGAGAAACCAGTCCCCGGCCCAGCAGCCTCTCTCCTCACTATAAACCAGAGGAGGCCTGGGATGGATTCACCCAGAGCCACTGCCTTAGGAGGGCAGATTCATTTTTTCGGGAGAGCATCTTCACAGCTTTTCCATTTCCTCTGGTGGCAATGACGGCCCAGCCTGAGCCCAGTGGCCCCAGAGTGAGGTCACCACACGGAAGTCTGACCTCAGTGTTGCCATGGGAACCCTTGGGATGCCACCACCACCTGCGAGTGGTGACAGGGAAGGCAAGTGGGAGGGGATGGTGGTTGATGTTGACGGTGTGTCACCCTGCTCCTGGCTGCTGGGATGGTTTGCCCCCAGACATATGTTGTCAGATCTCAACCAAGCAGGTTGGGCAGGGAACGTGTGGGGGGCCTGCTGGCTCCATTGTGTGTGTCTGTGTGTTTGGGGCATGGGGGAGAGGTGTTTATTAAACCTCCCGGGGTGCTTCATTTTCCTCTCCCCCTGGACCCAGCTAGCATGCTGACCGCTGTGCTCCTCCTGGACCCAGACTGACATTCACAGCAACCTGGTCTCCATAGCAACCAGCTGTGACATCACAAGGACACTACGGACGCTTTAGCTGGGGCGGAGGAAGCATGAATGCATGTTCAGGGCAAGAAAGGGTGTCTGCTTCCCCTCCAGCAGCCCCTCATGTGATAGAGGAAGTGGGCGTAGAAACATGGAAAGGGCAAGGGACTCTTCTTGGAAAAACCAGGTTTTTCTGTGAGTTGCAAACCGAGGCTTCTCTGGAGGTTGAGTGGAGTCTAAATGAAGTCGCTCCCTCCCTCTCTTCCTCTTCTCTCTCTCCATCCCTTAGAAATTACAGCTCAGTTTCCTCAACTTTAAAATGGGGATAATAGACATCATTCTTTATTAAGGGCTTATTACGTGCCAGGCACTGTTTTTAAGCACCTTGTGTGAATTTTCTCCTTAATCTCATAACAATGTAGTCTAGTATTTTCCTCTTAGTACTCCCCCTCTTACAAGTAGAGGAAAACGAAGCACAGTAAAAGGATTTGAACTCAGACAGTCTGGCTCGAGAGCCCATATTCACAGCCTCCCAGGAGCTCAGCGACACCTCTATTTTCAGCCACGCTGTGGCAAACAGTTCCATGCGGGCTTCAATTCACTTTGCACTGACAGCATCTCGCCTCATGTGAGCACGAGGCATTTTTCTTTTTCTGCCCTAGGGCTTGTGCAGTGCCCAACATGGGCTGCTGGCAGGAGTACGCTCAGCGTGAGGATGTGTGGAGGGAAGCTGGCTTCCTCTGGGCCAACCTCAACCAGTGGGGCCCGGGAGCTGAGGGATGAATGCTCCTGCCAGCTTGCCATCTGGCCGACAGTTGGAGCGTCCTTCCATACACTGCTTTTAGAAGGTCCCGGCAGCACTGAGCCCCAGTCACCCACAGCAGTGACACTGTGATGCAGTGTTACCTTGGATTTTCTGCTTTTCTTTTTTCAGTCGGATTGGTCCCTCATTTCTGCTCCCTGGGATCACCTCCAAAATTGAGTCCCTGTACCCATGTCCGTGCACTGGGTCCTATTTTGAGGGGACTCTAGGCCAAGACATTTGACACTAGAGTGGCCCTAAGAGCAATCACACAGGGTGGCATTCGACCTGGACCGCTTGGTGACATATAGTGAGGACCCCATTGCAGTGTGATGGGCGGGTATGACAAGCTGCCATACTGAGCATCACAGGCATTAAGATTGTTGGCAATGATAAGGATTGTGGGGCTGACTGGCTCCTGATTTGGAAGCCTTAAAGAAAGAAAATAGCAGGCTCATGTCAATCATGTGTCAATTCACGGCATGTTGTGAAGACCCAAACCCTCCATGGTACTGTTTAAAGACTCTCCTCCCGCAGCCCAAGGGAGGCTGCACCCTGTACCGATGATCAAGCTCAGGGTGAAATTGGAGGGGGCGCGTAGGGCTGCAAAGGAGACTAGTGCACAGTCTAGACAGATCTCTGAAGCAAAGTCAGAGCCCTACTGGGGAAAGAGTGGGACCCTGAGACCTGAGATGGGGACCCTTGGGTGGGTGATTCTGAGAATCTTAGAGACCCAGATTCCTCTGAAGCTTTGAGCACTGAACCCCTACAACTCAACAAAGCACTCCTTGGCCATTTGGGGCAGGGGGTCACGGCTGGGCTGCCTCCAGGGAAGACTGCCATGTCCCCCCACCCTGTCCCCTTCTCGGGCTCAGGTCTGATGGAGAAATCCCAGTCTGGGACGGGTGGTGTACCTCCTCGAGCGGAACACCGGGCTCCTCAGCTTGTCTCATTCCAAATGAGCTTGGGATTCATCTGGTCTTGAGCGGAAACACAACCTGGCAAAGTGGGGACTAGACCTGGGCTTGAGCTCAGCAGGACCTGGGTTCGAATCCCACTCGGGGCCCAGGCAGAATGCTGCCCGGTCAATCCCATTGGTGGTTGGGACTCTTAGGGAAGCTTGTGGATCCAAAACGCAGTATTGGTGACCGGGCAGGTATGTACGGTGTGCCAGGCACTTTGAGACGGGAGGCTGCAGCCATAAATAGCCTGTCTCTCTTTTCAAAACACTCACAGTCCGGTGGGGAACACAGACACGCATAAGCAAACTAAATAACAGTAACAAATCGGCTTTTTGAAATTTCACTAAATGTCAGGCTTTGTACTGAGCCCTTCAGGTACGTGGTATTATAAGATCCTTAAAAGTACTCCACGGGGAGATTTCTATCCCCATTTCACAAACGCAGACAGGTGGTAGGGTTGGGATTCGAGCCGACCTTACCTCCCTCGAAGCATGTGCTCTGCCCTCACCCGCAGTCTGCTTCTTTCGGAGAGTGTGACAGCCACAGCAGAAGGATGCCCAAGATGCAGAGGAGAAAGACCATGCTGGTCTGATGGGTGGTCCAGGAACACTTCCCAGAGGGTGGCATGGCAACCCGCACATCTAAAGGGCTGAATAAGTGGGAACCGTGGTTAGGTTACTACTGAACATCTGTAGTGAGACCTCTGTCTTGGGATCAAGTTTTCAGAAATGGCTCAACACCACACAGACCAGAACAAGCGTGAGCTCTAGCCACTGCCCCATACTCAGACGTTAGAGGGCAGCCCTTGGACCTTGGCAGCTTCTTGGGTTACAGAGCCCCAATTCTGCCCCCAGAACCCGAGGAGAGCAAGCACCCCCGTTCTCAGATCTTCTCTCCCAGGCTATCTAATGAACGAACTCTGGAGATGGGGGCTCCCCCATTGGGTGTTTTCTGGCCTGTACTGGTTGGGCTCTGGAGTTCTGAGTCAGAGAAACCAACCGAAGCTGGGTTCAGCAAAAAGGAGGACTTCTTTATGAAACCCTGGCGGTGTCTTCCAGATCGCCCACGCTGGGCAGGCAGGAAGGGCCAGGTCCGGGGAGACTAGAGCCGGGCAGGAAGCCATCGGGACAATCTCTCCCTCCTCATCTCGGCTCCCCTCTGCCAGCTGGCTTTGTTCCTCTCCTTCTTTGCCAAGCAGCGGTTTTCATTCCTCAGAGGCCCTGGCTGCCCCGAGCAGCTGGGGTCACTCTTTTGGCTTCAGCCTAGCCCCGTGGAGAGACCAGCCGGCTGTGTTCCTCCCTCTCCTTCCCTTCCCAAGTCCCAGTGTTCAAGAGAGGCAACTGACTGGCCCAGATGGAGTCACAGGTCCAGCTCAAGTCTAATTACCCCTAGCTAGGGTGGGATCATGCAGTACAATCTGGCACCCTCCCTTGGGGATGGGGAGGGAGGAGTTGCTATAGAGATGGGGGGCCTTCCGCTCATAGGCTGTGCAGACCTCCCCAGGAGGGGCTGCGGCCAGAGACCTACCTCCGCACCCACCTCCTACCTTCTCCCCTCTCCCCATCCCCACCCTGGCCAAATGCCCACAAAGAACCTTTTTTAAAGATGTTCCACTGGCCCTAGGTCTCAAGCAATCTGTAATTCATCAGCTCAAGCTCTATCCCATCAATGAAATTAATATTTTCATCCTTATCCTTATCCTTTTTATTGTCTATCACTGATCGAGGTCTTCCTATATTCCAGGCACTGGACATAGCCCTTTATACGAATTATTGTACTTCATTTAACCTTCGTGTCAATACCATGAAGCAGATGCCGTAATTATCCTCACTTTATGGAATTAGAAGCTGAGACGCAGAAAGGTGAAGCAACCTGCCGACATCCCTGTGGATTGGCAGGGCTGGTACTGAAGCCCTCCAAACGGGCGGGTTCAGCTCTGTGCTGGAGGCTGCTGGGCACAGAGCTGTGGGGATCTGCTTAGTTAGCGAGGCCATGCCGCACACAACAAAGTCATGGCCAGGACTGAATGAGCACATGGCTGTGGCCTGGCTGGAGGAGATTACAAGAGGAGCTCTGAGAGGTCCTGATCGATGAGGAAGGGTTTCCTGGAAGGTGGAAGTTGAGCTTCAGAGGACAGGTGAGATTTGGACGGTGGAGAAGAGACATTTGAGAGAGACACCTGCATCGGGAGGACCCGTGTGAAGACAGCTGTGGGGGTGGCCCAGGCTGGCTGCAGAGCGAACTCAAGGGCAGACGTTGGGGCGGGTGGGCAGGCACCAGACTCCAGCAGGCCCTACTTCCCGCCACACCCCTGGAACCGAGCGCTGCTGAGCACACGTGGCTGCCACTAGCATTTGCTGAATTGAATTGACTGGAAATATAGTAAGTAAAGGTGACCCAGAGCAGGAGGAAGGGGATTTAAGCTGTGGCTGAATGAGACCAAGTCCTCTTACAGGCCCTTTATTTGTGTCTTATACGTGCAGTGTCTCTCCAGGTAGATCCCCACAAGTCAGTAATGTCGACAAGGATCACTCTTCCTCTTTTCCAGATGAAGAAACCAAAGCACAGAGAGGTGGAGCAAGTTGTCCAAGGTCGCCCAGCAAGTGGAGGCTCAAACTCAATGCTCCTTATTACAAATTTAGGGTTCCTAGCGGAAGGGGGTTTGAGTGAACCTGGGGACAGGTTTCCAGTGTCTGAAAGAAACCATGAAATTCTAAAACACAGACATTTAGAGACAGAGGGAAGTGTTTTGGACCCACACCAACTTGGGTTCGAATTCTGGCTTTGTCACTTCCTAGGTGATCTTGGGCAAGTCACTTGTCTTCTCTGTGGGGACAATGGCAGTGCCTCCAAGGATACTTGTGAGAATTAAAGGGGTCAGTCGATACATGTCACGCATTCAATAAATTACCATCACAAGTTGCTTAACCTTTGAGCCTCGGTTTTCTCAGCTGTGAAATGAGGGTAAGCATCCAGAAGGTATCCTGAACAGGGCAGTTGGAAAGACAAAACGAGACAACACGCCCAAGTCCCACCCCAGTGCCTGGTTTAGCACACATTCCTTCCCTCCCCCGCAGTCCTCCCTCATGTCAGGTTTACTCTGGTAGCATAAATGACGCGCTGCTCTAAGAAAAGCACCGCTTGTGAACTTGAATGCACAGACGTGAGCTCAGGAAGCATAATGCGTGTTCCCTCTCCCACCTGGTGAGAAAGCCTCCACGGACTTCAGGGTAAAACGGCTGGGTGCTGAGTGGGTACACTGGGTACCGGGGGGATCACGCTGGAGGCAGCGTCCAAGATTCTCCTCGGAGCCTGGAGATGCAGGGATTGGGACCAAGGCAGCTGGCTCTGGCTGCAGACCTGGGCAGTTGGGGCGCTTCTGCAAGGAGATCCTCTTGGTCAGGGTTAGGTTGACCAGGGGTGGGGAAGAATGTTCAGGGTGCAAGCCAGGGACAACATCATCTCCAAACGACTAAGCAACAGACCTGAGTTCCCTTTTTTTTTTTTCTTTTAAATAAACCACCAGTTAATGAGTACTTACTAAGTTCCAGGCACTGTTCCAAGCAGTTTACATGGATCCCGGCCACTACCATCTGTGCAGCCTCGGGCAAATTACTTAACATCTCTGAGCTTCAGTCTCCCCATCTGAGAAATGGGCTTAATATGGTGCCTACCTCCTAGGGTTGTGATGAGGATTAAATGAGTTCACACACAGTGGTCTTAGTGAATGATTAGATTTGGGGGTTTTTTTGGTATACATTCATCAATTTAATCTTCATAATGATCCTGAAAGGTTAGAACAATTGTCCTCTTCTTCTCCTTACCCCCAGTTTTTTATTTTGTTTTGTTTTGTTTTGGGGGGGATGAATATTGAGAGGTTAAATTTGTGGCTCCTGAGTGTTGACCTGACCGCATAAAAATGCACGTGGAGAACATGTGATAAACCAAGTTCCTGGGCCTGAATCTGTAGAGGGTGATTCTGTGAGTCTAGGATGGGCCCGAGGATGCGATAAGTTTGTAGTAGCATCCCAGGTGATCTGGAAGTAGGGCGCTGCACTAGGAGATCTGGCAAAGCCACACAGAGGCAGGATTTGACTGCGGAAGTAGCATCATTTACACAAAGAGCACTTCCACTGGTGGGTAGGCTCTAACCTACTCTCCACCGCATCCTGGGGCTCTGGCAGTGCGTGGGGCGGTGGTGTGGTTCTGGCCTGGCCCTCTCTCCGAGGAGTGGGGCTGCGTGGGGCTCTCTGGAGCAAGGTCCTCCAAGCAGCCATATGCAGGCCACCCTGCCCCCATCATGGCTTCCTTCCCCCAAAGCCACCCAAGCCGCGGCATGTGGGCCCGTCAGCTCTTGTACATTCTGGAAGGTCTCACCAACGATCAGGGACCTGTCCCCCTTTGGCTCCCCACAGACTTCTTCTCCAGGGCCTGTCTCCGTCCTCTGGTGCCACTGCACATGTGGAGAGCCTCTGGCAACTTCAGGAGCTGCCAAAGCGTTTGGTTACTTTGCTCATTTTATTAATAAATGTGTACTGATGCCAATAACATGGAAACTGCTGCCTGGGAACAGGAGTGGGAGCATGCTCTGGGGAGTTTTCTGGCTGGATTGCGGCGACAGGAGAAACAGACAGTGATCTAGGGGGAGAAGGGAGGCAGGCAGCCGGATGGCCCAATTTAGGGCTTCTGGGGGCATCCAAGGACCTCTGGAGTTTGTGAAGACCTTTTTGGGAAAAGGAGAGTTGGGAAGATGTGGATAGGAAGGAAGCTGGTGCCCTGACCCTCCAGTTGGAGCGCTTGGAAATGTTTGGGGCTGAAAGCCTGGCTTAGCCCAGCTGCAGGCAGCGGGACACATCTTCCCCTGGGTCTGCTGGACCCTGAGTGTATGATGAGGAGAGGGGGAGATGGCAGCAGTGCCGTACTTGCGGAGGATCTTAAACCCCAAAGCAGCAGGAAAGGCAAGGAGGCATCTTCCCCCAGAGGGGCTGCCAGCCTGATGCTGGGCTCCGAGGGAGGGAAACAGTAATCACACATGTGAAATGCAGGGCCTTGGTGTAGAAGTGGCCGGCAGGCAAACCTCACAGGGGGCAAGCTCCTGGCCGCCAGAGCTCCAGCCCCCTGTTCAGCCACTGGAAGCACCCTCTCCTCCAGCCAGGATATGTGTTCACTTCTATTACTGGCCAGTGAATAAACAATCAGAAAGCCTTGCCAGGATCTGCCGTTTACCCTTTAAGGGAATGAACTTCTGTTTCATTTGGGGAGTTTAAAAGAAAAGCCTTCCCAGACAAAAGCCCTCACATCACAGCCCAGGGGTCTCCATCAAGCTTTCTCATGCCCTTGACACAGCAAAAAGTTCTGATCACACCTACTGAATATATTTATTCATCTATAAATAATAATCATGCATTACTGTACTAATGTATTATGAATATTATCAAACAGGCACAAATATATAAAGTTAAATTAAATCAGATTAAAATAATATTTTTAAATGTTTTAATAAGTGTGAATGGTTTTATGCCATCATTAGCTAAGATCGCTAACCAAAAATCTATACTTATAGTTAGGCTCATTAGTAATAATAGTGGATATAAATTCTTATTGCAAGTTGTCTTCTCACTCATATTTGAACTTTGGGGACCATTTTCTTTTTAGACCCAGTTGGATTATCACAGTGTTTGCTTCTCTGGTGGCTGTCGGAGCAGATGCTGGGGAGTGAAGGGTCCACAGCCATGCCTCGCTCTGGATTCGAGTGCGTGCATTATGTTCAGGGTTTCTTCCTTTTTCGTCCCTCTTTTTCCTGCTTTCTTTTTAAGTCCTCTGTCCACTTGGTGAAAAATCACTTGAAGGGTATTCTCATCTAGAAATCTGCTGAACTGGTCTCACATGGAGAGAAAAGTTCTTCAAAATGCTGACAGCGAAGAAAAAGGCCGGCTGTCAGCCCAATCTTCCGTGCAGTAATGTTTGACATAAAGACCAAATATGGACATCAGCGTCAATCTATAAATACTGGTAAAACTGAATTCTTTTCCTTTTTTCTTGGATGAAATGGAAATAGAAATAATTTTTAATATTCCTTTCCCCTCAGAGAATTACCTTGCACACCTCCTGGGGTGTTTGCACCCCACTTTGGAGACCTCTGTCAGGCTCCTCACCAGCCCCCTCACTCCCTAACCATCTCTGTTGCAAACAGGAGCTGGCGGAGCTTACGAATATGTGGAAAATGTGGGTTTGATCAAGTCACTGCCCTTTCCTTGCATCTCATGGGCCTTCCATGGGTCTTGGGGAAAAAGTAAAACTTCTTATAAGATCTGGCTGCTTCTCCCACTTCCCCTGCATTCCCGCCTCCCCCATCCTGTCTCATTCTGCCTCTGCCACGAGGGCTTCCTGGGGCCACTTGGCACAGTCACCCACCTCACCTAAGATGACATGTGGCTGGCTCCTTCTCACCCTTCAGGTCTCAGTTCTAAGGTCACCCCTCGAAGAGGCCAGGGTCAGCCCCTCATCTAAAGATTATTAATCTCCCCTCCCCTCCGCAATTATTCTCTGCCTCCGTGCTCCTTCATAACCTTTAAAGCATCAATCACACATTGTTGCTATGTCAATCTGTTTGTGGACTCTGCTGTCTCTTCTACCAGATGACAAGCTTGGGGGCCACCGGGAAGCCCCCATGTCCACCTTTTTCACTGCTATGTGCTCAGAGCCCAGCATGGTCCCTGGCGTATTGTAGGTGCTCGCTAAGCAAATGAGTAATGAAATGAATGAATCAGATCTGGGTGAAACTACAAGTGCTTTCTTCGATCGGGCTTGTCTCTTGGCCACCACTAGAAGCTCCACGATATGGGGAACCGGCTTCCCCCTCCCCAGCCTCAGGCCTCTCCAGCCTCCCTTACACCGGGGAGGCCAGATGTACCTGTACCCGTCCAAGGTGCTCAGAGAAAGCCTGGAGTGGTTTTCCAGGGCCAGAAGAGGCTATGAAGAGTGAGGTGTCCACTCCCCTCCTTTGAGGGCCGAGAAGCCAGAGTGTCAGAGAGGGGTAGGATTGAACCTAAAGACACACAGCAAGGGCAGGACGGAGAGCGCTGCCAGGAGCTCAGGTGAGGAGATAGTAGGAGCTTTCTTGGCTCAGGGGACCGAGGCAACTGGGAGGTGTGTAGCTGTTGAGGGCAGGGGTGCCATTGCCTGGGCTGGGCCCCTGCGTGGGGCAGGGGCTGAGGCCTGACTTTGCCCTCTCTGGGTGCTGGAGTCTGTGCTCACACGACCCTCCTGAGGCCCTCGTGGGATGTGTCTGGTCAGAGAAGCACAGCTGAGGCTCAGAGACGGGTCTAAGTTCACACGGGTGGTAAATAGTGGAGTCCGGACCGCACCTGGGTCTGTCCATGCCCAAGGTGACCCCCCCTTCCCGTCCCCCACCGCAGCCCCTCTTTGTGAGCCGGCGTTAGGAGGCTTTAGCAGAGCTGGATCGCCCTGTGATTCGCTGGTGCGCGGCACACGGGGAGGGACAGTTGCCGGCCTCACCTGGGTGTTGGCAGGCGCAGCTCCTTCAGGGGCACCGACCCCAGCTTCTCCCGCTCAGCGCTTGCCTCTGAAAAGACATGAAATCTGACCGTATGGGAAAGCTTAGAGACAAAGCAGGGAAAAAATCTCTCTTTTCAAGAAACAGACCCAAAGGGACCCTGTTTCACCAGTTTCCTTGACAGCCTCTGGTGAAGTGAAGCTCTTTAATATATTTTTAAAGAAAACGGAAGCCCAGGAGAATGACTGGGGTAGGACGTGGTGGGGACCATTTCTAAACATCTTTCCCTTTTTGGGTCTCAGTCACTTCTTTACCATGAAGGGGTCGGCCTTCATCACCAAAAGCCAACAGTGCAGGCCTCCCATTTCAGAAGTTTACGCTCTGAGGATGGGCTGGAAGTTTCCCCAAAAGTGGGAACTTGATTTGGGTCTTGAAGGATTTGCAGCAGAAAAAAAGTTCGAGTGGTCACACAGGTGGGCAGGCCAGGGCCAGGTCTGGGGAGGCAGCCTGGGCCTGATTGCAGGGTAGGGAGGAGGGAGGGGGGAGGGGGAGGGGAGGGGGGAGGGGGGAGGCTGTCGGAAGGGAAGGGGGAGGTATGATAGGAAGATCCTCAAACCAGGAATCAGGACACCTGGGTTCCACTCCCAGCTCTGCCGCTGACTTGCTGGGTGATGTGGAGTGGGATCTCTGCCCCTTCCCAGGCCTCAGTTTCCCAGTCGGCAAAACCGGTAGGAGAGGTTTAGACTGAGTGAACCCCAAGCTGGCCTGGGCCAGGTGTGGCTCTGATAGCCACGCCCCTTCCCCACTGGGCGTCCTCCTGCCTGTCTTTAGCTGAGGCTGCAGGTGTCACACGACTTCCCAGGCCTCTCCCTGCAGCAGCTTGCTGTTGGGCCCCACTAATCCCCCTTAAGCCCACATCTTCCTGGCTGCTGTCGCCAAGAGTGGCCTTCAGGAGCCTCCTCTCCCTGGAAGAGAGGACTCTGTGACTTGGCAGGGCTGAGGGGGGCAGGCCAGAGGCCTCCAGGCCATCTGTTCTTCAGGCTGGGTCCCAACAGAGAGGCCATTCAGCGCTCTCTGCCTGTGTCTCCCCGCCTCCCAAGGCCCAGGCCTGAGCAGATGGCCCGCTGCCACCCCACCCCGGAGGCTGGGGAGCCTTGAGGCCCAGCTGGAAGCCGGGGGCGGTGGGGTCTGCCCTCCTCTTACAGAAGTGGTCGTCGCCCAGTTCCAGGTCCTGGGCCCCTACCTCACTGGGCCTCAGTTGCCAGGCCTGGCGCCCTCCTCACCACCCACTGCCCAGCCAGCCAGCCCCACCTCTAACCATTCAGAGAAGCACCATGAGGGTGAGGCCACACCCTCAGACACCACCCAGGCCAGTCCCCTGGGTCCACAAAGAAGGCACCAGCCACCTGCCTGAGACCACAAGTTCCTCAAAGTTTAAGCCAAGACCGGAACCCGAATCTCTGGCTCCTGGTGAGCCTCACCGCCTCACAGCTGTGGTCCTCAGTCTGCCTGGGCCTCAGGTTGACTTGGGGTGGGGAGCAGTGGTGAGATTCTGACTCAGAAGTTCTAGGGAGGGCCCTGTGAATCTGCATTCTTGATAAACTTTCCAGGCAATTCCCAGAAGGCCTCACAGGTGCTGACATCCTGGTTGTCTTCCCTGTTTATTTCTAGCCTGAATGGCAGTTAAAGTTCTGTGATGTAGGTAAGTCATTATACCCATTTCACAGGTGAAGAAATTGAGGCCCCAAAAAGGCACACAATTTCACAAGGTAAATTTCACACAGTAAGGTCCTTCCAGACCCAGGCCTGGTACTGAATACTTCTGCCTCCTTAGTTAATGGGTTTTGGACAACAGTCCCCTGCCATCTCCCCAGGGGAGAGCAGGAATGGCCCTGAGACACTCCTACCACTTCTCCCCTCCACCCACTTATAACACTTAAAGCCCGAAGTCCTGAAAAGATGATGGTGTCTCCCTCTATCCCCAGTGCAACCCTAAATAAAAACAACACTAAACTCTAAAATAGCTGTAAGGAAATCCCATGATGACAATAGTACTTTGAATTTTTAAAAAATTTAAACTCTTTAAAAACACCTCCCCTCATTTGATGGCCCACTTCTGTGATGCCCGGAGCAATATCCTCCCTTCCTAAGAGATGACTGACTGTCCCAGGTGCCCTTTCCAATGTGGGAGTCTGGGCGAGGGGCCAGTAAGCCACTGAGAGCTGCCCTCTCATCCCTGAGCCTGGTCCCTCCCCACCTCCCCCAGTTCCACCCAATTTCCTCCCCCCAGAGCTGGAATGAACTCACCAGGGAAGCCTGGCATCTATCTCAGATGGGCCCTGGCAAGGCAGAGTCTCATTGATGGGGACTTGAAATGTATGCCTCTCATATCCTTGACCATCAGGCTTCTCTTCCTGTGGGAGCTTCGAGAGAATGGCCAGGCTCCCTCCTCACCCCTCTGTGGAAAGGGTTCTTCCCTAATCCTCTTTAGAGAGGAGATAGAAGGGCAGCCCTCCCAGGAATGAGGCCCAGAAGCTGCCCTCTCTCCTCTTGGGACCACTGGTGTTAGCTGGTACTGGAGTATGGAGAAGCCAGGAGGGACTTCAGGCTCTATGAACCTTACTAAAGTAAAACAGGACCTATATTCTAATCTTACATTATAGGATTATCCAAAGATGAAAGGAAATAGTACACACAGACCCACACACAGAAGCACAGAAGGCGTATAGCACAGAGCCTGACTCGCGGTAAGTATGCAACACACTGTCCTTATTGTCGCTATGAGCTAGAGTGACATCAGAAGAAAGAGCACTGGAACAGGAGTCAAGGAACCTGCTTTCTAACTGGGGCTATGCCACTAATGGGCAGGTGGTTTTCAGCATTTCCCACAGCCTCCCTGGGCCTCAGTTTGCCCATCTGTAAAACGAGAGTGTGGGGTCTCTAGTCCCTTCCAGGGCCGACTCTCCCTCACTCTACCACTTTCCATGGCTCTCATTTGTCCTTCCCAGCTCAGTTAAATGTCACCATTTCTAGGAAGCCTTTCCCAAGAGCCCTAAGCTATGCGCCTTTCCAGGCCCCACCCCCACCCCAGCACTGCATTCCTCTCACTGGCCCTATATAGGAAGACTATGTCCCTCCCATGATTCCCACGGCAGCTGTGTGTGCCACCTTGACCTCTGGTTTGCAGCCCCAGGGAGAGTCATGGGATTGTTATTTCCTTTGGACCGGTATTATTCCTTCCACTTTATAGGTGAAGACACTGAGTCCTGGGTATTAAACAACCCAAGCGGCACAACTCAGGGAGCCTGGGAGTCCCAGAGCCTCAGCCTGATTTTCTGTAGTGACTCAGGGCTTTGGCAATCATTACAGCAGCGATTACTCCTTAAATTGGGTATTTTTCACTGTTGACGCCACTGCTGCCAAGGGGGACTTCTTTTTTTTTCTTTTCAGTTTGCATTCACTAGGCTGGGGGAGGAGGGTTGAGTGTGAAGCAAAGCAGAAGGAGAAAGAAAAAGAGATGGGGTGGGAAAGCTGCACAGAGCAGAGAGGCCAGGGTGACTGTGGGCTGCCCTGGACCCCTGGTGAGGGTGAGGGAAAGTAGCAGAGGGGCTGGGGGGGGGCGACAGTTGTTGTGGGGTGTAATTCAGAGGGTAGCTGCCCCCACCGGAGGTTCTCATCTGACTCCCTGGACTCCAGGGATTAAAGCCTGGGCCGGGGCAGCTGGGTGCGTATAGGAGAGGGGCAGCCGAGACCACCCCTGCTCTCACAGTCTCCCCTCATACCCCACCCCCACACTCCCTGCACTCCTCAGACACCCACCACGTGCTGGCACTGTGCTAGGCACACAGGTACTTCAGTAAACAGACACAGTCCGGCCTGGAAGTAGCTCTCAGCCGGCCCCAGGCACTCAGAACCTAGGTCTCAAATCCACCAGTGCCTTAAGAGAGCTGCTGAGGTTGGCTTGGGGGCCTTTGGGAACCCAACCTTGGGCTAGAGTATGGGAGGTGCAGGTGAGAGGTCAGGAAGGAATTTCCAGAGGAGATGAGCTGGGCTAAGAGAAGCATGAGCGAGAGCCAGCAGATGAAGACTGGGCCGTGGTGGGAGAAGAGCATCCCAGCAGAGGGAACAGCACACGAGACGGATCCGGACACAGGACACAGCAAAGCACAAGAGGGCAGCTGAGAGTAGTATCTGCTCAGATGTCTATCTCCTCCATCAAATTACAAGCTTCTCTAATGCAAAAATCACTTGTTTTACATATGTATATTCCTATATTCATTTTAGCTGGAACAATATAAGTTCATTTAAAATCTTGCAAAATGAAGTGGTAGGTCTATGACGGCCTTTACCCTTGGGCTGCTGGGTACTGCTGCACAGGCTGTGCACTGCAACACTCCCTCTGCAGTAGGATTAATACCCATTGGTTCTGCTCTGCATTGTCATTTATTAGTAATTATTCTCAATACACTTATTAATTTCCCTCTCTCTCTCTCTCATAAAATAAGGTGCTGGGAATACAACGGTGAGTGAGACAAATGACGTTTCTCTCCTCAAAGAGGGTATGTTCTAGAGGAGGCAGATAACAGAAACAGATACATTTTATTTTTATTTATTTATTTTTTTAAAGGTCTTTTATAGCTACTTTATTTATTTATTTATTTATTTTTGGCTGTGTTGGGTCTTCAGTTCGTGCGAGGGCTTTCTCTAGTTACGGCAAGTGGGGGCCACTCTTCATCGCGGTGCAGGGACCGCTCTTCATCGCAGTGCGCGGGCCTCTCACTATCGCGGCCCCTCCCGTTGCGGGGCCCAGGCTCCAGACGCGCAGGCTCAGTAGTTGTGGCTCACGGGCCCAGCTGCTCTGTGGCATGTGGGATCTTCCCAGACCAGGGCTCGAACCCGTGTCCCCTGCATTAGCAGGCAGATTCTCAACCACTGCGCCACCAGGGAAGCCCCAGATACATTTTAAAATGGAAAGATAATCTTAGATGGTGACACATGCTATAAGTTTAGTGAACAGGGGAAGCAGTTGGGTGATAGGGGTCAACTGTGATTTGGTGGCTGGGAAGACTCTCCGAGATGACCTATCAGCTGACACCAGTGGTAACAGAGAGAGAGGCAGCCATGGGAAGGCTTGACGGGAACAGCATTCCAGGTAGAGGGAATGGCATGTGCCAAGGGCCCAAAGTGGAAACAAGTTCAGTGGATACAAGAACTAGGAAGGTGGCGGGGGAATTCCCTGGCAGTCTAGTGGTTAGGACTCAGCGCTTTCACTGGGCCTGCTGCGGGCCCAGGTTCAATCCCTAGTCAGGGAACTAAGATCCCGTAAGCTGCACAGTGTGGCCAAAAAAAAAAGAACTAGGCAGGTGGAAGCGGTGTGGGTGGAGCAAAGGGAATGAGAGGAGGGCAGAGGATGCAGGGCCACGCTGGCTACAGTGACGAGTCTGGATTTTACTCGAAGCAGCAGGGAAAGCCATGTTTCATAATCTCTGGTCAACTTTTTCAAAGCTCTCTTGGACTGCTGAGTGGAGAGAGAGTTGGAGGATGCAAAGCTAAGAGCTGGGGGACCAGTTAGGAGCAGTCCCAGTGAGAGCTGATCTTGGCTTGGGTTAGGGTTTGGTAGCATGTTAGGGTAGGTGCTGGTAGCTGAGTTGAAGAGGTAAAATAGAGAGGGTACTCTTACTGATCTCAATATGAATAATGACAATAATAAGATGATTCATGAGTACAAAGCACTTTTACAGCCACTTTTCTCACCTTGTGACATGGACAGGGCACTAGTAATAGGCCCATTTTCAGCTGTGTAAACTGAGGGCTCAGAGAGGTGAAGAGTCCTGCTGAAGTTCTCATGACCTGGAGGGGACCCACAGGAACTCTCTCATTGCCTCAGGATGCCCACTGACACCTATTCTCCCTGTAGGTCTGGCTGGGGTTGGACGTCCTTCCCCGCCCCAGGACTGTGGGAGCGGTCAGGCAGAGTGGTCTTCTGTTTACTGCCTTGGGCTGAAAATACATTTTAGCAATTGGCAAAACACAGGAAAGCTGCAGCTCAACATGCTTAGATTGGTAAATGCACACTGTGCCCTTCTCTTAATATAAGGATATAAAACAATAATTTATTCATACTCAGAAACCAGAACACTTCCTTCCGCCAAGGTCCTCCTGCAACCCCTTCCTTCAGCCCCGCACCCACAGAGGGGCTCCCAGAATGGCCCGGGCAAGCAGTGGGCAAAGGGAGCTCTGTCCTGGGAGTTCGAGTGGAGGGGCACACTTTACTGAGCACCTGCTGTATGCTGGTCCTGAACTATTTCTCATCCAATTGTCAAAATAATACTGTAAAAGGGAATTAGAAGACAGGAGACTTAGAGACTAGGGTTTGAAGCCAGGCTCTGTCCCTTATCACCTGGTGATTTGGGAGAGTTATTTATCTACACAGTGGAGATGATAACAGCTACATCTTCAAGGCTGCCTATAGAGTCCATGAAGTTGCCCAGCATATAGTAAGCGCTCAATAAGCACTAACTAGCATCATGAGACTAAGGTTGCCATTGTCCCTCTTTGCTAATGGGAAAACAGAGGCGCAGGGATGCTACAAATTTGCCCAGGGCCACACCGCTGGGAGTTGGCAGAGCCAGAGGCAGGGCCGTAGACTTCTGAAGCCAGAGTCTGAAGACTGTCACCAAGCATCCAATCCATCTCAGGGTTGCATCCTCCACCTCAAATTCACCCACTTCTAGGAGAGGCCGGCTGTGTGCCAGCCTGAGGGTGGCTGTGAGATTTGTTAAGGTTAATACATGTGAAGATGTCAGCAACAGAGCCGCCATCCCAGGGGTGTGGCTTAATGAGGGCAGACAGATTACATAGCAGTGTGTCAGGTGCAGTCACCAGGTGCTCCCAGGGCTGGAAGAGACAGCCTTGAAAGCTTCCTGGTACATGAGTGATGCAGGGGGCGGTGTGCTGGGAAGGACCTCTCAAAAGTGAGACTGCCTGGAGGATGGAAGGAGGGCATTCCTGGCAGAAGGCCCAGCCCGGGCCAAAGGCCAGGAGGGCTAAAGCACTGGAGTGTTTGGGGGTATGGCAGGGTCGGTTCTCGGGGGTCTGGGTGTGGTGAGGAGTGTGGGGCAGGGCCTGGTGTGCTGATCCCCACTCACCCAAACAGCCACAGCGTGCCCTTGGCGCCAACTGCTCGAGGAACACCAGCCTCCCAGCTGCAGCACAGCTTGTGCCGAACCCCTTCCGCAGGCCCCTGATGGGGAGATCCACCCTATCCCCAGCATCCCCGCACTTGAACCCTAAATGGGGTAACAGAGGCAAAAACTGACCCACGGTGGTTATAAAGACCCCTTGTGGGGTACCAGGGGAAAACAGTGGGTTTTGGAGCTGACAGATTTGCGGGCTGGAATTCTTGGTGCATGAAGCCAGCCCTCTCTGGCCCTCAGGTCCCCATCTATAAAATGGGCCACGTCGCAGAGGTTTGATATGCAAGCACGGGTCTTGCACCCACAGGTTGCCCAGAGTGTTGTTTTTTCTCTCTCTACCCCAACTCCGAGTGAGGGTGGGGCGAGGACGGACGGGCGGCGGTGAGTGGGGTTGGGGAGGCCCTGGCTCAGCCTCCGGGGGCCAGGGGGACTGGGGGGGAGGTCTGCCTCTGGGGGTCCCCTCCTCCGGAGCGGAGGACTGCACCCAGCCACGCAGGGGTTAACCTGCCTCCCAGCCACAGGCTCGGGCGTGGGAGGAGAAGAGCGCCGGGTGAGGACTCCGCTGCAGGTGCTCCTTCCACCCGCGCCCCGCCCGGAGCCCTGGCGCCCCGTAGCGTAGCCTCCCCGCCGGCAGAGCCCCCCCCCACCCCGCCCTCCGAGTACGGGCGGCGGCCGCGGGCGCCCTGAGCCTCGGGCACGCCCAGCCCTCCGCTCCTCCTCGGAGCAATTACATAATGATACCTCCCGTGCGGTGCGCCTTTGTTTCTGCGATCCGCCTCGGCAGCGCCCCGCGAGTATTAATAAACCGATCACTCAACACGCCGGGCTGGGCGTTATTTGTGTCGATTTGGGTAGGGGCACCTCCGAAAGAATAATAAACACGGCCCGCCGCCTCCCGTGGGAAACAGGGCAGCGGGCTCCCCACCTCTCCCACCCCCGTCGCAGCCCCTCTTGTCAGAGTCCCTTCCCATCCTCACCTTGGTCAGCAGTCTGGTCTCAAGAAGGAAAAAAGAAAAAAAAAAATCCAGAACGAAAAACTGGGGGTTCCAGGCCCATCTCTTCCCCTTCCCTGGTAGGTGATATCTGGCAAAGAGAGACTCATTACTCTTACCTGCAAAATGGGCCGAATAATACCAAAGTGTCAGTTTAAATGAGAGAATCTAGAAATTTAGTTCGCTTTGCAGACTCTAAAGCAGTGGTTCTCAAACTCTAGCTCGACTCAGAATCACCGGGAGGGCTGGTTGAAATGGAGATTGCGGCCCCGGCCACTGTATCCCTTCAGAATTTCTGATTCTGTGTTGTCTGAGGCGGGACCAGGTACTTGCATTTCTAACACATTTCCTGCAAACCTGCTTTGAGAACCACTGCTCAAAAGCCATTTATAAATTACCTTTATAAATGTAAAGGTGATGCCCTTGCCCCAAACTTGGATGACTACACTGGGGACAGGGCAGGCCAGGGAGGATCAGCCATCCCTGCCCAGGTCAGCAGCACAGCCAGAGCCGTCTGGGGCACTGGGCCTGGGGTTCCAATCCTGAGCTCACTGATCTCTGGGTTGTGGCCTTGAGCAAGTTATGTAACTCAGTGGGCCTCAGTTTCCTCATCTATAAAATGGAGCTAATAATGGTGCCAACCTCATGAGATTTGTTAAGGTTAATACATGTAAAGCACCTAGACCAGGGCCTGGCACATGGTAAGGGCTCAGAAAGCTATCGAGAAGATGATAGCGCTCTCTAGGGTGTGGTACCCAAGTGGCCTAGCATCCCCTTGGGCAGGAGGCAGGTGAGGTGCTGCTCAGGCCCTAGCTGGCTGCCCAGGGTCCAAGGTCCTGACCTCGCAGCCCAGAGTGGCTGCTCTATGCTATCACTGTAAAGGGGTTTGGGGGGTCTCCCAAGCTGAAGATCCACTATCTGTTTTTCCCCCACCCCATAGCAATTCTTTTTGGTCAGGCAGGGCTCAGCACTTTCAGAGAGTCTGCACCCAGCCTGAGGCTCTTATCTGACTTGCAGCAGTGTGAGCTGTGCCCACAAGGGATAGTCCATACTCTGTTCTGAGTTTTGGAAGCTGCCTCTCTCATACCAGCACAGAGCAACAGGTGTCCTGGGCCCCCAGACAGTGACCCCACCACCCGAAGCCAGCTGGTGGAGGCCGGCTTTCCCAAAGACAGTCACATGCACCTCCCTGCACCGCCACTCACCACCATTGTCGCCTGTTCATTCATTCATTGAGTCAGTGAACACTAATTGAGCACTTACTGTGAGCCAGGCTCTGAGCTCAGGACTTACAGGTCGTGCCTCATTTAATCCTCCAAGTCCCCTGTGCCTCAGCATGATTCATCTCTTTCCATTTGACAGATGAAGAAACTGAGACTCAGAGAGGCTGAGTAACTCGACTAAGGCCACAGACCTAATAAGCAGAATTAGGGCCTTGACCCTAGATCCAGGATGGTCTAACTCCCAAGTTCTGCTCTCACCTGCCCCCTTGAGCTCTCCCCAGTGGAAGCAGAAAAGGGCTGGCTGTGGTCCTCCGGTCCCAGAGCTGAGGTGCCACGTCCTTCCTTTAGAAGGGCTGAGTCTCACTGCTTCCACCCGCATCCTAATGGGTTGTCTCTCCCACAGGTGAGGAGCTGCATGACATTCTGCGGTCCTGGAGCAGCAACGGCAGCGGTGGGGATGATTCATAGGAGGGAGGGTGGGGGTGGAGGGAAGGAGGCCTGGACAGTCTCCCCGGCGTGGAGGCAGGGGCCAGGCAGGGTGGGGGACGCCTGTCTCAGGGTCCCTGAGCTCCCAGTCCCCAAAGCTGTGCTCAGCCTGGGCCTGCTGGAATTGCAGAGGAAAGACCCAGAGGTCTTCTTACCAGACAGGCTCACAGGGAAGGAAGACACTCCAGAGAAAGTGAGGGGAACCAGCAAAGGGAAGTGGCAGGAGTTATGAAAGCCCAGCTCCTCTGCTTCACGCTGTGTGCTGGGACAGTGGCTCTTTCGGCCTGGGCCAAGATGGTGCTCCTTGTGGCAGTTTCCACCACCTCCTGGCTTGACAGATTTCACCCCAGAGCTACTTTCCCAGTTTACCAAGCAGTGGCACCTCCGAGGCCCTCTCCCTCCCTCCTTCTTCTGGGCTTCCTACGAATAATATCAGTAACAGTAGTCTACTATGTGCCTTCTCTTTGCTAACAGCTTAACATGTATCCTCTCTCTTAAACTCCCAATAACCTCTAGGAGATAGGCTCTACTATTATCCCCATTTTACAGACCAGGAAACTGAGGCTTAGAGAAATGAAATCACTGGCCCATCCCTAGGATTTGAACCCAAGTCTGTCAGCTCCAAAACCCCTGGGCTCAACCACTACAGGCCTCTGACAACATCTTTTTCCTCTACACGCACCGCCATCCCCAGGAAGGGGTCCCTGGTAAGACCTATCCCCTGTCCCTAGCCCCAAAGACTAGGCCAAACCCTCACTCCCCCCGGCCTCTCTCCTCATGTCTTGGGTGCCAACACTAGTCCCACTGCTGGCATCTTTGAAATCTAATTGCCTCTGCGTTCTTCCCCGGGGAGTCACAATCCACAAGTGATTTCTAGCCACAGACGCTGGCATTCCCTGTGCCCACTCCACCTTCCAACACCCACCTGCACGGGCGCACGCACAGACACACAGCCACAGAGGAGGTGCTGCCGCCCCTGCTGGCTGGAACCTGGGCAGATGGAGGCCCAGCTGCTCCCAGGCTCCTGTGGGAGGCTGGAGGGGAGTGACCCTCCCCCAGCCACGGCTCTGGGCTCCACCTCCACCCCACCCCCATCCTCCTGGGGCTTTTCGGGAAACATTTCACAATAATGAGAATCACAATAATAATGATAACAATAGGAATCAGCATCTCCAGTCTGCAGACCTTTTGCATCTCATCACCTCACGTGACTCTCACAAGCTCGTGTTTTCAGGAGCAGCCGAGGGTGCCACAGCTGGTTAGGAGCAGAGCCAGCGTCCTAACCCCCTTCTCTCGCCCTCTCAGTTAATGTTCCCTGGCCTGCACTGTACATAATGATGACACCTCATGGCTACCACGTGTCAAGCACCTATTCTTGCCTAGATTTGGGGAGCACTTTACAAATGTCAGTTTTTATCCTCTTTACATTTATGTCCAAGGTAAAGATGAGGTAACTCAGAAATGTTAAAGGCAGAATGGCAGTCTAAAGAATGTTCTGAAGTAGAGGTACATCACTTTAGAAAATCATATAGGAAGGAAGAGAACAGAGCTTTTAATGGGCTCTTTCGGGAAAGTGGATGCCAGGGGTAATGGAGAATGTCTCTTCCTTCTCCTCCGGCCCCCCCAAGCACTTTGGCTGTTACTGTGAGTTGTTTCCATTGCTGCGCTTGACTATTTGTGCGTGCATCTGCCTCCCAGGAGCTGTAAGCTCTTCAAGGACAGGGACTGGGGCCCCAACAGCCAGCACCTTGTCTGGCACACAGGAAGGGTCCAGTCAACATTGCCTCCTTCGTGAAGGATGATGGGACGGCTTGTGCTCACACCCTCCCATCTGATGGGCTTGGGAAACAAGAACACAGAATCAAGTCACCCAGCGCTCAAGGTTTATCCACATCAGACACCACCTAAGGCATGAACCCCTCCTCTAGCACCCTCATCAACTCTTCCTTGGCTGCTGCTTGCATGCTGCTAGTGACAGGGTACTCACTACTACTAAAGCAGCCCCTTCTGTGTTGGAGATCTTGGAGCAATTGTTATAAAGTCCCTCCGTCTATTGATAAAAGTCAGGCTCTCGGGTATATCCAGTAGTCACACCTAGGGGAGCACTAGTTGTGTCTCCCAGTCAGGGGGGCAATCAGGGGTAACACTGCACACAAGTGAGGCTGGTGCCTGCCCTTCAGCAACCCAGAGCCCAGAATGCTGCGAAGGCAGAAGGAGTAACAAATGAATTCATCATCCCTGCTTGAGCCAGCTCTGTTAAGGCAGTGAGTTGAGACTCTAAATTGTCACAAAGACTACTATCAAGCCCTGAGACTTCAGTCAGGTGGATTTTGGGTCTGTGCTTCACCCAACAAAGCTAGGAACAATCCTGATCTGTAGTCATATTCATTCACTCATTCATTCATTCACTCATTCATTCATTATTGGCTATCACTGGCTGGGAGCAGGGATGGTGGCACTGTGGGCCACAGCACTGCCTCAGGATCAGAGTGTTACCTTGGTAATCAGACAGCTAACCGTCACTGGGTGCTTACTATAAGCCAGGCACTTCCTGTTTACTTCTGTGTAAAGGGCATAGCCTCTCCTGCCCAGTCACAGCTCTGGGGAGGGCAATGGGAGTCTGCTTGGCACACCAGCCCTGAGTACCTGGTACAGTCAGCACCCGATAAGCATGAGCTGCTGCCATTTAAATCTCCACAACAACCATAGGTGTTCCTACTATTGGTTGCCCCCATTTTGTACACCGAGAAAACCAGACACCTAGAGGTTAAGCTACTTGCCCATGGCCACACAGTTTCCAAAAGCCTGAGCCAGGATTTGGACCTGGGCAGTCTGCTTCCAGAGCCTGCTTGATCAACTCTTAAGGTACGGGTAGAAGCCTGGGGAACCACTCACCTTTCTCTGTCCCCTTTGCTTATCTTGTGAAATGGAGCTTGTCATCAACCTCGCCTTCCTCTTTCCTCCACCCCCCTCCCATTGTGACCATCAGCCAAGATAAAGAGATGCAGGTGTTCTTTTCTAGGAAGGAGGTTGGTGGGAGTTGGGGTGGGGAAATATATTACTAGTCACAAAGGATTGAAATGAGCTCAGAATCTTGGGGGGGGGGAATTGCTGTAGAAATCTAGTTGTTTTAGGCTGAAAGGCTCCCAGAGAGCCTCCAGGACCCCCAAACTCCATTCTCACCCCCCTTGCCCTCCACAGGATGTGCGGACACAAAAGGTCTCGCCACTGTGCCTCCTCCCTCCCCCACGTGCCAATGAGCCCCAGCTAAGATCTTTGTCCCTTGACAGTGCAATTTATAGCAACATAGCTGAGGCTGGATTTTAGGCTGGAGGATGAAGGTGTGCGTGTGTGTGCGTGTGTGTGTGGTGGTGGGGGGGTTGATGGTGTCATGTTACTTGACAAAGTCACACCAAGCAAGGGGGGACTAGAAAGGGTGAGCCTAGGCTGGAAGCCAGAAGACTAAATGAAAGCAAACATTAACAACCACCGTCTGTAAAATGGGATCAATCATCCCGGCCTCATAGGTAGTTGTGAGAATCACGAGTTAATACTTGTAATTCCTTCAGCACATGGTGCCTGGCACGGAGCGGGCGCTCAGCAGACGGGGACCATTGTTGTGTAACTGTGTTATTACACACTTGGGTATCTACCAGCCAAAGCATTCCTTTCCGTTTTAGACACTGGCCTAGGCCCCAGGCGATACCCCAGGGATATTTAAGACAAGGTGGCTTGCCAACCTATGAGGGTGTTGATAGTCTCACGAAAGGGGCGCAGTCTTGAGAATTTGCCACGGAAGTCTCCCTGGGCGGCGCGAGCCCTCTGTTCGGATTCCCAACCGCCTTCCCCCGGGGCGTGAGCGCGCCCCCCGCAGGCGATCTCCGGGAAAGCCTCGGCTGGGGAGCCCGTGGGCCCAGTCGCCCCAGCCCTTCTCTCCCGCCCGCCCCGGCGGCCACCCTCGGGGGCTAGGCAGCGCGGCGCGTGGGAGGGGACGGCGCGCCATTGGCTTGTGCACGAAACTGAGAGGAGGGACCAGCTCGGGCCGCCAGACTCGGGCAAAGCCCCGCCGCGCTGGGCCCCGCGCGCAGTCCAGCCGGCCCTGCCCTGCCCGGCGCGGGCGGCGCGATGTGAGTCGCCCGAGGGCCCGAGAGTCCCCCTGGCACGCCAGCTCCGCGCAGCGCCGGCGCCAGCAGGCGCTAGGAACGTAAGTTCTGCTCCCCGCCGCCGCTTCGGAGCCTCGCACTTTCCCTTCCCGCCGCCAGCTGGCCGGTGCCTGCGCAGCGCAGCCCATTGGGGCTCCTGCGGCCGCAGGGACCGCCGAGGACAGAGAGGACCCCGTGCGCGCGAATCGGGCGCCCCAGCACCTCTTGGCGCCGGAGGCTTCTGCCGGGACTCCAGGGATTCCCCCCTCCGCGGTTCTCCCGGGCGCCGTCCCGCAGCCCCTTCAGGTCCTCTCCTTCGCGCTCTCCGCTTGCTCCCTTTCCTCTGACTCGGTTTCCCTCTCTCCCCCGGCTTCCTCCCTCCGCCGTCTCCTCCCTCTAGGACGGTTTATTCCGCCCTCCGCCTCCGCCTCTTGGGCTCGCGCTCTCCGCTTCGGAGCGAGGGAGAAACCGAGCGGAAAGCATTTTCTCCCTCCCTGGGGTCTGACTCGGTCCCCGCGCTCGGTTCTCTGTCCCCTCCCCCCTCCATCCCTGTGCCCGTCCTCCCTCCATTGTTCCCGGGTCCGGGGTGTGTGCGGCACAAACTTGCGAGTCTCCTTCCTCGCCCCCTGCTGGGTCGAGGTTGGAGGTGGCGGGGTTCCCGCTGCCCATAAGTCTGGCCCGACCTTCTGGTTCGGGGGACCATGGGGGCGGGAGTGCTGGGCCAGAGCACCGCAGGCGTCCGGACAGCCAGGAGCTCCCGCCTGGAGCCCTCAGCCCTCTATGAAAGTGGGTGGGTATCTGGAGCTGGGAGATAAAGGACACATTGGAGGGGGGAGGAGCAAGACCGGGAGACCCCATTCTCCAGGGGTGGGGGGAGCAGAAGCGGCAGCCGAGCCTAAGCCCCAGTTGTTGGGAGGAGGTTAGGGGATGGACAGGTGGAGACCGACGCTCCCCACTCTCTCCCAAGCCGCGCGCTCAGCGGACGGGGGCAGCGTGGTGCCATTGTCCTGGCGCTGAATAGCCTGGGACTGCCTGCCTGCCTTGGGCGGTATACTCGTACCCACTCCGGGGGTCCGTAGGGGAACCGCCAGGACGCCTCGCCCACCCCCGACGCCCCTATCACGGTTGGGACCTAGCTCGGCGTCCTCTCGCTCCGCCCTCCCCCGCCCCTACCCCGTCCCGGGCTCCCGCCGCCTCCTCGCGGCCCCGGGGGGAGCGGATTTCTACGCGGGAGCGAAGGGGGCGGGGGCGGGAGCCGGGTGGAGGGTGGAGGCCGAGAACCCCGGGGCGTCTCTGTAGCCAAGAGCCCAGCGTCGACGGCCAAGGCCGCCTCGCCGCCCCACCGCCCCGCACTTCCTGGTTGATTTCCTTCAGACAAACTTTTCCCGGTGGGGCTGCCCTGCGGGGAGAAGGCACCGGGGCTGCAGGGATGCCCACCCCAACTGAGAGGCCTCTTGGACCTCCAGTCTTGGTGGCCTGTGGAGAGGGAGCTGATGCCCTCTCTTCCTCCAGCCCGCAGTGCCAGGGACACAGGGATGGGGGATGGGGGGAGGGGTGGGGGTGGGGAGGGACAGGGACACAGGGATGGGGGATGGGGGAGGGGTGGGGAGGGAGGTGAGAGGGTTGTTGGAGAGCCAGGGGGAGGCCGAGTCCATTTTTTAGCCGGGCCTCACACTTAGCCCAGGGGGAGCAAAGATTTGTCTTGTTGGGTTGTTAGTAAATAAGACTACGTATTCTCCAGGCCTCTGTTATCCCATCTGTAAAAGGGGCCCCCTGCTCCACAAGGTGCCCTCCCGGCCCCATTGTCTTGGGAACTAGCCGACCTGACTTCTCCTTTTCTGCCCACCTGCTGTCAGCTTAATCTGTCCTAAATTTGGAGTGGAGGGCTGAGGCCCAAAGCCCTCCACCCATGTTTGGCTGTCAGTACCTCCTGGATCCACAGCTCAGGCCTGCCACCCGCACCCCAAATTCTCCAACCCCACACTCAACTGCCTCCCCTCCCCCAAGATCTTATGGTAGCCCCCCTCTGTGTCTGCTGGAGGAAGGGCCTGCCAGTTCAGGGGTTGGGGATGGGAGGAACAGTGGAATTGACAGTGACCTGTGATATTCACACAGCGCTGAACTGTTCTTTACTTTCTTTCATTTATTGAACAAAATGTTTGTGAGGGCTAGGCCAAAAATGATTTAATGAACAAAGTGCCAGATACAGTTCTAGGCCCTGAGAGACAGCTGTGAACAAAATTAAAAGATTCTTGCCCTTCTGGAGCTGACACTTACAGTGGGGGAGGGGCAAATAACTAATAAAGTAAATAAGCAAATTATATAGTATATTGGGAGGTGAGGGGGAAAAGTTGAGTGTTGGGGGGTGTTGAGGCCAGGGGTGAGGTCGCCATTTTAAATAGGGTGGTCAGGGAGGTCTCCCTGAGGAGGTGACTTACGAGCTAAAGTTTTGAGGGAGTGAGCTGTGGGGATAGCTTCAGGGACTAAAGATCTGTCAGAGAACAGCCTGTGCAAAGGCCCTGAGGCTGGAATGTGCCCGCTGTATTTGAGGAACTGTAAGGAGCCAGTGTAGCTAGGGTAGAGTGAGCGGATGGGGAAGAGATAGGAGACAAGGCTGGCTGAGAGGGGATAAGCCTCCCCATTTCACAGATGAGGGAGGTGATGCTCAGAGATATCATAAGTAACCCCAGGGCAAGCTGCCTAGGAGTGGCAACTGCAGGGTGGGGTGCCTAATGTTCTCACTCCTAGCCCGTAATAATTTTCCCTTCACCCTGCATCTCAACCATTTATTCACAACAATGGTTGTGCCCCTCCCCAGGCCAGGCCTGGCCAAGTGCTGGGGATATGGAGGGGAGCCACCCAGGCTTAGTACCCCAAGGGGCTCCATATTCTGCAGCCTGTTGCCAGCCCCCTTCCCAGGTTCCCCTTGCCCACCTGTTGTCAGTACACTCAGGGCAGCATCTTCCTCCTGAGCCAGAGTGACCCTAGTTCTCTCTCTTCCCATTTCCTTCCTGTGGCCAGTCCCTTGTAAGCACCCCACTCTGTAGCCACATGTGGCTTCTACAGGGGGACCTGTTCTGAAGTTGGTATGGTCAAGGGGGAAACTGAGGCAAAGAAGTTGAATTTCCTTGTCTGAAAATAAGAGCAACATTATTTTTGAGCGTTCACTATAAACAGGAACTGTTTTAGGAGTTTTTTGTGCATCTTCTCATCTGTGGGAGGTGGGTGTCATTATTACACCCATTTAACAGATGAGGAAACTGAGGCCCAGAGAGATAGTATCACTGGCCCAAGGCCATGCAGCTAATAAGTGGTGGAGCCAGGATATCAGCACAGGCCTTTTGGGTCATGCCAGAGCCCCCCAAACCCTGGGGGAGATGGTTAGTTCTGGACTGTGGTTCTGGCCCATCAGGGTACTGGGAAAAGTACAGGGATCCTTCTGCTTGCCTCCCCCAACCCACCCAAAGGGCAAATAACTACTTGCTTATGAAAAAGTTGGCTCAAAATTGTGGGGCATCTCTTCACAGAAACTCCCTTCCCGCCCTTCTCTCCTCCTCTCCAAGTTTCTGGGCAAATACAGGCGTGGGGGAGGTGGAAGGAGTGGGAGGGGAGAGGGATATGGCCACTGCCTTTTCACAAGAGCTCTGGCCCCATGGGATCTGGAAGCCAGGCTGTCCCAATAACCATGGCCCCATGGGATCTGGAAGCACCAGCTGCCTTTGAGGGCCCTGATGTGGTCACTGCGCTGAGGGGGAGGCTGGCCCACTCCTGGGTTGGAAAGGACAGGAATTCTCCATGTGTTCTGCCCTTTGTGAGTGACAGTAGGGACAGAGAAGCCCCTCTCAGTGACTTCTGTGTGGCAGTGGATGGCCATCCGAGGCCTGGACACCCCCTTGCCCACACAGCAGTTTCAGAGGGTGAGGCCCCCAGGGATGTCCCCTCCTTCTTGCCCCTTGTCCTGCCCTGCCCTCTCATCCTCTCCAACACAGCAGGGAATGTTTATTTTTTCTGTCCCTGAGGGCTTGGAGATATTTGTGATGAAAATGTGGGCTTTCCTCTGTCCTTCTGGAAATTAGGCAGCTTCGAAAGAAAGAGAACTGGTAGAGAAATAGCAAAATGTGTGTTTCCAGAGCCAGTGAGAGAGGTGGTAGGACTTGGGGGCGGGGCAGCTTGTGCTGGGGTCTTTGCTGGAGTGCGGCTGGTGAGTGACAAGGTTTGGAAGCCAGATCAGGAATATCACAGCCAGGAGGGGCCCTGGAGACCACACTTCCATTTTTCAGGCGAGGAAGCTGAGTCCCAGAGCCCGGCCCTGGCTTACCTGTGATGGCAGAATCTGTTGGTGACCTCAGCTGTCCTGTCTCCCAGCCCAGTGACTCAGGGCTCAGCCTTCCAGCTTCAGTCAAACCCTCCATTGCCAGCTCCTGTGTTCCTGGAGTTCTTGGAAATGGGGTGTGGAATCCCTTTCTTGACTACAGAGCTTTGTCATGGGGACTGGTTTGTACCCCAACAGGTTCGCATCGTGTTCTTTCTTCTCCCCCGCCAGTTCTACTCTGTCATCCTTGCCCTTGACACAGAGTCCTGAGCCCGGTGGTGATGCTGGTACAGAGAGAGATGGATGATGCAGCCCCACCTTCCACTGGCTCACCGGCTACTTGAGAGACAAGGCCGCCTAAGGCAGGCTGGCCTTTAGAATAATTGCACTCTGCTCTCGAGGGACACACTGCAAGGAAGCCCTGCCACGTGGCAGCCTCGCCTCAGCTTCTTCCCTTAGCCCGTGTACCCTGAGGAAACGCCCACCCGGCAAAACCTGCACCCCAGAGGCCACTGTGATAATGTTGGTGATGCAGCTGTGTGACTTCCTAGTTTAGTCCAACCCCGCTGACAACCTAGTAAGTCAGGCATTGTCACCCCATTTACAGTGAAGGAATGGAGGCTCCAGGAAGTTAATCTGCCCAAAGACACAGGACTAATGATGCAGAGCCGAGAGGTTTGGATCCTTAAGATTTGAGATTCACTCTGCCTGAGGGCCCCGGTGGAGGGTTCTGGGCTGGGGGTTCTTTAGACCCCATCTCGCCCAAGGGGCTGATGGGCTGCCCCAGGAAGGGACCACAGGAAGGATGATGCAGGCTCTGGACCCTCCAGCCCCCATGGTCCCCTTGCTGGGGCTCTCCCTGCCTCCCCTTCCCTCTGCCCAGGGCCGGGAGGCTCCGTCTCTCACTGCCCGCACTCCTCTGCTGCCCGTCCCAGACCCCATTTCCAGCTATTTTGCACCAACGTGATAACTGAACAATGGGTCTCCTTGTAGCCCTTCCCAGGTCCTGCTGGAGTCACAGGGCCTTAATCCAAGGGAGGCTGGACCCCAGGGAGAGGTTCAGATGCTGGCAACCTGCCAGGGACTTTCACGGGGAGATGCGATGGGGAAGATGGCTTAGAGCTTAGTTCTTTTTGGATGTCATGTTCACCACACCACACCCCCACCACACGCACATGTACACGTGCACTCATGCACACGCGTGCACACACACCAGCTCCTCTCTGAATATCCAGTTAGGCACAGTTAAGTTAGTTTGAATTTCAGCTCTGCCACTTACCCCCAAGAGACACATACGTAAGTCACTTGGGCCTTAGTTTCCTCATCTGTAAAATGGGAGTCATAGTACAGCTGTTCTCATAGGGCTATGGGGGTTACACGGAATTCCTGGTCTAGAAGTACTTGTCCCCTGCCTCCTTTCCTTGGGAGGAAGTTTTGTGGGCATTTCTCCTTACCAGATGGGGAGGGACAGGTATGCTGACCCTCCAGCAGAGGGTCTTGTTTGCAAAGGAAGCGGTTCTTGGCTCTGACACTCAACAGCAATGACTCCCCCCTGAATCACCGGAGGCTCGGCGGCTGGTGGGTGCTCTGGGCCCTAGGCCCCTTCCTCTCCCCCAGCCCCTCCTAAGCCAGCCCTCATGGTGGCACATTCTCCATGATGGGGACAGCTCTGCAGTCCATCTGTTTCTATGGAAACCAGGCTTCCTGGGAAGGCTACAGGAGGGTTGGGAGAGGTCCTCCAGGACTGGCTTGGGAAAGATGTCTCAGCCCCATGGGCTCTGCTGTCAGGGCAGCGCCTGGACAGCCACCCCTTTAGTATTGTTAATTGCTGTCCTTCGGGGAGTGCATACCAGGGACCAGGCCCCTCCACTGCCTTTTCTCAGTCTGTCTGATCACACAACCCTGTGAGCTAAGAAGTTGTCGTGTGGTTTCACAAATGAGGAAATGGAGGGTCAGAGAGGTTAAGTAACTTTCCTGAGGTCACAGAACAATTAAGAGAAAGAGTTGGGGGTTTGAGTCCAAGTGTGCCTCATCATTAAGTATATGCCCACCCCCGCCCCTCCCCTGACACTTGTAACGCTCCTCCTGTCCCCCCATGAGCCCTTCGCTTCCTGGTCCAGTCTCGAGGCTCTGCTTGGCCTCTGCCATCATGGCCCCTTCTGTCTTGCCGCCGCTAGGAGCTCTTTGGGGATGTTCTTTTCTGGCCTCAGATGAGGAAGGAGGAAGGGGCTACACGGGGTCAGATCTTGGCCAGCAGGGGGCCTCGAAACCCTTCCCCCAACTTTACTTTGTCCCAAATTTTTGTTGAGCTCCTCCCATGCCTGGAGCTGTCCCGGCCAGGTGAACAAAACCATCAGTAACCCCTGCCCCGTGGCGCTCACCTAGAGATGGCTGCAGCCCTCTGAGGTGGTAGTGGGGTCTCACCCAACGTTCTCACCCAACCTCCAGTCATCTCCTGGGCACCCCAGATGCCAGGGAAAACCCCACCTACTCTCCTGGAGTCTTCAGCACCCCCTGACCTGCTTGCGCACGGTCACCTGGCCAGAGGAGGTACCGGATTGGAACCCAGCTCTGCCTGACCACAAAGCTCCTTCCCTGCTCTCCTGTGTCACCAGCTCACGTGTGGCCTGGGGCAGAGCTCTCCCGCTCTGGGCCTCAGCTATCTGGCCTGTCCAGCGTGTGTGTGGGGCAGAGCCTCCCCTTGGGCCCTGCCAGGTCTAACTGAGTGTGATCCTGAGTGTTGTGGGTAGAGTTAGGGAGACCGGCTTGCCTTGGCCTGACCGTCCCTCATTCGCCTCTGCTGCCAAAGTGCCTCTGTGTCCCAGCGGGGCCAGTGGGGAGGTTCTCAGATGGGCACAATACCAGCCCTGCCTTCAGATCACTGGGTCTCGGGGAGGCCAGCTGGCCCTGAAATGATGAGGAGGATGGGCCGGAAGTGGCCCTGGCCGCCACTGAGGGTCCAGAGAGGGGAGGGGCACTGTGCCCTGAGAAGGCTCCCTGGAGGAGGGGGCGTGCAAAGACCCTGAGGAACAGGGGGCATCGGGATGGAGGGAGTGGAAGGCAGTGGTTCAGAAGGGAGAACAACTGTTCAAAGGACAGTGATTTCCCAGTTTATTGGGAATTGAGGTCAGAGAGGCTGGCCAGGGGCAGAATGCAGAGGATCGTGAACACTGGGTCTGGGGGCTGCAAGCCGCATTTTCCCTTCTCCTTGCCTGGCAGGGCCTCCCAAGTGAGCATCTAGCAGCAAGGGCAGCCCTCCTCCCAGCCCTTCCCCTAGCCTTGGGCAGCCTGGCACCAGCCTGGCACCCGGGGGGCCCTTTAGGAGGCAGTGGGGCCTGGGAAAGGAAGCATGACGGCTGTGACAGGCAGGCTTTTTCCACTGTGCACGGCTGAGTGAGGAGAGGGAAGGAGAAGGAGCGGGGCCCTGCCTGGCCCCGGGCAGGGCACTTTGCCACAAGGTATCGCCTGTTATCTCTCTCCTCCAGCCCTTCTGCAGAGTGGGCCTTCTCATCAGCCCCATTGCACAGGGGCAGAAACTGAGGCTGGGAGAGCTGCGGTGTCCTACAGAACCAGGATTTGAACCGAGGTTTGGCTGTCCCAAAGCCAGTGTTCAGCTGGGGTACAAGGAGGGAGTGGGGGAGCTGTCCTCTGTCCTCTCTTAGGTTAAAATGGGGCCAGCCCTACCTGGAGTGACCTTGAAAGGGAGGAAAGTTCATGGGCAGATCAGAAGGGGTGTGTGGTGTGTCTCGGCGGTGGGGTGCTTAGGGGCTGCTGTGCGCACACGTGTGTGTGTGTGTGTGTGTGAGTGTGGCAGCTGCCCGCCTGCCCTCTCCAGGTGGGGTCCAGTCCTGCGGGTGAAGGAGCAATAGGACGCAGGTCTCAGAGGACTTAACTCTGTAGGGCCAGGTGCTGGGGACCCTGCTGTCTGGAGATAATGTTTAAGATCTCACTTTCCCTGGGAGGCTGTAGGGCCCTTTGTTGGTGGTGAGCTTGCTGCTGGGCTCTGGGCTCTGGGGACGGCCGCAGTGGGTCCCACCAGCCCAGGCACCTGATGGCTGTGCCTGAGTGATACCAGATGTCAAATGGAGCCCAGGACCCTGTAGCCCTCCTTCTGTACCAGCCCTGGGCCTGTGGTGTCGAGGGGAGGTCTGTGCCTGTGTTGGTGGGGAGGGACCATCGGGCAGAGGAAGGCAGCCGACCCTCTGAGCGGGGGTCGCTGACATAGCCCAGGCCTGGTGTGCTGTGGCCCGATGGTCAGCCTTACGCCATGGGATTGAGGTCTGCGGGCTTTGCCCAAAGGGTGGAGACGTTAGGAAATGCTAGTTAGGCCCCTCTCCTGATCCTCCCTGGCCTCCACCCCGGAGCCCCTGCCACATGGGGGACGTGGGGAGGAGGGGGTGTCTGTGTCTAAGTGCCCATGTCAACCAAGCACTTGGTACGGGCCAGGCACTACCCTACGCTCTTCACGGAGGTCACATCTTGTATTCTCACAGCATCCCTATGAGGGAAGACCCTTTGCTTCCCGAACTATGGATGGGGTGACTGAGGCACAGAGAGTGTAAGTGACTTGCCCACAGGCACATAGCTAAGAAGTGGTAGCCCTGGGATTTGAACTCAGAGTGTATGGCTTCTGCAGCTAAGCTCTTCTGGCTTTAGCAGTTAGCTGGCACTTTATAAAATACTTTCTGTCCATTATTTTGTTTCTGCTTTGACCAGGCCTAGGGAAGATGTAAGGATTGTTGTTTCTATTTCACAGATGAGAAGACTGGGGCTCAGAGAGGCAACTTGCTCTGATTCGTGCCTAACAGATCAGCATCCCTGTCCCCGCTCAGGCTGTAAGCTACTTAAGGGCAGGGACCCAGTCCCACCACCCCCTACACGGCTCACAGCACATCCTCACTAAATGCAGTCCTTTCATTTAAATGTGTAGGTGCTGTGCTGCGTGCTCTTGACCAAGCTTCTCCTTTTGCCCCTGGATCTCTAGGAGCTGGGAATTACAGCTCCATTTCACAGATGGGGAAAACCGAGGCTCAGAGCAGTGTGACTTGTTCACTAAACATAGGCAGTAAGGGGCACAGCAGGACTGAGTCAGGCAGCCTGGCCGACCTGGGTGAGAAGGGTTAAAACACTATGGAGACCTATATGAAGGGCTAAAGTCAAGTCTGAGCATACCTGGTGCTGGCGAGGATGGGGAGGAATGGAAACACTCATGCATTGTGGGGAAACGGAAATGGTTCACTGCTCTGGAAAGCAGTCTGGCACTTTCTTCTAGAATTAAACGTAGATTTACCATATAACTCAATATAATTCCACACCCAGGTATTTACCTTCGAGAAATGAAAACTCATGGTCACACCAAAACCTGCACATGAATGTTTATAGCAGCTCTATTCATAATTGTCAAACTCTGAAACAACTCAGATGTCCTTCAGTGAGTGACAGGGTAAACGAACTGGTACGTTGACGCCAGGTACTGGTACATTGATTCCCACTCAGGGACCGTCCATATACACAGCAGTCTGGATGAGCCTCAAAGGCATGATGCTGAATGAAAGAAGCCAGTCTCCACGGTTATATACTACATGATTCCATTTATGGAACACACTTGAAAAAACAGAAACAAAACTATAGTGACAGACAACAGATCGGCAGTTGCCTGGGGTTAGGGGTGAGGGGAGGGTCTGACTGGTGATGCAGCTGCCCTGGGTCCTGATTTGGAGGCGGTGGTTACCTGGAACTATACATGTGCTAAGATTCATATAACTACAGACCCCAAAGAAGGTTCATTTCACTGTATGCAAATTAAAAAATAAAAGGCCAGAGGGGAGGCCGGAAGAGGAAGGGTGGCGACCAGCTTGCCTGGTGCTTCCTTCATGGAGGGATGGGTGAGGGGCCAATGGCTTGCTGGTTCCGGGGGGGCACCCTCCCGCGGGTCCACCTGGCAAGTGGGAGGGACGCCAGGCTGATCATAGCTTCTACCTGGATTCACCAGAAGGTGGTAGCAAGCGGCTGAGGTGTTGTGACAGTGCCCGGACCCCCCTGAGGAGCCTGGTTAAACCCTTGCTGCCCCGGGCGGCTGCCCCCACTGACCAGCATCAGGCATTCATTGAGCTGCCTTCCTGGTCACCACCAGCCGCCGCCTCCCATTCCCCGGGATGTATATACGTGGGAGAGGAAAGCATAGCTGCCCCTGTTTTACAGGTGAGGAACTAGGCCAGGGGGCTTAGGAGGGCAGTGGGGCCTGGACATTACTCACTAAAGACCTCCAGTAATGACCTTGGCCATTGTTTCCAAACTCGAGCTGGTATGCTTCCTGCCCAGTTCATCCAGTGTAAAGCCATGTTTTCCAAACACCTCACCATTTGATTCTTTGTTCTGATGTTTATTTGCTGGGTGCTCTATTTTGTTCTAAGACACTGGGTCTTAGTGTCTTAGAGGCTGGAAAACTGGAGGTGACCTGGGGACATTTCTGTGCCCTGCCTCTGGCTGGGGCTGAGAGGGTGAGACTTGCCGGGGGCCACACAAAGACCTGAGTCTGATGCCTGGTTGGGGGGGTCCAGCAAGCCCACCTCAGGTCCCTGGTTGAGGGACAGGCAACTTCTGAGCCTTGTCTGTTATCGGGGGTGGTCTTCCTGCCTTGCTGGAGAGTAGCTGTGGGTGAGAAAGAGGTGCAGGGATATGGGAGGCACCCAGCACTGGTGCGGCACGTGATAAGGTGGGGGGTACTACCATTTTTCAACCCGGTCTTCTATCGAACCTCATTGAACTTGGTTTTCTCATCTGTAGAATGGGTGTAAATAGTACCCATCTTGCAGGGCGGCTGTGATCACAGGAGCCCCCTCAGGGCCGGCTTCTGGAAGCCTTTACCTCACTGTGGTTTACACTGTTGTCTCCTCCACATAGATTTTGTTCTGACTGAAGGTGAGGACGGCCACTCAACTCACATCAGCGTCTCCACTGCCCGGCACACAGTAGGTGCTCAAGAGCTGGTCTGAGGTGGAGCTGGGGGGAGGCCGGAGGTTGGGGGCCATCAAGGATCGTGGGCAGACCTAGCGGGGGTGAGGGGAGAGCAGGGAGGGGCAAGGCCCGGACTGCTGCCACAGAGCCCTGCCAACTCTCCTGGCCATCTCTCCTCTGGCTCAGCTGGGTCCTGGGGTCACCCCCTCCCCTTCTTTTCAGTGCTGGCAGGTTAGAGGGAGGTTGTCTGGGAGGGTGGGTGGGAGGGCTTGCTGGGCAGAGGAATTGTCTGGGCAAAAGTTCAATGGCGGCCTGGACTCCAGAACTCAGGAGCCCTACCCAGGCTTGGGTAGACCCTTCCCTCTTCTGGCAGGGCTGACCCAGACCCCAGTTTACCCCCTGCCCCCAGGAACCTTTGGATACAGTCTCTATCCAGGCCTGAATGCCTTGTCCTGGGCCTATACCTCCTCCAGGGCTGTCTGTAATGCTCGCTCCGGCCTGGTCGTCTGGGGTGTACCACATCCACTTAGGCCAGACGGGCTGGCGGAGCTGGAAGGCCTTAGGACCATCTGCCCTAATGCATTTTACAGATGAGGAAGCTGAGGCCAGGAGAGGGCAGTGACTTGACCCTTTTTAATCACACAGTCGGGTGGTTGGGGAGCCCAGTACTGAACCTGAGCCCTCAGATTCCTCCTTCAGTGTCCACCTGCTGCCCCAGGTTGATGGGGAGGCGTCCCCAGGCCCTGGGCTGGGGTCTGACTGCCCTCTGAGTTCTGGAAGCTGGACAGGACCCGTGGCTGAGGCTGGTGTCTGCCTGCAGCCCTCCTACAGAGGCCGGGCTCCAGGACAAGATGGCAGCCAAGCAGCCCCCACCTCTCATGAAGAAGCACAGCCAGACGGACCTTGTGAGCCGCCTGAAGACCCGCAAGATCCTCGGCGTGGGCGGGGAGGATGACGATGGGGAGGTCCACCGCTCCAAGGTGGGTAGAGCTCGGAGGAGGGGCCTTGAACCAGCCACATGGGGGTCTGCCTCTGAGCACCAATTTGGGGAGGCAGATCTGGCCCACTGTTTGGGGAGAAGAATCGCTGAGACCCATTATAGCTACAGGGAGCCCCCAGATTTAGCTCATATTTTCTAGAAATCTAATGGATATGTCAGAGGAATAGTAGCAATAACGAAAATGGATCGTTAGGATTAGTTGAGTGCTTATTATTTGCTTGCTATGGCACCGGCTACTTTATAAGCATTATTTACCTTGGGAGATATAGGGTCAGTTATTAACCCATTTTATAGATGAGGAAACTGAGGCTCAGAGAGGTTGACTTCCCCAGGGCCACACCAATAAGTGGCAGAGCCAGCCTTCAAGCCCACGTCTGGCAGACCTCTGAGCTTTCATCCTCAGCCACTGTATTTTCAGCTTCCCATAAGCCCCGGTGTCAAGAGGAGGAAGAGAGGGTGTGCCTCAGTGTGACCCTCCTGGCCTGGGTGACCCTTTGGCTAAGCAGAGCCACCTGGGCATCCAGGGGCCTCTGGAAGGGGGTGAGTAGACTGGGCAGGCAGAGCTGCGTTCAGCCTGGTTGCCTCTGACCCCTCTGTGTCCACAGATCAGCCAGGTCTTGGGCAATGAGATGAAGTTTGCTGTTCGGGAGCCTTTGGGGCTCAGGTGAGCATTACGAGTTTGGTGGGGGGCAGGGCTAGGGGGTGGGGCTCATCAGCCTTGCCCCTGTGTAGTCTTGTCTTTGGTTCCATCCCTTCAAATTCCCTCCCCCAGACCAGCCATCCCTGGGTATCTTGGCTGGAGAGGGAAGGGTCCTATGGGGCCTGGGGTGGCAGCAAGGGGTCTGGCTCTGACCTTCCTCTCCACGCCTCCCCAGGGTCTGGCAGTTTGTTTCTGCTGTGCTCTTCTCCGGCATTGCCATCATGGTGAGTCCCTGCCCCACCCCTGGGACCTCTCCCCCTCCCCTGCCCTGGGACCCCTGCTGCCTTTCTCTGCACGGCCATCATATTGAAGCCCCATCTGTCCAGACTCTCTGGCTGCCTCCATGACCTGTTCTCCTGACACTTATCCCCACCTGTGCCCTGCCCTGGAGCATCCTAACTCCCATGGTGCTTGGTCCCAACTCCTTGTCCCTGGAACCTCAGATCTTCTGTCCTGGTATGGAGGGGTCGGGGGCAATCAGTGTCCTGACCCTGGGCTGCTACTGGGGAGAGGAAGGAGATGTCCAGGGGAAGTTTCCACAGTGAGCCCCTCACCCTGAACCTCCCACCTGCGGTCCGCAGGCCCTCACCTTTCCTGACCAGCTCTATGATGCAGTCTTTGATGGAGCGCAGGTGACCAGCAAGACCCCCATCCGCCTCTATGGCGGCGCCCTCCTCAGTGAGTATTGCTGGGGCAGACTCTGGGGAGGTGATAGGCAGCTGAGGGACCAGTAGGGGCTGAGGGAACATGGGGAGCCTTCTTTGTGCTGGGGCTCCCCTTCTCAGAACCCACGTTTCAGCCAACAAGTCTGTCTCTGCTGGGTGTGTGCTGCCATCTTGTGGCCACTGGTAGAATGTCCCCAGTGGATTGGGACTCTGTCTTTGGCATCATCTGGGACAAAGCACTTATTGAGTGCCTGCTGTGTGTAGTGCACCACCTGGGCATTGGGATAGAGAAATGAAAGAAGCCCAGGCTCTGCCCTCCAGGGCCTCACAGCCTAGAGGAGGAGGCAAAATCAACACAGTGTCTGTAAAACCTTCACCCTTGGACCGCCCACTTGAACCACTTCTGTCTCCTCTCCAACCTGAGTCACACGCAGCAGTGCCTGTTAGGAAGCTAAATGACAGCATTTAAAACCCAGCACTGGTGGTGTCCCTCCTCTTCTCCAAAACATTCTATGGCTCCCTATTACCCGCAGACTGAAGTCCCAGCTCCTCCTGGTCTCTGATATTCAGGGTCATCTGTGGGGTGGATCCAGCCTGCCTGCCAAACCTCCCTCCCCCACATCCCACGGTGGTCCCCGGACTCCACCGCACCTCCTGAGGCCCAGTCCCCCGTTTCAGAAGGCCTCCGCGACTTTGCAACCCAGTTTCCCCAGCCTTGTGCCAACTGCACTTCTACTCGACATTCAAGGGCCAGCGCCAGTAGCTCTGGGGTGGGGTTGTGGGTTGGGGACTGGGATGGCTTCAGGCTCTTCAGCCACGCAATGGGAGAGCTAGTGTTACGGGGTTATGGGTCAGGTTGGATGACGGATGAGTTTTAATTTGAGCACTGGGAGTGGGGGCAGGGCATGTCCGGGATCCTGGCTACTTTGTCAGAGGGAGGAGGACCAGGCCCCCTGCCCGTCCCCCAGGGGGGCGGGTGGGTCAGGCTGCTCCGCCCCCCACTCCCCTCTCTGTCCCCCACCCCAGGCATCTCCCTGATCATGTGGAACGCTCTCTACACGGCTGAGAAGGTCATCATCCGATGGACTCTGCTCACCGAAGCTTGCTACTTCTCGGTCCAGTTCTTGGGTGAGTCCTGAGGCGGGCAGTGATGGGGAAGCTGATGGGGTACAGGGTGCGGGCAGCTTGGCCCCTGGCCTCCCAACTCTCGCCACTTGGTTTCTGGGAAGTGATGAACACCTGTGCGAGGGGGAGGGACGCGTGTGGCTGGGTTGCCCTGTACACCTGCACACCTGTGCTCACGCAGCTGCTATGTGCCTGTATCCTCCTGCCTACACACCCGTGCACCCACAATCCACTGCTCACTTGTGGACCCAGCGCAGGTGTGATGGCACACACCCAGTTCTGCCCACATGATCGCCCCCCGTACCTGCCGCGTGGCGCGCATCACGGAAGACACATCTATGGGGCGGGCAGCTGATAGGTGCCCCAGCTCAGGGCGGGGGCCTGTCAGGCAGCCACCCTGGGGCCCACGGCATCCCGTGCTGGGGGTAAGGGATAGCCCCACCTCTGACCTGTGTCCCCTCCTGGCCTCTCTCCCACAGTGGTCACTGCCACGCTAGCCGAGACGGGCCTCGTGTCCCTCGGGATCCTGCTGCTCCTGGCCAGCCGCCTCCTTTTTGTCGCCATCAGCGTTTACTTCTATTACCAAGTCGGCCGAAAACCCAAGAAAGTGTAGCCGCCCGCCGGGCCAGGGGGCCCCTCTGGGGCAGGGAGGCCTGGGGACCTCGGCTTCCCTTTGGTTCCGGAAGGCAGGAAGGACCCTGCCCCAGGCAGGCAGGAGTGGCCGCCTTCCTCTCCTCCTGGGCACTCCCCGAGCGCTGTGACCTCCTGGGCCCTCAGGTTCGGGGAGGGATGGAGCCTCTGAACCCCATCCTTCCCCCCACACGGTGACGCCTCCCGTTCACGGGTCTCTCGGCCTCTGGATCCCCTGGACAGATGCTCAAGGAAGAGCCTGAGTCACAGGCATCCGGCCAAGGCCAGGCTCCTGCCCCTCTGTCACAAGACCCTTCTTTCTTGAGAGGCTGTGGACTGCCTCCTTGTCCTCCCCCTAGGCCCCCAGCCAGTCTAATGCCCAAGCAGCTGAACTTGGCTTCTGCCCATGCCTGGAAAACCTTAGAATTTGACCCTGGGCCCCTTCCCTTCCATGCAGGTGCTCCCCACATGCAGGGGACCCTCTGCCCCCTAAACACACAGCGCAGCTGCGGGCTGGCAGGCAGGGGTCCGTCTTTGACCCCTGGTACCTCCCTTTCCGCCTTCTGTGAGGTGGGCTGCAGGTAGCAGGGCCCTGTCCTCAGCCCCGGCCGCCACGGCCTCTCCTCGGGCCTTGCTCTTGGCTGCCCTGCCTCCACCCCAGCTCCTGAAGGCCCCTAGGTGCCCCCTCTCCCAACTGGCCTGGGTCCAGACGCTGCCAAGGGCCTCAGCCACAGGCTGGCCCTGACAGATGGGCACCCGGGTAACCCCAGATGGAGGCCACCTGTAAGTGACGGGCTTTGTGGATGAGGAAGAGAGAGAAGCATGTCTTCATCACTTGGCATGTCCTCCAGGGTCCGATGTGCACCTGGCTCAGCCTCCTCATCCACTCTTCCCCCCTCCCCAGGGTGCTGCCCTCTGGCCCTCTGGCCTGGGGTGCCTCTGAGGCCCGGCTGGGTAGGACTGGGTGCCCTTCAAGCTCAGCAGGGGCAAAAAATAGAAATATTTCAGCAAGCCGCCTCCTCTCATGCCCAGCCCCCATCAGATGCCCTGGAGGAGGCCGACAGCTGGCTCCCTCAGAGATGAAGACCCCTGCAGGCCCAGCAGCCTGTGTGCCCCCCCTGAGTCCTTTACCCGACGCCCCCCTTCCCTCCGGCACCCCAGGAATGGCAGGCCCCGTGTCCTGGGGACAGGTGTGGAGAGAAGCAGCCCTGGCCCCGGACTCGCTTCCCGTCTTGGAAGAGAGTGTTTAGGGGGCGAGATGGTTGGTCCTTAGGTGCAGCCCAGCTCTGGCTGCTGCGCCCTGGGCCCGGGCCCTGCCCACGCTGGGCCTCGCTGCCCTCCCCCGTGCCCAGCTGTCCCTGCAGCCACACGTGCAGGGACACGGCCTGTGCCCAGCGGAGCACGGCACCACCGCTGTTAACACAGCCGAGGAGAGAGGCCCAGCGGGTTGGGCGCCCAAGGCTGTGCTGCTGGTAACCGCGGCCGAGCGGAAGGGAGGCTGGACACTAGGGAGGGGCCGTCCTCTCCTGGCCTCCATCCCTCGAGGCTGAAGTTCATGCCTCTTCGCAGAACCCTGCCCCCAACCGCTGAGCCCCAGGCAGGCCCAGAGCCACGGCAGCCTTTGGGAAGTGGTATTGGCTGGTGGGCAGCGCCCCCAAGCCAAGGCCATGTCCTCTGCGCTGACCCATGCTTTTGGAGGCCTGGCTAGCACACCGCCAAGCGGTGGATGGTCTATCCTAATGACCGCTGGGCTGGGCGGATGGACTTCCCCCGGGAGGCTAGCAGGGCAGGGGGAAGTCCGGGCGCTGGAGCCGGGCTTTGTGCCGGGCGTCCACGGGGGCAGAGCCAGCCAAGCTGAGGGAGGGTGGCAAGACCTTGTCCCCGGGGTGTAAATGCGGGCCTGCCGGGACGATGCTGTCCTGGCTCTGTCCCTCCTAAAGGTTGGGGAGAACCCAGAATGCCCCTTCCCCGGTTCACTCTTGCCAGCCTCCTGCCTCGGCCCAGCTTCCCCACCCTGCCCCCAAACCAAGACCACCTTTCCTCACAGTCACTATTTATTCTTCGTTCCTTTCTCTTTTTGTAAGAAACAGTCACAAAAACCAGTGCAAAACCATCAGTGTGGGCGTCCTGCTTTATATTACAAAAACTCCTCGATATAGAATATAAAAAAGGGAGGCTCACAGGAAATAAACTTGATAAATTAGCTCTGCTACCTACCGCAAGGAACACTTAAGAGTTTTCAAAATAGACTTTCGACATAGGACCCACCGGGGAGGGGAAGAGGGGGCTTCTAGGGAGATGGGAGTGCTGGGCCTCGGCCGGTTTGGGGGATCCTGTCTGGGCCCCTTAGGCGTGGAGAGGAGAGCGGGGACAAGGGAGGCTGGGGAGGGGCCCCAGTGCCCAGCCACTAAGCAGGGAAGGTGGCCTTCGGTGTTGGGCGGGTTATGTGACCAAGTGCAAGGTCTCCCCTGGCACCTGGCCTGTTAGCGGGGTCAGGAAGTCTCAGCAAAGAGACTTCCTACCCTCCCGCCTCCCCCAGCAGCCCCAAATTGCCATCTGCACCTATTATGGGCTGTTGCCGCTGGCCTTTGCCTTCTCATGCCCCCTCAGATGGCCGCTGGGAGCCTTGCAAATAGCTACCAGCCTGCGTTAATGTTGCACAGCAGAGACGCCTGCTTCCCCTTTCCAGCCCCAGAATGTGGTCAGTGGGGGCAGACCAGGGCTCCTTGGCCCCTTTCTGGAGAGCCCTTGGGGATGAGAGTCTTACATCTGCCCTCAAACCCACCTCACCCAGGTGTTCCTCCAGGACCAGCCTTTCTTCTCGAGGGCCCAGAGGGGATAGTGCCCGATGCCCGGCTCATCTTACCTTGAAGGCCCCAGATTCTCCTGGGCAGTGGGGACCAGATGGGGCCCTGACGCCTGGGGCGCCCCTGGACCGAAGTTACACAGCTGCCCAATTTGACCCTAAGCCCTGCCTAGCCAGCCTGATTTTTTTTTTTTTTTTTTTTTTTTTTTGTCAACCTCATGCCAGCCCTTTGCCTCTGCCAGGAAGCTGGAGCCAATTTGTGGGTGGTCTAGAGACCTGCGCTGGGGTACAAGCTGCACGGCCCCCCTGGGTCCTGGGGTTGCCCAGTCGCTAGGGAGTTCATAACATCATTTATGGGGTTGCCAGGGCAGACTGATACAGGGACAATATGGAAAGACCCAGCCCAGAATGGGCCAGGACTGGTGAGGACAGCAGGGTGAGCGCAAGGGGGAAGGGGAGAAATGGGGGGAGGGTGAAACCAAATCTTTACAGCAGGCACAGAGCTCTGGCTGCATCTCAGAAGGGGGTAGGTGGCAGAGCAGGGGAACACTGGGCTCTAGGCCACTGCTCTGTCTCCCAGTGGCTGGAAAGCTGGAGGGGAGGCTGGAAGCGGGCACAGGGCCTTTGAGATAGAATGGGCTCTTCCCTGACCCTGAAGGGGGACAATGAAAAGAGGAGAGCAGGCACCACACTGTCCCTTCCACACCCATCCCTCAACAAGCTTGAGTTGCTTGGCAGACATCACTAATCAAGATTACACTGTCCTCCCCCATTGAGTCCAGACCAAGCCTCAGATTCTCCGCACAGCCTCTGGCAGCCGCTTCTGATTGATCAGGGTCGAGGCATCTTGCAATACAGTTGCTAACACTGGTCTAGAATTTGAGACCTGCATATGAGGGGCTGATTTGTGGGTGCTGTGTGGGTGTGAGTCTGTGGGGAAACCTCTCCCTGCCAGATCCTGGAGGAAACACTCAGAAATGTGCTATGGACAGCGAAGGGACAGGAAAACCGTGTCACAGCAGAAATGATGAGGTGCCCTGGGGCACCTCTTTAGCCTGGAAATAACGGGGCTTGGGGGGACAATGTGTGGCCTTAACGCTTTGGGAAGGAGAGAGAGCAAGTGGGATGCCATGGACAGAACCACAGAAAAACAGAAACCTCTTCCGTGTATTGAGCTGATGCTAAAGTCAGAGCAGTCCAAAGAGAAGCCTGTCTTGGGAGGTAGTAAGCTCCCCGTCCTTGGAGGTGTGCAAGAAGAAGATGGAGAAGTCTTGGCAGGGTTCTTTTGGAAGACATCCGAATGGCAGTTCTGAGTGAGGAGAGGAGAACCAGATGATCTTGGGGGTTCCTTCCAGCCCTGGGGGCCAGGGAGTTGGTGGAGTTGGTGGAGGAAAGGTGGGCAGTGTAGAAAAGGGGCTGTGGTGTGTGTGCATGTGTGTGTTCCTGGGACTTAGAGAAAAGTGTGGGGAGGTGGCAGGGAGAGCAGGGAGGGCAGAGTCCAGAATTTTCTTAGCTGTGGAGCTGGGAAGAGGCAATTCCTGACCAGCTTGCCCATTCTCTTCTGGGGAAACCAGGATGCAGAGGCCAGGGAGGGGTGTGAGCAGTAGGTCTGCTGGGACCAACAGAGCCTTGGAAGGAGTGACAGGCAGCCTGGGGATGGCGGCGTTCTTGTCCAGAACTGTCACGCATGTGCTGTGTGACTGTGGATGAGAAACTGCTCCTCTCTGGGCTTTCCAGATTATTTGCTCCAACAGATGGGGAAGCACGGACCCTACCGGCTGGGCCATCCTTGAATCCAGCATCTGCAGCCCACTCTTGGCCCCAGCCTGAGGCAGGGACAACTCCATCCTCGGAGGACCAGGGACTCCAAGTAGGTTCCAAGTCCTCAAGGACATGGTGACCAGGTCTCCTCAGGGCCCCTGGGCTTTGCCAACCTTTCTCCACAATTTTCTTTTGCCTCCTTCTTGCCTAAATCCTTATTACTTCCTTGGCACCAGATCCTGAAGCTGTGAGTTGAGGGCCCAGGTCCCGGGCTGCCCGATCTGGCTGCACCAAGGAGGGGGCCTGGCCCTGGTGTTGCTTTGGTCTCTAGTGCAGACTGCATCCTGGGTTCAGGTGCCCGGGCCCCTGCGGAGAACCCCATGGTGCCCATTCCGGAGTCCAGACGGGCTACATCAGTCCATATTTTTGCCTTCATTTTGTTTTGTTAAAAAAATAGCTATTTTCCTCTGCCCCATTTCCTGGCCACTCATCATGGCCTCACCTCCTCCCCCAGGGCCAAGAGGGCAGGGGTGAGGGGGAGGGGAGGGCATTGGGTGCTGGGCAGTGGTGGGTGGGGTGAGTCTTCAATCTTCAGGCCACACCCTCTACTGGATGCCCCGGAAGAGGCACATGGCAAAGATCATGGCAAAAAGCTGCAAAGAAAGTAGGAGTTTGCTTGTCAGGTTGGGCTCACAGCCCTCCAGGGGGCTGTCCCTCCCCAAGGAGAAGGGGCTGTCTGCTCTGGGACAGGAAGGGGGCTCACCCATCACTCTTAGCACACTCCTGCTGCTGGCACTCCTGACACTGCCCTGGGGGCAAGCCCCTCTTGCCAGTCACTGGTCCCCTTCATGCCGTGTAGTCATGAAAAGAAGGGGGCTTTGGACATGGGTTCAAATCCGGCTCCCTTATTTGCCAGCAGCAAACTTGGGCCAATACTCAGTTCCCTTCTCTGGGCCTGAGTATGTATCAAGAGCCTACCACGTGCCGGGCACGGTTCTAAGTGCTGTCTCAGAAACATTTTCACAGACCAGGAAGTGAGACGCAGGGAGGTCAGGTAACCCACCTAAGGTCACACAGCTACAAATGGAGGATCCAGGATTGGAGTCTAGGTATTCTGACTCCAGAGACCATGCTCATAGCCCCTGCACTCGCCTCCTTCCAGCTCACAGGAAGGAGGTGAGATTGAAGTCTAAGGCAATTAACGATGTAATGAGGCCTGTTATATAGTAGATGCTTAATTAGAAGTTACCAGGATTGTTACTAATAGGCAAGGAAGATGCAGCCCTTCTCCAAACTAGGAGCACAGTCACTGAACACCTGTCTAAGGGCCCTGGGGTAGTGGGGTGTGCAGAGACCGACTCAGAGATGCCCATTTCTTCGGACTGGCTGATGCCCCTGTGCCAGCGCTCTTGCAAGTAGCGCAAGGCGCAGTCCCCAGGCCACAGGCTCATGGCCGAACCTCCAGGAGGGACAGTGGGGTGGAGGAGGCAAGGCACACGGTAAAGGTCCCCGAATCAGCAGGGTTCTGCCTGGCACAGAGGCCACAGCTGGGCTTGTGGGCTGGGTGTGAGGGCAGCAGGCCAGGAACACAGGCATTGCTTAGCGGGCCCCCATTACACGCCAGGCACGTAGTCCCCAGCACCTGTAAGCCCCACCGTGCCCTAGGAGCAGGCTTTTAGCACCATGTTGCAGATAAGGAAACTGTGGCTCGGGCATCCTGTGCGTGGGGAGAGGCAGAGTTGGAAGTTGAACTCCAGAAGCCCATGTTCTTCCTGCAGGGGACCCACGCCTGCGTTTTCCCAGGGGGCCTGGTACTGATTTGTGTTTCTTGTTCATTGTTTCCTCGTAGGAGAGGACTTGTTCACCTAGAACAGCGTTGGCATACAGTAGGGGCTCAATCTTTGCTTGATGAATGAATGAATGAATGACCCCTCCCTCTCCCCATCCTCAATAGTCTCCACAAAACTGCTCTAAGCAGGGCTGTAGGACACAGTAAGGAGCTAAGCAAGGCCATGTTTATGGTGCCAGGTGGGAGGGGGAACGCTGAGGATAGGGCGGCCTGATTTCATTTCCTGGCTGGCCGAAGACTGACGGCCCCTTTCTTGAGATGGGCGGGCCTGGGCAAAACCCTCTGTCCAACCTCCCAGGGAGGCGGGTTTGAGATCCGGGAGAGGGTGGTAGAAGGAAGGGAAGGGGGCAGCTCCGCCCTTTGGCCAAAGCGCCACCTAGTGGTGGCTTCAAGAGTCCGCGGCTGCCTTCCGTTTGAGGGGGCTCAGGGCCCTTCTGTCTTCACCTCTGGGGCTCAACGCGCGCTTGTGAGGTTCACAAGGCCCCGCAGGCCCTGAACACCCCACAGAGAATGGGCCTGATCTAGAAGCACAGGCTGTAGCCCCTCCCTCAAATCAGCTGCGTTGATCCTCCAGTCAGAGTTCACTCTGGACCGTGGGTAGGGGTGAGGGCAGTGACTCTCAGGGCCTGTCCATCCCCACTGCCCGCAGACTTGCTCAGATGTGTCCAGAGTCCCAGGATGACTCGCAGGCAGCAGACAGACACGGCTGGGCTTACCTGCGCATCGTCCCTGCAGTGGGGACCCACTGGGTCCTGGGTTAAGGACCTGGAGACGGAGGCCCGCTGGGGGTGCAGGCCATGGGGGATCTGCCTGAGACCCTGTGAAGGGGTCTGCCTTGCTTCTGAGGAACCACAGAAGCGGGGGCCTTTACTTACCTCGATGGCCAGCACCCCTATGGCGAGGGCTCCGGCCAGGTAGACGTAAGTTTCGAAGGCGTTGAGGATCACCGTGTAACAGCCCTGGGAAGGAAGGACCAGAGGTAAAGCCATAGCCAGGAAGGAGGGACAGAGGTCAAGGGCCAGCCTCAGGACTGGGGTGTGAAGCCTGGGAACTGGCACGTGGCCCCAAAGCTCAGGCAGCAGCAGGCCTACCCTGTCACACCGCTGCTGGGACAGTTTGGTGGGGAGGAGCGGGGGAGGCAGGAGGCCCATAAGCTCAGCCACTCAGCAGCAATACACCAAAGACCCTCCTGGCCCTCCAGCCCTTCAGGCGGGGCTGAAAACTGCCAGCCTGACTGCTGCCGAATCAGCCACAGACCCTTTCTTCTTTTTTGATTGGAATATTGGGAAATTTCCAGTAAATATCTGGACTTCTTGCTTATCTCATAAAATCAGAAGATCCAGCGAGGTAAGCCATCATTTCTACGTGGCAGTACCTGGGGACAGGTGCTCCCTGGGGAACCACCATCCCCTATTGTCCCACACCCACCCTCTTTACTCCTTCCCATTACCAGCCTGGCAGCTGGATTTTGGTTTGCAGCCTCTGCCCTAAGGAAACACAGCCCGTTCTTCAAGACCGAGCACATACCTCACCTCCTCCAGGCAGCCTTCCAGGACCAGCCCAGCTCTCACAGGGCCCCTTCTAAATGGATTGAATTCCTGTGCTATTACTGCTTCCTCAAGCAATCCTCAGGATGTACAGACTGAGATAGAGATGGACCCAGTAAGAGAGAAAGAGAAAGAGAGGGATAGCATGCGAGCAAAGCCAGAAGCTGCCAGCACGTGACCTCAGCCCCATCCGACCCTGGGTGCCTCACGTCTTGGTCGTCTTCATGTCCATGCTCCTTCCCCCAGCACCATGCTGACCAGAGACTGATGCATGGTAGTTGCCTTGAATGAAATGTATTTTTAAAGGGGGAAAATTTTCTTTCTATTATGAGAACCTGCATATTCTTTGGGCCCAGCCAGAGGAACTGCAAAGGGAAGAGCCCCCGGGTGGGGGTGAGGATCATGCCTGGTCCCTGTTGGGTGACTCTGGCTGTTCCTGAGCTCTGTTAAGATTCTTGGGTGATTCTTAGGTGATTCTTGGGTGTTCACGCCCATTGTCAATCACCCAGAAGCCCCGCCTCATTGGCCGGAAGTGGAAATGACGCACCATGAGGCTGAGCCCAGGCAGGTGGACAGCAGGGCGTGATCTGGGCAGAGTGGCCAGGCGGATGGCATGAGACCCTCCTGCTGGAGGCTGGGCAGGGAAGGCTCCCACAGGCCCCCCTTTGAGCACTCAGCAGCAAATAGGATGTACCCAGATAAACAGACCCCTCCAGCACGATGACCTGGATCCACAGTGCTCTTGGGGCTGATGGTGTGTCAGAATCATCTGGGCGGTGGTTAACAATGCAGATGCCAAGGCCTCACCCCCTACGTCGTGAGCAGATGCCCCAGGTGATGTCTAATGCCTTTGCCATGGCCGGGCTTTGAGACACCACAGTCCCGGCAAGGACAACAAGGAAAGAAGGTCTTAGCTGAACTCGGGCCTTGTCTCAGCAGTGCCACTGGGAGCCCAGCTAAGGGCTGTGTGATCGGAGCCCTAAGGGCACCCTCCCACAGGCCAGCTGGTCAGGAACCCAGAGTGGCTGGAGGCAACTTCAGAGCTGGCAGGGAAGCCCCATCCGCCTGGCCAGGCCAGGGCCATCCTGGATCTGCCTGCAGACCCGTGTCAGGGCAGAACTCAAACTGCCAACCCCCTTGGTCTGGTTAGCTCTTTTTAAAGCATCAGAACCCCAACACGCAGAGCAATGGCAGCAGAAAGCTGGCATGCTCTGGAGGGAAGGGAAGGGAGACAGGGAAGAGCCTGGGAGGGATGCTTCTGGCCCCCCGTCATCCCCTCTGGCTGCCACCTGCCTCCCAGAGCCCACAACAGCACCCACTGCTCCACACCACCCCTCTACCCCGACACTGGCTTTGTCGTGCAGTTTGGGGGCCTTCCAGACAAGAAGCACCAATAACCCGGGGAGAAGTGGTGGTTACACCAGCCATTTGCTTACTGGGCGAACTGACAGGCATACCTCGTTTTATTGCATTTCATGGATATCGTGTTTTTCTAGAAATTGAAGGCTTGTGGCAACCCTGCGTTAAGCACGTCTGTTGGTGCCATTTTTCCAACAGCGTTTGCTCACTTCGTGTCTCTGTGTCACACTTTGGTAATTCTCGCAGTATTTCAAACTTTTTCATTATTATTAGATGTGTTACAGGAATCTGTGATCAGTGATCTTTGACGTTACTACTACCTCTCGCTGATGGCTCAGGAGATGGTTAGCATTTTTTTTTATCAATAAAGCATTTTTAAATTATGGTATGCACGCTGTCTTTTTAGACATAAGGCTATTGCACACTTAATAAAGTGTAGTGTAAACATAACTTTTATAGGCACTGGGAAACCAAAACATTCGTGTCCCTCTCTTTATCACGGTGGTCTGGAATGGAACCCACAGTATCTCTGAGGTGGGCCTGTACTTACTTTTTCTAGGCCTCACTTGCCCCATCCAGAAACTGGGGCTATGTAGGCTAACTACTTCATAGGATTGTGTGAGGATAAAATGAGGTGCTCCAGACAAAGCACGTTGAACAGTGTTGGCAGGGAGCCAGCCCTCGGTCCCGTTAGGACCATGCTCTCTCTCTCTGTGCCCCTGGGTGGTGGGAATGTCTGAGTGCAGAGTTGGGTGTGTGGGTTTACACTCTATGGCCCTGGGGATCCGTGCACGAGACACACACACACACACACACACACCCTGGGGATCCGTGCACGAGACACACATACACACACACACACACACGCCCTGGGGATCCGTGCACGAGACACACATACACACACACACATACACACACATACACATGCCCTGGGGATCCATGCACAAGACACACACACACACACACACACACACACACACGCCCTGGGGATCTGTGCACGAGACACACACACACACACACACGCACGCCCTGGGGATCCGTGCACGAGACAGACACACACACACACACACACACACGCCCTGGGGATCCGTGCACGACACACACACACACACACACACACACACACATACACACACATACACATGCCCTGGGGATCCATGCACAAGACACACACATACACACACACACACGCCCTGGGGATCTGTGCACGAGACACACACACACACACACACATACACACACATACATATGCCCTGGGGATCCATGCACAAGACACACACATACACACACACACACACACGCCCTGGGGATCTGTGCACGAGACACACACACACACACACACACACACGCCCTGGGGATCCGTGCACGACACACACACACACACACACACGCCCTGGGGATCCGTGCACGAGACACACACACACACACACACACACACGCCCTGGGGATCTGTGCACGAGACACACACACACACACGCCCTGGGGATCCGTGAACAAGACACACACACACACACACCCCTATACTACAAGGGGCAGGAGGAGCAGTAAATCCCTTCCTGAACTTGAAGTTGATTTTATGTGCCTCACCCGGGCCGGTGGGTGGGAGTTGTCCCCAGAGGGAAGACGTCCCTGTGCCCCTCATCTGCTGTGGATGAGGTACCTGGGGTCTTAACTGCTCATCTGCCCTCTGTTGGGCTGTGGCACCAAAGACCCTTTGGGTCCCTGGGCTGAATCGAGCAGACCAGTTGGCTGATGGAGGCCCTGGTACTGAGACGCCCTCGGAGGGAGCAGGGAGGGCAGGGGGTGAACGGAAGATGCCGCCAACACTTAGCGAGCGTCTGCCCTGGCCAGAACTCTGCTGTGACCTCGTGTGCTTGTTATGACTTAGTCCCCATTCCGGCCCCTCGGGGAGGAGGAAAGGAGGGAGGGAGCCGCTGACTACTTGCTCAAGGTCGCACCCAAGGAGGCAGGGAAGCGTATTTACACTGAGCGAAGTCCAAGCTCCCAGGAGCTGCACCAGGAAGCCTCGGTTCTCGCTCACCCAGGCGGGGTCCCTGGCTCAGGGCCCGGAGCTGCCTACAGCCCGGGGTATCACCTCTTCCTCACCCTCAGGATGGATGCCCACCCCTTATCCTGACCTTGCCCAGCGAGACGCTGCAGGGGACCATCTCTCCCCAGGCTGCCACCACAGACTGCGAGTCCCCTAGCTGTGCCGCTGTTGCCAGCACCCATCCTCCGTCTCTGCAGAGAGAGAACATCCCCCCACCCCTGGCTCCCGACCAGTCGCCCCACCCCCCAACCTAATCTGACAGAGGGCAGCTAGGCCAGAGGTGCCAGCACAAAGGCCACCCACGTTTATACGTCCAGCGTGGACCTTCCCCCAAGCCCTCTAAGTCCAACTGTCCACTGGCTACCACTGCTTGGAGGTCCCAAAGGCACCTCGCACTCAGCTTGCCTCAGACCAGATCTGAGATCTTCCCCCCAAACCAGGACCTATGGACTCACCCTCATCACCGCCTCATCCTGCCTTCCCCAAAGTCGGCCTACTACCATTTTACCTCCTGATTCATTTCTCAGATCCGTACACCTCTCTGCGTCTCCACTGCCACTATCCTGGTCTAACCCATCATTGTTTCTCACTGGGACCAGTGTAAAAATCCATCCTGTTCACTCAGGTCCACCTCTAACCCCTGGCCACTGAGCAGCCAGAGGGCCAACTTGGCCACAACCCCACGTAGAACTCGACATGGGCTTCTTTGCTTTTCTAGCGTTTTTGCCATGGGCCCGTCAGCACTGCATGGTCTGGTCCTGCTGATACCCTCGCTTTGAGCTAGTCTTGCCTTATTCACTGTGCTCCAGCCATACTGGTCTTCTCTTGGTCCCTGGAACACACCATGCTCCCTCCTACCCCAGGGCCTTTGAACAGGCTGCTCTCACTCTCTGGCTGGAGTGTTTTTCCCTCATCAGGAGGATGAGAGTGTAGTACTTTATGTCTAGGAGAGACACAGCAGCACCCATAGTCACAACCCACCAGGAAGCGGGTGGGGAGCACTGAGGATAAAGCAGAGAAACAGCGATGCTGTGGGGAGAGAACACGTAAGACCACCCTGACAAGTGGGAAAAATGGATGCTTTCCTCTTGGTGGTCACCATACTGGCCTGGAGTCAAGGTCTAGCAAGATCACCATCTCCTGGTACACTCCCTGATATTTTTTTTCCAGCAGGGGAATACATTCTTGACTTGCCTGGGTGACTATCTTGACCCAGGGAAGGCTGAGGAATGAGCAGGAGAAGCTGCCATGGTGGATTCAACTCATACCAATGGAGGAGTCCGGTTATTCATCATGGATCACCTTTGGGGATTTCCTTATTTCTCTTCATTGGCACTCAGTGATTAAACAGGGCTGGTGGACTAACTCTACACCCATTGATGAGTGCACTCTGCCTTAGCTCTTGACAGCCATATGACTGAGTCCTGGCCAGTGAGACCGAAGCAGAAGTCTGATGGGGGTTTCTGGGAAAGAAGCTGGTGCCACCTTCTTCCTGTCTTCAACATGGGTGGGATGTCTGGAGCCATGGCAGCCATTTTGCCACCATGAAGTACTAAGCACAAAGAAAGGCCACAAGGATCACAGAGACTAGGCCTTGATTGACATGACGGAGCCACTGATAAATATGAGAAGCCACTGTCTTCCAGAATTCTTGCCATTTGCTTCAACCCTTTTAGTTTAGATTTTCAGTTACTTGGAATCAAACATGTTGTTCACTGACTCAAAACTGTGATGAGGATGTGAGGCAAATTCAGAAATGCATCCTGGGCTTCAGGGAAGTGGGCTTTGGAGAAAAATCAAATAGAAATAGTCCCTCAGCAGAGGCTTTTAAAAGGGAAGAATGCTCAGGAGGGATGCTAGTGTCTCAGAAAAGGAATCCCAGAAGTCAATCTCTGGTAATCCTCATGAGAAACAGGGGAAGAGTCATCGTAAAGAACTAATGTAGCCGCACAGGGACCTCTCTGATGAACTTCAATTTCAAAGCCACACCCAGGAGATGGAAGGAGGCATCATAATGGCGGATGAATCCAGAAACGGGAAGCCTGTCAGGATGAAGCCCTAAAAGAACAGGGCCCATGGGAAGCCTCCCTGAACAATTCACAAGGGGCCTTAGGATAGAAGCTTGGCTGTGGGCAGCAGGCAGTCCTAATGGTAGAAGTTTGTTTGTCTTTATCAACCCCCAAGCTGTGCTGGCTGCTCTGCTCCATGGAGTTGTCAGTGGCCCAGGCGCCCTGATGCTCTGACTTTCTAGGGGACCACCCTCCTCTGCAAGGTTTGAGACGGCTGTCACCATGGCTGTCACCGAGATGGCTGTCACCACCAGCCAGGGGTTGGGGGGGGAGAAGGAGGGGCAGGCACAGTGCTTCCTCTTAAGGACACGACTCCATTGCACAAATCACCTCTGCTCACCTCCCTTCAGCTAGAACTGGGTCATATGGCTTAGCTGCAAGGGAGGCTGGAAAGGGGGGCTTTACCTGGTGGTCGTGGGGTCTCTAAACCTCCTCTTTCCAAGGAGGAAGCATGAACCGAGCATGGGGGCAGCCAGCAGTCTCTGCCACTGTGCCGGGAATCTGAGGTCCGGAGAGTGTGTCTTGGCCAAGGTGACACAGCTGCTAACAGCCCAGGTCTGCCTGACGTCACAGCCTGAAACATCCCCCCACGCCCTGCAGCCTCTCCTCACGGCTGAGACCTAACTCCTGGGGCGCTGCCCCTGCCCCCAGCTCATAGCAGCCTGATTCCAGGACCTTTGTTTCTTTATTTAGGTCTCTATCCCCCAGTGCAGGGAGGCAGGACCATAAGGGGTAGAGGAATGTGGCCTTGGGGCCTGATGAGTCCTTGGACATGACATGAACAGGTGCAGGGGATGAGGGTGCTGAGTTCATGAGGCAAAGCTGAGGCTGGAAAGAGTCTCATCAGACAGTCAGGGTCAGGCCGCAGCCCAGCTCCCACCCCCACCCACCCCCTGGGACTCTAAGAGGCCTGACTTGAGCCTCGCCCCCATCCCACCCCAGTCCCTTCTAGCCCATCATCTAGTTTTATTTTCTTTATAGTAAAATTATTATTTCGTGTGAAATTATGACTTGCTATGTGTTGGCTGCTTGCTTATCGTCTGCTTCCTCTAACCAGACTGTAAGCCCCGCAGGAGCAGGGGTCTTGTCTGCTGTCCCCTGCTGTGTCCCCTGCACCTGGCACTCTGCCATGAGAGCCTCATCAAAGGCTGAATCAAGTGAGGGCTGTGGGGCTCAGGTCACCCTCATTCTCCCCCCACTGCTCTGCCTAGCCTGGTCTCACACACACCCCTGAGGTGTATGGGGGCTGGTCAGTGGGAAGGGGGATCAAGGTCAAGGGCACTGTCTGCCTCACAGAGGGGGCATAGCAGGGGCCCTTGCAGCCCCCAGAGGTGGCACACACAGGAAGGGAAAGGGCTTCTTCTGAGACTGAGATGAAGTCCTTGGGTTGTAAAAGAAGCCAAGAAGTCTAGGAGCTTCCCAGACCCTGGCGACTCAGGTCAGGGAAACCTTGCTCCCGTGGGATCTGGAGGTGCTCCCACATGGCAAAGGTGAGCTTCCCTCCAAATAAAATGCACAGCTGAGGAGGGGCCCCCACTGTGTAATTCTGTTTCTGGCTCCTGACACCTGCATTAGCAGAAGCTCAGGGAGTGTTCTACCTGGAACACTGGAAAACTCCTAGTCACCACTGAACCCCAGCCAAAAGGCCCACTCCTCAGTCAGTGCCTGATTGATTATTGATGTCTGTGAAGACACGTGAACAAGGCGGGCTCTGGAGGTCAGACACTGGCTGCACCGGGCATCAGGGCTCTGAACGCTCACAGCCATTGACGGACTGTCTGACATTCTCATCCTTCCCCCTTTTGCTTGGATCTCAGGAGCATGCATGGAGTCTTCCTCAGCCCCCATTCAGGAGTCCCATATCACAGCCAACATTTCCATGGGATTCCCTGAGTGCCTTCAGACCTTCAGGGCCCACACTGTCACCCACCCAGCTCTGGCCACCCAAGCCCCGATGGACAGGCTTCCCCTGCCTGGGGGAGCAGGGCCTGGTACCTGCTTGTTCAGGAACAGGTCCCTTCCCAGGAGGCATTCCTCCCTGCTCAGCAGGACCCCGTCCCGACTCTGGGGTTCTCTCCGGCAGCAGGCCTCCGGCACCTCGCCACTGTCCAAAGCCAGGAGTCGGAAAACTGATGCAAACTTAAAGTCTTCAGGCCCGTTGACCCCGCAGCAACCAAACTAGGAGGAGAGCAAAGAGCAGGGGGGATGGGAGCTGGACCCAGGTATGAGGGTGCAGAGACACACAGCCACTTCAAAGGCCACTGTGAAGCGGCGGGCTGGGACGGAGTCAAGACCCAGGTGTGGGTTGGCTGCACCAGCTCCTCCTGTGCAACCGTGGGAAAGTCACTCAGCTTCTCTGAGCCTCCAGCGTCCTCATCTGTAAAGTGAGGGTGGTGGTAACCATTCCTACCTCACCGGCACTTAGCACTCAATAAATAGTTGCTATGATTACTATCATCGATGACCGTTATGATTGCTTGAGGACTCAAGACAGGGGGAGCAAACAGGCTTCCTCCTGAGTCTGGACTCTGATGGATGGGCAATGGCTGCCAGCATGCTGTGCGAATGAGGGTTCCGAGGCCCGGTCTGGGCTGGGTGGAGCAGTGCCTGATTGATCACCGATGTCTCTGCAGACACGTGAACAAGGCGGGCTCTGGAGGCCAGACACTGGCTGCACCGGGCATCAGGGCTCGGAATGCGCACAGCATCCCTGGGTCCACTCACCGTGATCATGACGGAGTTCCAGGTGGCAGAGAAGACGTCCGTGTCGTTGTTGCCCTGGTAGTGCTTGGTGAGCTCCTTGGTGAAGAATTCGCGGGTGAGCTGGAGGCAAAGGGAGGGGGCAGGCTGAGATCTACAGCAGCTTGACACCGCTCCCCTCCCTGGCCTCTCCAGCGATCTGCTCCGGGGGAGGGAGGGGGAGGGAGGGGGAGGGAGGGAGGGGGAAGGTCTCAGGGTCCTGGTGCCAGTGATCCTCCTCCTAGGCAGCTAACCTGGGGCAGGCCCTCGCCTCCAACCCCAGGACCTGTGGCCTCCCTGCATCGTCAGATCCCCGACGTGAAAACGCAGTCTACCCACATGGGCCTCGGCAAGCCTGAGGCCAGGGCCACCTGGGAACCTCCACCGGCCCTGCAGCTCCTCCCGGAGGGAGGGCTGGTCCACAGGGGGGCGCTCGCCCCTCATGCCACCGCCCCCCCCACCCCCGCCCTGAGCTGTTCCTCAGACAGAGCCAAGTGGATGCACTGCGTCCCAGGCCCTGAAGAAGCCACCGTGTGAGAGGTATGACCCTGCTCCCTGCTGCAGGGAAGGGCGGGGACCCGGGTGGTTGGAGCCTCTGTGATAAGATCGTCTATGGGGGCAAGTTGCCCAAATTTCGTACTTGCCGGGGCCTTACCCAAGAAGGCTGTGCCCTGTCCTCCTGCACGGCACAAATTCTGTGCTGGGGGGACAGCCTCTTTGACTATCCTCAGACTGTCAGATGACTACTGCTGGGCCACAGCTGGGCAAGGTGTGGAATGGAAGATTCTAGAACCAGGTGTGGGGTTGCACCAGATGCTTGGGAAGAGCAGAGACCCTTAAGGGCCCTCTGACTCTGACCTTCTGGAAAAGCCCTTGCAGGGAGAGGCTCACGGGGGTCTCTCTTTGGGCTGTGGGGCCTTGCTGGGCCGGTGGGTTGTGATTTGGACTGGAACTACTGGATGAGAGGGCACTGACTCTGTGAGACCCTCTGGGGAGGGAGGGGCTGGCCATGAATGGGGCCGGAGCACACGGGGCCCAGTACGTACGTTTTCCCTGAAGATGAAGGCCAAGATGGCCGCCGAGAGCTCCGCCAAGAAGATGGTCAGGATGAACAGGAAGAACTGCAGAGAGAAGGGGGCAGGCTCGTGAGCCCCGAGGGCGGGTGGGAAGGCGACAGGTGACCACTTGCCGAGGCGCCCTTCCATCTGTCACACAACTGACGCAACGTACTGATTCTGAAAGACTGAGGAACTTAACTGCCATAAGCCAGACATTTTTCATAATAAACACACCAACAACCCATCTTTGGAGCCAACAGGGTTGTCTCTCTCCTGGATCCTGTCTCTTCCGGTCAGAAGGTTTCTGTCACTTTATCCTCATCCCAGGAAGACCCCAGTCATATATCTTCCCTGACTTTTCAGCGCTGACAGCAGCTGCCCCATAGAGGTCCCGAGGTTTCTCCAAACTTCTTGGTCTGAGGACTGCTTTCAGGGAGAGCTTAGGATGGAGAGTGAGATGATCCGTCCAGGATGCAGACATGAAACATCTCCTAGACCTGCCAAAGGCTTTGTTTTGTTTTTTTCAATGTCCAAACCCAAGGAGATCCCCTGGCTTAAACAGAGCAGCCAGCACAAGGCGTGCATTGTTCACTCCTTAGCCACAGGGGCGGGGGGCAGGGGGGAGGTCTCGCCAGGTTCAAGCCCATGGTCTCTGGTCTCATAGAGGCTTGCTTGGCATCAGAACCCGACACCTGTCCCACGGTCTCTTTTCTGTTTAGCCCCCATTTCCACAGGGGAGGAAACAAGCCAGAGAAGGAGAATAACTTTCCCTTCCAAAGGTGTGCAGCTCAAAAATTGGAGACCAAATCCTGTCCTCTTAATCCAGCTCCATTCACAGCACCACGCTACCCCTTCTCTCTCTCTGCTGAAGAGCACAGTTCAGGGCTGGCCTGGCAGTGGCTCTTCTGAACCCTGGGGCTCTGGTTCCAGCAGGTCAGGGGCAGCCTTGCTGTAGTCAGCTGTGTGGGGTGACCTTGGACAGAGGTTGGGAAGCAGAGCTCCCTAACCAGAAAAGAGAGTGACAGAGGGACACCTGTATCCCGGGCAGGCTGCCCCTGGCCACGATGCCCATCCCATCCCCCTCCGCTTCCACGAGCTGGTCCTTGGTCTGAGAGGTATGTTCCCCGCCTCTGCAGCCCCTCATCCCTGTGACAGTGATGGAGGGCCCTGGCAGGGCTCCTGGCATCTCCATTTGGCTGGTGACAGACGGTCATCCGGTTCTCTTTCACATGGCCTCCACGGAGCCCCGCCCCGCCCTCTGCCCTCTCGGTGGAGTTGCTGGCAGTCCTCAGGCTGGCAAAGAGCGGCCTCAGAAATGGTTTCCACCCCAGCAATGCGACTGAGCTGTCTCTGCCTATCAGCCTCGGCTTAGACAGTTATAAACTATGGTTGAGACAGAACTCGTGAACTCGGCGTGCCCATCACTCTGGGAGCCTGCGTGCGCTTTCCAGGGGACTTAGCACCGTGTCAGCGAGAGGATGCAGGTGAAGCGCTGTGCACGAGGCTGGCACGATGTGAGCACGGCTCAGATGGTGGATCAGAACCAGGAGGAAGCATGGCCTTCCTGGAGACAAGGGCTGGCGTGGGCGACCTCCGGAAAAATAACAATAGCTACAATCTATGCGGTGCTTAACACCTAAGCACTGTGGCTCTTACATGGGTGATTTCACTGAACCCTCTGGGCAGCCTGGAGTAGCAGCTGCTGTTATCAACAACACCTCTGTTTTACTGATGGGGAAACTGGAACCCTGAGAGGGTAGAACTTGACCGAGCTGGCCCAGATGGGATAAACACAGGAACTCTGATTCCAGAACACAGCCTCCTAACACCATGTTATCCTGGAACCCAGAAGAGCCTCCAAGTCTTAAGACTTTCAGATGGCCTGCAGGGTCTCTTGTGGATCGACACCAATCCTTTTGCTTTCACATTTATCAAATGCTTATATGTGCCAGGAACAGAGTTAAGCAAGATGCACATTTTCTTACTGAACCCTGATCACAACACTATGGCTGGGAAGGAGGTATTATTATCTTTATTTTACATATGAGGAACCTGAAGTTCAGAGAGGTTAAGTAACTGACCCCAGGTCACACAGCCAGGAAGTGGCAGAGCAGGGATTAGAACAAGGTTTTTCTGACTCCAAAGCGCATGTTCTTACCCACACCTCTGAGACTACCTCCTCTCTGTTCCTTCATTCTAGGGCTGTTTATTGAGCACTTACGCTGTGCCAGGTACTGTGCTAGGTACTGGTAAACAAATACGCCTAAGGCAGATGTGGTCCCCATCCTCATGGAGTTTCCATTGAGCCAAGGTTCATGATTCATGAAATGAAATTCATGACATGAAAAACATAAGATTCATGAGATGAAATTAAAGAATGAACCTGGTAACTCATTGATGGGGAAAGCAGGTCTCCCCAGAGAAAGGGGGTCTGCAGATCTCCTGGCCATTGCTCCTGCCTGGAGCAGGTCTCCCCTAGCATGGGGACTGAGAGGTGACATGAGTGTGTGAGTTTAAGTCACCTGAAGGAAAGTGCAGGGCTTTGGGGCCAACATCAGTAACAATGTCACTTCTGCTAACTTCTCCGGCATGAAATAATTTCCTCCTGCTTGACAGGGTTACTAACGGTTATTTGGAGGGGTTCCTCCTGGACCTGGCCATAGGGCTGACGCTTCCTGGGGCTTCCCCTAACCAGGGCTTTTCCCAGGGTTTGTTTGCCTTGAGTTAATCTGACCTCATCCCATTTGCCTAAGGACACATTTGCCAGTAATTCCTGAACATCAAATTTATCACACTTTGCTTAGGCTCAGAAAATTAATCAAGGGGTAAAAACTGCTATTTTGCCTACTTGTGAGCATTTCCAGACTTTTCTAACCCATCTGCCTACAGCATGTCAGCTTTTAGTTCTCATTTCTAATAATATTTACCAAATTTACATACTTCATGAACAATTCAGCTCATTTATCACTTTTAAATTACACTCATCTCTTTTTGCTGTTCTCTTCCAATTTAGCATGTCTTGGTTATAAAATATTTAAAAAATGTGAATCTTTCAAAAAATGGGTTAAAAACATTCCTCGAACTAGTTATATAGCTGAGCAACTAGAAAAAGGGGATGCCACACAATCTCACCAATAGGCTGAAATTGTTCCATGGTACGTGAAAATGCTGTAAAATTGATCAACAGGAGTGTTTGGAAAACGTGTTTTTAGAAGAGTTGATCGTTAGCTGACATTAGACTCATTGTCCCCAGGGCTAAGGGTCACTGGGACCCCTTGGGGTTTAGCCTCAGAGCGAGGCAGAGGGGTGCCCAGCCTTTAAAGCCACAGTTCCAGAGGTGACTAAAGTCACCCCCTCTTGGCTTCTCTCAAGATAAGTCTTCCCTCCTTCCCTGAAGGGCAAGGAGGCGGCTCAGACTTCTTAAAAGGATGCAGTGGCCGGGAGGGGTGAGACCTGGGGCCCCTCTTCAGCTGGAACCATCACACAGCTGAGTCCAGGTTGGAAGAGAAAGTGGTTCTTCCTATTTTTCATGAATCTTTCTGAAAACCTTCCAGAAGCTGTGGTGGCCCTAGAAACACGCTAGCATGCATACCACACACACATACAACACATAGGTACAGGCACACACATGGAGGCCCTGACATATTTTGCACATAATTTGGGTGAGTTTTGGACCACTTGAGTCCATTCCAGGTTAGGAGCCTTTGGATCAGCCCTGGTCTGAGAGACAGCAGACCTGAGTCCAAGACTCCCCTGGCTTTGACCTGCACTGTGACCTCAGGGTTGTGTGTGTTAGGGTTCTGAGAGAGAGAGGGGAGGGGAGGGGAAGGGGAGAAAGAGGAGGAGAGGAGAAGGGGAAAAGGAAGCAGGGGAAGTAAAGAAAGACAGAGGCAGGGAGAGGGGGCAGAGGCAGGCGGGGGAGGGGGGTGTGGTCCAGGAGAAGGAGAAGGAAAGGCAGCAGGCACAGAAACCAAGAGATCAAGAGAAAGGCAGAGACAGAGAGACAGGAAGACAGAGGCAGAGAAAGAGCGAGAAAAGAAAGGGAGAAACAGACATAATGAGACTGAAGAGACAAAAGGGAGGAAGGAGGCAGAAGAGGGGATGGGAAGGGGTGACTTTAAGGTTTGGTGGGCACACCGGCCACAGCCGGGACTCAACTCTCTCTCAGGGGACTTGGAGCAAACCTCCTCCTGCCCCGGGGTCTCAGCCTTCTCCCCTAAGCACTGGGGAGAGCGATGTCTTGTCCAGCTGGCAGGCTCTGAGGGAGCCACTTAGCTGGAGAGGGCTTGCAAGGCCTCCAGCCTGCTCCTGGCCCAGAGCCCCAGCCCAGCTTCCTGTCTTGGCTTCAGGGATGAGCCCATTAACGTTGGATGAGCCCTGGGAGTGGGCAAGATGCAGGGTGGGCAGAGGAGGGACGTAGGAAGGGAGCTCTGGTGTGTCCTGGGACCCATACTCAGCTCCTTTCAAAGTCCCCAGCTTCCCAAGCCCAGACTTTTCCCTGCACCGTCGGACACTGTACAGAGCTCTCCACCAGGGGGCGCCCTCAGGTTTCTTTGTTTCTCTCCAGATGGAAAGCTTGCACTGCTGCCCAAGGCCAGAGGGACCCAGGGCGCCTGTGTCACACACATCACAGCTGATTTCACGTTCTCTCTGTGACACGAATGGGGAGTCTACAGTCTGTTCTAATCTGGGGAGGAGACATTTGTGCCAGATCTCTGCCTCCCAAAGCCACTGGTGCCGGCTCATAGGCAGGAGTGGACAGACGCCTTGCAAGCCCACGTCACTGACCAGCCCACGTCTCCCTATCACTTAACCCCCCACCCACCCAGCTGCTCACCCATGAGGAGCGTCTGCAAGCTGGCCCATCCACGCACACGCTTTTCTAAGCTGGGCTGTTTTTAACCTACCCTCCAGCAGGACTGCGCTCTACCCGGTTTTCCTAGCCCCGGGGACACAGGACCTCGTAGGAGACGAAGCCCCATCACCAAGGCCAGGGAAGTAAGCAGAGGCCCAAAGGGCCACAGCCCATGTGAACACAGAAGACCAGAGAAACAGGACATCCACTGCTTGTCTTGTTTGGCTCCAACCTATAGCTGAGCTGGTTCACCCCTCACTTAACGAGAAGACACTAAAGCTCAGAGAGGTTAAGAAACTAGACCAGAGTCACTTCATTAGTTACGAGACAGAGCAGAGCGCACACAAGCCCAGGCCTGCCCAGCTCATCCTCGTGGGCTCGCCTGCCTCTCACCAGCCTGTCCGCCAGGGAGGGGACGGCCACTCGGCCCCTGATGCATCTATAGCACCTAGTGAACTACGTGGCCTGTAATAGCGGGTCAAGGACTGTTTATTTAATGAATAAAGGCCCTTCAGAGGTCATATCATTTCTATTCTAGAAGTGGAAATGCGAAAGCTGAATGATTTATCTGATAGCTATCTTAGCTCTTTTACCACAGTTATATATTCTAGGTCTTATAAGCAATTAGAAAGCATCACGAGTCAACGTTCTCAGCTGACCCTGCCTTGGAGAAGCCTGGCTGTCCACAGCTGGAGGCCAAGGCCACTGCCCACCTGGGAGCGGCTCACCCACACGGCAGGCACGGGTCCAAGCGCAGATGCATATAGGAAGGGCTGGTGGTCCTCCCGCTCCTGGAGGACAGTCTACTTGGCTCAGACCTCAGTGTGAGTCCCCCGTAGTGTGGACACAGGGCCCCCAACGCCCAGCCCGGGGCACCCATGGGTGGGGTGGAGGATGGGGTACTCACCAACAGCAGCAGACACTTGTTCTCCCGGACGGCCCCGCAGCAGCCCAGGAAGCCGAGCAGAAAAAGCAGGCCCCCCATGGCCAAGAGGATGTAGGCGCCCGTGATGAGCAGGGGGTTGGCAGCCACGATCTCCCGGAAGCCGGTGGGGTCCACCATGACCCAGATGCCGATGCCCAGCAGGCAGGCCCCACCCAGCTGCTCCCCGGGGCCAGTCAGGAGAGGGGAGAAGAAACAGGCAGACACGGAGGTTAGACTCTACACACACACGCCATTTCCCTGAGCGAGGCCCTGGGGTGGAGGCGCTGAGTGCCCGGTGGACGGGGCAGAAACTCCATTTGCTGCTCGAGTCAATGTCCTGGCAGCGTTTTCCTCTGGTCTGAATTTCCCTACTTACCCTGACCTGCAGTGTGTCACGCAACCTCCAGATCCAGTCTCTGACCCACGCCCCGCCTCGGGCTGCTGAGAACCATGTCCTGTAGAGTTTATCTGCCACTTTTATATTCTCCTTAAATGTTAGAGCTGCTGGGTGATGAGGTCATTCAGTCCAACCTTCTGATTCCACACTGAGCCCCAGAGGGGACCAACGAACTCACCGAAGGTCACACAGCAAGTTCATGGCAGAGCCAGGGCTGAACCCCAGGCCTCCCTGACTCCAGCCTCAAGGACCCTCACCAAATCCATGAACATGCTCTGACACCTATGCTGGGAAAACACAGACAAAAGCCATCCTCTTTGTCCTCAACAGGAGCTCTCAGTTGGGTTGGGGTCACCACTCTCACATCCGATCCTAGAAAGCCTTCTTTTTATGTCTTCATCTCCATGGCCCTCGTCTCCATGCCTTACTTATCTTTGGAGAGAGACAGCTTAGTCCAGAGAAAGGGCTGTGCCACTTATTAGCTGTGTGACCTTGGGTAAGTGGCTTAACCTCTCTGAACCTTGGCTTCCCCATGGTTAAAAGAAGATACTGTTTCCCACCTCCCAAGGTGGCCCCGAAGAAGAAGAAAGGACAGAACGGACGTGAAGGTGCTTAGCAGGGTTCAATAAACATCTGTTCCATTGGTCTTGGGCACAGACCAGTATTGGAAACAGACCTGTTGTAGGAGAAACCATTTGGCAACATCAGATTTTAAAGGCTGGGAAGTGTTTGAAATCCCCGTGTCGTGGGAGGACCTGAGGAATGACCGAAAACTGCTGAGCTTTGGCTTGGCTGAGGGGTCTGTAAGCTGGGGGAAGAGCTGGATGGTCTGGGGCAAGAGGCAATATTTTCAGGTGCGGTGGTGGGAGGGGGCAGGCAGAGAGGCCTGAAGGACCCAGGGACAGCCAACGACAGAATCTACATTTTTGCCGTCTGCTGTGCGACGCCTTTCTCCTTGGTCTCCCCACAAACCTCCTCATAGCTGTTGGAGGTTTGGGGGTTTAATAATTGTGTGCTGAGTTCTGCTTCAAGGGCGGGGCTCAGGCATGAGCTGGGCGGCCCAGGATGACTCAGCCCCATTTCACCTAGGGACACTGGGGCTGCCGAGGGCCACCCAGCTTGGAAGTTGGGTCTAGAATTCAAGTCTGTGGGGCTCCCTGCTCTACAGGATTAGGGGCAGGGGAGGGAATCCAGGAGAGTTGCTGAAATGTACAAAAAATAGATGGTGACAGACAGACCAACAGAGTCAGTCTTGACCAGAAGAGGCCTCTCTTTCCTAGTGACCCTGCCCTGGGGGACATTAGTAGATGTTTACTCATCGAGGTCTTGGCTGCACTAAGGTCAAAGGTTGAGGTGGGGTCACGCGATGAGCGTGGCTCTGCTCCTGGGAGAGGTCGTGGGTCTGAGCAGAGCAGGTGGGCTGTACTACAGGGCGCTGGGCTGGCCACCTGAGCCCCCAGGGCCTCTGTCCTTTCACGCATAGAATCCATAGGTTGGATGGGGATGGAGCCGACACATTCCAGGCACTTCCTAAACTAATCTTGCCTCATTTGCAAAAAACCTGTTGAGGGAGGAGATTAAAGGATGGAGATACTGAGGTTCAGAGGGGTGAAATGTGTTTCAGATCACATAGCTGGAGAGATGCAGAGCTGGGCTTTGAACCCAGGTCTCTTGGTCCCAGAGAGGTTTCAGATTTCATCAGGTGGCTCTGTCAGCTCCGCCCATACAGCTCCTATGTCCCTAACTGCTGCCCTCTGATCACCCCCATCCTCCTTCCCCCTGCCAACTCCCTACCAGGGGTCAGATTTCAAGACAGTAGCCAGGACTAAGGCCCTTATCTTTTCTTTTCTAGAGTAGCTGAAGCATCATCCCAGGGGTTGTGCAAAACGTCTCTCCTGTGATGGTGGGCTCTAGGAGTGGGGTGGGCACTGCTGGGGGCCTCCCCGCCGTGAGCCCCCAGCTGGGAAGGTAGAGCTGCTTCTAGCACTGGCCCCTGTTCCTGTTCCTGGGCCTCAGCCCCATGTGACTTTCAAGCAGCAGTCAGTCGGGCCCACCCCGCAGAGGCCTGGGGAGACCCCGGGCATGTTCCAGGAATACTTACAAATATGAAGAAATTGAATACAAACATCAGATACTTCATGCAGCTCAGACAGTCGCCTTCCATGGTGCTCCCCCTACAAAACAGCAAGTCCCTCTCAGTCTTCCCACTGGGGGAACCCCATCCAAAAAGAACTCCTGCCCCTCCCTCCTCTCCTCCTCCTTGGGGTGTCCCAGTGGCCAGCCTGCCCTTGTAGCCGATGGGGGAAGAGGGCAGCTGACAACAACCTCTTTATCACAGGGCTGGTGCTTTGCCCTGTGAGGCCAGAGTTAGGAGTGAGAACTCGAGAGCCAGCCTGCCTGGGTTCAAGCCCCGTCTCTACCGTTCATTTGCTGTGTGGTCTTGGGCAAATTACTCCACCTCTCTGAGTCTTGCTCTCTCCAACTTGAAAATGGAGATTAAACACAGAAGCTTCCTCCCCAGCAGTGTTGGGAGGATTAACTGAAATAATGCAGAAATATGCTTAGCAGGTACTCAGTGTGGCAGGTGCTCAGAGGTGTGACATCATGATGTTACTTGATTACAGACATGCGCCTCCTATTTGGTAGATGAGACACTAAGGCTCAGGGCCTTGAGGGACTTGTTAAGGTCCTAGAGCAGGATCAGAACCCAGGCCCGACAAACTACCTACCACCCCACATACCCTCCGACTCGAAGGACCTGCCCAGTGAGGAGGGATGTTGCAGGGAAAGAGCTGCAGGCACCTCCTGGGGCCCCAAGCCCCCAGATGCTCCCCCGCCCTGACTACCTCTGTCGTGAGACCTACAGCATCCCACCTCCCGCTGGAGTCTCCCCGTCCCTACCTAAGCGTATGCCCATGGTAGCGGGCCACTGAATACAATTCTATTCAACAAACATTTATTGTGCAACGACTGGATGCCAGGCACTGGGGCTTGAAAACAAGATGTAGCCCTCCCCCATGCCCGGGGGAAGCAGACGGCATCTGCTATCGCAAGTCATCCCTCAAGGTGCACAAGTCATGGTCATATTCAATACACAATGTTCAATATTTCTACACTTTCTTCCTGACAGCACTGGGGAGAGGATGGGCAGGCCCAGGAGGACCTACCCCTTCCCTTGTTCCAGGCCCCATCCTCCCAGCAGCCAGTGGAGGGCTGAGATTCAGTGGGGACCCATGAGTATGGCGGGCCTGTTTAGCTAGCATCTCTTGGTCCATGCCACACCCACCAGTTGTTAAACCATTACCCTTGGTGGTGGGTCATCCTTGTCTCTTCATCATGCCCAAGCCCAGGCTCTCTTCCTCCAGAACAGGTCCCCACACCAAGCCACCAGCCCTCCTCTATCTCCTCCATCTCTGACCTTCTAGAAGCAGCAACTAACCTGCATCTAAACATGGCAGTTCCAAGCATGGGCTCTGAAGTCAGACATACCTGGGTTCCAATCCTGACTCGTCACACCTCTCTACCTCTGTGTCTTTGGAAAGTGACTTAACATCTTGGGCCGCAGTTTCTTCATCTGAAAGTGGGCACTTAGGACCTGCATCGTGGCATGTTGTGAGGATTAAATGAGACGTCCTGTGTCAGGGCTCCCCACGGCACCTGGCTCAGAATGGGGCGAACAGCTCTTACTAGGAACACACCTAACTTTACAGTCATAGGTGACTCACTGGGCTATCATTGCCCATGAGATCAGGACCCCAGGACAAAGACTTGCACCCTAGGCACTGCATGCTGACCCCCTCTCCCTTGGGCGCTTGACTGATGCAACTCCGTGCATCTGCTGAGACCCTGTCGTCCTTGGAAAGGGGGAAGAGGACAGGAAAGAACATTCATTGAGTACCGACTCTTTGCCAGCCACACTCCAGCTCCATGAAGTGACTGTCCTGAATCTTTCAACAACCGCATGAGGCAGGAAGCACTGTGCCCATTTTACAGATGAGGACACTGAGCCTCAGGGAGGTGAAGGTGCCCAACATCCTGGAGCTTGTAAGCATGCCCCTCAGCTCACTCCAGATCCTGTGCTCCACCTGGTCCAGGGACCACTGTTCAAGCAGACAGCAGGGCAGAAGGAGCACTGGACTGGGAGTCTGGAGCCCCAAGCTCCAGCTCTGCAAGTCACTTCCTCTCTCTGGCCTCAGTGTCTTCATCTGCAAAACGATAGAGATGGAGTTTGATAGGCTGTCAGTTCCTGCCATCAGGCTCTGACTTGGGTGGGCTTTTAGAGGGCAGGAGGGGCGGCCCCAGTGAGATGCTGAGAAGTCTTCAGGGGGCCAGGCTCTGGGGCCCCCTCCTCTGCCTACCCAGGCAAAGTTGTTCTCCAGGGTCTGATCCGGCTTCAGCTGGCTCTGGCTCTTTGGCATTTAAGGGGCATAATAAATATGGCAGCTCATAAACGGGCTACCTGTATTTATTATGTACCACATTCATTAGAGATTACATCTAATGGGTGGCTTATGGAGTGCTGGGCTCCCAGACGAGTGCAATAAAAGGGGATGTGTCTACTGGGAAGAGCCTCTGACAACCTCAAAGGAGAAGCAGGTAGAAAAAGAGATGATGTGAGCTGGAGGGTGGATGGAGACAGGGAAGCCCTGACGTCAGCTCCAGGGCAGGGTGCAGAGTGGACAGAGGGCTTTGGAGCCTGACAAAGGATCACATCCCAATTGCTTAGCTGGTGGCCTGGGGCAAGTTCTTGAACTGCATACATCCGAGTTTCCTTTTCTTTAAAATTAGTAGCCTTTCTCATAATGTATGGAAAACACTGAGAACAGAGCTTGGTGCATGGTAGCTGATAACAGCAAAAGCGAGTAGCGGCTGGCTTCCCTTGAGTTCTTACTATGTGCCGAGGAACACGCACAATCTCATTGAATCCTCGTTAAGGCTCCTGGATGTAGGTAATGTCATTTCCCTTTTTTCAGGCGAGGGAATTGAGCTTCAGAGAGATGGAATCACTTGTCTTAGGTCACACAGCATAGGAGTGCCTGAACCAGGATTTGAACCCATGTCTGTCTTAATCTAGAGCCGCAACTCTTAATCATCATTGTCAATGAATGCTAATTCCCTCGCCCCATTCATCCATTTTCCTCCAAAATTCAGGCCGGTCTTCACACCTCCTATGCCATTTTATTTCCCAGTGGCCAGAATACACGGCCTCCTGCGTCATCGCCCACGGCCAGGCTAAAATCAAAAGACCAACAACTGCCAGCGCCACCAGCCACAGGGCCTCCTGAATGTGGGGACACACCTCCATGGCCAATTGGCCAGACAAAAGTGACAGACACATGGCACCTCCAATCGCTGCCTAGATCTGGGTGTTAGCTCCACCCACCCACGGAGCCTTTTGGACGCTCAGCCCATCACCACGCAGTGCCCTAATTTACTTCTAAGGAGAGTAGAACATAGTCTCTGGAAGAAGGATTGAGAAGAAACTGCAGACCATGGAGGTACAAAGGCATGGCTGTTCCTCAAAAAAGATGTTCGAAAGGCACTTATGAAGGAGACGGAGGGGGCGGATCTCTGCTAAGTGGAAAGGCCATGCCCTCCCTGGGGCCGGGGGTGAAAGGCCCACTGAGGTTTCCCCATTCCACGGGGCCCACAGGGTCCCGGAGGGGAGGGTGGCAGTGACGGTGGGGCTGCAGGGTCACACGGGTCCTGGCTCCACCACCTTCTAGCCCCGGGGCCAGTGGACAAATCACGTAAGCTCCCCGGGCCTTTGCTTTCGTGTCTGCAGAATGGGGCCAGGAATGCTGACCTGCTCAGGAAATCAGAGGACTCAGGATTAACTGATAAATCACGTATGTAGGGCTTCTCACGCCAGGCCTGACACACGGCGGTGCGTCCCCTTCCCTCCTTGCCCTGCTCTCTCAGACCCTGAGACGGGAGGACTCTGTTCCGGAGGATTTCTGCTCAGGGAGGAGGCGTGTGGTCAGTGGTTTTCATACTGGGTTCCCCGAGGCTAGCAATCTCCTAAAGCCATTTTCAGAATTTCAAGTAACACCTCAGAAAGCATCCCCTCCCCACCGGCTGGCTCAAGGGGCAAGTGTCTTGGGTTTTGGAGCCATTAAACCACCCCAGGGTGGGAACCCTATTTGTCATGTTGTTCAGAAGCTCTAACTGCTAGGTATGTATGACTCGGCAGTACGTGAACTAGGAAGAAAGTATGCTTCGTAAGTGATGACTTGGTAAAGGCAGTGCTGTTTGACCGATAAAATCCTTTAAATCTTGAGGCCCAGAGAGATGAAATGCAGGAGTCAGCATCACAGGCAAACTTGCCCTCGTGTGAATTCAGATCCCACAGGCGCAGGGAAAGCATGCTGGGAAAGCAGTTTAGGTGCTGTGGGTCCAGCAGCACTTCCATGTGGGCACCTGCCCCAGGGTGAGCCGGGTGGGAGCCGTGGACTTGCTGCCATGGCTCTCATGGTCTCAAGACACCTGTGCCCTTCACAGCACGCGCCCCCCGCCCCTGGCCTCTGAGGGTTGGTGCTTACAGATGGGTGCTTTATCAGTCAACGTGACCCCCCCCCCATGCCACTGACTGTTTCATGTATAACAAAGCCAGGTGTTTAAGGGTTTGTGTAAGCACTGATTTAGAATCCAGGCCTTGTATAACTTATGTCACCAGCATTTCAATAAAAGAAGTTCTTGGCCATGAAAAGGTAGGGCAGCACTGATCTGGCCCAACACCCTCACCATGGAAATGGGAAAACCAAGGCTGTGAAAGGGAAGGGGAGAGTGGCCAAGTTACAAAACCAATTAGTGAGGCATCTGGGCCTGGAGCCCTGTTTCTTGAAGCCCAGGCCATTGTCCGGTAGCTACTCTCCACACTCAATATTTTACTTATTTATTTTGGTAGCACACACCTTCCCTTGTTAGAATGTATGCTTAGAAAGGCATGGACTTGCTTTGTCCACTGCCATATTCTTAGTGTCCAGAGCAGTGCCTGGCACATGTGGGTCCTCAATTCCTATGTCTGAATGAATGAATAAATGCAGGAAGAGTGGGAAAAGAGAAAACAGACACAGAACAGTAGAGACTCAGCAAATCAGAGAAACAGACAAAGTCAGAAAGAGAGGGAAAGATGGAGAAAGACTGAAGGAGAGAGACAGGGAAAGAGAGACAGAAGAAGAGATATGGGAAGGGACAGACAGACAGACTGAGAAAGGTCTGCTGGGGAGACAGGATGGTATCAGGGGATGGCACAGGGGTGCACAGGGACGGGGAGGGGGGAGCAATTGCTGACTTGTCACCTGGGCAGTTCTTCTGATGTCAGCAGGACAGTCTCTTGGTCAGAGGGGTTCCTGTATATTTCCTTTATTGGCCCAGCTTGTCCTGTAAGAGAAAATTTTCAGTTACTCTAGGAAGCCAATAAGGAGCAACCACATTCAAGAAGCTGTTTATGAACACCCGACCCCCCTTTGGACACGCACATTCTGGGCCAGTGCCTTGCTGATCTGGGCCCATTAGCGCTAATGCAAAGCTCTCAGCACCTGGGGCACTCCAGCTGGGGAGGCCCGCACTCCATGCCCGCCTTCCGCCCAGATGGCAGCTCCCGGGTGCCCTTGTTGGGGCGGCATGGGGAACCACATCTTCAAGAGACTTGTGGTTTCTGGCACGGGCTTCAGCTCTGCTCACGTGCTACTGCATGTGGCTGATGAACTGGGAGGAGAGGGTGGGTATGGTGGCCCGTACAACTGGATGCCACCTGGATGCTACCTGGGCACCTGCACTGATGCCTCAGCAGAGAGAGTGCTGGCAGAGCGCCGTAAATCAAACACCCTCCCCAGAAACTCTGACTCCCAGGGGAGACAAATTTGATGCTGGAAAGGGTTCCTCAGGCTTTGCATAAGGATTTGCCAGAAGGCTCCTTTCCTCATTTCCACTGCCAGCTCCCAGCAGTGGAAATGAGGGTGTGATTTCAGCAGTCAAACGGGCCCAGATGGAGACTCCTGTCCTATCACATGTGTGGGGAATTCCATAGCCGGCTCCTGCTCGAACACTGAGCTAGAGGACATTTCCAGGGAAAATCTGAGGCCCGGGAGAGCTTGGGCTGCAGTGGGCCTTCCCATGGGCAGGAAGGGGGAATTTCTGCGTCTTGGGTACCTGTTCAGATTTCTTCCCATTCTCATCAGTGGTGGGGATGAGGGGTGGTAGGTGAAAGATTCCTCTCCCTCCCTCCCTCCATCCCTCCATCCTTCCCTCCATCCCTCCCTCCATCCTTCCACCCATCTGCTCAGCAACTCCTACTGTGCGCTGGGTGCTGTGTTAGGAAATGGAGATACAAACAAGCATGAACTCAACACTTGGGTGGCAGTGGGGGTAGGAGATTGGGAGAGGCAAGGGAAGGGATGACAATAGGGCTGGGGACCCACAGGAAGGAGGACAAACTCTCCACTGGTGTAACTCTACTGGGGGCAGTTAGGGAGTTTTCACCGGGAAGGGGATGGTGCAGGGGAGTAAGTTTTGAGGGAATGTAGAGGTGGGGATGGGCAGAGGTGGGGAAAGGCAGGAGAAGGGGCCCTCCTGAGAGCTCTCTGAGGCCCCAGGAACTGGTACCCCACTCCTGTTTAGCCTAAACATACACACGTGGCAAGTTCTTCAGCTGCCTGCCTCAGTATCTGCTGTATGGCTTTGGGCTATATGCTTACATGCATGAGCTCATTAAATGCCAAGAACAACCCTAGGAAGTAAATATCATACCATCACCTCCATTTTACAGTGGGGAAACCGAGACCTGGAGAAGGAAGTGACTTGTCCAGCATCACACAGCTAGTAAGTGATGGACCAAGAATCCACACCCAGCAGTCAGAATCAAAACTAGCTTTCATGGAAAGGGCTGCATTCACTCATATGATTATGGTGAATCCTCAAGACAGATCTGCAAGATGGACTATTGCCCCATTTTATGGAAGGAAACTGAGGCTTAACTGTGGCAAAGCTGTTGCATCCTCCTGAGATTCGAGGCTCTTTCTAAAACTCCAGGCAAGATGTTAGAAAAACTGTGTTGGGGGCCAGGAGGCGGGAAGAGGGCAGAAGCCCATCCCCATCTGAACAGTGACAGATCCCTTGAAATTGATCCCGAGGGTGTGGGGAAGGGAGGACACTGTCACTACCAGGCAGGACACTGCCACCTGGGTGGACATCTGGGGGGAGAAGCCCCCGGGGTCTAGGCAAGGCCCAAGGAGCTCTGGGCTGGAACCCTATCCAGGGATGGCTCACAGGGCAAGATGAAGCCAACTCAGTGTCCTTCCTAGAGCTCGGGTTTCTGTGGCCTAAGGAATGGAAGCCCCAGTGTCTAGTTCGGGAGATGCACCCCACACCCAGCCCCAGGGCTCAGGGAAGCAGGGAGGGGGTCATAGTTTTCTCTTACCCCCGTTCTTCCCCTGCCCCATCCCAGCCCTGGTGCCCCAAAAGCACCATTCTCTGCCCAGCATCTCAGGCTGGGGATCCTCTTGAGTGTGACACAAACCACCTTCCTCTGGACACTGAGGCTGGGCTGAGAGGCCTGGGTGATGCAGAAGTCTCACCCAGGGGCGGGGAGGAGGTGCTGAACTCCGTGTGAATCTCCAGCGTCTCCTCACCTCCTCTTCACCAGGATGCCCCCTCCCTGATTGTTTTCTGACCCAGTGAAGATCTGCACTAAGGGGAAGCTGGGAAAAGATGGCCTGGGTGATGCCCGCCCGCTCAGCCATCACTGCTGCTTCTGCACAGCTTGGGACGGCACCTGCCTTGGCCAGCACCCTGGAGACCTTCAGAAAGTCACTACTCTCCCTGAGACGCTAGGTTCTCCTCTGAAAACTGTGATTCTCAATTTTGAAGCCAAAGGTGGTTGTAAGAATTCATGAAATGAAGTGATATGATGTGAAAACACTTGGAAACACTGTTCCCATGGGGAGTTATTATTATCAGCATCCTCATATATTGAAAATAAGTGGATGCCCAAACCATGTTCACTGGTTATCAGTGGAGGTCGGTGTGGGGCAGACCATGGACATCTGGCTTGGTCAGGATGCATATAAATATCTTTCCTTTAAATGGCCCCGAAGTCAAATTAGTTGCTCCAATTTTGTGATAATTGAGCCTAATAATAACTAGTAGTATTGAGCATTTACCATGTACTAGACTCTGCTAAGCATTTCTCCTGCATCCTCTTATTTAATCTTACCTAGGAGGTCGGTATCATTATTATCCCATTTTACAGATGAGGAAACTGAGGCTCAGTGAATATAATTAACTGGCCTGGATTCACTCACATGGTTAGTAAGACCTGGCCATGAATCAGGCCTAAGTCTGCTAGACTCCAAACGAGAGCACCTGATAAGACATCGATCCACGGACATGGCACAAGAGAGAGGACACCAGAAAGAGGGAGTGCTATGCCTCGGTCTCCAAAGTTTCCAACCTAATGCTGCTCTGCCCTGAGTCAGGCAACCAGGCAGCGTCCCAGGGGGCTGGCTAGCATCCTCCCCCGTGCCAGCTGGAGGCCTTTGGGGGATGACCCCATCCTGCCATCCCTTGACAGATGGGAGCCCTGAGGCCCAGAGAGGGGCAGAGACGGTGTGAGGTCACGCAGCGCCACTGCATTCTCCTCTGCAGGCCCCTGCCTGGGCCAGACAGCTTTATTAATCTTGTCTCTCCCACTGCCCCAGATGGCGGCTCAGTCCCATCTGCATAGAGTAGGCCCAGGAGGGGTTCTCTGATTAAGAAGAACAGCTCAGTTCATAAATCACTCCTTTTACTTTCACCGCCCCCAGGCCCCGGGCATGCTTTCTGGAGAGAGAGAAAAGAAGGCAGGTGGACAGAGGCGATGGAGAAGCCCCCATCGGAGGAAGCAAATGTAGATCTGGGCTGGAGGGAGCCGAGAAACGTCTTGTCTGCACTCTGGCCAGGTGAGGGCGCTGTGGTGCAGGGCAGAGCCTCAGGGGGTCCCAGGGGAGCGGCCTCACCTGGGTCCCAACCAGTACCGGCTCTGCCCCCAACAAGCTGTTAGACATGGGCCAGCTTCCTCACCACCTGAGCCTCCATCTCTCCATCTGTGAGATGGGCATTCTCAGATCTAACTCCCAGGGTCATTGCGTGGATTGAGAGATGGTGTAGGAAAAAGCACTTGAGCGGCTGTACATCCAGTTCCTTCCTTCCTGTGCACGCCAGGCACCTGCTAGTGCCAGCACTGGGCTGGGTCCAAGGCACGGAGACCAGCGGCTTCCCTCCCTCAAGGACTCACTAGAGCCTACTGAGAATTAATAACCTGGTACTCAGAGAGGAGTGTGAGCCACATCAACCAAGGGCATGCCGGGCAGGAAGGGAGACAAGTGCTGACTGCCTGGTGGGGCTGCAGGGGGCGCCTAGAAGCTGGGGGGCCTGTGTGTGGAGGACAGGGCAGGGACCGACATTTATTGAGCCTCAGTGAATACTGCAAGGCATTGTGTTATGGGCATTTACCTATAATGATCCTCCAAAGAGATCTGCAAATTATCAATAGATAAATAACCATCGTTCCCTTTTACAGAAGAGGAAACTAAGGCTCCAAGGGGCTAGAAAGGCCCCAGAGCCAGAACTGACTCAGGTTTGCCTGACTCTTAAGACGCAAGTGTTCCTTCATCAGGACTTGGGGCTGAGGCTTGTCAGAATAACGATGATTCTTGCCATCAGGTTCCAAGCTGAGGGCGGGGGGAGAACTTATTTGCTTGCTGGCGGTGCCTGCTGGGCCTCATCTCAAGATAGACGGTCTCGTAAACAAGCAATTGGCCCGAAATCCTGGCGTGCCTGGTGATAGCACGGACACGGGGACATGGACACAGCTGATGGGGGATAACATCTAATTAGGCTCCTGAGGGCAGAGCCTGTGGTGGATGTAGCGGATCCTAAATGACAGCCTTCCCCGGCCTCCACACTGGAAGCAGAGTGGCTGCAGCGTCTGGGAAAGCACAGTCTCTAGTCTGTGAGCAGAACCAGGTCTGGGCACTGCGTGTTCCTGCCGCAAGCCCTCTCCTCTGCCATCAGAGAATCTTCAAAGAAGGAAGCCTTAGTAAGGGCTGGCTCCAACTCTCTTTTTTCACACTGGGGGACGCTGAGGGCCAGAGAGTGGAAGGGTCTGGCCCAAAGTCACACAGCAGCGCCAGAACCAGCAACTCCTGATTTTAAGCCCACTGCTCTTCCCACCACTCAAGGCAGCCCCCTAAGACAAACCTCTTAATTTATTTTGACTTCTGAAAGCATTTTACACACATTACTTTATCGAATCCTCCCAACCACCCCAGGAGATAGGCACTCTTGTTTTATACATGAGGAAACTGAGGCTCAGAGAGGTGAAATCCCTGGCCCAAGGTTGGAGAAATTGCTGGGACGAAGCAGGATTCCCATCCTTCTGCCCTGGCCGTCCTCCAGAGGTGTGGCCCTGGGGACTCTGGGCTACTGGTCCCCAGAGTGACCCTTGCCACAATCCTTGCCCCCTGCCCCGTGGCCCTGGACTGGACTCAAGCCACAGAAGACGCTCATCCCCGATACCTCCTGGGATGGGTCCATGGCTCCATCCTCCTGCCTTTGCACTGAGATGGCCCATTTGCAAAGCCCTCTGGGAAGGCTCTGCACCTTCCACCAAAAGCTGGTGGGCAACCTGGCTGCTTCCATGGGATCCAGAGAGTGTCTACCCCACGGCCTCTCTGGATCAGCAAAGAACAAGCTCCCTCCCAGCCAACCGTTATTCTGTGGCAATTTATATCAGAAAGCACTCCATTCATTTTTATGTTCTTTCATTCATTCCCCATTTAGTGAGCACCCTTGGCCTTTGGGGGGAACCCACAGCCCTGGGGGAACTGGGTCTGGGGGAATCTGCCAGTAAACTGTCTCTGCGGCTCCTCCTGTGCTAGGAAGTGTCACTGTGTCCCCAGCCTCCAGGCAGCCCTCTCCCTGACGTGGGTTCTCCGCCCAGCCTGGCACAAGAAGCGGTGACTTCTGGCAACACCTCTGCTTCACCTGGCTGAGTCTGTCTCATTATTCTCCAGGGTGCCTCCTGGAAGCTTTTGTTAGTCTTTATGCTAACCAGAGCCTGCAGCTAGTTATCTCTTACTGTTTACCTGGCCTTGAACTAACGGCATACAGATCCTCACAAGAATCCTAGGAGGTGGGTCTGCTCCCCCACTGACCTGTGATTGAACCAGGCTCAGAGACGGTGAGCGGCCTGCCTCAGGTCACTCAGCCAGGCTGCAGGGGTCCCCTGGCCTGATCCCAGAGCTGAGCTCTTAGCAAGGGTCTCTCACTTTTCCCCCAACCCTACATAAAATAAAATACATAGGATTAAAATAATTATATTAAAATATGGTTATGAGAATATTTAAAAAACATTTGTAATATGCAAATACTTCTTTATCAACCCATTAAATTCAAGATCTAGTGATAGATTTGATAACTATTGAAATCAACAGTTTTGGGGTGATATGAAAGTATATGTTTCTGTATATTGATGGCAACATTACAAGTACAGCTAATGGAGCTATGGCTTGTTGCCTGTGATCATAGTTGGAGGAAATGCTCAATTTCAGTTAAGTGTTAGTGAAAGCAAAGATATAATCTTCTCCCCCAAGTTCACCAGTTCCTCGAGTTCCATGTCATCCATGGACCCTGGGATAGGCACTCCTGCCTTAGACATAGTTCATCCCTGACGGTAACGCCCCACCCCATCTGTGGCTCATCAATCCAGTTTGTCACTCAACAATCTCCATCCCTCCCCAGACAGAGGATGCCCTTTCCCCTCAGCCCCCACCCCCAGCAGAGGGGCAGAAAGTTTACAGCAGGAGCAAATGGGACCATAGGGGCAGGGAAGAGGAGGGGTGTCAGAACCCTAAACTGACCATAGCCACACGTGGCCACCTTCCTGCCCAGGGCAGCAATAGCCAGCTTGGGTGGAAGTGGAGGCCAGGGAGCCAGCCAGTCTGAGAAGCCCCTGGGGAGTTTGTTAAGCCCTCAAACTTCCAGGTTCCAGCCCTGAGATTTGGATTCTGTGGGCTCAAGGAGGGGCCTACTGGTCGGTCTTTCCTTCTGATCCATCACTGGGGGAGGGGGTCTACACTGTCAGGTTCAAAGACCTCAAGGTGAGAACCCCCCTGAGGTCTATCTGGAAGGCCAGGGCTCCAAGCAGGCTGAAAATCATGCTCCCCAAATCTAGGAGGGTATCCATGGAACCAGCCAATGGCTGTCTGCCAGTCAGATGCCCAGCGTCCCTCCCCCATCACCCTGGGCAGCCAGAGCCCAGGTTCTCCGACATGACCCAGCATCCAGCATGTGGCTTAGGGCCTCCTCCCAGCCTCCCGTCTCCCTCCTTCCCTCCAAGGGAGGAAAACTGGACAATGATTCCGCACCACTGGCCTCCCGCTGGGACCAGCCAGCACGTGTCTGGAGTGTCTGGAGTGTCTGGAGTGTCTGGAGTGGGGATTTTAATTCTCTGGAAACCCTCCTGCCTCTGGAGAGAGCCTGGGGCTGGGAAGAGAGGCAGCAGTCTTTTCTGTTTCCCCCAGGGGTTTGAGATGGAATAAAATATAGGAAAGGAGGTGCTTTGAGAACTAAAGAGCAGAGTCCAGGTGGAGATCAGAAGGAACTTGCAGGCCTGGCCTCATCGCCTCGGGCTCGCTTCCTAAGGGGGCACTCACAGGATGAAGTGGAGGGGGCGGAATAGGCCATCCTTATGGTTTGCTGGTGCATCCGTGCTGGCTGGAAAGGGAGGCTGCCCGAGAAAGTGACTCAGAGCCACCCTCATCCTGCAGCCAAGGAGACTGGCGTCCAGAGGGGAAGGGACTTGCCCAAGGACACACAGCAGAGTCAGGGCTGGACGGCACAGTCCAGACTCCTAGCCTGGGTGCTCCCTGCCACACGCTGGGGGCCGGCCTCAAAACGCATCCCAGGCAACGCCAGGCCCCTAGGAAAGGTGAGTGTGGATTCAGTGGCCGCAGCCACGGTATACTGACACCGGGACTGGAGGGGACAGGGCCAGGGAACACTGGATGTATCCTCAGCACTTACCATTGCTGGCAGACCTTCTCCACCAGATATAAGCCTTTGGTGGCCAGGGCTGTGTCTCCCACTTCCTCTGAGTCCCCTCAGGGCACACAGGGGGTACTGGATGGAATATTATCAATATAATAACTGCTCCTGCTTTGCGTGGGCCAGGAGCCATGCTGAGCACTGTTCCAACATCATCTGAAATGGGTGAATTATCCCCAAGTTTCCCGGGAGTACACGGAGGCCCAGGGAAGGTGAGCAAGTTTCCCTCGGTGGCCCAGCTGGTGAGAGCAGAACTGGGGTTCAGACCCAAATCCAGACAACAGGCCCACAAGACGGAAGCAGGTGAAGAGAACAGGCTGGCAGGCACGAGTCCTGGATTCAAGTCCAGACTCTTGAAAACTGGGGAGAAGCCTGCCCTCTCTCTGACCCTCGAGTCCTCTGGCTGTTTCCCACGGTGACTGCATCTATAAGCCTCGGTGGTGGGGAGCAGGAGCCCCCAGCCCTCCCTCCCACTCGCTCTCACTTCCCACGTTTCATCCTTCTTAGGGCTGGAGCAGCAGGAGACCCTTTGAAAGACTTGGTAATCCATCCCAAAATATGCAGGGCTGTTGCTGGGGCAACCTGGCTGCCACACCGCCCAATTTAAATATTTAATGGCTTCGCGGGTATTAAGGGGCCCTGGGAACTGGGCGGGAAAGGGCACAGGTCTGAACCAGGGTAAGGGGGCGGGGACCCCGGGCAGCTCCTGCCAGAGCAGCCCCCTCCCCCATGAGCCCCATCAGAGAAGGGTGCCTAGGGCTCCTGGCTTCTGTTGCTGTGCTTAGTGTCTGAAAGGATAAAACAGGAACCCAGGCAGTGGGTGAGATACGGAATTCCACTGCGGGGGGTAATGGGAGTGGAGAGGGTCCAGGGGAATCTCTGTTGCAGGTGGACTATTTTTCTTAAGTGCCTACAGTGCAGCAGACATTATGCTAAGGTCTTACATTCTCTCCTTTGAGCCTCACTATAATCCTATGAGGCAGGCATACTATTGTTCCCAATTTACAGCTGAGAACCGGGATCAGAGAGGTGAAGTGACTTGCCCAAGGCCACACAGCGGCCGGGTAGCTCCACAGCCAGTGCTCTTTTAGCTACATCTATCAGGAGCCAGGCCAGAAACATCGCTGATAGCTAATACCTGTAACAGCGGGCATGTATGAAGTCCTTTCTAAGGGCCAGGCACTGTGCTAAGGGCTTTACAGGCTCTAATTCACTTAATCATCACCACTACCCTGTGAGGGAGGCGCCCCCATTTTACAGATGTGGAAACTGAGGCCTCGAGAGGGGAAGTCAGACACCAAGATCACAGGGAAGTGGGGAAGCCTGTTTTCCAGCCTCAGCAGGACACTCCAGAGCGGGTATTCTTCATCCAGTTCTTAGCCCAAATTTAGAAAGTTGTATAACGAAAACAACAACAAATAAATAAAGATCAAATTTAAAATCCTTTTTCACCCTGGTGCTTTGTCCACATCCTCCCAAGATGGATAGGGCGGCAAAAGGAAATCCTTCCAACTACTTAGTAATAAAGATGAGTCGCCTTGAGGTTTTTTGGCTTCAGCAACTTGCTCTGCACACAAGACATGGGCACATGGACAACAACGTAGACACAGCCTTGCAGACACACAGACACACGCACAGACAAACGTATAATACACAGACACTCGTATAGACATCCAGACAGATATAGGTACACACATAGGTACTTACACAGGCACACGCACTCACACAGATGTGGCCTCTGGTCGCTTTCTGCCTGATTATAGTGTCAGGAGAAAGATAGAAACGACATCCAAAGTCATTTGGCCAATGCCTCTGCCAACCTCAAGACTATTTTAAACAGCCAGACTGATCTGATCTTAGTCTTAAAGATCTTCAGGAAGGAGGACAATCCCCATAACCTCATTCTGATGTCTCCTCCTGAAGTAGGGAAGTTCTTCCTGGCATCTAACCAAATTCCCTCCTGCTTTACATTAATCACAATGCAACTCTTGACATCAATACTCTGCTTTACAGCTCCCAAAGCCCTCCTGTTTTTATGCTCTTGCTTGATCCTCATAGCCATCCAGTAAGGCAAGCAGAGCAGAGATGACTATAGTATTTTATGGGGAGTAGGGTCCAGAGAAGTTGAGGAGCTTGCCTGAGATGACACAGCTCCCATTGGAGCTGGGCTTCAGCCCAGGTATATGCTGCTGATTGCACGGCTCCTTGAACTACACCAGGTGCTATCAATGTCCCATGGATTTCACTTTGTCTTCTCCTGTCTGCAATGAGCCTCCTTGGATCTCAGCCTGTCAGTGTTCAGCGAGGGGACGGCACTGGCCCTGGCTCACCTCCCTCCTGCCTGAGTGATGCCCTGGTGCAGCATGGGGGACGGGAGCGTCTCAAAGTTGGGGGATCCCGGAGTTCCCCCACTCAGAGGCAACCGCATCCTCCCTCCCCAGAAAGGAGTTTTCCTGTGCTGCGAGCAGACTGGTGAGGCTGTCTTCTCCTTCCCAGAGCGTCCTCCACCCCATGGCAGGCTCCCTCGACTCCCCAGGGACCAGGAACTGTCCCCAGAGCAGAAGCCAAGCCCCGCCCCGAGCCTTACGCCCACAGGGCGCACTGCCCCACTTACATTTGCTTGGTAGTAAATATTAGAGACACTGGGTCTTCCCAAGGCAACTACAATTCATTCTAGTCACCTGGCCCGATTTAGGGAGGCCACAACCCCTTGCCATAAGAGGAATGACTACAGGTATTTGGAGCTGGAGTTAAGGAGGAAAAACAATGGAAAAGCAGAGAGACCGTGACTGAGAGTCCTGCCTGGCTTGAGAAGATCCTGAGAGGAAATGAATCAAAAGGAAGATCCGGGGCCGGGGCCTGAGTAGACGAACAGGCAGGAGTCAGAGAGACCTGTTTTCTTTCCTCCCCATAAAAAATTATCCCAGCTGCTCCTAGGAGCCCTAAAGAAAGATGTGGGCAGGGGTTGGGGTAGGGAAAGGGCTGGGCTTAGACAGAGACAGGAACCGGGCTCAGACAAAGGGAGTGCTTCATCCTTCCACAGAAGCCTGTTCACCAGTGCCACCAAACATGAGTGATTTACAGGCCAGGAAGGATGCTGGCAGTCCCACCAGGAAACCGCAGGGATAAGCAAGTATTTGGATCTTACAGAGCCCCAGGAGAGAATTTCTATTTCCTTTTGACAAAATAATAACTAATAATAAAAAATAAAACTTCTCCAGGCCTTGGTTTCTCCATCTGTAGAATGGGGCAGAAAGCCCCACTTTGTTCATCTAATGGGCCGGTAGTGTCTGGGCAGCCCTGGGCAGCCTGCCTGCTGCAGGCTTGGCCCCTCTCTGAGGCTCTAGTGGATGACAGATGACCCATGCAGAGCACATTACAAGCCAAGGATGTGTCCTTGGATTAGTCTGCTGTGCCTGGAAGGCCTCTTCTCTTCTCTGCTGAGGCCCAATAGCAGTTAGAAGGGGCAGAGAGTCTGGTGTGCAGTTTGGGTGGATCTGAGCCAGTCATGGCTTCTGCATCCCTGGGGAGGGGAGCAGGATGGCTATGGTGGTGATGATCAGAGTTACCACTTACAGAGTGCTTACTATGTGTCAGGCACCGTTCTAAATGCTTCGTATCTATTAACCTTTAATTCACAATAATCTATGAAGGGGTACAATTAGTATGCTCATTTTACAGATGAGGAAACCGAGGCACAGAGAAGTAAATTAACTTGCCCTGAGTCACACAGCTATTAGGCTGGCATGTGGACCCAGGCAGGTAGTTCCAGCATCTGGACTTAGAGGGTGTCTAAGATGTCCCGAAGTTTGTGGGGCAAACCATGGAGCTCTCCAGAATTAGGAAACCCACTAGAAAAGAGTGTTGCAGTGGGAACTGGGGGCTCAGGGTCTGGAACTTGCTCTGCTGCTAACTAACCATGTGACGTCGAGCAAGTTACTTGCCACCCGCCGGCCTCCGGGGCTTCTCTGCAGGGGCAGCTTGCAGAGTGGCCAAAGGCATCAGAATGGCTGGGTGGAACTGTCTCCCAGACTCGCTACCTCCATGGCCTTGGATCCTCTGAGCCTCAACGAACCTGCAATCTTGCAGGTCCTGTGAATGTGGATGGGACTGTGCTGCCATGGAAAGCTCTAGAAGTGGAAGCTTTTGTTGTTCATTTGGAAGCCACACCTTTTGCTCATCCACAGTTTTGTGGCTCCTGGCACCAATGCTGAGCAAACACCTGGGTGTCATTGGCTCCACTTTGGGTGGAGAGTACTCACTTACTGTCCTTTTAGAAATGGAAATGGTGGCCTGAATATTTGATGAGCAGCCCTCATCATTTAAAAATGTAAATACAGCCCAGTCTGTAGCCTCCAGAGCTAAATGTCAGCAAAATAAATGGGTTGGGGCTTAAGAAGGCCCCGATGGAACAAGGACACTGGGGGCGGAGGGCAGGTGGTCTCGCCCCTGGTGAACGCCAATCTTAGGGTGTGTCTGAGCGTGGCGGTGAAGGAGGCCACACAGCCACTCACACGTGCTTCAGCTGCCCTGCAGAGCACACACAGCAATGGTGCCACTTGCCTGTGTGTCCCCTATTTTGTCAGGGAGGGGTTGCTCAGAAGAGAGCTATCAGAGGGGACTTCAGGCCAGGCTCCAATCAAGCAAATTGGTACTTTTTCTGCAACCCCAGAGGATATAAGGATAAAAGGTCCAGGGATCTGGATTCAGTTGTGGACTTCACGGCTACCAGCTGGCTCTGTGGCGGGACTAAGCCCCCTCTCTCTGTCTCGGATCCTGAGTGCCGGGCTTCCCCTCTGCCTCTCCATCTCCGAGTCTCAACTCTGTCTGCGCTCTCTCCCCTCTCTGAATGCACGTGCACATGTGTGCACACACACAGAGACATACATACACGCTACTGGGACCACTTCCTGCAGGGGTGGAAGGCTACCAGCTTATGGCAGCTGGAGCCATTTTCTCTTAAACCCCACCTCATCGGGGTCCTGGACGTAGATCCCCTAGCCCTACCCTGGGAGTGGGGCCCCCAGCGGGCAGTGGCCACGTTTACTTTAGAGGATCTGCCCGTGTGAACCATTGTACAAAGCCTGCTTGCCCAAGGCAGCCTCAGGACTGCCGGCGCCCTGCTGGGGCAGAGGGACCTTGGGGGAGCCTCCTTCCTGAGAAAAGGAAGAACGTGGCAGGTGTTTCATTTCCCCCTGGCTGCCCAATAATTAAGAAAGAGGAAGACTCAGAAAGTTCAAGGGGCAAGGTTGGGGTTTCCCAGGGACCCCACAGGGATGGGGAGGGGGGTGGGTGTACAGAGCAGGCTTTAGGATGAGGCCATCCTGGCCTCCAGTCTGAGCCTATCCCCAGGCGTTCATGTGACCTTGAGCAAGCACCTCTGAGCTCCTCGAAGGTGACTCCAGAGCCACCAGGTCCCTGACCGCTTGTGCAGACCTGGGTCACATCCAGGCAGACCTAGGCAGCAGGGCTGCACCGGGAGCTAAGGTGAGTGTTGGCCAGATAGTTCTGAATTTTGCCTCAGGCCATTACTCCAGCAATTGTCTCTTCCTGGGTGTAATTCTGAACAGTAAATGTTACTGGAGAACAGATCCTGTGGGAAACATTTTTTGTAGAGGCCTCATATTGGACTTTCCAAGGTAAATGTTCCAGTAAGAGATAAGCCCAAAGAAAATCCTGGATCCGTTACCCCGAGTGAGGCAATGGGGGTGGGAATAAGCCACCTCCTAGCTGTTCCCTGGGGCAACCAGTGCCTCCCAGTCAATTGGGATGAATGAAATATGGAGTATGATTAGAACAGGGCCTGGCATACAGCGGGGCCTCTGTGAAGGCCCGCTTGCATTGCTGGGCCCTGGGTGGAGAATATATATTTTCACATACATCCCACTGAAGGTTTCTGACAACCTTGCAAGGTATAATACCCTTGGTTCATGGAGGAGAAAACTAGGATAAAGACCCTGAAGGATTTAGGATTAGGGCTGACCTGTGTGCATTCTAAAGCCCAGGGCTGTGCCCTTCTCTCTGCTACTTTTCAGTTACCTCACACCATTTTAAGGTCCCCTTTCCCTCCAAAATATGGACTTAGGGATCCTTTGCCCGACTTCTTCAGTGATGCTCAAAGAAACCCTTTCTTCCCAGGATGCCTTGTCCTTGTCACGAGGTTACACCTGCCCAGCTGCTCCTGGAGGGGACTGGCCCTCAGGGGCAGTGGCAGAGGTTCAGAGGGTGGCAGGGGTCTGAGAAGCCAGGACCTGGGAAGGAGGGACCCCGCCCTCATCTGCGGAACCAGTTCACCGGGAGAGAACAAACAATAAGAATGTGTTGCACGTCTACAGAGCTGCATGGGCCACACACGGTTCTCACTGGCTCTTGCAACCCTATGTGGTAGATGCTCTTATTACCCCCATTTTTCAGCTGTGACAACTGAGGCTCAGAGAGGTTAAGTCACTTGCTCAAGGCCACACAGCTAGAAAGCAGCAGGGCTGCTCCAGAGTCCAGGCTTGTAACAACAGCCTGACACTGCCCCTCTCCCATCTGTGGTAGCAGGAGCCCTAGGCCTGTTGCAGAAGGACTGACAGCCAGAGCCTCCAGCCTGAAGGCCCGTCCCTCTAGGGCCATCAGGTGTATGTGGGGCCTGCAGTCTGCTGCCCCCAACCAGAGTGGAGTGGTGTCCTGGTGGATGGGCTGTCACGGAGGACTCCATCACTTTCCCATCTTAGAGAACGTCAAGGCTTGAGGGGCCCCCGAGGTCCTAGAGTCTGTCTCTTCCATGTTAAAGATGATGGCTCTGAGGACCTGCCCCCAGTCACACAGCATATTCTGAAGGGCTTCAGCATTACGCGCTGGTCTTCAGATGGTTTTGCTCTCTGCAGTTCACTTCTCAGGTGGGCTGTGGCCAGCTGCAGAGTCTCAGAGGTGACACTCGGGTTGGGCCCCAACTCCCAAAAAGTCCCAGGGAGGGAACACTTCCCATGTTCTGTGTGCTTCGGCTGCCCTCTCATTTAATCCTCATGTCACTATTAGTATCCCTATTTACAGATGAGGAGATGGGGTCCCAGGGAGGGGACACCCCTTCCCCAGGGTCACAAAGCTTGGAGGAAGAGAAGCTGTGGTCCTCTGCCTTGAGGCCACTGGCAGGGAGTAGGGGTCTGTGTATAACCACTAGCCAGCACGGGACAGCTTCCAGCTCTGTCCTCCGGACCTGAGACTGAGGCTGGTTGGCTGCCCCACTCCCTGGTATTCATGCTACATATCTTGGAGTTCATTTGGAGGAAGGGGACAAAGCTTATGAAGATGCATCGCAGTGGCCGCCTTGGGGGCTCTTCTGGCACAGATACCGTCGGGGTGCCTTTGGGTTGGCCTTTTGATTGCACACAGCTTGCCAGAGATGAAGCCTCACAGCCCTGGGACCAGGACAGCTCTTGTCCAGTCAGAGGAGGAAGAGAGCTAAGACAGGAGTCATCCCTCACCAACAGCAGAGGGGCTGACACTCATTCCTGCCCAGAGACAGCTTGTCTCTGGGTTTCCAGAGGATAATGGGACACCTTCATCCTTCCCCCCGTCATTCTGGCCTCCAGGTACTAACTAACCACGGGGGACCAGAAACAACCAGCTCTGGTTGAAGGAATCGTCTACCCCCCAGTCATTTACTTACCCCCATCGCATCCTCGCAACAGCTTACGAGGCCCCCCACACCTCACTGAGCTCATCTCCGACCACCCGCCTCCTCCCTCACCCCACTCCAGCCAGCTCTAGCCACACTGATCTCTTCCACATGGTAAGCACACGCCTACCTCAGGGCCTTTGCACCTGCTGGTCCTTCTGCCTGGGACTCTCTCTCCCTCTGATATTCCACACAGCATATTCCTTCACTTCATTCAGGTCTCTGATCAAATTCCTCAGGGAGATCTTCCCTGACCACCCCCAACCCTGCTCCGCAACAACCTAAAATAGTCCCTCTCCCCAGTCACGTCTATCCCCTTGTTGTTGACACTTATCTCCAACAAAGTTCTCTTCCGGTTATTTTTCTTCTGCCTCCTTCCCTTGAATGCAGGAAGGCAGCAACTTTGTTTGTCTGGTTCATTGCTGAATCCCAGCATCTGGTACAGTACCTGCCACAGAGTGAGTGCTCAATGGATGTTTGGGGAAGGAAGGAAAGAAGGAAGAGAGGGAGGGAGGAATCAATCTCTGCATGGGCCTCTTTCACACATTTCTGATTTAACTCTTGCTAAAACGCTATCAGAAGATGAAGGATCAGCTACAGAATTTGTGTGGCCCAGTAAAAATGAGGCGTCTCTTATTCAAAAGTTATTAAGACTTTCAAGATGGCAACAGCAGAGCATTAAACCAAATGCAAGGCTCTGTGCCACTGCCCAGGTTGCATACCTGTGAAGCTGGCCCTGAGGAGGTGTTATTACCATTTCCACTGTGCTGCTCAGGGATGGGAGGATCAGAGAGGTGTAGTGGCTTGCCCAACATCACACAGCATTATGCTATGGCTTAGAACCTCACAAACTCTCCCTCCTCAGTTCTTGCAGTGGCTATGGAAGGAATCCTGTTATCCCCACTCATCTGGAAATCTGGGGGCCCAGCCCAGAGAAGAAAGTGGGAGAGCATAATTGCCTGGAAATCTCCTGTTTCACCTCACATATTCATGCCATCTATATGTATTTTTTCATTTGATTGCAAAGTATATCCACAGTTGTTTTAATATAAAAATAAGGTATTAATCCTCCAAATCTTTGAGTGTATTGATGTTCCATTAGGACACGCAGGGCTAATCCTGAGATTCTGTGTACCCCCTGGCCTGGGGAGGAGTACCCCAGGCCCTGTGAGTACCCACAACTCAGTTGAAAAAGCACCATCCTAGGTAGAAGATCCTAGCATTGGCTCAACAGCCAACACTGCACAATAAATATTAGTTTCATCACCTCACTCATTGCCTCCCTCCTGCTTGGTCCAAAGGGAACCTCCTCCAGGACGGCCTCAGACTCAGATGGCAGAGAGCCTTGCACAGATCTCATTATTCCAACAGACGGGGGGAGCCTCCCTCCTAGGGAAATGTGCCTCGGCCTGTTAACAGCAAGAGGAGAGCGTTATTACCCTGCTCAGCCATCCAGGTTCACTTGCCATGCTAATTGGAACACGTAATGGTTTGTTAATACGGTCTAATTTGGGGAGGCCGGTGCACTGGGGTCTCTGGGGTCGGGGTACGGCATGGGAGAGGGGACTTCCAATGGTATCGCCAAAGAGCGCCGGGAACATGGCTGAAATGCTCTTTGGTTTTTGGTGTTTGCTTTGCAAAATGATGTCTTAATCTAGCATCCAAAGACTTGTAGTCTGTTGTGCTGCTGTGTGTGTGCGTATGTGTACGTGTATATGTGTGTGCACACAATGAATATGATGGTCGGCGGGCATGTACACCATGTGTACGTTCACGATGCCGGGTATAGGACTAAGAGATGGGAGGAGAGAATAGAACGCAGCTGAATCACACCTAAAGGCAGAAGCAGTGGTCTAATTTCGAGAATGCAAACAAAGACATCTATTTTCCCATGACTAGCTCACCCAGCCCGTATTAACACTAATTAGGAGGACTGGGAATTCGCCATAACTTCATAATTGCTGTTAACAGACTTCACAGGGGCCATGAAGGAAACGGAACACCCTGTCCTGTTTTCACAGCCAAGGTGACGATGGTTCCGGTGGTCACTGTGTCCCCCTGCTCCATCCACAAGGCTCTGGGATTCCCCCAGGGACCCCAGATGCCCAGACTGCCCAGGATGACAGAGGCAGGTGGGCAGGGCCTCCATCGTGGGCTGTTTTAACTACATCACGTAGGTGAGGAGGGCCTGAGTAAGGCCTCTGGGGAAAATTCGCTGGTGTTGGGGGCTGGGAAAAATGAGGCAGGAGTCCAAGGAAGATGTGGAGCTACTCAGGAAGAGACCTCAAGTTTGGCCTTGGACCGGGAGGCCGAGGAGTGAACAGACCACCCCACGCCGATGCTGACCCACTGCTGCCAGCTCAGGCCAGCTGTCCCGGGCGCCCACCCTGCCCCTGCCCACCGCCCTCGTAGCCCCTGTTCATTAAGATGAACCATATTTTAAAGGTGGCGCCGAAGAGTTGGCAAGATCACAGCAGTGACTTCACAGTGTCATTGGGCCCCTCCCCAGCCTGCCGTACCCTGCAGCCAGACAGCTTAGGAAACCACAGATAAGCCATTACGGGGAACCCCTCAGCTGCTTGGCGGTGGACGGCCACCTTTGCCAGCTGACAGGCTCAGGGGCTTCCCACAAGCCTCATTCATGCTCACAGAGACCCTCCCCTCGCCTCCCCTCCTCGGCCCCGGCAGTCCCGCTGCAGGCGCTGAGCTGTGAGGGGCCGCGGCGAGCAGGCGCTGGCGCTGTCCCGCTTCCCTGAGGGTCTGCCTGTGCGTCTGTCCCCACTGGTGTGATCTCCCCAGTCCCCACTCCCAGGAAACGCTGTCTGTCTGTCTAGCGCTTGGGGCCTGGCTCCGCTTCCAGAAGACAGTTCTTTGTTCTTCCCTGTCTGCCTAGAATCTGAGGTTCTCCATATATTAGGGAGCTTAAAGGCCCCTTCCTTAATCACATTAAAAAGGGCTAAAAACGGTATCAAATATTAACTGCCTACTGGTGATTTTTTTTCTTTTATTCTTTATATTCAGGTGTTTTTTTTTTTCTTACTAGGAGCATGTATTATTCATATAATTAAAACAAATCATTGCAAAAAGGCCATTTAAACCTCACACTCTGAAGCTGCCGGGTCTTTGTGCGTATTGCAACCTGGGCCTGGAATACCTTTTCTTTTCTTCTCTGCCTGGAGAACTTCTTCTCACCCTTCAGTGCTCCACTTGATGTCTCCTCAGCCATGAAGCCTTCCCAATTTCTCCAGCACAGGCAGTGGTCCCTTCTGTTTCTTTCTTTTTTTTTTTTTCTTTAATTTTATTGAAGTATAGTTAACTTACAATGTTGTGTTAATTTTTGCTGCACAGCAAAGTGACTCAGTTATTTATACATATATATATATTCTATTTCATATACTTTCCCATTATGGTTTATCACAGGATAGTGAATATAGTTCCCTGTGCTATACATAGGACCTTATTGTTTATCCACTCTATACATATTAGTTTGCATCTGCTAACGTTCTGTTTATTTCTGAGCCCCTCATTTTGGGGATGAGAGGATGAGGCCCAGAGAGGGGCAGGGGCCTCCGCAGGCCTCACAGCTAGGTCACGGGTGGTAAAGTTTGCACTAGAACCCAGAAGGGCTCCTTTTACAGCACGGGCAGTGGGGGAGGGGGAGATCGGCGCAGGCTCTAGTTGATTCTCAGTTCCCCCTTCCTTCCCTGGAGCCAGAGCCTGCCCTGTAGGAGAGATGGCCTTGACCTCCGTCTTTGTTCTCAGGAATGAGCCAGGGTGCTCTTATCCCAGCCTCCAGGGGCACAAATCAGTGCAACACGGGGAGTAGAAGCGGAGAATGGTCCAGTTGTTGTTCCACCAAGGGGATGGGAGACAGGAAGCACTGCGGCCTTCCCTCCCGCTCTGGCCCCGAGGCTGTGTCTGCAAGGCCACCCTGATCAGGGCCTCCCTGCCCACCCGGCTCCTGCCCTGGGCTCCTCCCTGGCTGGTTGGTTGGAGGCCGGGCTCACACGGGGCCAGGACTTCGTTGCCTTGAGTCTGAATCTCAGCTTTGCCACTGAACAAAAGCTCTGATTTCACCTGTATGAGGCTTACATTACCAGAAATACTACTATTTCCTAAAACAAACTACCGTTTATTAAGCACTGCTGGGAACAGGGGCCTGGTTAGGTATTTTATATACACCATGGCTCATCATGACCACACTTTGAGGCGCCTATTATCACTCCCATTTTACAGGTGAAAAATTGAGGCTCACAGGGAATGAAACCACTTCCTCAAGGTCAAGAACTAGAAAGTGACTGAGCTGGGACTTGAGTCTAGATCTATTTAGAGATCAGTAAGCCCGACTCCCAAGGTAGTCATACGTATTGGAGGAGATAATTGCACAGGCGAGCTGCTCTGCAGATAATAATGCACTGAACATTATAGCTTCTTCTCATTTTCCTTTCATAATGAGAGCAAGCACTGGGGGGAACTGGGCTGTGGAACCAGCTCGGCTGACGGTGGGTAGGGAGGGGAGATGTCTGGGGACCTGGCAGGAGAGGGCAGACCCCCTGGCGACCCCGACCCCCGGAAGCCCCAGGGTCCAGATTCGCTCCTAGACAGAGCATTGTTTGAGAGTAAATATTTTTTACCCTCCAGCTTAATCCAGACCAAGCTTATCTCCCCACTGAAAAGCCCACAGTCCAGAGAAAGATAAGCCCTTTGCTGCTTTCCTAATTGCAGGCTTGGAGCTCTGCTTGGGGACACCGGTTCCCTGGAAAAGCCTGATAAGTGGTCTGGTATTTGGCAGTGGCATCAGAGAGGCTGGCGTTGGGCTGGGGGGCCCCGCGGGGGAGAATGTAGGGGCACAGGGGCTGGTTCCAGGGGGGTGGGGTCCCCCTTCTGCATGGGGCCTGAGACCCCAGCCCCTGGGCAGATCTAGCTACAGTGGGGGTGGGGGAAATGAATCCTGCCCTCCTGTTTGATGCCGAGTCCCACTTGGCGTGAAAAGCAAAATGGGTCACTGGGTCGCCAGACACCTCCTTCTCTCCCAGTTACATGTCTGTTTCCCTCCTGCCAAGAGGAAGACCTTTGAAGTGCAGGCAGAACTGGTTCTTGTTCAGACCAGAGTCTCTGACATCCTCCACCAGCAGTTTCTCTAATAAAGGGCCACTAGAGGAGAGACGTCCAGTCTCTTGAGGGCTGGGGATCCTCAAATGGTTCACGGAGCCAGCCTGGGTCAAACCCAGCCAGGCCAGCCCTAGACCTGAAGGACAAACAATGTACCCACCCAGGCACCAAGTGCTCAACTAGTTCTCCAGTTGGTTCCCATCTCATCATTTTTCTCTTTCTCCCCTGGCTGTTTCTAGGATACCTGGGAAGAGAGGTGATTAGTGTCCAGGCTTTGCAATCAAGACAAACCTGGGTACGAATGCTTGCTCTGCTCTTGTCAGGTGACCTGGGGCAACTTAGCTGCCTTCTCTGTGCCTCAGTTTGCTTGTCTGTAAAATGGGATCACTAAGACTATCTCATAGTGTTGTAGGGTGGACTACATGAGATCATGAGTGTCCAACTCTCAGCCCAGTGCCTGACAAAGGTAGCTCTCGTGTCGGCTCTGCCCAGGGTTAAAAAGAAAGGAGGTTTTGCTCAGAGGCAAAGGCACAAAGACCATTGTCTTTCCTGGGGCCAGATGGGCTCTTCTGCTTGAGAACCACCCTCTTCCCCACACCCAGGATACCTGGCTGCAGTCTCTGGTTGGAGGTGAAGGAGTTGGGGTAGACCTAGCATTGGTTGAGAAACTATTGTGTTTCCTACGCTGTGCTAGGCCCACCCCCTTTTTACAGATGAGGAAACTGAGGGCCCTGTGGTATGAAGGAGTGTGCCCAGGAGCGCACAGCACCCGTGGTGAAGCAGGAACGTGTTCTCATGCTTTCATACAGGGCTCTCCCCCATCCCACTCGACGCCACACCCCCCGGGGAAACAGGCGGGAGTGTCATCCCTATTCTGCAGGCATGGGTCTGAGGCCTAGACAGGTCCCCCAGCTGACCTGGAGCAGTGAGTGGGGCTGGGATTAACCCAGCGATGCCGGTGTGGGAAGGCTCAGCTCACAGGAGCCCATTGAGGGGCTAATGCTGGTGTCTGTAAGTGGGGGCGTGCCAGCCCCCTCGTGGGCAGCCGCAACCTCCGGCCCCTGCACGATGCACCTGCTCGGAGGGCTCTGAGGAGCGGTACCTCCGTATCCAGGCAACAGGTGCATCCTTGGTCCTCTCCAAGTCACAGGCCTGCAAGTAAGGACAGTGCTCCCCGCAGACCTCCCTCAGTGGCTAATTTTCAGCTTTCCAGAAGGAAATAAACCATAAGGACTCCAGACTCCTGGGCTCCCACAGGCTTCTGGAGGCAGAGGACTTCCGGGCACATCTCCTTGCCGCCTGCTTAAGCCTCGCAAATGCGCCTCCAGGTATAGACCCTTCCATGCTGTTTCCTTTTCCCCAGTCAAAGGACTTGCCTACTGTGAGTCTGCATATTCTTCTTTCTGAAGCCATAAAGAACTAAGGCTACAAGACCCTGGAGATGCCACGCGATCCCCGGGATTGTCACAGAACCCCAGAATATGTCTGGGACCCTCAGAAGCTGCCACAGTGCTCCTGGGAGTTTCCAGATCCCTGGGCTGTCATTGTGCGCCAAGATCACACAGGTCCCTTGCATGCCAGAAAAAATTCTGGGCCACCATATAATTCCCTGAACTGGCATGGAACCCCTAGGTTGCCATGGGGGGCTGGGCTGCTCCAGGAAGTCTAGGCCATGTAGAAACCCTGTGATGTCAGAGACCCTGGGCCACCAAAGAACCCCTGTGCTGTCACAGGACCGCTGGAAAACCTTAAAGCGGACATTATCAGCTTATGAAGCTTCCAACAACCCACAACCGCACACTCTCACTCTCAGCTCCTCATTCAGGCTGTTTTCCTACCTTCTTCCTGATCTCAGCTTAAATGTTTCTTTCTCCAGGAAGCCCTCCCTGGTGTCTCCCTGGGCCTTGCTTGATGCCACAGCACAGATGTCGTGTCTTCAGCTCCATGACAGCTCCTTGGGTTCGCCCCATTAGAGCACTCAGCACTCGGTACTGCCACTACCTGCCCATGGGTCTGCCTCCTCCACCAGCCTGTGAACTCCTGGAGGGCAGGGGTTGAGTTCCCAGCACAGTCAGATGGCCCTTAATGAATATTACTTGAGTAAATAACTGTATGCTATTAATTTACTAGGCGCTTGACAGCTGTGTGACCTGGGGCAAGTCACTTCACCCCTCTGTGCCTCAGTCTCTTCATCGGCACAACTGGGATACCAAGAATATCTATCTCATACGGCTAGTGTGAGGCTTAAATCAGCTACGTAAAGCACTGACATAGAAAGCCTGGTATAGTAAGCATGATATAAATAGATGTTGGGTTTTTTTTTTCCTTTTTTTAAGGTGAGAACATTTAAGATCTACTCTCTTAGCAACTTTCAAGTATACAACACAGTGTGTTTAACTATAGTCACCGTGCTGTGCATTACATCTGCTGAATTCTTTAATCTTGTAGCTGGAAGTTTGTATCCTTTGACCAACATCTCCTCATTTCCTCAACCCGCCAGCACCAATCTGATCTCTAGTTCATGAGTTCAGCTCCACTAGATTCCCCAAATAACTGAGATCATACAGTATTTGTCTTTCTGTCTGATTTATTTCACTTAGCATAATGCTTTCAAGGTTCCTCCATGTTGTTGCAATGGTGAGACTTTCTTCTTTTTTATGGTTGAACATAAATATCTGCTATTACTATATGTGTGTACTCATTAGGTTTTTCTTTTTTTTTAAAATTAATTAATTAATTAATTTTTGGCTGCATTGGGTCTTCGTTGCCACGTGCAGGTTTTCTCCAGTTGCGGCGAGCAGGGGCTACTCTTCGTTGTGGTGTGTGGGCTTCTCTTGTTGTGGAGCACCGGCTCTAGGCATGCGGGCTTCAGTAGTTGTGGCTCGTGGGCTCTAGAGCGCAGGCTCAGTAGTTGTGGCGCACAGGCTTAGTTGCTCTGCAGCATGAGGGATCTTCCTGGACCAGGGCTCGAACCCGTGTCCCCCGCATTGGCAGGCGGATTCTTAACACTGAGCCACCAGGGAAGTCCCTCGTTAAGTTTTCAGTGTCTAGACTTGCAGCAAGGATGGACAGGGGTTTCTTCCACCCCCAAATTTAATGCTAAATGTGGCAATAATAGCATCCACTAATATAGCTCTTACCACATTCCAGGCACTGCTCTTAATGCTTTATACACATTTACTCAATCACATAGTAACCCTCTGAGGTTGGTGCTTGCTGTGCACTGAATTGTGTCCCCACAAATTCATATGTTGAAGTTGTGACTCCCCCAATGTGACTGTATTTGGAGATATGGCCTTTAGGGAGGTGAATAAGGTTAAATGAGGTCATATGGGTAGGGCTCTCATCCAATAGGATTGGTGTCTCTATAAGAAGAGGTAGAGACACCAGATCTCTCTCTCTCTCTCTCTCTCTCTCCCCATGTGTACACACAGAGCAAAGGCCATGTGAGGACACAGAGAGAAGGTGGTTGTCTGCAAACCAGGAAGAGAGGCCTCACCAGAAATCAAATTCACTGGCACCTTGATCTTGGACGCCTTGACTCTAGAACTATGACAAAATAAATGTCTGCTGTTTAAACCCCTAGCCTGTGCTATTTTGTTATGGCAGCTCTAGCTGACTAATATGGTGTAATATCATTCTTAATCCCATTTGACACATGAACAGTGAGGCATGGTGAACTTAAGGGACTTGTCCCAAGGTCACACCTGGGGGAGTGGCAGAGCTGGGATATGAACCAGGTATTGGCTACCGAGCCCACACTCAACCACTACTTGAAACTGCCTCCAAGTTCAAGGGCATGGGCTGGGCATCCCAGAGGTAGGTGGCCAGGCCTGAGCAGCATGGACAGTCTACATCAAGGAGAACGGATGGAGGAACTTGGCACATCTCAGTCAAGACTTTTAGGCTGCTTCCAAGACCTGCCTGCTATGCTCAGCATCCTGAAGGCTGGTGGTGGGAAGACGGACTGACCACATGCTATGTGGTTGCAAGCTGATTGTGGCTACTGGGAGGCCATCTTCAGCCTGGCCTAGAGCCAGAGCAACTCCGCAATGGAAAAGGTTCCCAGGTCAGGTGGTAAGCTCCCTGTCCCTGAAGGTATTCAAGTACTGTTGTTGGACCACCACTTACTGGTGATGCTTGGGAAAGAATGAACAGCAAGAGTAGATATTTTCAACAGTCCTCCCCAGCCTCAAGCAGCTGTGAAATATTAGAAGGACTGGCAGTTAAAAGAGTCCCTGGAGAAAACTCTTCCTGACCAGCTCTGCCTGTTAATTCCACTCATTTTTCAAGTCCCAGCTCAGACATCACCTCCTCCAAGAAGTCTTCCTTAACTCTCTCTCCCACCTCCCCATGTCCAGGTTGGTGGCCTGTGTGAGTCTTACTGGCAAAACTAGAAACAATGGGTGGCAGTTACAGGGAGAGAGTTCACCCTGATACAAAGATAAGTGTCTCCCATCTCTCTGAAATCTGAGAGGCCCAAGGTTTAAATCCTGGTTTCCCCTACTTCCTACCTTTGGGTGAGTGCCTCTACCCCTCTGAGGTGCAATTTCCTCAGCTGTAAAATGATTTCCTCTCAGAGAATGGAACCAAAGATCAAAAGACATCAACAAGCTTGGCACTTAGCATGTGATCAGGATATGCAAGTTTCCTTCAGTCTCTGGGGGAGTAGTGAGCTGCCCGACACTGGGTGTATTCAAGCAGATGTCAGAGAGTCATAGTGTGGGATCGGGTACAGAGGATTTCTTTCTTGCACTGAAGTAAAGACTGCACTCAGTGTCCTTATGAGTTCTTCCAACTCTAAAAAAGCACACTTACAGCTTGGCCTTGGCTGGCTATGGGAAGATGGGCACATCCTGAGTGGACACAGTCTCCACCGACCTTCACCAGGCTAGAAAAAACAGGAGTCCACACGTGGTGCATGATTCCCTTTATATGAAATGTCCAGAAAAGGCAAAATTTATAGAGACCGAGAAGAGTAGATTGGTTGTTGCCTGGGGCAGGGAGTGGGAATGGGAACTGATAGCAAATAGGAACCAGGTTTCTTTTGGGGGTGATGGGAATAGTCTAAAGTTAGATTGTAGTGATGGTTGCACAACTTTGAAAATTTACTACAAATCATTGAATCATACCCTTAAAGTTAGAGAATTTTATGGTACATAAATTTTGCCTCTCTAAAGCTGTTAAAAACAAAAACACCCACCAATAAAGCAGGATTCCAGAGGAACCAATGGCGTAGTTGAGGGGGATGCCCACACCCCGTGGGAAGTATGGCAGTAGCAGGTTGAGGTCAGAGGTCATGAGGCCTGAGGTCACCTCCAGTCTCCTCCACCTGCGGCTTCACACTGGCACTTTCTTGTTATCTTTTGCTCTGTAAGATGTGAGGAAATGGAACAGACCCACCAGCCGACCTCATTAAAAGCCTGCAGTGAACCCCAGGCGATGTGAGAAGCCGAGGGAGGGACCATGAGGGAGGAGGCCTGCAGGAGACGGGCCTCCTGGAAGCCTTTGGTGACCAGCACTGGGTGGCAGCTCAGGGCACCTCGTGGTTCGGCGTCTCTGAGTTAAGATAAAAGCCAAGGACTTGTCCTGACCTTGTTTGTAAGGCACCGGTGGGTCCACTTGAGGGAGGAGGGGATGCAGCCAATCATCTGCTGAGCACCTACTACGTGCCAGGGAGGGGTGGACATTCACCCTGGTGATGTGACTGGCCATGGGGCCGGGAGACCAGCAGAGAAACCCTGTCTGGGCACCAGGCCTATGCACTGTGGAAAGATCTAACTTGCTCATGGTTGTAAAGCTGTCTGGTTTAAACTTCTTTGTAAATGAGAGGTGGGCATTTATCAAACCCATTTAACATGAAAGGAAACCAGAGCTCTGGAAGCTACGTCACTGGCCTGAGGCCACACAGGAAGTAGCAGAAGTAAGATTTGAACCCAGGGCCTATGTAAAGCAGGAGAATAACTTTCAGAGCGATCTGAATGAATGTTGATCTCTTGGTTAGTAGTGAGCTCCCCATCACTAGAGGTATGTAAGCAGAGGCTTAATGAATACTCTCAAGAAGTCCAAACAGATGACCTTGAAAGCCCTCCCAAGTCCAGTTAGTTTGTGAGGCCACACATCCTTGCCGGTCATTTTCCTTGAGAGTTAAATCTGGACTGAGGGTCAAGTAGAAAAGCCTGAGCCATTTCTGAGCCCTGGAGGGAGGGGACCTAGTGGGCAGGGCCTGGCTGGCACCTCCTCCGCTGGAACCACAGCTCCTCTGAGCGCTTGCCACACACCACCACTGATTGCTGCTTGGGGCTAACATGATACTTGAATACACACAGGCCAGGCCATGGCAAGCATCACCGGGCTCCAGGCAACCGCACTTCAGCCTGAACGAGCCCCGAGATTGGGGGCACAGGAATCAGGAGCTGCCAACCCAAAGCTGCTGCTCAGCTGGGCAAATGGGACCCTGTCTGGCCCTCTAGCCAGCGGCCTATTTCACACCTGCCCCACCTCTGCCCCGCGGGGGCACCCCACCCTCCCTCTCCCTGGTTCTGGCCTCCCCGAGGACTCAGCATCCTCTCAGCTCTGATTCACCACAGGATGAGCTCATCAGAGGCCCCTTCCCAAACAACAGCCCCAGGCCTGCAAGAGGCCCCAGCTCCCTTTCTTGTTCCTGCCTGGCCCTGGGAAGACTGAGAGAGGCTGGGGCCTCTGAAGCGGGGGCCGGTCTGGGGGCTTCCCCTGCCCCCTCCTCTCCAGGGGGCTCCCCAAGCCAGCACTGAGGTGGGGAGGCCAGGGGCCCTCCTGACCCCCATTGTCATCCACCTTAGGGCCCCTCCCAGCCCCTCCCAGCCTTCACCCTGCTCCACCCTCAGAAGGAATCTCGGTTTGCCCTTACCTATGTTGGTGTCTCCACTTCAGACCTAGATGCCAGACATGCAGGGGGCACCTTAGTCTCCTCTACCCCAGAAACAATAACTGGAGTCTCTGGGGGTGGAAGGCATGAACGCAGAGACTCAATGCAGTACAAGACAGTTACAGCATCCTTTCAAGGTCCTAATGTTCTAGCAACAGGGCAGGGCCCCTCCATGACTCAGGGTATTCCAGGGTCTTCTCTCCATCCACTGCAGGCTCAGCCCTGCCCTCCAGAAGACAGCCTGTCACTTGCTGCGGTCCAGGGGCCCCACACAACCATCCATCCTCCCCATTATCTTTCCTCTGCATAAACCCTTCCATGGCTCCCCAGCGCTCCTGGGGAAAAGCCCAAACTCAGACCACAAGAAGCCTATTGATTATGCCCTCCCTTCCCCCATGCCCTCTTCTCACTCCACTCCAGCAGCACCACTTGTAGCTCCCTGAATGCTCTGGCTCTACCACGCCCCAGGGACTTTGCACGGGCTGATCCTTCTGCCAGGAATCCACTCCCCTCCCCCAAGTTACACACAGATTTCTTTGTCCACCTTTAAGTCATTCATAATCCAAGCCTTCCCCGGCACCTCCCCCTTCCAGTGTGGGTTCCTTCACTCCTTCTACGTGTGGCACAGTGTGTTAGACCCGGGCCACCTGCCTGTTGTTCTCCAACTTGAGCTTGCATCAGAATCCTCTGGAAGGCAGCAGAGGACACAGGCAGGAAAGCGCAGGCTGTCAGAAGGTGGCTAGGGACCAGGAACATGGAAGCTTGGGCTGGACTGAGCCCTGGGGCACCGTGACAGAAGAGAGGGCCTGGGCACATGGCCAGACATGGCGTCTACGAGCCTCTCACTCCAAGCTTAGCCTGAATGTGGCACCTCAGGCCACCGCCCCAGGCCTCCAGGACACAGAACACTGGAGACCCTCAAGGCTCAGAGCAAACCGGAGCCAAGGACACACAGGCTGCCATGGCTCCAATAGGACCATTGTCCCCTCCTGACTGTGTACCTGTCCTCTACTCTGTAAGGAGAAAAAAAAGGAGAAAAGTGCCAGACTTGGGAAGCTCCACATTCAAAGAGAATGTTGCTGGGGAAGTGGAGGGAAAGAGCTGGAAGATGGCAGAGGGTGGGTTGGGGGACATTTGCTTTTAAATTTAAATCCTTTCAGATCATTGAAATTTTTAAGGAGCACATTACTTCTGTAATAATAACTTTCAAAAATAATTTTTGCCTTAAAAATGCAAAGCAGTCTGCAAAAATCTGTTTGGAAGAGAGAAGTTTACGGCCCATTAGCTTAAGGGGTCATTAAATACATCATCATCATCTTTTCTTGAGCGTTTACCATGTGCCCAGAGCACTGCTCCATGGTTTAACACCCATTATCTAATCTAATGCTCATCACAGCCCTATGAGTTGGAAGCTATTAGTGCCATCATTTTCTAGACGAGAAAACAGAATTTGATCGAGACTAAATAACATGCCCAAGGTCACCCAGCCTTGGAGCAGGGGTCTGAACTCTCGTGAGTCTGACAGCCGGCAAGGTCTCGTCCTTAGATCAGGGCACACACTATGCTGCCTCCTGAAACTGAAACGGAGAAACTGACAGGCCCAAAAGCCATTTGTTTTGCATCTACTCCACTGCTTGAAAGCCACTGGTTTTGCACAGGAGCCCAAATCAAATCGTCACAGAAAAACAAACCCAGGGTGGGGCGTCACCAACCACCTTGGAAATTTGGACCAAGGCTCCGAAAGCGTGTATGACAGTGAATCCACTGTAATCCGCCCACCTGTCTAACCATTCACCAATCCCTGACTACAAACCCTGGCATGCTCAGCTCTGTGCTGGACGCTGGAGACCAGAGCGGGTGAGATGCCCTTGGCCACCAGGAAAGGACCAGGTGAGCACAGGGCAGATTGGACCCCTCAGCACCTTCCAATCTGCCAGCTTTGCATCCTCCAGAAACACCCCCAAACCCTTTGCAATTCAGGATCCAAACAAGCATTACAGGCGGTGGTGAGAATAAAACACAGCCCTGTAGTCCATGTTCGCTGGTAGGCTTCCTCTCGCGAATGCCTTCGTTTGCATAAGGCCGAGCCTGGTCTTGGCAGTCCCGTCCATCTCGTTGGTCCAGGGACAACGCGAGACCAGCTAAATATGGTGGGATCTGTGGCATTTTATCCCTTAGCCCCAAGACGGAAAGGAAGGGGTCACACAAAGCCCCAGGAGCGATGGGAGGCAGGGTGGGACTTCTCCCCAGGGCTCCAGTCTGCAGACTTCAGTGCACTCCTGCTGGCCATGAGCTCCTTTGGCCAACGGTGTCCATGGTGCCAGCCAGAAGGCAGAGGCTGCTCCAAGCGCAGCCTGAGCTGCCGAGAGCAGGCGGCTTGGGTGCCCCATTCAATAGGATCCCACGTGCATTTCAGAGGTCTCGGCACATGGCAAGTGCTCAATAAATGTTTGATGAATGAATGAAGAAATGTGGTTTTGAGGAAGGCAGCTCTGCCCCCATTTGGAGATGGGAAGGGTGTGACTCTCAGCCCCACCACCAAATTTTGGGGGACATGGACTTAGGCTGCCTTGCAGGCACCTATACAAAGATTCTGTTGAGGACTCCTCCCACAGAGTTATGAAAATGAAAATATAAATAATAATAACACCAATAGCATCAGTGCTATCACAAAGTACTGACCCTCTGGCAGGTGTGCTGTCAAGCACATTATCTCACTTAGTTATTTCATTTAATCTTCACATAAGTCCTGTGAGACACAGAGTACCATTACCCCCAAGTTACAGATGAGAAAACTGAGGCTCAGAGGGCCAAGGCTGTAGTACTAGCAGAGTTGGGGTAGGCACCCAAGTCTAACTTGGAATAAAAGTTTAAAGCTGGAAGGGGCCTCACCCCTCATTTTACAAAGGACAAACTACAGCTCAGGGAGGCTGAGGTCACCAGTAACAGAGCTGGGACAAGAATTCGAGTGCCCCTATTTCCAGCCCAGGGTCTGCCACTAGGCCTCCTGCTTGCAACACTGTAAATGAAGACGATTTCTAAGTTCTGTAAAGAACCTCGAGATGGGAGGATTAATTATTCTTGGTCCCTGTGCAGCACTGTCTTTTCTAAAGGGCCCCTCCAAAACTCCCTCTCCTGGGCTTAAAGGGAAAACAGAAGAACCACTCAATTCCAAACCCAGCCTGTGATTTAAGGCAGCCTTGAAGATGGCCACAGGCCTGTGTGGCCAAGCCTGGAGGACTGCATGGAAGAAGCTGACTGCCTTCATCTCACTTCCTGCCTGGCACAGTCTTCCAAGCTCCAGGGATCCCACCTCCAGGCCTTTGCTCTCACTGTTTCTTCCTCCTGGGATGCCCTCCCCCAGCTTCCTCGCCTGTCTCATGTCCTACTCACTTTTCAAAGCCCAGCTCATATGCACTGCTTTCCCTGATTTCCCACCACTGTCACCACCCCAAAGGGACCTCTTGATCTGGTCTTAGAACCTCCAAGCCTTCCTTTAGACTTCTGCTCTGAACCCTCCCATTCTCTACCTTGAATGACAGGATTTACTTTCATGTCTGTCTCCTTTATAACAGGCTGGCTTCTTGAGGGGTTCTCAGCGGTAGTCTCTGAGGAGCTGCTGAATGAACAGAGAGGGGCTGGGAGTGGAGAGGTTGGCATCTTCTTTTTGTTGACTCGTGCACACCCCTGACTGGGTTTGCATACAGATCTCAAACTGTGGCCTTCCCTGCCTCTCCAGGACCCATCACCAGCTGCATCTTAAACTCTAAGTCCTAGAGGGTGAGGACCAAACCATTCTAGTATCTCTGTAGCATCAGTCATAAGTGGGGGCTTTAAAAAATAGTGTGGAAAATAATTAAGTGATGAACACCCACCAAGTCCAGCTATGGTTTGGCATTGGATGAGGGGTGGGGGGCAAGACACCCAGAGGAAGGGTCCTGCCCTCAGTGGATCTCACAGAGGAGACAGCAGGGATCCCAGAGGGCAGCGACCATTCGGCTTTGCCCACTCCCAATCCCCGGCAAATAAACAGTGCCTGGCACACAGTACAAGCTCAATAGCCAAAGGCTGAAGAAATAAATTAATATGTATTGACCCAAGGGCAGTGAGTGTCCCATATAAGGCAGGGTGGTGCTGAACGCTGAGTTGGTCTACATGGTGAGTCAGAGCTGCAGAATTCACAGGCCAGAGAGATGGAGAGAGAGAGAGAGACATGGGTGCGGGGCCAGGAGGTTTGTGGTTGACCGAAATCAACGAAGGACAGATCTTGAAAAGCACTTGGCCACAGTTGCCTGGGAGGCAGCATCATACACTGCGGTTTTCCATCTTTTTTCTGCAGAGCAATGTTTTTTCGAATGAAATCATACACCGTACCCTAAATGCATAACAGAGCTTCCCCGGTGGATGTCAGCTGGGGCTGAGGCTGGCCTGCAAACCGGCGGACTCTTGGGGCCGCTCCTGCTTGACCAGTGACGGCCTCCTCTCCTTCCCCTTCCCTCGGAGAGGCCCCAGGAAGGTGGTGGCTGAGGGGGAGGCTTGCGGCCCTACTCCGGACGTCACAGGCCAGGTCTTCTGGGAGGCCATTTAGGACAAATAAATGCTAAAGTGGCTCAAGGAACTTTCCCCAGCAATGAGGGAGTGGGGGTGAGGGTGGGGTGTAAAGAAAGCAAAAGGCCCTCCCAGCAAGCGAAGGACAACCCAATGCGGCCAGATAAGCAGTGACTGAAATTGCGGGGTGGCCCCTAGGGAGGATGAGGACTCACTATGGGCAGGACTTCCGGGGGCAATGCTTTTGGAAAGTGAAGCACCACCTGCAGATACATCGTGTGTGTGCGTGTGTGTGTGTGTGTGTGTGTAAATCAGGCTTTCAGATACCAGATCCACTGAAGCCGAGGCACACCTGTCAGAGAGAGGCTATCCCTGTGCTGTAAGCCACAGGAAGGACCCATTCAGGACAAATCAGCCCCTTTACCCCCTGCCATGGCTCCAATATGGAGCACCTGTTGTTTTGTCTGCTCAACATTCTTTCCTCCTTCTTCTGAAAATAGCACCTGGTTTTCCCTTTGGGGTACCAGCCCACTCACACTTTCAGGCTGAATCCTCCCACCCATACACACACCCCCAAACACAGACCCCTCAACACTGACCAAGTCTGGTCAATCAGCATAGTCTCTCCTTCTGGTTTCAATGATTGGTCAGAGATGGTCATGTGACCCAAGGCCAGCAAATAAGCTTCAACTCTGGGACTTTTGTAGGAACTCCTGGGAGAAAGAAGCTCTCCTTTCACTGGATTTGCAATGAGCAGGATATCAGTCTGGAGCTGCTGGCCACTGCCCCACTGCCACGTGGGGAGTGCTTACTGGGAACTGAAACCCACAAGGAGAGAAGCAGGAGGCACAGACCTGGGCATTATCTGAACCTTGGACACCAATAAACAGGCCCCCAATTGCCACGATATTGGAAACCAATAAAAAATGAATAAATTGCCTGTCTTCTTGCTTAATCAGGTTTGAATTGAGTGCTGGCTTCCAAACAATGCAGCATCTGACCTCAGTTCAGCCTTTGCCTGGCCTCTCATCACCTCATCTCACCCCACCACCCTCACCCTGTCTCCCCCTGCAGCCAACCTTCACTTCTGGCCTGTCATTGGTTCCTCTGACCTGGGCAGCAGCTCTAGCCTTCCCCTCAGACCCAAGGACTTGGCACAGGCCAGCAGCCTGCTGGGCTCACCTGTACCCTAGCCTTCCCAGCTGTCTGGCCCCGCCTAGGGTTCTGTTTTGGCTGATCTAGCGAGACCCCTCCAATCTGGGCTCAAATTCACTCACTCTGCCCTCATCGCTCCTTGTCCTCCTCACTGAACTTCAGTTCTGCTGGGAGAAACAGACACTACATAGTGAACAAGGGGCCTGGAATCCAGTCACTCCTGAACTTGCAGTGGGAAGAGTTACCCCGTGGCTTTGGTCCACGGCCTCAGAGAGACCTGCTATGGGCAGAGGCTGTGGGGTGTGACTGGACTCAGTTGTCAAGCAGGTGGGCAAAGTTCCTGGATCTCTTACCTGCTGTAGCACCTTGGGCAAGCTGCCCTTTCTAAGTCTCAGGATCCTCAACTTTAAAGTGGGGATCATACCATTACATACCTGACAGAAGGACAAAAATCTACAAAACTGACAGCACCAACTGGTGGTGAGGAGATGGCACAAAAGGAACTCTCACTCGTTGCTGGTGCGGATGCAAAATGGTACAGCCACTTTGGAAGACAGCTTGGCAGTTCCTCACACAGCTAAATATACCCTTACCATATAATTCAGCAATCATGCTCCTAAATATTTACCCAACTGATTGAAAACTTATGTCCACACAAAAACCTGCACATAAATGTTTATAGCAGTTTTATTCTGCTATATTTTATTTATAATCACCCAAAACTGGAAATAACCAAGATTTCCTTCAATAGATGAATGGACAAGAAAACTGTGATACATCCAATGGGACATTATTTAGTGATAAAAAGGAATGAGCTTTCAAGCCATGAAAAGACCTGGAGGAACTTTAAATACATATTACTAAGTGAAAGAAGCCAGTCTGAAAAGGCTACCTACTGTGTATGATTCCAATTATATGACATTCTGGAAAAGGCAAAAAAGAAAGGAGGCAGTAGAAAGATCACTGGTGACTGGGGGTGAGGAAGAAGGGAGGGAGGATGAAAAAAGTGTGGCGGTATCATCTTATCTGACAAGGCAGAGGGTGCCCCAGTATCCATTGCCCCTCCTTTCTTCATAAGAGAATTATAATTGGGCAGATGGTCCCCCAGAATAAAGACTCTATCTCCCAGCCTCCCTTGCAGCTAGGCACACCACATGACTACATTCTGCCCAATGGGACCTGACAGGAAGTGATGTATGCACCCTCTTAAAGGAAGGAGCACCCTCTCCTTTTCTGATTTCCCCCTTCTTGCTGACCAGAACGGAGAGACTGGCATGGGCAATCGTGGATCATGTAGACAAGCGATGGTTAGAGCCTCTGGACAAAAGGAACTTAGGCCCCTAATGTTTTTGTATCAAAGAATCCCCTTAGCTCAGAATTTTCGTTAGAGAAAAATCAACCTGTCTCTTTTTTATTTTGCATTTTTGTTCACATGCAACCAAATAATTATCCTAACAAATGCAAGGACTTTCAAGGATTGTCCTGAGGATTCTGCATAATATAGGTAAAACAGCTTCACTCACTCATTCATTCATTCAGCAAATAATAGCCAGTTTACTCTGCTGGGATCTGGGGGTTCAACTAAGAACAAAACAAACTCCTGTCCTCTGCAGTCCACATTCTGGTGCAGGAGGCAGCCTATCAACGTGAGGATGAATTAACTACGGATTGTCATGAGTACAGGAATACTATTAGTAACAGCTAATGCTTACTGCACTCTGAGCTTACTACGTGTCCTGTTCTAAGCGCTTATCATATATTACTTCATTTTATCTTCACCACAAACCCAAGAGGCGGGTGCTGTTGCTTCCTCATTTGACCGGGGAGGAAGCAGAGTCACTGAAAGGTTGAGAAACCTGCCCAAGGTCACACAGCTAGTAATTGGAGGTTCAGGATTTGAACCCACGTCTGTTGGACTTTAAAGCCTTAACCACTGGGTTCTCCTGCTAATGAAGGAAATAAAACAGGACAGGGTGATAAAGAATGATAGGGTGTCCTCTGATGGCTGCTATTAGCAACAACAAAAACAGCAAAAGCAGCATAAAACCCTGTGCTGAACAGCCTAAGCTCCCTTACCTGGGTAGCCTGCGTCGAGAAGTCTGGAAAAAGATTGTGCCCACGTTTTTAGAAGTTCAAATTCAAAGGGTTCACGTAGCTTGGATGATGGGGTCGGAAGGTCTGCTCCCTGCAAGCTCGGGGCTGTCCAGGAGACGCCCACCTGTCAAGACAAGCAGAACCAGCCGTGACTGCCTCGTGGGGGGGATGCCATCGCTCACACTGCCCGAGGTCTCTTTTTTTTTTTTGAAATGTGCTCCGGGCCCTGAGGAGAGAGTGTGAAGGGGCAGCCAGAAGGAGACTGGGCATCAGGACTGGGGAGCCATCGTCTAGGTCCCAGCTGAACTTGCCTGTAAGAAATTCCAAGACACAAAGATATGTATATGCCTGTGTGTGTATGTCCTGAATAAAAATACGCAAGTGTCACGCCCACTGTGTCTAGCACGGTGCCCTTTGCAGAGCGGGAGGCTTGACAAATGTTTCCCGATTTGCTTTGATGTGAAACATCATTTTATATGTCTGAGTGGGAGGAAACTCTGAGAGTTCACGCGCATTGGTGGAGAGATTCTTCCTCGTGTGAAAATGCATTCCTGGGATGCTCCATCCAGCCAGACCAATGGCCTCATTTGATCAGTGAGGAGACCGACACCCAGAGAGGGGCAGTGACTCGCCCCAAGTCACAGAGCAAGTTGGTGTCAGAGTGAGGCCTAAACCCCAGGTCCCTCCTGACTCATCATGGCCAGGTGCTCTCTCCCGGGCCACACCCTCCTTTGTCGTTGACAGACTTGTACCCCTGGAGCAGCCTGGGCACAGGGTCTGCTGCCTGCCTGACAGGTGAATGCTGGTCACAGGCCAGAATGGAGAATTGTTTCCTGACTTCGTCCAAGCCCAGACAAGGTACGGGAGGCGGTGCCCACGGTGGCCGGGAGCATGGGCTTGGAGGCAGGTGGACCTCGGTCACTTGTTGGGGCAAACTCTTTCCAGGAGTGGGCGACCCTGGGGTAGTCAGGGGTCCTCTCAGAGCATCAGTCTCCTCCTCTGTAAAACAGGGATACTAATAGCATCTCTCTTTGAGGATTGCAGGGAGTGAAAATGACACTCCTAAGTCTGTGAAGCCCAAGCAGAGCATTTGGCTCACAGCAATCGCTCAATAAATGTTAGGGAGGCGACACAAGGGAGGGTATTGTGAGTGCTGCAGAGGGAGACGGAGCACTGCACGGGGAGTTGCTTTGTGCCCGCGGCAAGTCTTTAGACAAAACTCTCTCAATGCCACCAGTGACTCATTCCCGCTGCTCCCACTGTCCATCCCCGTCTCTGCCTTCACGGACCAGCGTGGGTCCCCAGCCCAGCGTACCTACCTCTCCCCACAGCTGCAACTCCCCACCTGCCCACGGGCTCCCCACACCCCAGCCCACATTTCACCAGCCAGCAAAATGAAAATGTCATTAGCACTCTGCAAGCTGGTGAGCTAATGTCACCAGACGGCAGCCAGTGCATGAGAACTGGGGAGGGGTGGAAGGTGGGGGGCGAATTCCCCGGGAGGCGTGGCGTTCTCGGCTTTTCCCAATAAGGGTATGATGAAGAAATAAGTAAATGGCTGTAGGAAAGAGGTGACAATGGAGACCGTTCTTCTAGCAGCATGCTATGGAGCTGTGCCTTTCTCCTGGGCTCACCATGGCTGCCTGTGGTCCCTGCTTCAGCCCCTGTCCGGATGATAGATGTGTCTCAGCCTCTCTGGGCCTCCTCTTCACACATACAGCTGATGAAGAAGCTCATCAGGGGGACCCCCAGCTTCCACCTTTCATTTCTACCCCAGCCCACGCTCCCTCAAACCTGCTGAGACAAGCAGACCACCCCCTCAGTTAACATGGCAGTGGGGGGGGGGGTTTCGTCTCCTAGGAGGAGGTGGCAGCATTGAACCCCACGGATCCGCAGGCAGGCATTCTGGGTTCCAGCCCCAACATGGCATTAACTTGCTGTGAGCACTCAGGCACGACCTCCCCTTCGTGGGGCCTTAGTTTTTTTCTCTGTGAAAGGGGGCGCCGGACACAGCATCAGTCCCGACAACGTCTCCGAGTCAGCTCTAAATTCCCCAACTCACAGGCAGAGATGCCAATGTAAAGCTCCTCCTCTTCCAATGTCCTTATGGCAGCAGCACTGATGACATCCGCAGGCACGTTAAGGCTTCCTGGAGGAGGGGGCAGATGTGTGTGTGTGGAGACAAGAGCAGGGCGCTGTGGGCAGGGGGCCTGGGTGAGCAAAGGCATGGAGATACCCAGTGGAGGGGGGATCTGGAGCCAAGGCTGCCCGACAGGCAGCTGGGAAATGAGATGGAAGAGTCCTGTGGTCAGTGCTTTCCACGCATTTTCCCATTTAATCCTAACACTGCCAGCATTCCCATTTTACTGATGAGAAACTGAGGCTCAGAGAGGTTAAGTAATGAGCAGACATATGGTTGTTAAACAGCACCGATTGGATTTGAACCCCATAGTTGATTTAAGAGCAGAAGTTCTTGATTGCTGTGGGGTGCCACTGTCTAGACTGTTTAAGACAGAAGGAGCACGAGAGAAATTCAGGAGCGTGTGTGTCATAAACGCATGCAAACGAGCTCACGTGATATGCGAGGGTGGGCAACGCCCACGTCTGCGTGGGAGGGGTGGCAGAGTTTAGTGTGTGAACGCGTGTACATTGTAACTGTGGGTGGCTCACTGCTGAATGAAGCTGCTGCCCTGAGTCCGGGCCCAGAAATGCCGAATGGGGAGGACGTGGCCGAGTGGCCAATGGGGCAGGGGAGTGGGCAGGCAGAAGGCCCTGGCCATCCCATGGTGGTCCAGGCAGCCCTGCTCTGTGGGCTGTGAGCTGGGCCTGTGCTCACGGGTCCTGCTGTGTGGGCCTGGCCTGCATCACTTGTCTCCGGATCCCATACTCCCCTGACTGCTGCCCAGGAGAGCAGCACATCCTGCCCTCGGCCTCTTCCTCGGCTCAGTCTCCTCCGTGGTCCCTCGGGATGCCTGTCCCAGCCGGGAACAGATCCTGTAGATCGAGCCTGGGATACACCCAGGGCTGCTGCCAGCGGGCAGGGAAGCCAGCAAGTGAGTGCACCTTGCACCCGCTGGGGACCAGCCAGACCTGTACTCCAGCCACTAGCCACTGGCTGTGTGATCAGGCCATGCAACCGGCCTCTCTGAGCCGCAGTGAACCCTCACAGAGCTGCTAAGATGACTACCTAAGGGAAAAGGCGTGCATTCTATAAAGTGCCGTGCCCACAGACAGGGCTGTAGTTCGAATCCCAGTGGCCAAGATAACCCAGGAATTAGTAGCGTTCCCTAGAGAGCCATGACTAGGAATCCAGCCAACGCCTTTACGTAAGTCCCCCTCGCCGCTCCCCTGGGCCTCAGTTTCCGCATCTGTAAAGCACAGGGTCCTCAGGCTCAGATACGGAGTGGTGCTCAGCCCCTCCCTGTCTACTTTTCTTCACCATGATTCGCCATTAACATCACATCTGGATTTCATTTGCCAGAAACCAGAAGGCCATTCATGTAGCAGTAAGCTGAGTAAATAGGGCCCAAGACAGGTAAGTTTTGATGGGAGGAGAGAGGTTTCATGGTTTCATGTTCGAGTCGCTGACTAAGAAGGTATGTGATCATTCTAGGAAGACAGAAGGAAGCATGCAGGAACAGAGGGGGGCAGAGCTGTTGGAAGTCGATAGAACTTGGACAAACTCTCTCCCCAAGTTTGCATTGGGCTGGCCCTGAATGCCACAGAGAAGACACAAGGAATTCTGTTTCCTGGAGACCTCAAGGAACGGGAGCATTCCCTCATTTGGTGAGCATTAATTGAATACCTGCTGTGTACTGGGGACTCCGGGGGTGCCAGGGATGAGAGAGGCACCAACTATGCCTTCAAAGGAGCTCCTGTTATGGGGAAGAGTGACAATGTCCTTGTCTCCATAGTTCAAGGTGGCTTAGGAGGGCTCATCCCATTGCTTTCAGTTCAGAGGAGGGAAGGACCCCTTCCTGCTTGGGCCCCAGGGAAGGCTTCCTGGAGGAGGAGGCAGATTTGAATGTATGGGGATGAGAGGAGGGCACTGTGAGCAAAGGGACCAGGGTGAGCAAAGGCACAGAGGTGCCCAAGTGTGAGGTGAGTATTCAGGACCAGGAGGCAAGGCTGCCTGTAGGGGTAGAATGGGAAATGAAATAGGAAGGGGCTGGATGATTAAGGTCCTTGAATGCTGGGCCGAGGATGATGAACTCTATCCATAGAAAAAGGGGAGCCACTGAAGGTCATAGAGCAGAGGTGTGCTTCTGGTGGTTGAAGAGCAGCAAGGAGCCCAGGCAAGTGGAAACAGATGGTGAGAGGATGGAAGGAGGATGGGCAGGGCCTGATGGTGCGGGTGGATAAAGGGATGCTGGAGGGGTGGGGAAGGTAGGGGGGATACTGAAACCGGCAGGTTGTGGGGAGGGGACCCAGATGTGGGGGGAAAGATGATGACTGAATTTAGACAAGGTGGATTTGCATCCCGGCTCTGCCACTGTCACCGTGTGCTCTCAGGCATGTCAGTTTACCTCTCTGGGCCTCAGTTTCCTCCCCTATAAAGTGAAAAAAATAAAACCGCTTCAAAGAGATGTGAGATTCAACCAGATAATATACGAGAAGCACTCTGAAGATTGTAAGTGATTGTTGGATGCTTGCTTCCTGCAATGTAAGCATTTGTTGCTTTTATTAATTAGTGGTGACCTTCCCCTATTACAAGTGAGGACACTGAAATTCAAAGTCAAACGAGTGGCTGGAATTGGCAGTGCTGGGCCTCAAATCATAGGAGAAGCAAATTATGAGCAAATAAATGTGGGATGACTCAGAGAAGAGTCTTGATTTTAAAATATTGCTAAAGAAAAGGGCTGTTTTATGACTTCTGCGCCGTGTGCTTATTAAACCCAAGCTATAAATGTGAACTAATAAGTAAAATGAGTTAAGTTAATTAAAAAAATCAACCTTCAGGATGGATCCATATACCTAATGGCAGTCCATAAACATAAACATAAAATTTTAAAATACAAGAATGAATTGCAATGCCCAGCAGCTCAAAGAATCTGCAATTTCTCTGTCCGAAAATAAAAGCTATTGATTTTAGCTTGGGTTCTCATTGCTCATGAATGAGCCTTTGAGAAGTCATAAAGAAAGGAATTATTTCCAATTGTTTACTCACTAAGGATCATATGTATTGAATTTAAATTGTCTCTGATTCCTAATTAGTACAAACCAAATTAGAATCTGAGTACAGCAGATCTGGAAAGGCCCTTGGAGACTGCGACCTTAAGCTCAGTTTTCTTTGTTTTATAGACCTGCAACCCAAGGGACAGAGAAGGAGAGCTACTTGCCCAAGATCACACAGCAAGTAAGGGTAGGATCCAAGCTAGAACCTGAGCTCCAGGCACCCAGGTCGGCATCCTGCTCTGGTCCCTGCAGCATCTGTGATCAGATCATTAAATTCAGCCCTAAGAGATGTGCAGGGATGTTCCCTGGGCCTTAGCCCGGGTGATTCTTATATAAGAACTTTCTCCCTGCTCTGGGGAAAAGTAATCTGTCCAAGAAAGGATCCTCAAAGCCCAGCAGTCTAATACTGATAGCAAAGTGAGTTCTAAGACACTCTAGCACATTGCTGTGTGTGGAACCCTTGAGCCCCTGTACGCAACCTGCTTGCCAGGCAGCTCAGCCAGGAAAGAGACACACTGGGAGCGTTGGGTTCTGTTCTGAGAGGGGCTGCAGGCTGGTACAGCCCAGGCCCATGTCAGTTCCTCCGTGTTCCAGGTGGGGCTGGAGGCACAAAGGCCTCATTGTACAGTGGGGAAGGGAGGGGTCTCTTAACTCAGCCAGGCTCGTGCTCTCTATCTCTCTCCCTCTCTCTCTCTCTCTCTCTCTCTCTCTCTCTCACACACACACACACACACACACACACACACACACACACACACGGACGATGGAGCTTTGCATGTGGCACAGGCACGCGTGCGTGTATGTTAAGCTTCAGCCTACAGTCGATTATGAAGCAGATGTTTAATTACTACCTGAGTGTTATTAATCAACACGATTAATACACAACCCATACCACATAATTACTTTGCAATTACACCGAAACGAAATATTTTAGTGCCGAGGGTTTGCTAATTACCCGGCCTTGCCAAAGGACAGGTATAATGGGCAGCAATTTTTCTTCTTTCCTTTCCTTCCTTTTCTCCCTCCCCTGCCCTCTCATTAATCTTCTGGGCTGATGTCCCCACCACACAGAACGGGGAGCCCAGGCGGGCTGCTGGCCTCCTCCCCGAGGTGCCACTTCTGCCCTCTCACCGCTTTTCATGTGACCCTAAATCACCCCCAGTCCTCTCCTCTCAGCTCTCCAGCTTGGAAATGCATGTCCTTTCCAGAAATGAAGCCGGCCTCCTGCCGGCCTGCGGATGGAGAGACAGCGGCAGGCAGGGGTTACCTGGGGACGGTCTGCAGGCAGCTGCCTGGAGTTGAATCCCAGCTCTATCAGTTCCTGGCTGTGTCATCTCTGTCAAGTTAACCGTGCCTCAGTTTCCCCAGGTGCAAGATGGAGACGAGAACAGTAATTACCTCAGGGGTTTCTTGTGAGTATTTAATATGATAGAACGTGTAAAACACTTAGCCAGTGCCTGACACAGAGTCAGAGTCCAGTAATACCTATCATAACTATCACTGCTATTATTTACCCAGAAATGGCCCCTCCAGGAATCCTCCTAATCACAGAGTCTCCCAAATGTTCAGGTGTTTGGATTCCACTCTCTACCCCTCAGAGAGACAGCTCGGTCCCATCTACCTGGAAACATCTCCTTACATTGCCCCCTCCTCTCTCCCTGCCACCTCCATGGGCTCCACTTCCCTAATCCGAGCCTTCATCCTCCCTCACCTGGCCCACAGCCACTAGCCACCTCACAATCTCCCTGCTGCTCCCCACCCCCAATTCCATCCTCCACTGGGTGGGGAGCCAGATCTTCAAGGAGCAGAGCTTGGACTATGCCACTCTCCCGCTCAACAACCTTCTGTAGCTCACCATTGCCTATGCAGCAAGGTCCACCTGCCTCCACTGGAAGATCACTAATGCCCCAAATTCCACCTTCATTTCTTAAGTGCATGAGCACCTAAGCTTTTGATGATGAATGAATGAATGAATGAATGTCTTGCTAGATTTGAGAAGCATCTACACCCACCAAGCTGGGATGTCCCAGAGCATTGTATGAACCTGGCCTCGAGGTTTAGCCTGGAACTTGGGGTTTATCCCTCACTGTTCATTTCCCCTCCACTTTTTCCCTCCCCTCTCCCCCCACAAAAATCTTCCCCAAACCAGCTGCATTTAAGAACAATCCATCTTTTAGGGCACAGAAACCACAGGTCCAGCTGAGCAAAGAGACTATATAAGGACCCTCAGATGCAGGGGCCAGTGTGTGGTCTGCTCGAGAGATGAGTGTAAGGGACACAGTGACAAACTCCAGCACAGATGGCACACGAAGAGAGCCAAGGGGGAGGGTGCTTGTGTGTGCTTGTGTACATGGTGTGCACACTTTCGTTTGTACAAGTAGGGCCAATGTAGCTACTTGTGTGACTTAACTCCTTCAGTTACAAAAATATCAAGTAGTATGAGTCATTCATTTACTTGATAAACGTAAAACATTGGGCTCTGGAGTCAGACCGCTGGTATTAGAATCCTCTCACCTCTGACGAGCTGTGTGACTTTGGGAAAATTCCTGAACTTCTCTGAGCCTTGGTTCTTAGTTGTAAAATGGGGCTAATCATATCTCCTACCGATAGCGTTCTTGTGAGGAGGTAATGCACACTTTGATCAGCATCTGGCACACAGGAAGAGCCAGACCAAAGTTAGCTCTTTTATTATTATTAATAATAAGAATTAATAAACCCTGGGAACATAGAAACTCAATGCCTGAAGCAGAACATGGCATATAGTACTAGACCAACAGGTGGAGAAGGCCCTGCAGAACATTAAAATGGAAGGTAGGAAAGTGATTTTTCTCATTCGTTTATTCATTCAGCAAAAGCTCATTGAGTGCCTACTGTATAAATCTCTGTGTTAGGCGCCGCGGGAAGGCGGAGGGACTCCCTGTCTTTGCAGTGAGGCCAAGTGGAAGGTGCTGTTCACAAGTAGCTGGAAGAGAGCAGAGGCTGGGGAATGTTCTAAACCACTCAATGCTGTACCCCCAAAGCCTCAACTTGCCGGCCACTGGACACTAGATGAATGGACGGCAGCACCGCTGAAGATGCGGGAGAGCTCCTGGATGCGCAGGTTCAAGTCCAAGGAGAAGGCGAAGGGGAGGAAAGGCTTTCCAAGCAGAGGGCACGGCCAAGGCAGTGGCTCAAGGGTCTCAACTTGCACGCCAGGTGGAGGGGGCAGCAAGCAGGATGTGCTCTGGCGGAGGCGTGAAACGGGAGAGGAGAGGGAGCTGGTGGGTCACGGGCGCCGAGACAGAGCCTGGGCTAGTGGGGAGCCAAAGGAAATTCATGGAGGGGCTGACGGGGGCCACTTCAGGTCCAGGGTTTTCCTTCTTCGTCTGAAGTTCAAGCCTTGGTCTTTGGACCTCTGAAGCCCCCTCCCGGGAGGCTGATGAAAACTTTTCCAGGGGACATTGGATCTATTTCTCTTGCCTGAGAAATAAGAATTTACATAAGGCTCCCTGCTCAGCCACAGGGCAAGTGCTCTGGCCACCAACCTCCGCAGATGCAGTACTAACCCAGATGACAAACAGGAAGCGTGACTCTCCAGGTAGATGTAGAGAGGGGCACACAAAGCCAGGATGCAGTTGTTTTTACTCAGAGCCAGCCAGGCTCTGCTGGCCCGTGCTCAGCTGTATATGATGAAAGTGGCCCAGCAGAGATGTTTCCTTCCTCTCCCCATGGGCCTCCTGTGCCCCCTTCCCGACACATTCTGGCTCTTCACACACACACTCAACCCCACACACACCCACACCCACAGCAAAGTCTGGTGTTGGCTTAAAGCAATAAGGTCAAAAGATCAAGAATGCTGACCACGAGGCAGAAACCTTCATTCTAGTCACAGCTCTGGGACAGCTTTGCTGTGTGCCCCGTTTAGGTCATGTGCCCTCTCTGGGCTTCCACTTTCTCCTCTACAAAATGAGGCGAGGTATTCAATGATTTTCCGTGCTCAAGTGAAAGGAAGGGGGCTAAGTCCCATCAGATGGGCAAAAGTGAGTTGAGGAAGAATCTGAAGGGCCTGAGTCCCCGGGATGACATGCCCTGTACCTGGGAGAAAGCCAGGCCGGTTCCGACGGAAACAAGAATCAGGGGCTCCTGCAGCCTCATCGGTGACTGAGGCTGAATTCAAATGCTGGGCCCACCATTCATTATGCTATTGGACACCTTATGTGAACCCCTCTAAGCCTCAGTTTCCTCACCTGTAAAACGGGGACATGACACTTCTCGTTCATAAAGTTAAACAAGAAGACACAAGGAGATTGCCCAGCATGGTGTCTGGGTGGAGTAGGCCTCAGTAAGTGGAAGCTATTATTAGTATTACAATTACAGCTCCATCTACATCTGGGGGAAACCCCAGCCGCAGCTCTCTCACTGCTCTGTGGGTCCCTCCCAGACCCCTGGCAGCCCCGCCCAGAAGGGGGGCTTTCCTGACCACACCTGGGCCACATGCAAACATGGCTGTGGACTTAACATCAGTTTTCTGGACAAACCGTGGGGACTCCTCAGAGACGTGGGGAAAGGAAGCTGGCATTAGGGCTTCTAACCTTCCCTGAAATGTGTCCTTTATTTGAATAAGGGGAATGTATCCATGTATCACTTGCTAAATAACAATGAGAATAAATCAATCATTTGGGGACAAACACCTCTGGGGAAATCCCAGGCCTTGGCTGACCCCGACGCTGAAGGCTCCGGCTGTGTTTCTCATTCCTGGCCCTGGGGGCAGGGGTTATTAGAGATCACTAGTCCACCTCCCGCCTGTAGGAGGGAAGGAGCTCTCACGGGCCAGGCCAGGCCAGGCAGGAGACACCCGTCCTGGGATGGTCTCCATGCAGACGGTGAGAGCAGAAAGCCTGACTCCACCCACCCAAAAGGTGCTCAGGGGCTTCGGTGGAGCTGCTGTCTCCATGGCATCTGATGTGTCCTCCTCTGGATCCTATGTGGGAGGTGGGTCTCTAAACAGGAGGTGGGTCTCTAAACGGAACCCCAGGGAGGTGGATGATTCTAGTAAGCGGTAGAAAGGGGCTTCACACCTAAGTCCGTCAGGTGCCACAGCCGGAGGAGTTTTCTTCCTAATTCCAAAGTAAGGGATTAGGGTGTGTGCGTCCTCGCCTGGAGGGCGCACCCCTCCCTCGACCACAGCAGCGCTGGATGCGGAAGTCTCCACCTGCCCCTTCTCTGGGGGGGACTGCTGGCCCTGGCTGTTTGGATTCACATCACCCAGAGATGCCTGGGAGGCTACACCCCTGCCCCACCGCCAGGCATAGCCCGTAGCCCCCGACAGAGGGTACTGGGCACAAACTCTGCAATGCCATTCACTCTCCAGAGCTCCCCCGGGATCCGGCTGAGGCTAGAGTGCTCTTGAACCCCGTCCTTGCTTAGCTTCTTCCTCTGCCTCACCCTGCTCCTTTCTCTGGTCCCGAGAATCCTTCCTCAATAATTCACGTGCACAACCATCCCCGCTCAGGTTCTGCTTTCAGAGAGTCGGACCTAGGACACAAAGGAGACAGACACGGTTCCTGCTTTCTCGAGCGTCAATGCCCAGCAGAAGTCAAACCTGAGACACCGACTGACCATGACACAGTCCCTTCAACCATGACCACTGACACCCCCCCCCAATCTTATGACATGCTGTGCAACCCCCTTTCCCTCCTGATATCACTGAATACCAACAACAACCCAGCCAGGAGGGTTTGTTAGCTCCAATTGTACAGATGGCGCTGAGGCTCAGAGGGATTATAGTTTGCCCAAGGTCACTTGCAACTCCTATGTGGCTGCACTTGGGTTAGACCTCCGTTCTGCCTGATTGCTGGGCCCCAGGGCCTGCCTCCCACTAACAAAGAGGACCTGAACACATCTGCAGAGATGGAGAGCAGGGAGGCCCCGTGGTTAGGGTCATGCCCAGGGCAAAGCTCGCTGTCCCCCTCTGCCACCTCTTGGGCCCTGTGACTCAGGGTCCACAGCCTGGGGGAGGCGACTCTGAAAGAGGAGAAGGAGTGCGGGTCACCGGAGACTGCTTCCCTGGTGCCACTCTTCCACATCACAAGCCCGGGGGTCTCTCGCTCTTAAACGATTCTCCCGGACCTGGTTCCTCCCCGGTCCCCCTCCCCCAGTTCCCGTTATGTCACAGATCATGCGGCTCAGCCAGGCGGGTAACAGGCAGAGAATGGGAATTTTTACCTGTTAATTTGGTTTCTGAACCCCTGCTGCCTGCCAAGCCCGAACAGCTCCATGGCAGCTCTGAAAGAAGGAGGGGAGGAGGAGGGGCAGGCAGTGGCCCACGCTCCAGGGGTGACTCCGACAGCCAGCCCCCTGGGTGAGGGCGGCACAGCGGGGCCAGGGAAGGCGAGCCTCCCTGGATCCCAAGGCAGGAAGGGGGCCTGGTTCCCAGAGCACCTGCTCCCTCTGCCCCATCCTTGGTGAGTAAAAGGCAGAAGGCCTCCAACAGCCCACTGCTCGGGGAAGAGCCGAGCCCGGCCAGGCACAAGGAACCCTGCCCCCTCATCCTTCCCGCCCAAAACCTTCAGCCCTCTGTAACAGGGCCTCTCCCAAGGTACCTTGAGCCCTCGCTACCCTGGGCGTTGGACTTCATTTAATCCTCAAAAACCTTGTCTCATCTACCCTGTATGAGAAAGCTATCATTAGCATCCCCATTCTATAGATGTAGAAACTGAGGTTCAAAAAGGTGATGCTTCCCCAACAAGTCCAACACAGAATAACCATATGACCCAGAAATTCTACTCCTGGGTCTATGCCCCAAATAACCAAAGCCAGGACTAAACAGACACCTGTATCCGACGGCTCATAGCAGCACTATTCACAGTAGCCAAAAGGTGGAAACACCCCAAATGTCCATCAATATTTACATGAGTACACAGATGAACGTAATATAGGGTTTCAATGAAATATTATTCACTCAGAAAAAGGAATGAAGTACTGATGCATGCTACAATATGGATAAACCTCCAAAACATTATGCTAAGGGAAAGAAGCCAGGTACAAAAGGCCACATATAGTATAATTCTAATTCTATAAAATGTCTGGAAGAGGTAAACCCACAGAGACAGAAAGCAAATTAGTGGTTGCCAGGCGCTGTGGTGGGGGGAGGCTTGATGTGTATGGGGTTTTCTTTTGGGGTGAAGAAAATGTTCTGGAACTAGATAGAAGTGATGGTTGCACAACACTGTGTATTAAATGCCACTGAATTGTTACTTTAAAATGGTTAATTTTCTGTCATGTGAATTTCACCTCAATTTTTTAAAACAGCTGGGGGAGGCTGGTGAGGGGGAGGTGATGTCATGCACTGAAGGTCAAAGAGCAGGTAAGTGGGGGAGCCCAGGTTCACACTTGGGTCTTGCTGACGGCAGGGCATGCCCTTGGCCACCATCCTCGGCTGCCTGTCCTGTGCTTTCCCATCTCTGGCCTTTGCCTCTGTTGTTGCCTTGGCCAGCAAGACCCCCGCTCCTCATTTCTGCACTCAAAATCCTACCCATTCTTCAAGGGCCTTGGTTAAAAGCCACCCCCTCCCCGAAGCCTTCCCGATCTCCTCGGAGTCCTCTCCACTTGGAGGCCCCCGGCCCCATGCCCTGCCCGGTCAGTTTGCCCCACGCCTCCTGCCAGAGTTAGCAGTGCACAGGGCTCTCCCTCGCTCCCCACCAGCCTGAGGGGGTCATCACACTCACAGGTCCTGGTGAGGGTTAAATAACACGAATGCCCGCGGAGCTCTCCACTCTGGGCTTGGCAGGCAGTGAGCGCTCAATCACTGGTGCTTGTTAACATCCAGGTTCACTCCTGAAGCGCTGAGACCTGCGGGCTCATCTCTGCTTCCCTGGCCCAGGCCCTGCTCCCAGGGGCACTCCTCAAACGACTACGGAATGCGAGGGGAGAGACAAACTCCCGGACAAGCATCCACTTTCCTACCTGTTCTCCTGCTGGGCAGGAAGCCTGTCTTGGTTCACAGTTTATAATAAATGCAACTCCGTTTCCTCTTGGCCATGCTGGCCCCAGCACGCACACACCCAAAGTCTGCTGTTTCTGTTAAATGTCTGAGGCTCCTGGGACCAGCCAGGCCCTGACTGAGTCCCGAAGTTTTGCTCCACGAGGCACCTCCAGCCCCAGGTTCTGCAGATCAGGACAAATCAGAAGTTCTGGCCTCCGTAAAAGCCTACTGAACACGATCTCTCTAATAATTGTTGTCATGCTTATCTAATGAATATGCAATAAGACATTCATCATGGAAGCACTTTCTAAACTAAAGGAATTATATACATTTAAGGTATTGGCATTAAGAATAATCCCAAACACCAGACAGTGCCAACCTTTTCAAGATGCTTTTGGAAGCTCTTTCGAATCTGCAATGGAATGTGAATTAGTTAAAGATGCCAAGAAATTCACTTCAAACAAAACAAGGCGGCTAAATTAGGAAGCCCTCACTCCAGGGAAGGCAAAGAGACATGCACTTCCCTGATCTTTCTCTCTACTTGGCCCGTTGATGGTAAGACAGGCTAAGGACAGGGGTGGGGTGTTGGGGGGGACCACTACCTCTCCAACTGACACCCAAAGCAGAGAGAGGGAGCTTTGGGACCAGAGAAATCCAGCCCAGCCGCTTGCCAACCCTGAGATCATGGGCCAGCTCCTTAAATCCCTTACTGTCAGGTGGTGCGGGGGCATGGAGAGGTGGGGGGTGACGAGGCTCACCTCCCTGAGTGGTGACGAGCGTCAGCTAAGGTGAGACAGACTTGCAGAGCACCTGGATTGGCACAAAGGAAGCTCTCAATAAGTATTTATTCTCTTCCTTCTCAAACTATCCTCAGACCATTTAGAGAGTAAAAAACAAACCTCAGACTGAAGGACGTATTTGCAATACATACGTATTACAAAGCACTTGTATCCAGAATATGTAAAGAACGCCTACAAATCAATAAGAAAGTAAGAAAACAACCCAGTTGAAATTGGGCAAAAGTCTTGAAAAGATACTTCCCAAAAGAAGATATCCAAATAGCCAATAAATATATGAAAAGGTGCTCAGCACCATCACTCACCAGGGAAATGCAAATAAAAACCATAATGAGATACAGAATCACCAGCTGACTAAGACTGAACAGAGGGATGACACCAAGCATGGGTGAGGAGATGGACAGACTAGAACATTCATGCACTGCTAGGACCATCAAATGGTACAACCATCCTCTTTGGCACTGTCTGTTAAAGTCAATCCCGTGACGATTCAGTATTTCCACTCCCAGTTACACACCCAAGAGAAATGCCTGCATGTGCCCACAAAATGACCTGGACCACAATGTTTGTTGCAGCTTTCTTTATAAGTACTCCAAATGGGAAACAACTCGATGTCCATCCACAGAAAAATGGATAAATCAGTTTTCATATATATATATATATATATATATTTTTTTTTTTTTTTCACACGATGGAATATCACACAGCAGCTAAAAAAAAAAAAAGAACTGCTGTCATGTGCAACAACATGCATGGAAGGATCATAAAATCATCATGTTGAGTGAAAGAAGCCAGGTCTGGAGGAGTTCATGCTATACAATTCCACTTATATAAAGTTCAAGAACAAGAACAACAGCCTGATGGTGATCGAAGCCAGAACAGTAGTTACCTGGGGGTTGAAGGGGGTGAGGAAAGGAGAGTATCAACTGGGATGGGACACAGGAGAGCCTTCTGAGCTGATGGCATGGGTCCCTGCCAACCTTCCCGGCCTTGGCTAGAACCACTCCCTCATCTCTCACTAGGCCCCAGCCATAATGGTCTTCCCTCCATCCTGCAACACTCGAATCCATTCCTGCTCCAGGGCCTTTGCACATCTTGCCTTCTCAATCTGGAACCCTCCGCTCCCCAGTTCTGCATGGCCAGGCTTCACCTATATTTAGATCTGCACGGTGGTTACTTGGTATATAAAAAAATCGTTAAGCTATATATTGGAGATGTATGTATTTTACTGTATATATATTATTCCCAAATAGGATTTTTAAAAAAATTACCAGAGGATCAATTGGACCAAGCCATCTCTAAGGTCTATCAGCCCTATCATTTTATGATCCTCAGAGCCTGGAGAATGATTCTTAGGTTCTAATGCTGGAATTCGGAGATGGTGTGCTCATTTTATTCTTTCTCTTCCCTTTCACTTGCCAAGAGAGGCCCCCTCTCTTGCTCCCTCTCCCTCCCTGACTTTGTGTAAGTCAGTCAGCCACTCCTGGCCTCATCACCCCATCTGCAAAAAGAGGGTCGTGCTGCCAGGACTCCCCTCCAAGAGGGAGAAACATGGTCATGCACGGGAAATGCTCTGTGCATCACAGAGCAAAAATGCTAACTGCATTCCCAGAATTGCTAGCAGATGTTTCTTTGCATGGGGTCAAGTACATCCAGGCAGAATTGCAATTACTATGGCGAGGGTGTGGTTTAAAACTCAAACCTGGCCCACATGTATTTTTTGGTGTCAAGGGATCTAAGATGGTGGCCATGGAACAAAAGTCATCATGGGAAAGGGATGGCCACTGGTTTGACCTGGGAAGGCACAGATTCTGGTGTGGTCCCTCAGGCTATCGGCCAGAGCCGTGCAGGAATGATCCTTGAAGGAGACAGAGGCGGTGCCTGGCCTGGGGCTTCTGCTGGCCTTTTAAAGGAAGGAGCACTGAAGCTGGAGTCTGGGGTCCTGGGTTCAAGGGCTGCTTCTGCCCTGATGTGCTGGGTGTCATTGGACATCTCTTCTCACCTTTGGGACCTCAGTTTCCCCACTGCACCTTACAAGGGTGGACTAGATCCTATTTAGAAATCCTTTCAACTAGAACTGTTTATGAGCTTATAAATTGCTTACTTCTTAAGGTCAAAATTACATCATGTCCCTCCCCGCTTAAAACCTTATATACGGCTTCTTATTCAACTTAGAATAAAGTCCAGACCCATGACCAGATCCTCACGGTCAGGTCCCTGCCAACCTCCCCGGCCTTGGCTAGAACCACTCCCTCACCTCTCACTGGGCCTCAGCCATAATGCTCTTCCCTCCATCCTGCAACACTCAAATCCATTCCTGCTCCAGGGCCTTTGCACCCCTTGCCCTCTTAACCTGGAACCCTGTCCCCAGTTGTGCATGGCCAGCCTTTGCCTGCTTTAGGGCACCGGCTCAGAGGTCCCCTTCTCAAAGGCCTTCCCTGACCAGATAAGCAGTCCTCCTTCCTTGTGTTTTCTTTTTCCACTTTCATACCAATGATTACAACACGCGGTCATTAGGTGAATTCGTGGCTTCCGTATTTTCTGTCTTCGGGGCTGGAGTGTAAGTTCCATGTGGACAGCCACTCAGTCTGTCACCATTGAACCCTCTGACATATACACAGTAGACACTCAATAAATATCTGTGCATTTTTTCATCCTTTTTCATCCAGAGCTCTAGCCGCCCTCAGAAGCTCATGTAAGAATTTCCCAAAGAAAGAAAATGCTCATGTATAGAGGACCCAGCAGGTACTGTGACGATGCCAGGCTCTCTGCCTCCTTGTGTCATTTAATTCTCACTACAACCCTCAGAGATAGGATTAGTTGGGTGACAGGCTCAGAGCAGTGAAGAGCTGTGCCCACGGTCACATACCAGAAGCCCTGAGCTTGGAGACAGATGGCTCTGTGCCACTTGCGGCCATGTGATTCCATCTCTCCAGGCCGTGCTTTTCTTGTCTGTAAAGTGGGGCTAAGATCTCCTGCCTGCACTGCAACCTGTGTCATCATCAAGCAGGATAATTAAGGTGGGATGCTTTGCACACCGGCAAGCAGCGTGCAGCTGCACTGATGTTGAAACAGAAAGAGCCTGAGGTTTGCTTTGCCCATCAGAGTCTGTGCCTGCCCGGCCAGGAGGCGGCCAGCGAGGGGAAAGAGGACCTACTGGAGCCAGCCTGTCCTGGATTGGAATCCTGCTCCAACCCAGCTCAGAGCTGGGTGCACTCAGGCATGCATGTTACTTCACTCCTTGGAACTTGCATCTTCTCCTCTGCAAAATGAGAAGAATAATTCTCCACCCTCCACCCGGGCTGTTAAGAGCATTAAATGAGATCACCTATGAAAAGGGCTTTTATTCCTTCCAAAGTGTTATGCAAATGTTGCTTGCCTTTTGATGTTCCGAGGCTTCTAGCTCTGATTATATCAACTCCCCCTAAAGAGAGAGAAAGTCGCCTCTCCAGGTGAAACAGGCGAGGACACTCACCCCGCTCCCAGATGACAACGCTGGCTGTCTTTATGGGGCCCTCACTGCATGCCAGGCACCGTGGGACGCCCTCTCCAGCAGTCTCCTTGTGCACTCAGCACTGAGCTCTGCATCACCATCAGCCCCATTTTATAGATGGGTAAACTGAGCCTCAAGTATCCTTGCACAAGTTTCCCCAGCTGTAGTGGTGAAGTTTTCTCCCCATGGAGGACTTGGCCAAGGCGGCACCTTTGTTTCATGAAGAACAAGGCCCAGGACGACCTGGGATGCTCTCATTCCTGAGGTAGCCCTGCACTCTGGGAGGTCCTGGCCGTGGGATACTCTCTGCGATGGGCTGAACACAGCCTCCCACCCTGAGTGTGGCATCTAGGAGTGTGCACACAGAATGGGGAGTGTGCTTGGGGGGACAGGACCCAGCTCTGGGCCTCAGGAAGGCCTTCCTGCCTGGGGTGCCCTGGGGAATCAACAAATCGCGCTCACCTCCACCTCCTTAGATGGAGAGTCACTGGCCCACCCTGCCCTCCGGCTACTCCCCATTGGCCAAAGGCCCTCCTAACCCCTAAATGGTCCTTGAGCGTCTGGGAGCATCACTCTGTCACCTCCGGTTCCCCATCGCAGGCTCAGCTCCGATGGTGCCAATCTTGGCTCCAGAAAGCAATTAGACAAGATTAGTGAAGCAGAGAGAAGGCAGGTGGTGGGGGGAGGAGTTGGCAGAAAGAGACCCCTGAGGCAGAGAGACTCCGGGGGATGAGGAGAGAGGGAGTAGAGAGAGGAGGCAGGCTGGATGAGAGGGGAAGAGTGGCAGAGGGATTTGGATTCGAGAGAGGATGTGCAGGGGGGACAGAGATGCAAGGACACGCCGGAGGCCCCACGGGAGGGAGGGAGACAGACCAGAGGCCCCAGGAAAAGGGAACGAAGAGACTGAGAGAGAAACTCAGGAGAGGGAAATAGGCGGACACAGTCTCATTTATTTGGCCTTGTCCCAGAGGGTGTCTGGGAACTGGCTTCCCCTTGCAGGAGGCCAGGAGGCAGCCGTCATGGAGGGAGGGCAGGATGGGAGCTGGGAGACCAGGCTCCAAGGCGCTAATGCTCTGAACCACAGGGCAGCTCCCCCATGGAGGTAAATGAGCAGAAACGTCTATGTGTGTCCACCACAGTGCCCATAGCAGCACTGTCCATAATAGCCTACAACATTGGAAGCCATCTGTACCCGTCAGTTCTCCAGAGAAACAGAACCAATAGGAGTCTGAGCTGGAAACTCAGACAGGAGTCAATGAGGTCTTGAGGCAGAATCTTTCTTTCCTGGGAAACCTCAGTTTTTGCTCTTACAGGCTTTCAACTGATGGGATAAGGCCCTCCTACACACCTAAAGTCAACAGATTGCAGACGGTAGCCACAGTTACAGAACACCTTCAGGGGAGCGCCTCGATTGGTGTTTGCTTCTGTAACTGGGTACTACAATCTCGCCAAGCTGACACATCACACCACCTAATATGGTTTCCTCTGGCTGCTGTAATGAATAATCACAAATGTAGGGGCTTAAAGCAACACACAATTATTCTCACAGTTCTGGAAGCCAGAAGTCCTTTTAAATGGGACGCACTGCGCAAAAATCAAGGTGTTAGCAGGACTGTGTTCCTTCCAGAAACACTAGGGAGAAGCCTTTTCTTTGCCTTTTCCAGATTCTAGATGCTGCCTGTGTTCCTTGCCTCATGGTCCCATCTGTCTTCAAGGTCAGCCAAGGCCAGCCTCATCTTTCTCAGGCTGCATCATCCTGACACTCCCTTTGCCTCTTTTAAGGACCCATGTGATTAGACTGGCCCCACCCAGATCTCCCAGGATGATTTCCCCAACTCAAGACCCTTCACTTAATCATGTCTACAAAGGCCCTTTAGCCATGTGAGAAATTATATTCATAGGTTCCAGGCATTAGGACATGGACATCTTTGGGGGGCCATTATTCTGCCTACCACTCCTCTCAAAGGCTCATCAACAGTGGAGTGGACACATCTTGGTGCCTCCACCCACCCAGTGAAATAGGACGAAGCAGGATCAGAGCTGGGCTACAGATCACTTTCCCAGCAGAATCGGGCCCCTGGGAGTAGTCCAAACCCCCAGGGAAGGCACAGAAGGACTCTTAGGTGATAAGAATAAGATCTCAGCTTAGCACTCCAAAGGACTATGACATCTGCCAAAGGATTTACTGACTCCAGCCCCTGCATGGATGGGCTGTTCGTCTATAGGTCAAGGTCCTAACCTCTCTGTGACCCTTATCATCACGAACTGGCCAGTGACTCTGATCCCAGATACCACAAGCTGCACACTCACTACGTGCTAGGTAACAGCTTCATATACAGCAGCTGTCAGGGATCCTCTGAGGCCCCCCTTTCGTGTGCTTCTTCCTCTGAAGGTCTGCACCTGCCACTCTCATGAGAAGATTGCCCTTGGGCTGCTGGAACCCTCTGTCCCCATGTACAGGAAGCCAGAAGTGTCTGGGAGCTTACATCCCTCCCCCATGCTCCGGGTGGCCCTCAGCCAATGTCTGAGGGCGTGGGAGGATGAGAGCCCAGCTCTCTTGTCGCAAGTTGAGACAAACTCAGAGATGTAACTTACACCCCAGAATTCCTGGCAGGGTCAGGCTGGAACAGCCTCTACAGGACGGCGCCTGCCATCACTCCTTTTCTTGGCTTCCTCTCCTTCCCTGCTCTGCTCCCCCAACTTCTTACTGGTTTTTTCTGGTTTCTTCCTTAATAAATCCCTTATCCACAAATGCTCATCTTGGAGTCTACTTCTGCAGCATCCAGACTATGATACATATATCATCTCATTTAACAGCAACCCTTTGAGGTGAGTGCTGTGATGATTCCCATTTTTCAGATGAGGAAACTGAGGCCAGAGAAGTTTAGCAATATGCCCAAGTTACAGAGTAAGTACCCGAGTGGGATTTGAGCCCACGTCAGCCTGACACCAAGCCTGCTTGCCTCACCTCCTCTCTGTGTGATGACTTCCCCAACTCCTTAGAGACGTAAGAAAATGGAGGAACGGGTGCCAGGGAGATACATATAGTAAAGGACAACGGGTGAGAACCCCTTGTGGGGTCTTGGGTTTCATCAAAGTAAAACAATAATAAAAACAAAATAGATTCATCATTTGCCAACTCAGGCACACAGTGTGATCTGAAGCCCAACCTGTTGGGCCTTTCCCTGGGGCTGCTCCCCCCACCCGCCAGAGAAGGAACCCTTGAGGCCCTCTCCCTCTGAGCCAACGCAAAGCCCAGCTAAGGCAGGGATTTGTTTCCTCAGCAGAGCGGGGAGGCTCTAGGGGGCCATGGGAGCTGGCAGGTCCTTGTGCCAGAGAGGCCGAGGTACAAGGCTTGAAAGAAGCTAATGACTAGCTGTTCAGTGCCTCAATGTCCACCCCCCACCATCTCCCCGCGAGTCTTTTTGAAAGAAAGAAAAGAAAATCATAGATAGGTCCCTTTTTGCTCCTGGTCTCGGAGACCTCACAGTTCCTGCCTGGGTTTAAACCTTGGAAACAAAAGGCTGATCCCTGGGCTCCATGTGGCCGGGCAGAGGGGGGCAGCAGTAATTAATGATCTCCCAGCTGTCGTCATAAATTCCTTTTCTGTGTGCTATTTACCTGCCCAGCAGGCTCCATCTAGGCAGGTTATGGGCAAAGCATCCTCCTCTTCTAGATGGGAGTGAGCACTTAATTGCACATGATCAGGAATGCGGGGGTGTCTTTATTCCCCTGCAAGTCCCCAGATCCCAGAGACCCAGGTGACTTTTAAGAAGGAAAAATCAAGGCAGAGGTAAAGTGCGGATCAGATCTGGTGTCTGCACACAGCACCTTCTCTGCTCGGCAGGGTGGCCTGCCTGCTCCTGGTTCCTCTTCCCTGCTGGCCACCCTTCTGGGTTTACAAGGATCCGCGGTGAACTCAGCCAAGAGCTCCTTGACGTAAGATTATGTCATTCACCTTCATAAGCTGAATCTAGCATAAAAGACAAAATCATTCAATAACTGTTCTAAGGGGGAAAAAGTGCTCATTAATGAAGTGCTGGGGGTGTAAGAGGAAGGAAGGACTAAGCCCGGGAGGCCAGGGAGGGCTTCCTGGAGGAGGTGGAAGGTAACACCCTTGGCATCAGGGCAGCTAGAGGCAAAGGAGGAGTAATTATCTCACAGCCACCATGTGCGGCATGCCAGCATGGAGCTGGGGGCTTCACTTAGTCTCTAATCATTAAATGAATCCACCAAGGTAATCTTAGTATTCCACTTTACAGATGACAGAATGGGATCAGAGAGGTTAGGCTACTTGCCCAAGGTCACTCAGCCAACAGGAAGGAAAGCTAGGATTTGCACCCAGGTCCCGGCCCTGTGTCCTGAGTCATGAACAGCCAGGCACAGAAGTGGACGGTAAGGGGCAGACAGCGTGCTGTGGAGCTCCAAGTTGGGAGGAAGTGCTTCTGCTGGAGCAGTAGCGGCAGGCCTCCTGGAGGAAGTGTCTTCCAGCTGCTGAAGCTTTAGGCAGGCAGAGAAGGGAGGAAGGGCTTTCCTGGTGGAGGGGAGTGTGCGGGCACAGGCACAGAATGGGAGTGCAGAGAGGTATTAGCGAACAGCCTCACTTGGTAGATGTCAAAGGGGCATTGTTGGCAAATAAAGTCCCACAGCTATCCAGGACATCCAGGCCCATCCTCTGTAGAAGGCCTTGAAAACGGCAGTGAAGACTGGCACTGGGAGGTTTCTTTGGACGAGTGAGCGGGGAAGCTGGTGAGGGGTCTGCCAGCTGAATGAACAGACGCGCTGTTGCAGGGCTGGGAAGAGCAGGAACGGGCGGGATCCAGGGCAGCCGGCAAGGCGAGGAGGGGCAGCTCTGGGAGGCCTGGACACAGCAGACCAACAGCCCTGGGCTGTGGGGCCAGAGGAGGAGGCTGGGCGGATGGGAGGCTCCTCCCTGCGGTCCTTGGGAGAACGAGGATGCCACAGAGAAACAGCTCTCTCCGGGGACGGTGGTGGTTTGAGGGGGAGATGATAGGCTTGTTCCGGGCTTATGTTTCAGCTGTCAACGTGGAGAAAAGCAGCTCAGACTGGGGAAGATTCTTTCCAGACTGGGGGAGGATCTGACTCCAGACGTGGAAGTTGAGGGCCCTGGGTTGAGAAGTGGAAACGGAAGCTGGGCTGGGGAGGGACAGAAGGAGCAGAAGGGAACGAGGGAGGAGGAGGAAAAAAGAAGAGAGGGGAGCTGAGGAGAGAAATGGAGTTTCCTCTCCACGGAGAGGGAAACGTACAAGAGTCATTCATTCGTTCCCTCACAACATGGACGCTGCTAGGACTTGCGCTGGGCGCTAGATGTACAGACATTGGCAAGATGCGGAAAACGTGCTTGTGCAAAGGAAGAGACTCAGAGGCAGTGGGTTTGAATCCCACACACTGGCCACTTGGGATGGATGCCAACTTGGGGTAAGTTACTTAACCTCTCTATGTTCATATCCCTCATGTGAAGAAGTGAGTCTCATAATGCCCATTTCATAAGGTGGGGAATCAAATGAGTGACATATGACACTAGTCAAGAGCCCGGACAGGAGCCGGCATCTACCCAACACAGTAAAGGGAGTGAGGGATTCCTCCCCTCTCCTCCTCCCCACCCTCTTCGATCAATGGCCCCTTCACTATTCCTTGAACACCCCAAGCTGCTCCACTCAGGTAATCTGGGCATCTGGGCACTGGAGCTTCCTCAGCTTAGAATCCCTGATCCTGGATCTTTGCTCAGTTTGCTCCCTTATTTCATTTAGGTCTTTGCTCAAATGTCACCTCCTCCAAGAGGGCTTCCTGGACCACTCTGTCTTGGGCAGCTCCCTACCCGACCAGTTACTCCCTGAAGGAGAGTTCCAGGGGGATGGAGATTTTGTTCACTGTTTCCCTAGCATGGAGAATATTGCCCAGCACAGAGTGGACGTCAACATACATTTGTGCAATAGCCAAGGCATGGAAGCAACCTAAGTGTCCATCAACAGAGGAATGGATAAAGAAGATGTGGTATATGTATACAATGGACTATTACTCAGCCATAAAAAAGAATAAAACGTTGTCATATGCAGCAACATGGATGGACCTAGAGACTATCACACTAAGCGAAGTAAGTCAGAGAAAGACAAATATGTGATATGACGTACATGTGGAATCTAAAAAAAAAATACAAATCAACTTATTTACAAAACAGAAACAGGATCACAGACATAGGAAGGAAACTTATGGTTATCAGTGGGAAAAGGGGAGGAAGGATAAATTAGGAATATGGGAATTAACAGATATACATTATATATAAAATAGATAAACAACAGGGATTTACTGTATAGCACAGGGAACCATATTTAATATCTTGTAATAACCTATAATGGAAAAGAATCTGAAGCTGTACACCTGAAACTAACACAATATTGTAAATCAACTCTAGTTAAATTTTAAAAAAACATACATTTGTGAATGAATCAATGGGTGAGTAATGAATGACCCAGACACTCTGATGACCCAAACTTCTCCAGCAGGACCAGGGAGTGGTGAACAGGCTATGTGAATAAGCACAGTGATGGTCAGGTGTGGATTTGTGGGCTTGCTTGTTCCAAAGCCAAGTTCTGGGGTTCTTGGGGCTGGCAAAGGCCTAGGTAAAGGACCTTGAAAGCAATGAACAAAAAAGTGTAACACTATTCATCAGCTGCAGTACTATGGCTCGTACCTAACTGATGCTCCATAAAGTAGCTTCTTTCCTCAGATGGAGTGCGTGTTGAAGTTTACCGCAGTCCCCACCGCTCCCTAGGGTCTCCCAGACAATCAAGTCATGGTTTAAATGCCCATTATCATTGAGCCTGGGCTCCTGGTTTGTTTGTTTGTTTGTCACTCAACCTACTCACTTATTTGTGTTTGCTGCTTGGCCCATGTAAAAATTTGAGTGATCCCTGGCCTAAGTACCCTTTGTCTCAGTTTCCTCACTTGTAAAGTACAAATGATTTTTCCTCCTAAAATCAAAGAAGATGAATGAATGTGGCCAGACTATGGCTGGTACCTAATTGATGCTCCATAAATATTTCCCCATCCCTTTCCTGTCTGGCTAAACTGGCCCAGCTCTTCCTTCTCCAATCAGCAAGTAAAAACTGAGCAATACATTTATGCCAAGCGACAGGCATGACCCTGGGCTGCGTTTGAACAACAAATGGACATGTCACTGCCTCCATGGCACTTGCACGCTATTATTAAGTCAAATCACTATTATTAAATTCAAATCAATCTTTAAATCCAGTTAAGAGATACATGTGCCACAAAGGCAATAAATAGAGTGCAATGAGAGAGAAGAGGAAGGAGGGCTCCCCACAGAGGCTGAACACTGAAGAATGAGAGGGGCCTGCCATGTGCAGAGGCTGGACAAGTGCTCTAAATAGAGGAACAGCCTCTGTGGAGCCCCTGAGGCAACAATGGGCTCGCGCTCTTCTAGGAACTGAGATGAGGCTGGTGGGGATGGGGTGGGGTGGGTGAGGGGAAGGGCGTGGGGGAGATGACCTGGGAGGAGGACAGGGGCAGACCATCACAGGAGCAGGGTTTTCTTCTAAGTGCAGCGGGAGCACAGAATGCTGGGAGAGGCATGGTGGATCCAAACTGCCTTTTTCAAGAAGGCAGACAGGAGAAATGACATTATGCAGAGAGTAAAGCCATGCCCTTCCCCTGGACTCCCAGTGCAACTCCCCACACCATGGCTGACTCATGCCCTGCTCAGAACACAAGCACCTGTGTGTGTCCAGCCACAGGCCACCCAGATGTTAAGACGCAGACCCACGGGATGAGGGGCTCTGGCTTTGGAGTCAGATCTCTGGTTTCAATCCTGGCTCTACCACTTGTCAGCTGTGTGACCTTGGGCAAGTTACATAACCACTCTGTGTATCAGTTTCCTCGTCTCTCAACCTAGTGAGAGGAGATGAGGCAGGTAAAGCCCTGTGCACAGTGTCTGGCACCCAGAAGCTGAGGTGCTAATATTGGTGATATTTGCAGGCAGAAGACACAGGGACAATCCAAAAATGCCTGCAGTTCACGTACTGGTGGACACAAACTTTTTTTCGCCTCCCCTGTTCCAGGAAAGCCCTTCTTTCTACTGTATCCCTCTAACTTTGGGATGTAAAGAGTATTTTATATCCCCTATCTCCCACCGTCTTTCCTCCAGCCCTTTAAGGGAGATTTTTTATCATTGTTCCATTTTAATGATGGGAAACGGAGGCCGGAAGAGTCGAAGCTCCTGGCTCAAGGCCCCACGGTCAGGGGAGGAGCAGAGTGAGGGCACAAAGCCTGATTTCCAAGGCCACCGTGCCCTGCGTGTGCTGTGAGACATGCTGAGAAATCACCCACCTCTAAACATACTGAGGGAAAAACAAGCCCAGCAGGGTCTCTGTGTATAAAGAGGGGAAGCTGAGAAGCCAAGAAATGGCCTTGTAAAAGAATACAGGACCAGGTGATACGGAAACCCACAGACAACCCACCCTGACACATTTCTATCAGGCTCGAGGGCTGGTCCAGAGACCTGCCAGAAACCTTTAAGGAGATAGCCAGACCCTGACTCCTGTTCCCAGCTCAGGTCCGTCAGGAGGTCCCCCACAGAAGGGGATTCCTCTGGGATGCATCAAGCCAGGCAAGACTAGCCTTGTCCTAGGCAGGGCTCAACCTCTGCAGGAGCCTGAGAACCTGCAGTGAGCACCCCGAGGGGGACAGGTTTACAAAAGGCGGCGAGACCCAGTGAGAAGTGTGAGGGCCCTGGAGTCCCACAGACCTGGGCTCCCACCCAGCTGCCCTCTTCCTCAGTGATGTGAACTGGGCCAGTGACTTAACCTGGTTGGGCCTCAGTCCCCTCATCTGTGAAATGGGATAAAAGTCAGCCCTATCTCATAGGGTGTCCTGAGGATTAAAGGATCACTGGGGTAATAATCTGTAAAAGCTCCCACAATAGTTTCTGACACGTGGAAGGTGCTGGATAAATGTCAGCCTCCTAATTGATGGCCTTCTAAGAGTCCTTTGGTTTGGAGTCAGATAGAGATCAAAAAAGGGAACTCTCTGACCACCTTTGGTACTCAGGAAGCACTAAGAGTGCCTGGGTCAGAACACCCCTGGCCTCCCAGCAGGGCCCTGACCAGTGAGCACTCCCCAAAAGGCAGTGCATTGCTTCATTCTCAGCATCACTTCTGAACCTTGGGTGTACTCCTATTGTTCAACTGGCCACACTGACCCATGAGGATCAGTTTGGTGTCTGTCTCCAGGACCAGAGAAGAGTTTACTGAGGACAGGGGTGGGTGGATGTTGATTTTTATATTCCCAGTATCAAGCAAATCCTTTGGTACCAGCTGGTACCAATAAATGTCTGTGGCATGAATGAATGAATGACTGATGGCAGTGTCCCTGTGGAAGCATCAGACAGGCAGTCTGTCCTTGATCAGGCTTCTCCTGAAGTGGAATAATAATTTCAACAATCACAGCACAATAAAAAGGGTACTGGCCCTGTAACCACAGGAAGCCCAGCCGTGTTTACACTGCAGTCTCCTCTCACTGGGGTGAGAGAAGCCAGCCTCCGGAATCTCAGGCATAGACCCTAGGGCCTTGGGCTTTATCTCCCTGCTTTCTCCTTCCTCCCATTGTCCCCGCTTGGCTTCCCACAGCCCCAGTCCAAGGGCCTGGCTTTGTTTGGAGGTCACTGAGTGGCCCTGACGGGCCGAGGTACAAGGTAAAGCAGAATGGCCCATTCCCCTCCTGGAGACACATTCCTTTTGGATCTTTCCCAGGGATCCTCCCCCTCACAGCTTGGTTTCCTCAGAAACAAGGAGGCCTCCACATCCCCTGTTCCTGCCCGCATCCCTAGCTGGCTGGTGGTTGGAGGCCCCCAAGAAGCCAAATGATTAGCTAAAGCAGGGAATATGCAAAAAATATATATATATACCATGCCAAATAAGTACCCAGGACCGGTAACTTAGAACGCTAAATAATGACCGCCAGGAGGGGCATGGAATGGCAGGGGTGGGGAAGTGCACCACTCCGTCTCTCCCTAGCAGAGGGGAAAATTCATGGAGGAGGGCATGCAAACGCACCAAGAGCCTCTGGATTTCTTAGAACGCCACTTAGCTCAAAGAAACTCAAAGGCCTTAACTCCAAACCTTCGACTGTGGTGGGGAGGCAGGTTTTTCACTGAGGGAAGACCCAGAAAACAGGAGGTAGGGGGTGATGGGTGGGATTCAGGACCTAGCCTTGTCTTCTAACTGATTTACAGCAGCCGCCAGACAGCAGAACTCCAGTAGCTGTTAGAGACGAGCGAGAAATAAGCCTCATTGATCCTGGTCTTCCAGTGTGAGTGGGACGGAGAGACCCAGCTCCCAGTGGCTGACTTCTTTCTCCTTCTCCCCTTCTTCCCCCACTCCAGCTACTTGACTTCAAAGAGCTCCTCTTATTGTCACAGAGAGGGATGGAAAATGATGAAGACAAAAATATCTCCCGGCAATATCAATTCTATTCATTTTGCCCATAAACCTGAGCCAAGACCTTTCATTTCTGGTGATGTAATGAAGGAGGGATGACGTGAATACTAACAGCAGCAACTCACGTTTACTGAGGGCAACTATATGCCAGGAGTGTCTTGCTAATCCTCATGGCAGCTCAGGGAGGATTTTACAACGACTCAGAACGTTTAGAAACCTGCCCAATGCCATCCAGCTAGTGGGTGAAAGATCAAGTGCTCAAACTCAGCCCCTGCCAACCCTTAACTCCTTTAATCCCCTTAACTTGGTCTGGCAGGACTTAATATTATACAAGTGGGCAAACTGAGGCCCAGATCAATGACTTAACTCTCTTTTGCCCTCAGGAGCAGGGCCTGGTCTTAATTTGGGGTCTAACATTTTCTCAGTTAGATAGATTGTGTATCCTCAGGCTGCTGGAAAGTGCTCCTCAGATAGCTGAAAGGGGTTGTAATTCCTGGGCAGAGAGACTGTGCTCCAAACACTCATGCTTTCCTTCCAGAGTGAAGAACTATGGTTGGAAAAGGGCTGCTCAGCCAGGAACTACATTTCCCAGCCCCCTTTGCACCTATGTGGCCATGTGACTCATTTCCACAAATGGGAGTGGGAGTAATGTGAGCTTTCCTAGGCCAATGTGACGAGGAAGCAGATGAACCCTCTCTACCTTTTCTTCCTCCTTTCATGGTGACCTGGAAGCCACATGTTGAAGATGGAAGGAAACAGGGACCCTAAATTCTGTATGGAAAGCTGCCCTCCACTTTCATTGAACTGTTGCTGAGTGAGAAATAAATTTGCATTGTGTTAAAGCACTGAGATTCAAGTTTTTTACTTCTTACAGCACTCAGCACTGCCTTAACCAATACACTAGCCTCGGGTTCTCATTTATTACAACCATCTCCTCCACAACCACTATTGAGAATGCTGGGAAAGACCCTGGCAACCCCAAAGGCTCAGCTAAGAGTTCGTTTAATTCAGGAAACATTTACGGAGCTTCCTATACCTGGCCCCGTCTCACCAACAGGTAAAATCCTTTGGTAAACCCATTACTTTACCTCCCCCCCCCCCCATGCACAACGATGACTCTCTCTTTTCTGCCTTTCACAGTCATACTTCTCACAGGAGTTGTCTACACCTCTCATCGCCATTTCTACATCTTCCACTCACTTCTCAACCCCCTCCAGTCTGGCCTCCATCCCCAACCATCCTAAGAAACAGACCAGCAAAGGTCATCCTTTCTCTATTCTCTATACCCACCAAGGTTTGGAGTATCTTGACTTCTTGGAACCTTAGTTCCTGCATCAAATGGCCTCACCTTTCAGGAGTACAGCTGTCCACACAACCTACAAAGCTGACTCCTTCTGACCCTCACTACACCTCAAGAGATCATTCAGCTCATTTCTAGAAATTCCTGTAGACACCTACTATGTGTTAGACAATATTCTAGAAGTAGAAGAAGCGGTAAATAAGAAACCATCCTTGCCCTTGAGAAGCTTTCAGTCCAGGTAGGGTAATATGTCCCCATTTTTCAGATGAGGAAACGGAGGCTCAGAAAAGCTAAGTGTCTAAAATAACATAGCTGATTGGTGACATCTTGCCCATTGACCCAACACACAGGAATCATCTGAAAAAGAAGATCAATGAAGATGATGCACCTCCTTCAAAAACTTAAAACCTTATTATGAGCCTAACTCAGAATTCCCAGATGGAGACAAAGTGAAGAAATTGAACAATCCCAAGTTCATCTTCTCTTCTCTTTTATTTTATTATCTGTAATGCTCTAATAAAAGTCAAGCACTCTCAAGCACCCCCAATGAGACCTAAGGAAATGTCTTGGTCTTAATTTTAGCTCCATGCCAAATAGCCCAATATCGTATCAGTTAAAATTATTTAACTAATTATGAAATTATTAAAAGGTTACATCTCCTCTCTGTGCTTCAGTTTCCCCTTGTGTAATGATGAGAGAGCTAACCTAGATGGACACTCGGGCTCCCTGCAGTCCCCAAGGTCTGTGACTCCAGGATTTTCTCACTTGCTGATCAGACATTGGGAGTTGCCTCCCCTGTCCACCTGCCCCTACTGATAAGTGAACGTTTTATTGAGCGCTTATCCAGTGCTTCACAGATTGAAGTCATTTATCTTTCATAACAACCCTGTGAAGTAAGGGCTATCATTTTATAGATGAGGATACCAAGATGCAGAAAGTTTAAGTACTTTGTCCAAGGATGCACAGCAAGTAAGTGGCGGAACCAGGGTTCGAACCCAAGCAGTCAAGCTCTCGAGGGCTACCTTGGCAGCTCCCACAATCCCATCTATTCACAAAAGGTTCTGCCCCTAGCTCCTGAGGAGTGGACAGCAGACCACAGACCCACGCCCACTTGCCACAGATGATGGGACCAGGGAGGACACCTGTGCCAGGGCAGCCCACCCTTTGACCTTTGGCAGACTAAGGCATGGCCTGGTGGGGAAGGCGTTCAGGCTCTCCCAGGGAGGCTCCGAGGGCACTGGCCATCAGAGTGAAACCCATGAGAACGCAGGGTCCACTCACCAGGGTCAGAGTCCAAATTAGCAGACCCTGCTAGTCAAAGCTGAGAGAGCATACAGCTGCCCTGAAGGGCCTGACCAGAGCTTAGAATTCTTCAGATGGTTTTCTAGCTCTAGGAGCTTGGAAGTAGCCCATTTTTGTCCCTTGGATTGCCTTGAACTCTGGATGTGTCCTGACAGTAACCTGACTTGAGTGGCTCTAGGGCACATGGCCTTCTGTCCCCTGCCGTCCCAAGGAGCTTGCTGAAACCAGCAGCTCTGAGAAAACTGACTCCACTTCTGCTTGCCAGATGCCTTCACTGGGTCTGACTGCACCTTTACAAAACCAACACGCTCCTAATAAGTAAGCCATTGGCTCAGGCACTGGACTTTTCTGTAATATAGAGATTTGTGCTGTCACAATATTTACTGTAATAGGATTTGACAAATAGAGCACTGGTGTGGAGACAGTTTGTATAAAAGGGAAAAAAAGAGAGAAAGAGAAGGTTTTTATCAAAAAAAAAAAAAAATCC